>NC_133132.1:178361757-178961757 GCF_048418815.1 Hemitrygon akajei | reverse complement strand
TGAAGCTTGTCGCCATCTGAGAGAAACTATCCCACTCACAAGTTGGAGTTCCTGGCGCTGAAATGGGCGGTGGTGGACAAGTTGAGTGATTACCTTATGGAGCCAAGTTTGAGGTGAGAACGGATAACAATCCTCTCACTTATATCCCGACTTCGGCTAAGCTGGATGCTACAGGACATCGGTGGTTGGCGGCCTTATCGGTATATGATTTCAGCCTGAAGTACCGGCCGGGAAGCAGGAATGTCGATGTGGATGCTTTGTCACGTCGGGAGCCCGGGGAACAGGAGAGGGACGAGGAGTGGGAGAACATCCCTGCCCCAGGAGTGAAAGCCATGTGTCAGTTTGCTATCACCGTGAAGACCGAGGGAAGAGGGAGGCTGGAGCGAGCCGTGGACCCCTTTGGGGCTTTTGATGACGCCCTGCCCCAAGTTTACTGTGACCTGACTGCACTGAAAACTAAACAGTTGCCGGAACTAAGTCCAGGGGAAGTGGCAGCTGTGTGGCAGAATGACCCGGGTCTTGGCACAGTGTGGTGGGCGGTGGAGAAGGGGGATGTGGCGTTGGCAGAGAAGGCAAAACACGCTTCCATGCCTCTGTTATTGAAGGAATGGCCTCGGTTAAAGTTGAAGAACCAAGTCTTGTACCGGGTCACGGCGCCTCCGGACCAACCCCGGCGTTGGCAGCTGGTCATGTTGGAAAAGTATCGGCAGACTGTACTCCAGGCCCTGCAGAATGATTCCGGGCACCTGGGGGTGGAAATGACCTATGGATTACTCAAGGACCGGTTCTACTGGCCCCGGATGAGGGGGGAGGTTGAAGAATACTGTAGGAAATGCAGTCATTGCATCCGGAGGAAGACCCTGCCAGCGTTGACGGCTCCTTCGTTGCACTTGCAAAGTGTGGGACCCCTGGACCTGGTGTGTATGGATTTCCTGTCGATTGAGCAGGACACCAGCAACACTGTGAATGTCTTAGTCATCATGGATCATTACACTCAATATGTTCAGGCGTTTCCCACTAAGGATCAGAAAGTGACTGCAGTGCCGAAGGTATTATGGGAGAAGTATTTTGTTCATTATGGCCTCCCCAGGCGGATCCATAGTGATCAGGGGCGGGACTTTGAGAGCCGGCTTATCTATGAATTACTGACTATGCTTGGGGTTGAGAAATCCAGGACTACCCCTTATCACCCGTAGGGTGATCCTCAGCCCGAGAGGTTTAACAGGACACTGTTGGATATGCTCGGGATGCTGGAGATTGGGCAGAAAAGTAAGTGCAGTCGACATATTGGACAATTGGTTCACTGTTACAATTGTACTCGCAATGAAGCTACAGGGAACTCACCGTATTATCTGATGTTCCGCCAGAAAACGAGGTTGCCCATTGACTTGTGTTTTTGGGCTGAGGTGGGTGAATTACCCAGGAAGCCCTATCTAAAGTATGTGTCCGATATGAGGAGAGAGTTGTAAAGGGCGTATGAGTTGGCCAAGACGGCAGCTACCAAACAGAATCAGAGGAATAAGAGGAGACATGATCAGAAAGTGAAGTTTGCTCAATTATTGCCGGGCGACCGGGTCCTTCTACGGAATTTAGGACTCCCCGGTAAGCACAAGTTGGCAGATCTATGGGCGGCCACTCCCTATGTGATAGAGAGCCAGATGCCGAATCTACCTGTTTACCGGGTGAAACCCGAGGATGGGAAGGGGCCTGTCAAGGTACTCCACTGGAATCACCTGCTGCCCCTGGGTCAAGCAGTACAGGTGGATAAAGAGCCAGAGTGGGAGGTTACGGCTAGTACAAGGACTCTGTGAGGGCGCGGGGCAAGGGAAGAGCCCGCTGCAGAAGAGACGGGGCCGGTCCTTACCCCGGAAAAGGATACCGATTCAGAAGACGACGATTCGGATGTGTGGCCCCTGTTTCCATTTGCTAATTCTCCAGTACCAGACGAGGAGGCTCCTGGCCCTTCCCCTACTGAGTTAGGTAAGAGGAGGGAGGGTGTTGATGGGCAGACTGAGAGGCAGCTGGCATTGGGGGGAGAGAGGGTGGAACCCGGACACAAGCCAGAGGGTTCTCAGGTGAAGAGGGAGCCCAGTGAGGGAAAAGGTGGCAGTCCGACAAGTAGGCCTGGGGTGTCCCCCGTGGTGTCTTGACTTTCATATGAAAAAAGACTGGATCGACTAGGCATCCTTAATAATGGACTCTAGCATCTTTCCCACCACCGATGTCAGGCTGACAGGTCGATAGTTCTCTGTTTTCTCCCTCCCTCCTTTCTTAAAAAGTGGGATAACATTAGCCATTCTCCAATCCTCAGGAACTGATCCTGAATCTAAGGAACATTGGAAAATGATTACCAATGCATCCACAATTTCCAGGGCCACCTCCTTTAGTACTCTAGGATGCAGACCATCTGGACCTGGGGATTTGTCAGCCTTCAGTCCCATCAGCCTTCTCATCACCGTTTCCTTCCGAATGTCAATCTGTTTCACTTCCTCTGTTACCCTATGTCCTTGACCCATCCATACATCTGGGAGATTGCTTGTGTCTTCCTTAGTGAAAACAGATCTAAAGTACTCATTAAATTCTTCTGCCATTTCTCTGTTTCCCATAACAATTTCACCCAATTCATTCTTCAAGGGCCCAACATTGTTCTTAACTATCTTCTTTCTCTTCACATACCTAAAAAAGCTTTTGCTATCTTCCTTTATATTCCTGGCTAGCTTGCGTTCGTACCTCATTTTTTCTTCCCGTATTGTCTTTTTAGTTAAGTTCTGTTGTTCCTTAAAAACTTCCCAATCATCTGTCCTCCCACTCACCTTAGCTCTGTCATATTTCCTTTTTTTTAATGCTATGCAATCTCTGACTTCCTTTGTCAACCACTGTGGCCCCTTTCCCCCCTTTGAATCCTTCCTTCTCTGGGGGATGAACTGATTTTGCACCTTGTGCATTATTCCCAAGAATACCTGCCATTGCTGTTCCACTGTCTTTTCTGCTAGGATATCCGTCCAGTCAACTTTGGCCAGCTCCTCCCTCATGGCTCCATAGTTTCCCCTGTTCATCTGCAACACTGACACCTCCGAGCTGCCCTTATCCTTCTCAAATTGCAGATAAAAGTTTATCATATTGTGATCACTACCTCCTAATGGCTCCTTTACTGCGAGATCGCTTATCAAATCCTGTTCATTACATAACACTAAATCCAGAATAGTCTTGTCCCTGGTCGGCTCTCGTACAAGCTGTTCCAAGAATGCATCCCGTAGGCACTCTACAAACTCCCTATCCTGTGGTCCAGCACCAACCTGATTCTCCCAGTTCACCTGCATGTTGAAATCCCCCATAACTACTGCGACATTACCTTTGCCACATGCCAATGTTAACTCCCTATTCAACTTGCACCCAATATCCATGCTACTGTTTGGTGGCCTGTAGACAACACCCCTTTGGGTCCTTTTGCCCTTACTGTTGCTCAGTTCTATCCACACAGACTCTACTTCTCCTGACCCTATGTCCCCCCTTGCAAAGGACTGAATCTCATTCCTCACCAACAGGGCCACCCCACCCCCTCTGCCCACATTTCTGTCCCTACGATAGCACGTATACCCTTGTACATTCATTTCCCATGTCTGATCTCCCTGCAGCCATGTCTCCGTTATCCCAACATCATAGTTACCCATTCACACCTGAGCTTCAAGCTCATCCGCCTTATTTCTGACACTTCGTGCATTCAGATATAGAATTTTTAACCCATTTCTCCTCTCTCTGTTTGAATCGCTGCCTATTGTGCTTAACCCAGCTCCCCGAACTCCCATCGGGCTATACGCCCCTAGAATTTTGTTGACCTTCCTAAATTTACTTATTCTTTCAACACATTTAACTCCATGTTCCGTCAGACCATCCCTCTGTACATGAGTCCTCCTTATCACTTGTTCCGCCTCACCTTTCTCTACTACACACTTAATATTCCGGAACCGTGTAGTCCCCACCTTTCCTTTATTCTTCCTCTCGCTCTCCTGTCTCACATTCTGGATCCCTGCCCCCTGCAAATTTAGTTTAAACCCCCCCAAGAAGCACTAGCAAACTTCCCTGCAAGAATGTTAATACCGCTCCAGTTCAGGTGTAAATCGTCCCTTCGGAACAGATCCCACCTTCCCTGGAACAAAGCCCAATTATCTACAAACCTGAAGCCCTCCCTCCTGCACCATCCTCTCAGCCACGTATTAATCTTTATAATCCTCCTGTTCCTTGCCTCACTTGCACGTGGCACAGGTAACAATCCTGAGATTGTTACCCTGGAGGTCCTGCTCTTCAGCTTCGCACCTAACTCCCTGAACTCCCTATGCAGGACCCCCTCACTCATCCTACCCACGTCACTGGTCCCTACATGGACCACAACATTTGGATTCTTGCCCTCCCTCTCGAGAATAACCTGCACCCGATCTGAGATGTCTCGGACCCCGGCACCAGGGAAGCAACATACCATCCGAGACTCCCGATCTTCCCCACAAAATCTCCTATCCGCCCCCCTGACTATAGAATCCCCTATCACTACCGATCTCTTCTCTTCCCTCCTCCCCTTCCTAGTCAAGGGTCCAACCTCAGTGCCAGAGACAGGACCACTGCAGCTTGTTCCTGGTAGGTCATCCCCACCAACAGTATCTAAAACGGTATACTTATTTTTGATGGGAATGGCCACAGGGGTGCTCTTCTCTCTCTGTCTGCTCACCCTGCCTCTCTTGACTGTCACCCATTTGCCTACCTCCTGACTTTTCGGTGTGACTACCTCCCGATAACTCTTATCTATCTCTGTCTCTGCCTCCCGAATGATCCGTAGTTCATCCAGCTCCTGCTCCAATTCCCTAACTCGGTCTGATAGGAGCTGCAGCTGGATGCACCTTTTGCAGGTGTGGTCATCAGGGACAACTGTGTTGACCCTGACCTCCCACATACTGCATACGGAGCACACCACTGCTCTAACTGTCTCCCCCATTACCTGATCCTAGATTAGTCAGAATAAATGAAAAACAGGCTTCTTGTCGAAGTCCTCTTGCGCCGAAGCCCGCTGAGCCAAAGCCCAGCACTCTGCTCCTGCACACTCCACAGCCCGCACCGACGCTGCCCACTCCTGAAAGTGGGTCGCTTTTTAAAGCCTGCGCTCGCCGCTGATGTCACCCGCGCTTGCGCAGCTTTACCTTCCTCCTCAGGTACTGTCCAGGTAGGTCCGAGTGTCTCGGCCTACCTACAACGGCTGATCCTCCGATCTCCAGTCGTATGTCGATCACGAGCACTCCTTACTCCCGCTCCGCTGCCCGCACTGACATATGGCCTTATGTCCATATATGGCCTCCTCTACTGCCATGATGAGGCCAAACTCAGGTTGGAGGAGTAACACCTCATATACTGTCTGGGTAGTCTCCAACCCCTCGACATGAACATTGAATTCTCCAACTTCCGGTAATTCCCTCCCCTTCCCTTCCCCCATCCCAGTTTCATTCTGCCTCCTTCTCCAGCTGCCTATCACCTCCCTCATGGTTCTGCCTCCTTCTACTATCCATACTGCTTTCCCTTTACATTCCTTCTTCACGTTTCCTGCCTATCCCCTCCCTGCTTCCCCTCCCCCTCCCCCTCCCCTTGATCTTACCCCTTACTGGTTTTTCACTGGCACCTACCAGCTTTCTCCTTCCCAACCTCCCCCCACCTTCTTTATAGGGTCTCTGCCCTTTCCCTCTTCAGTCTTGACGAAGGGTCTCTGCCCGAAATGTTGACTGTTCAATTTCACAGATGCTGCCTGACCTGCTGAGTTCCTCCAGTGTGTTGTGCGTGTTGCTTTGACCCTAGGATCTGCAGAGTATTTTGTGTTTATGATTCGCTACTGTGCTGCGGTCTCTTCGAGGTAGGACTACCCTGAAGAAGTTTAAATCTTCCCATTGACAGGAGTTCAGTGAGACCCTCTCTCACTGCTCCCTCTCTGTGATTTTCACCTCTCTCTGACTCTTCGATCACATCCTGACCCAGACCCGCTACCACAGCCACATCTCCTTCCAGGGAACGTTTGTCCGCCGCCATCTTGTACTGCAGGGATTCCAGCTCAGGTTCCCAGCCTCCTAGTTCGGGCCCAGCAAGGATCCCAGGTACCTCCGTTTTATTGACCGCTGCTCCCACTGGATTCTCCGCGCCATGCTCACCGCCATGCGGAGATACCTACGGGCCCTGTCCCTCTCTCTGTCACCACTCCGGACCTCGCTCTTCACCGTCTGCTGTGGACCTCTCCTACACTTCATTCTCAGCTGGATTCACGCTTCCAAATGCCGTTTCTTCTCCTTCCTCGCATCCCAGAAGGACCACAAACTTGCCTGCCTGCAGCCCATGATGATAACCACCTCCAGCCCGGACCCCGACCACTCGGACTTCGACTTCTCAGGCCTTCAGCAGGCTGAAGACCCATCCACCTCTGACTCTGACCCCAACTGCAACTACGGCCTCCTGGACATGGGCACCAGCCCAGGACTCTTGAAAGGTCCTGACGAAAGGTCTTGGCCCGAAACATTGTTTGTTCGTTTCCACGGATGCTGCCCAACCTTCTGAGTTCCTCCAGCGTGTTGTGCGTGTTGCTTTGACCCCAGCATCTGCAAAGTATTTTGTGTTTTCATTCAAGCAGAGTGCTCAGAGAGAATTCAAGGAGCACCGAGGACACAGGTCCATCCTACAAATGACAAATATGACATAAGGGATAAAGTGTATTACAAAAGAGTAGACTGTACAGAATGGAGAGGCCCCAGAGTTGTTATTGGTCAGGATGGGGTTGTGGTATTCATGAGACATGGAGATACATATGTGAAAGAGCATCATTCCAGATTACGTAAAGCACAAAATGGAGACTATGAGAACTCCTTAGAGAATGACACAAAAAATGAAAAGCATTTACCTGGTACACTGTCACATAGACCAAACAGGGATGAGTGCAGCTAAGGACCCAACAGAATTGCTTGACAGTGGCACAGACAGTGTGGAAGACAGTGCAGTTGGGAACAGAAATGATCACAAATGCAAAGAGAACATGGATGTTTCAGTCTTAAAACAGGCATAGACAGAGGAATGGTTGACAGACAGGAGGCAGCAAGTTGGAATAAAAGGGACTTTTCTGGTTGGCTGCCAGTGACTAGTGGTGTTCCTCAGGGGTAGCATTAGGACCGCAACTTTTCACATTGTTTGACGATGATGTAGATAATTGAATTTTTGGCTTGGTTTGTGAACAGTATGAAGATAGGTGGAAGGGTAGGTGGTGCTGAGGAAGCAATGCAATTGCAGCAGGACTTAGACAAATTGGAAGAATAGGCAAAAAAGTGGCAGATGGAATACAGTGTTAGGAAATGTACGAAAATGCATTTTGATAAAAGGAACAATAGTGTGGACTATTATCTAAATGGGAAGAAGGTCCAATCATCAGAGGTGCAGAGGGACTTAGGAGTCCTTGTGCAAGTCTCGCGGAAGGTTAATTTACAGGTTAAGTCTGTGTAAAGAAGGCAAATGTAATGTTGGCATTTATTTGAAGGGGAATAGAATATAAAAGCAAGGAGGTAATGCCGAGGCTTTATAAGACACCAGTCAGGCTGCAGTTTTGACCCATACCTCAGAAAGGATGTGTTGTCATTAGAGAGAGTCCAGAGGAGGTTCATGAGAATGATTCTGGGAATGAAGGGGTTAACATATGAGGAGTGTTTGGCAGCTTTGGGCCTGCACTCACTGGAATTTAAGAATGCAGGGGGTTCTCATTGAAACCTACCAAATGTTGAAAGGACTAGATAGGGTGGATGTGGAGAGGATGTTTCCTATGGTGGGGATATCCATAAATAGAGGGTACAGCCTCAAAATTGACAGGCGACCTTCTAGGACATAGGTAAGGAGAAACTTTTTTGGTTAGAGTCTAATGAATCTGTGGAATGCTCTGCCACAGATTGCACTGAGGCCAAGTCTGTGAGTATACTTAAGACGAAAGTTAATAGTTTCCTGATCGGTCAGGGCATCTAAGGATTTGGCGAGAAGGCAGATATGGTGTTGAGCTGGGATTTGGGACCAGCCATGATGGAATAGTCTTGTGGCACAGTGATATCAGCGCTGGACTCCGGGACGGAGGTTCCCAGGTTCAAATCCAGTCGGGCTGCTACTGTGTACGCTTTCCATCCATGCCCGGTTGAGTATTGAGCTTGCAACTCGACCTCGTAAAATAAAAGAAAAAATACTGTGAAATGTCTGAGTGAGGAGTGGCGCGCCACACAGTCTTTCGTTCCGCGCCTTGTAATGCATGAAAATGCCCGACACTGGCCTCTCAGGCCTGAGTCGATGTCATCATCATCATCATGGAATAGCGGAACCGATTTGATGGGCTGATTGGCCTAATTCTGCTCCTATGTCTTATGGTCTTATGATCTAATTGCATTACATTGCTTGATTCAGTGGATTCAAATAAAATTCCATATTGTAATGGTGCAATAATTTAAATAGAAAGATTTCGGTATCCATGTCCATAGATCCCTCAAAGTTGCTGCACATCTTTGTATGATATCAAGACTGCACATGGTCAAATATACAATGGCATTGATTTCTGTGTATTTTATGATCAATGATAAAAAGTGAAAAAAAATTAATAGTAGTCATCATTCTGTGTTTCAGTAAACAGAAACTCAAATATATCAGTTTAACAGTGATTAAACCCAACTTTTTCACATATTGTGTCTAATTATTTGTTGCAACATGCTTTACTTTAATCATTTTTCAGCACTTAATTAGCTTGTATTTCTTTTTCCTCTTTCTTAATCTCTCTCTAATCAGCTCCTTGGAGGCAATGAGGTCTTGCAGTCTTGCAGATGTGAGCACACACTAAGCACGTGGAAGTCACAGGATTTAGAGGTCCCTACAGTAACTCACATGGCTTGAAATGTTCCCTGGGGATAGAGCTGCCCATGGCAAACATTGAACTCCTGGCTTGTTCCAAAAAGACTATTGTTCATCTGGTTTATCAGGCAATACGTCTGTTTGTAAACAATCAACATGGATTGTCAAATTCAAATTTTACCAGTCCCTGACTGGGGAAGAGAGTGAGGAGGAAGAGCCGAACAGATGGTCTTTTGAATTTAGACCAAAACCATTTGACATCAGGCTTTCTTTTGAGAAATCTTTTTCTGGATGAATTTAACTTTTGAATGATTTCATTCTGTGTAATAGTTCTTTGTATAAACAGACCCATTTTCATTTTTTGGCCGTTGTTTAATAGCTGTCCCTTTGAACATTTTGGGACAATGCTATTTTTTGGTGCCAATATCAAGTTCAAAAATAACACGTAAAAATATAGTAATCCTTTAAGTAGACATTTTTTTCCAATTGAGATAGCTTGTAAAATTACAAACAACTGTGGGAACCCTGAGTCTTTAAACAATCCAGAGAATTTGATTGATAGTATCACATTGCATTGTGAGTTCTAGAAGTTGAGGGGTAGAATCTTTCCTTTATATCAATTTGATGTTTCCTGAAGATTGCCTGAAATTGTGAACATTCAGAAATAAGACCATAAGGCCGTATGATATAGGAGCAGAATTAGGCCATTGGCCCATTGAGTCTGCTCTGCCTATTCATCATGTCTGATCCAATTTTCCTCTTAGCCCCAACCTTCTGCCTTCTCCCCACATCCTTTCAAGTCCTGACCAATCAAGGTTCTGTCAACCTCTGCCACGTGACAGTGAGAATAGGAATAGGAGGAGGTGGAGGATAAATGTGTGGCTGAAGGATTGGAGCAATGGGCAGGGATTCAGATTTCTGGATCATTGGGACCTCTTTTGGGTGTGACCTGTACAAAAAGGACAGGATGCACTTGAATCCCAGGAGGACCAATATCCTGGCGGGGAGGTTTGCTAAGGCTACTGGGGAGAGTTTAAACTAGAATTGTTGGGGTGTGGGAACCGAATTGAAGAGACTGGGGAAGAGGAGGTTAGCTCACAAATAGAGAAAGCTTGTAGACAGTGCGAGAGGGAGGATAAGCAGGTGATAAATAAGGGACGCACTCAGACAGAAGGCTTGAGATGTGTCTATTTTAATGCAAGGAGTGTTGTGAACAAAGCGGATGAGCTTAGAGCATGGATCAGTACTTAGAGATATGATGTGGTGGCCATTACAGAGACTAGGATGGGTCAGGGACAGGACCGGTTACTTCAAGTGCCAGGTTTTAGATGTTTCAGAAAAGACAGGGAGGGAGGCAAAAGAGGTGGGGGCATGGCACTGTTGATCAGAGATAGTTTCACAGCTGCAGAAAAGGTGGACGCCATACAGGAATTGTGTACGGAGTCTCTGTGGGTGGAGGTTAGGAACAGAAAGGGGTCAATAACTTAACTGGGTCTTTTTTAGAGACTGCCTAATAGTAACAGTGATATCGAGGAGCAGATAGTGAAACAGATCATGGAAAGGTGTACGAATAACAGAGTTGTCGTGATGAGAGATTTTAATTTCCCAAATATCGATTGGCATCTCCCTAGAGCAAGGGGTTTAAGAACATAAGAACATAAGAAATAGGAGCAGGAGTAAGCCAATTGGCCCCTCAAGCCTGCTCTGCCATTCAACAAGATCATGGCTGATCCAATCTTAACTCTAGTTTTCACCGAATCCCACAAGGCAACAGTGCCAACCAACAGGGCACCATGCCGCCCATTTTATTTTATTATTCATCCCGCCCAAACCCATGTGATCACCCGGGGAAAAAATGGGGTGGAGTTTGTTAGGTGTGTTCAGTAAGGTTTCTTGACACAGTATGTAGATAAGCCTACAAGAGGAGAGGCTGTACTTGATTTGGTATTGGGAAATGAACCTGATCAGGTGTCAGATCTCTCAGTGGGAGAGCATTTTGGAGATAGTGATCATAATTCTATCTCCTTTACAATAGCATTGAACAGAGATAGGAACAGACAAGTTAGAAAAGCATTTAATTGGAGTAAGGGGAATTACGAGGCTATCAGGCAGGAAATTGGAAGCTTAAATTGGAAACAGACGTTCTCAGGGAAAAGTATAGAAGAAATGTGGCAAATATTCAGGGGCTATTTGTGTCGAGCTCTATATAGGTACATTCCAATGAGACAGGAAAGTTATGATAGGGTACAGGAACCGCGGTGAACAAAGGCTGTAATAAATCTAGTCAAGATGAAAAGAAAAGCTTACAAAAGGTTCAGAGAGCTGGGTAATGTTAGAGATCTAGAAGATTATAAGGCTACTAGGAAGGAGCTTAAGAAGGAATTTAGGAGAGCCAGAAGGAGTCATGAGAAGGCCTTGGCGGGCAGAATTAAGGAAAACCCCAAGGCATTCTACAAGTATGTGAAGAGCAAGAGGATAAGACGTGAAAGAATAGGACCTATCAAATGTGACAGTGGGAAAGTGTGTATGGAACTGGAGGAAATAGCAGAGGTATTTAATGAATACTTTAGTATTCACTATGGAAAAGGACCTTAGTGATTGTAGTGATGACTTGCAGCAAATTGAAAAGCGTGAGCATGTAGATATAAAGAAAGAGGATGTGCTGAAGCTTTTGGAAAGCATCAAGATGGTTAAGTCACCGGGACCATATGAAATGTACCCCAGTCTACTGTGGGAGGCGAGGGAGGAGATTGCTGAGCCTCTGGCGATGATCTTTGCATTATCAATGGGGATGGGAGAGGTTCCCTAGGATTGGAGGGGTGCAGATGTTTTTCCTTTATTCAAGAAAGGGAGTAGAGATAGCCCAGGAAATTATAAACCAGTGCCTCTTACCTCAGTAGTTGGTAAGTTAATGGAGAAGATCTTGAGGAGCAGGATTTATGAACATTTGGAGAGGTATAATATGATAAGGAGTCGTCAGCATGGCTTTGTCACGGGCAGGTCGTGCCTTACGAGCCTGATTGAATTTTTTGAGGATGTGACTAAACACATTGATGAAGGAAGAGCAGTAGATGTAGTGTATATGGATTTTAGCAAGGCATTTGATAAGGTACCCCATGCAAGGTTTATTGAGAAAGTAAGGTGGCATGGGTTCCAAGGGGACCTAGCTTTGTGGATCCAGAACTGGCTTGCCCACAGAAGGCAAAGAGTGGTTGTAGACAGGTCATATTCTGCATCGAGGTCAGTCACCAGTGGAGTGCCTCACGGATCTGTTCTGGGACCCTTACTCTTGGTGATTTTTATAAATGACTTGGATGAGGAAGTGGAGGGATGGGTTAGTAGGTTTGCTGATGACACAAAAGTTGGAGGTGTTGTGGATAATGTGGAGGGCTCTCAGAGGTTACAGCGGGACATTGATAGGATACAAGTGGTGAGAAGTGGCAGATGTAGTTCAACCTAGATAAGTGTGAAGTGGTGTATTTTGGTAGGTCAAATACAATGGCAGAATATAGTATTAATGGTAAGACTCTTGGGAGTGTGGAGGATCAGAGGGATTTTGGGGTCCGAGTCCATAGGACACTTAAAGCAGCTGTGCAGGTTGACTCTGTAGTTAAGAAGACATATGGTGTATGGCCTTCATCAATCATGGAATTGAATTTAGGAGACAAGAGGTAATGTTGCGGCTATTTAGGATCCTGGCCAGACCCCACTTGGAATACTGTGCTCAGTTCTGGTCGCCTCACTACAGGAATAATGTGGAAGCCATAGAAACAGTGCAGAGAAGATTTACAAGGATGTTGCCTGGATTGGGGAGCATGCCTTATGAGAATAGGTTGAGCGAACTCGGCCTTTTCTCCTTGGAGCTACAGAGGATGAGATGTGACCTGATAGAAGTGTACAAGATGATGAGAGGAATTGATTGTGTGGATAGTCAGAGGCTTTTTTCCAGGGCTGAAATGGCTGCCACAAGAGGACACAGATTTAATTTGCTGGGGAGCATGTACAGAGGAGATGTCAGGGGTAAGTTTTTTACTCAGAGTGGTGAGTGCGAGAATGGGCTGCCGGCAACGGTGGTGGAGGCGGATACGATAGGGTCTTTTAAGAGGCTTTTAGATAGGTACATGGAGCTTAGTAAAAAAAAGGGCTGTAGGTAGGTAATAGACAATAGTTGCAGGAGTAGGCCATTTGGCCCTTCAAGCCAGCACTGCCATTCAATGTGATCATGGCTGATCGTCCACAATCAGTACCCCATTCCTGCCTTCTCCCCATATCCCTTGACTCCGCTATCTATAAGAGCTCTATCTAACTCTTTCTTGAAAGCATCTAGAGAATTGGCCTCCACAGCCTTCTGACGCAGAGCATTCCATAGATCCACAACTCTCTGGGTGAAAAAGTTTTTCCTGAACTCCATTCTAAATGGCCTACCCTTTATTCTTAAACTGTGGCCTTTGGTTCTGGACTCCCCCAACATTGGGAACATGTTTCCTGCCTCTAGTGTGTCCAATCCCTTAATAATCTTATATGTTTCTATCAGATCCCCTCTCATCCTTCTAAATTCCAGTGTATACAAGCCCAGTCGCTCCAATCTTTCAACATATGACAGTCCTGCCATCCCGGGAATTAACCTCGTGAAACTACGCTGCACTCCCTCAATAGCAAGAATATACTTCCTCAAATTTGGAGATCAAAACTGAACACAATACTCCAGGTGTGGTCTCACCAAGGCCCTGTACAACAGCAGAAGGACCTCTTTGCTCCTGTACTCAACTCCCCTTGTTATGACGGCCAACATGCCATTAGCTTTCTTCACTGCCTGCTGTACCTGCATGCTTACTTTCAGTGACTGATTTACAAGAACACTTAGATCTCATTGTACTTCCCCTTTTCCTAACTTGACACCATTCAGATAGTAATCTGCCTTCCTGTTCTTGCCACCAGTGGATAACCTCACATTTACCCACATTAAACTGCATCTGCCATGTATCTGCCCTCTCACCCAACCTGTCCAAGTCACCCTGCATTCTCCTAACATCCTGCTCATATTTCACACCTGCCACTCAGCTTTGTGTCATCTGCAAATTTGCTAAAGTTACTTTTAATCCCTTCATCTAAATCATTAATGTATATTTTAAATAGCTGTGCTCCCAGCACCGAGCCTTGCGGTACCCCACTAGTCACTGCCTGCCATTCTGAAAAGGACCCATTAATCCCTACTCTGTTTCTTGTCTGCCAACCAATTTTCTATCCATGTCAGTACCCTACCCCCAATACCATGTGCTCTAATTTTGCCCCCTAATCTCCTATGTGGGACTTTATCAAAGGCCTTCTGAAAGTCCAGGTACACTACATCCACTGGCTCTTCATTGTCCATTTTCATAGATACATCCTCAAAAAATTCCAGCAGATTAGTCAAGCATGATTTCCCCTTTGTAAATCCATGCTGACTGGGACCGATCCTGTTACTGCTGTCCAAATGTGCCGTTATTTCATCTTTTATAATTGACTCCAGCTTCTTCCCCACCACTGATGTCAGGCTAACTGGTCTATAATTCCCCGTTTTCTCTCTCCCTCCTTTCTTTAAAAGTGGGATAACATTAGCTACCCTCCAATCCTCAGGAACTGATCCTGAATCTATAGAACATTGGAAAATGATTACCAATGCGTCCACGATTTATAGAGCCACCTCTTTAAGTACCCTGGGATGCAGACCATCAAGCCCTGGGGATTTATCAGCCTTCAGTCCCATCAGTCTACCCAACACCATTTTCTGCCTAATGTGAATTTCCTTCAGTTACTCCGTTATCCTCAGTCCTCTGGCCACTATTACATCTGGGAGATTGTCTGTGTCTTCCCTATTGAAGACAGATCCAAAGTACCTGTTCAACTCGTCTGCCATTTCCTTGTTCCCCATAATAAATTCACCCAGTTTTTCCATTCAAGGGCCCAACTTTGGTCTTAACTAATTTTTTCCTCTTCACATTCCTAAAGAAGCTTTTACTATCCTCCTTTATATTCTTGGCTAGTTTACATTGGTACCTCATCTTTTCTCCCTGTATTGCCTTTTTAGTTATCTTCTGTTGCTCATTAAAAGTTTCCCAATCCTCTGGCTTCCCACTCATCTTTGCTATGTAATTTCTAAGGTAGGGACGTGTTCGGCAGAACTTTGTTTGCCAAAAGGCCTGTATTGTGCTGTAGGTTTTCTATTTTTTCTCTATGTTTTCTAAATATACGTAAAGACGTCCTCCACAGCTGCCCGTGGCAAGGAAATAACATGGAACATAAAACATACAAGCCCTTCAGCCCACAATGTGTTGCTGACCTTTTAACCAACTCTAAGATCCATCTAACTTTTATCTCCTACATATCAGTTGACTTCCTGATTATCAATGTACCTATCTAAGTGTGTCTTAAATGTCTCTGATGTATCTTCCTCTACCATCATCCCTAGCAGGGCCTTCAGGGCATTTTTTATGTGAAAAAATCTTTGTCTGACGTCCCCCCCCACCAATACTGTCCTTTAATCATCTGAATAATTACATGTCCATTGTATTAGCCACTTCCATTCCATCAAGTCACTTCCAATCCTCTCCTTCTTTCCAAAGAGAAAAGCCTTGACTCGCTCAACCTGTCTTCAGAATCTGCAAAATTCTGCGATTAAGGGAGGTACAGTTCCCATACCAGGCAGTGATGCAGCCAGTCAGGATGCTCTCAATTGTGTCCCTGTAGAAAGTTCTAAGGATTTGGGGCCCATACCAATCTTCCTCAATCATCTGATGTGAAAGAGATGCTGTTGTGCCTTTTTCACCACACAGCTGGTATGTACAGACCACGTGAGTTCCTCAGACAGACAGACAGACATACTTTATTGATCCCGAGGGAAATTGGGTTTCATTACAGTCGCACCAACCAAGAATAGTGTAGAGATATAGCAATATAAAACCATAAATAATTAAATAATAAGAAGTAAATAATGCCAAGTGGAAATTAGTCCAGGACCAGCCTATTGGCTCAGGGTGTCTGACACTCCGAGGGAGGAGTTGTAAAGTTTGATGGCCACAGGTAGGAATGACTTCCTATGATGCTCAGTGTTGCATCTCGGTGGAATGAGTCTCTGGCTGAATGTACTCCTGTGCTTAACCAGTACCTTATGGAGTGGATGGGAGACATTGTCCAAGATGGCATGCAACTTGGACAGCATCCTCTTTTCAGACCCCACCGTCAGAGAGTCCAGTTCCACCCCCACAACATCACTGGCCTTACGAATGAGTTTGTTGATTCTGTTGGCGTCTGCTACTCTCAGCCTGCTGCCCCAGCACACAACAGCAAACATGATAGCACTGGCCACCACAGCCTCGTAGAACATCCTCAGCATTGTCCAGCAGATGTTAAAGGACCTCAGTCGCCTCAGGAAATAGAGATGGCTTTGACCCTTCTTGTAGACAGCCTCAGTGTTCTTTGACCAGTCCAGTTTATTGTTCATTCGTATCACCAGGTACTTGTAATTTTCCACCATGTCCAAACTCACCCTTTGGATGGAAACAGGGGTCACCGGTGCCTTACCCCTCATCAGGTCCACCACCAGCTCCTCAGACTTTTTCACATTAAGCTGCAGATGATTCTGCTCACACCATGTGACGAAGTTTCCCACTGTAGCCCTGTACTCAGCCTCATCTCCCTTGCTGATGCATCCAACAATGACAGAGTCAACAGAAAACTTCTGAAGATGGCAAGACTCTGTGCAGTAGTTGAAGTCCGAGGTGTAGATGATGAAGAGAAAGGGAGACAGGCCAGTCCAGTGCTGCTGACCACTCTGTCTGACACACAGTGTTGCAAGCGCACGTACTGTGGTCTGCCAGTCAGGTAATCAATAATCCATGACACCAGGGAAGCATCCACCTGCATCACTGTCATCTTCTCACCCAGCAGAGCAGGCGGATGGTGTTGAACGCACTGGAGAAGTCAATAAACATGACCCTCACGGTGATGTGGATGCCAAGGAACTTGAAACTGTTTACTCTCTCAACCCCAGATCCATTGATGTCAATAGGGGTTAGCGCGTCTCCATTCTCCTGTAATCCACAATCAGCTCCTTTGTTTTTGCGACATTGAAGGAGAGGTTGTTATCTTGACATCGCTGTGTCAGAGAGATGACTTCTTCCCTGGAGGCCACCTCATTATTGTTTGAGGCCAATCAAATTTAATCAGTGGATTGGAGCTGTGGGTGGTGATGCAGTCATTGATATACGGGGAATAAAGGAGGGAACTCAGTATGCAGCTCTGAGGGGCTCCTGTATTGAACGTTAGAGGGTTGGAGGTGAGGGACCCCATCCTTAGAACCTGCTACTGATCTGACAGGAAGTCCAAGATTCAGCTGCACAAGGCAGGGTCAAGGCCAAGGTCTCTGAGCATCTTGTCGAGTCTGGAAGGAACTATGGTGTTGAATGCTGAACTGTAGTCCAAGAACAGCATTCTCACATAAGCATCCTTCTTCTCCAGATGTGTAAGGATGGTATGTAGAGCAGTGGCTATTGCATCATCTGTCGATTGGTTATATCAGTAAGTGAGTTGTAGGTGGTCCAGTTTGGATGGTAGCAAGCTGCAGATGTAATCCTTGACCAGCCTCTCAAAGCATTTGCTTATTATTGAGGTGTGTGTGAAAGGATGCCAGTCATTCAGGCATGTTACCTTGGTCTTTATGGTGGATAATTTGAAGAAGGAGAGCACTCTACACTGAGAGAGGGAGAGATTAAAAATATTAGTAAACACACCTGCCAGTTGTGCTGCACACATCCTGAGTACTCGCCCTGTGTCCGGTCCTGCCGCCTTGCGACCGTCCACTTGTTGGAAACATCTATGTACCTCAGCCTCAGAGATGAACAGTTTGCAGGTTGTAGCAGTGATTTTCCTTGGAGGCTCAGAGTTAGCGACATCGAACTGAGCATAAAAGCGATTGAGCTCATCTGGGAGAGAGGCCATGATGTTTGCAGCACCACAACATTTGGCTTTGTAGTCTGCAATGGTATGCAACATGTAGTCACATGTGCTATTCATTGTGAATCTTGACTCAGTCTTGTCCCTGTATTGTTGTTTCTCAGCCTTGATAGCTTTGCACAGATCATAGCTGCTTTTCTGAGCTCTGTTTGATCTCCAGCGATGTAAGCTCGATGTCGCGCTGTAAGTGCTGCTCGCACGGAACTATTGATCCAGGGTTTCTGGTTCGGGAAGACCCTGATCAACTTCTGGGGGACAACATCATCGATGCACTTCCGGATGAAGCATGTGACTCCATCAGTGGAGTCACATGTGACCGGACACTGGAAAGCGGCCAGTGAGTGAGTGGGCCAGTGAAGGAGTGGAGATTTGAGGCTTTGACTCAAGGGATTCTGGCAGTTTTGGTAGTTGCACTGTGCAATCAAGTCAATCAAGATTTGAATAGCTCAGCAGAAAGCCGTTGATTAGACAATCAAGATTTGAATAGCTCAGACTCAGCAGAAAGCAGCTGATTGGGCAATCGAGGTCAGGTGACCAATTGGTTTGAAAAGCTCAAACAAATAAATAGAGGGGTAGCTCAAGCGGAGCGGCCTCACATTAGGGTGTTTTCCTACCTATGTCTTTGGTACCACTATGTACCATGACCTCTGGCTGTTCACCTCCCACTTCCGGATATCATGGACGCGATCAGAAAATCCAAGACCCTGGCACTTGGGGGGCAAACTAATATCCATGTTTCTTTCCTGCATGCACTGAATCGCCTGTCTGACCCCCTAACTATGGAGTCCCCTATTACTGCTGCCTTCTTCATTTCCCTACCCTTCTGATCCACAGGGCCAGACTTTGAACCAGAGCTGCAACCACTGTTGATTCCCCCACTGTTGATTCCCCAACAGTACTCAAGTAGGTATACTTATTGTTAAGGGGGACAGCTACAGGGGTACTCTCTAGTATATCACTCTTGCCCTTCCCTCTCCTGACTGTTACCCACTTATCTGTCTCCTGAGGCCCCGGTGTGAGGCTCCTCTCTATCACCTCTTCACTTTCCCTGACTAGATGAAGGTCATCGAGCTGCAGATCCAGTTCCTTAACCCGGTCCCTAAGGAGCTGTAACTGGACACACCTGGCACAGATCTGGCCTTCCAGGAGGCTGGGAATCTCCTGGAATTCCCACATCTGACACCCAGTACAGAACATCAGCCTCACAGACCTACTTCCTGTTTCTATTCTTCACAGGTAATCTACCTGGGCTCAACCCATTATCACTGAAGCCCATTGAACCAAAGCCCTCCTACTGTCTCCTTCTACTCTGTCACCCGCTCCTCTGACACTCGCTCTGTAAATCTGTGTCCTTTTAAACTCTTCTCGCTGGTCTAATTTGCTGATGTCCACACGCTTGCGCAGTCATCCCTTGATGGTAAAGGAGAGAGAGTTGTGATCACTACCTATAAAATGCTCTCCCACCCAGAGATCTGACACCTGACCAGGTCCCTTTCCCAATACCAGATCAAGTTCAGCCTCTCCTTCAGTTGGTTTATCTACATATTGGGTCAAGAAACCTTCCTGAATACACCCAACAAACTCTGCTCCATCTAAACCCCTTGCTCCAAGGAGGAGTCAATATTAGGAAAGTTAAAATCACCCATCACAACAAGCATCTTATCGCATCTTTCCAGAACCTGCCTGCCTATCTGCTCCTCGATATCTCTGTTACGATTGGAGCATCTATAAAAAACACCCAGTAGGGTTATTACCTCCTTCCCATTTCTGACTTCCTCCCACAATGACTCAGTAGTCAATCCCTCCATGACTTCCTCATTTTCTCCAGCCATGATACTATCCCTGATAAGCAGTGCCGCTCCCCAACCTCTTTTTCTTTCCTTCCTGTCCTTTTTGGAACATTTAAAGCCCGGCACACTCAGCAGCTATCCCTACTCCTGAGTCTTTCAAGTCTCTGTAACAGTCATAATATCATAGCTCCACGTATTGATCCACGCTCTAAGTTCATCCACCTTGCTCAAAATAGACACATCTCAAACCATCTAGCTGAGTGCTTCTTTGCTCTATCATCTAGCTATTCTTCCTCATAAACTCCCTACAATCTGTCACTACTTGTGCACCAACCACCGCATCCTCAGCTCTGGCTCCTTAATGCGGTCTTTCATGAGCTGGAGGTGTCTGCACGTCCCACAGTTGTAGTCATCAGGAAGACTATCAGGTTCCATGAATTCTCATGTATTACATAAGGAGCCATATCTTCCATCCTGCCTGTGCTGTACAATGAGCAACCAAGAACAAATCTTCTAACCTGTTTCTTTGGCCTCAGCCTCTTCTCATTGAAGCCTCCTGAGTCAAAGCCTGACGCTCCTACTCACACCACCGACCTGCCCCCAACAATAGCTGCCCCGCTTGCCCCTTCTGTACTTTAATTTGCAGTGGTGGGCTCCCGACGCTGATTGGACCTGGAATGTCTGAATCCCCGTGAAGCACTCCTTTTATATTAGCCTTGCTGACCATCAGCTTTAGGAGCTTTAGGTTTCACACCAACAGATTCAGGAACTGTTATTGTCCTTCAAACATCAAGGTCCTGAACCAATGTGGATAACTCCACTCACCTCAACACTGAACTGATTCCACAATCTATGAACCCAATTTCAAGGACCCTTCAACTAATGTTTTCAGTAGCACTGTGATTACCCCTCAACCATCTGAACCAGTGGGGATAACTTCACTCAACTTCAATTTTCCCAAGCTGTAACACTGAACTTTTTGCACAATCTATGGACTCACTTTTAAGGGCTCTTTATCTCACGTTCTCAATAGTTATTGCTTATTTATTTTTGCTTCTGATGTACATTGGTTGTTCATCCTGTTGTGTGTGGTCTTTCATTGATTTTACTATGTTTCTTGGATTTACTGTGTATGCCCACAAGAAAGTGAATCTAAGGGTTGTATATAGTGGTATATATGTACAAACATACTTTGATAATAAATTTACTTTGAACTTTGAGAACAAACTCTTTTCAGACAGATGGGAATTGAATCCCAATCATTGGCACTGTAAAACATTATGTTGACTGCTGTGCTACCATGCTACCCATGTAATAGAAGACATGTCACTATGTGAGAATATGAAGAGGGTTCTTTTTAGTTACACCACAACCTTTTCTAGTGATGATCATATTCCTCATTTACACCAATTGACCATTGGATTAATTAAATTACTGCAGACATTATTAACTCGGAAGCAGTTCATTAGATGGGAAACATATTGGAACATCTGGAGTACATAAATGACACTCAATAACTGTAAGTACCTTCTTTATATCTGGAAATAAAATGCATTTTGATATTGCTTTTCACACACAATTGCTGATGTAACCAAAATGAACAATATAGAAGCTCTTGAACATCATTACTTTTGTGCTGGTACCTCACTTACAGCAACAGTCTCTCGAGATCGGCAACTCTTATTAGTTGATTAATGACATTTTTCCAACAGTAAAAGCTATTGTAAACAAGTTGAGTGGCTTAATAGGTGATCCCTCAGAAATATATTTTAATTACTAAATTCAATTTATGTTCACAGTTCGCCCTCCATCACTTGTACTGTGGGAAATACTGCAGCAACATTCAGTCGCAATCTGCTGCTCTAAAACAGAGAAAGAAAATTATTTCACTCCTCTTTTACCCTGTGTAGAATTAACAGAGGAGCTTTTAAACTCATGATCTTGTTGAATGCAAAAGTTTATTGCATTTTCAAGATTCAAGACTTTTTTTAGTCGGAGTGTTGTGAACCTGTGGAATACTCTGCCACAGACTACGGTAAAGGTCAAAGTCTGTGTATATTAAGGTGGAAGTTGATTGTTTCCTGATTGGTCAGGGCATCAAGGGATATGGTGAGAAGGCAGCTGTATGGGGTTGAGTGGGATTTGGGATCAACCATGAAGGAATGATAGAGCAGACTCAATGGGCTGAATGGCCTAATTCTGTTCTTATGTCTTATGATATTATGGTCTTAATTTCCTTTGGTGTTTATTCCCAAAGCTTTTCTCATGAGTGGTGCAGCCGCAAGGCAGTGAAAGTTTGAGATCAGAGATTTCCTTCTTCTAGGTGAGCTACCAACTATGGCTGATAAGTCCCATCTACCCAAAGTGAATCATTTTATGGTGCCAGTAATCCACCTTTGCTCCTTCCATTGTTAGTAGAAACAGTTCCACTAGGCTTAGTAGCTAATCCACACATGAAACCAGGAGTTGGAATGAGTTGTCAGAGGCTACTTGAGATGCATGCCATTAGGAACATTTAATAAGCAGTTGGAGCTTATCCCCACTACCTATTACAACACCCCTCCCATGGGTCTAACACCCTTAAGGAGCCTATGCCCATTATTTCTTAGAAACATAGAAACAGAAAACCTACAGCACAATACAGGCCCTTTGGCCCACAAAGCTGTGCTGAACATGTCCTTACCTGAGAAACCTTGAATAATCATACTCACATTTTTATACTAGGGAAGTTAAAATTACCCATCACAACAACCCTATTATTATTGCACCGTTCCAGAATTTGCCTCCTTATCTGCTCTTCAATGCTTCTGTTACTATTGGGGAGGGGGGAACTATGAAAACACCCTGTAGAGTTATTGTCCCCTTTTAATGCAAAGAGTATCATAAGCAACATGAATGACAGAGTATGAATCAATACGTGGAACTATGATGTTGTGGCAATTACAGAAGCTTGGATGACTCAAGGGCAGGAATGACTGCTGAGTATGTTGGGCTTTAGAAGTTTCAAAAAGGAGAGGGAGAAATGCAAAAGAGGTGGGTGAGTGGCATCGCTAATCAGTGATAGTATCACAGCTGCAGAAAAGGAGGAAGTCATGGAGGGATTGTCTACTGAGTCATTGTGGGTAGAAGTCAGAAACAGAAATAACTCTGGGTGTTTTTTGTAGACCCCCCAATAGTAACAGAGGTTTTCTACACATGGACAATTTGAAATGCTATGCTCCTTCATCAGTAAAGCTAAAGCAATTAATTCAAATAGTAGAACTATTTTCTAAAGATTTAAACATGAACTTTGGAATAGGTAAGTGCAGAACATTAAACATAAAGAAAGATATAACAGAGCTAATAGAATACAAAACAGCAACAGGGTGCAATACAAGCAATGGATAAATATAAAACATATAAGATTCTTGAATATCAACAAGCAAAACAAAATAGATCATAGTGCGATAAAGGGAAAATTTTTGACAATTTATTACAAACTTTAAAAAAATCTGCCAAAAAAGCTCAATAGTAAAAACATAACAAAGGCAATAAATACTTACTGAATACACATTGATGAAGGTAGAGCTGTAGATGTGGTGTATATGGATTTCAGCAAGGCATTTGATAAGGTACCCCATGCCAGGCTTATTGAGAAAGTAAGGAGGCAGGAGTTCCAAGGGATATTGCTTTGTGGATCCAGAATTAGCTTGTGCCCAGAAGGCAAAGAATGGTTGTAGTCAGTCATATTCTGCATGGAAGTCGGTGACCAGTGATATACCTCAGGAATCTGTCTGGGACTCCTTCACTTAGTGATTTTTATAAATGACCTGGATGAGGCAGTGAAGGGATGGGGTAGGAAATTTGCTGATGACACTAAGATTGGGGGTGCTGTGGATAGTGTGGAGGGCTGTCAGAGGTTACAGTGGGCCATTGGTAGGATGCGAAACTAGGCTGAGAAGGAGCTCTATCAAGTCACTTCTCATCCTTCGCCGCTCTAAGCAGAAAAGGCCGAGTTCACTCAACCTATTTTCATAATGCATACTCCATAAACCAGGCAACATCCTTGTAGATCTCATCTGCATCCTTTCTATAGTTTCCACATCTTTCCTGTAGTGAGGTGACCAGAACTGAGCACATTACTCAGAGTGGGGTCTGACCATTGTCCTATAGAGCTGGAACATTACTTCTCGGATCTCAAACTGAATTCTACAGTTGATGAAGGCAAATGAACCGTATGCCTTCTTAACCACAGAGTCAACTTGTGCAGCAGCTTTGAGTGTCCTATGGACTTGGACCCCAAGATCCCTCTGATCCTCCACACTGCTAAAATCTTACCATTAATACTATATTTTGCCATCATATTTGATCTACCAAAATGAACCACCTCACACTTATCTGGGTTGAACTCCATCTACCAATTCTCAGCCCAGTTTTGCATATTATTAACGTCCTGCTCAAACCTCTGACAGCCCTCTACACTATCCACAACACCTATCGTCAGCAAGTTTACTCTATTTCCTCAGTGAAGTCATTTATAAAAATCAGGAAGAGAAGAGGTCCCAGAACAGATCCCTGAGACACACCGCTAGTCACCTACCTCCATGTAGAACATTAGCTGTCTACTGTCTACTACTACTCTTTCCCTTCTGTGGGCAAGCTAATTCTGGATCCACGAAGCAAGGTCCCCTTGGATCTCATGCCTCTTTATTTTCTCAATAAGCCTTGCATGGGGTACCTTATCAAATGTCTTACTGAAATCCATATACACCACATCTACTGTTCTATCTTCATCAATGGGTTTAGTCACATCCTCATAATTTCAATCAGGCTCATAAGGCATTACTTGCTTTTGACAAAGCCATGCTGCCTATTCCTATTCATATTATACCTCTCCAAATGTTCATAAATCCTGCGTCTCTAGATCTTTTCCATCTACTTACCAAACACTGAGGTAAGACTCACTGGTCTATAATTTCCTGGGCTATCTCTACTCCTTTTCTTCAATAAGGAAACAACATCTGCAACTCTCCAATCCTTCAGAACCTCTCCTCTCTCCATTGATGATGCAAAGATCATTGCAGGAGGCTCAGCAATCTCCTTCCTCACCTCCCACAGTAGCATGGAGTACATCTCATCCGGTCCCGGAAACATCCAACTTGATGCTTTCCAAAAGCACATCTTCTTTCTTAATGTCTATATGCTCAAGATTTTCAGTCTGTTTTAAGTCATCCCTACAACCCCAAGATCCTTTTCCGTAGTGAATAATGAAGCAAAGTATTAATTAAGTACCTCTGCCATCTCTTCTGGTTCCATACACTTTTCCACTGTCCTATTCTCTCATGTCTTATCCTCTTGCTCTTCACTTGCTTTTAGAATGTCTTGCAGTTTTCCTTAATCCAAAGCATTCTCACTGCCATTTCTAGCTCTCCTAATTAAGCTCCTTCCTGCGAGGCTTATAATCTTCTAGATTCCTATCATTACCTAGTTTTTTTTAACCTTTCTGAAGCTTTTCTTTTCTTCCTGATTAGATTTTCAACAGCCTTTGGATGCCACGGTTTCTGTACCCTATATCCTTTCTCTCTCTCATTGGAATGTACCTATGCAGAATGCCACACAAATATCCCCTGAGCAATAGCCACATTTTTGCCATACATTACCCTGAGAACATCTGTTCCCAATTTATGCTTCCAAGTTCCTTCCTGATTGCTTCATATTTCCCCTTACTCCAATTAAATGCTTTCCTAACTTGTCTGTTTCTATCTCTCTCCAATGTTATGGTAAAGGAGATAGTAATCACAATTCTATCTCCAAAATGCTCTCCCACTGAGAGACCTGACACCTGACCAGGATCATTCACAGACCTGACCAGTTCTGCTGACTGCGTATCATAGATAGCATCTCCTCCTGCAGCCTTGAGTTGAACTGTTGCTGCTGTTCTGAGCTTTGGGTCTGTGCGGTCTCTGCATCTTCCTTTTTATTTTTCCTTTTTAATGTCGCAGAGGATCATGGATATATTTTTGATTTCCATTCTTTAACTGGAAGTCAATGAGAAGCAGATTCTGGTACAGTTGTCTATGGAAAGCGGAGTTCTTGTACTTGCATAACTTTTTTAGAGCTCTCTTGGATTCTATTACGAGTTTTTTGAGTTACATCAGGTAAACATCTGAGCCCCTCAAAGAGATCTGAGTACTTTTCCACAATGGTTGCATGATCACCTTTGTGAAGCCACTGTGAAAATTCTTTCCACCAGGTTGAGATTTTCCACATGCACTCAGACCCAATATTATCTGAACTCATTTTTCTACAATCAGTAGCTGTGACTTTAGGCACTGCCCCTTGTACTTGAAGGTCATCATACAGCCCCCTTTTAGTGGAACATTCTCTCTGGTATAGTTCAATAGTTAGTATCAGAGAATAGAACCATAGAGCCATAGAACACTACAGCACAGTACAAGCCCTTCAGCCCTCCATGTTGTGCCGACCCATATAATCCTTAAAAAAAAGTACTAAGCCCACACTACCCCATAACCCTCCATTTTTCTTTCACCCATGTGCCTGTCCAAGAGGCTCTTAAATACCCCTAATGCTTTAGCCTCCACCACCATCCCTGGCAAGTCATTCCAGGCACTCACAACCCTCTGTGTGAAAAACCTACCCCTGATGTCTCCCCTAAACTTCCCTCCCTTGATTTTGTACATATGCCCTCTGGTGTTTGCTATTGGTGCCCTGGGAAACAGGTACTGACTATCCACCCTATCTATGCCTCTCATAATCTTGTAGACCTCTATCAAGTCCCCTCTCATTCTTCTACTCTCCAAAGAGAAAAGCCCCAGCTCTGCTAACCTTGCTTCATATGACTTGTTCTCCAAACCGGGCAACATCCTGGTGAATTTCCTCTGCACCCTCTCCATAGCTTCCACATCCTTCCTATAATGAAGTGACCAGAATTGAACACAATACTCTAAGTGTGGTCTCACCAGAGATTTGTAGAGTTGCAACATGACCTCTCTACTCTAGAACTCAATCCCCCTATTAATGAAGCCTAGCATCCCATAGGCCTTCTTAACTACCCTATCAACCTGCGCAGCAACCTTGAGGGATGTATGGATTTGAACCCCAAGGTCCCTTTGTTCATCCACACTCTTAAGTAACTGACCATTAATCCTGTACAACACACACAAAATGCTGGTGGAACACAGTAGGCCAGGCAGCATCACCTCACACTTGTCCTGATTGAACTCCATCTGCCATTTTTCTGCCCAACTCCGCAGCCTGTCTATATCCTCTTGTAACCTTCGACAACCTACAGCTCCATCCACAACTCCTCCAATCTTTGTGTCATCCGCAAACTTACACAACCATCCTTCTGCCTCTACATTCAGGTCATTTATAAAAATCACAAATAGCAAGGTCCCAGGACAGATCACTGCGGCACTCCACTAGTCACCGACCTCCAGGCAGAATACTTTCCTTCTGTGTTTAAGAAGGCATTCAGTGCATTGGCCTTCATTAACTGTGGGATTGAGTTTAAGAGCTGAGGGGTAATGTTACAGCTTTATAGTAGCCTGATCAGACCCCACTTGGAGTGCTGTGCTCAGTTCTGGTCACCTCACTACAGGAAGGATGTGGAAACTATAGAAAGGGTGCAAAGGAGATTTACAAGGATGTTGCCTGGATTGGGGAACATGCCTTATGAGAATAGGTTGAGTGAACTGGGCCTGTTCTCCTTGGAGCGACAAAGGATGAAAGGTGACCTGAAAGAGGTGTATAAGATGATGAGAAGCATTGATCATGTGGATAGTCAGAGGCTTTTTCCCAGGGCTGAAATGGCTAACACAAGGGGGCACAGTTTTAAGGTGCTTGGAAGTAGGTATAGAGGGGAGGTCAGGGTTAAATTTTTATGCAGAGGGTGGCGAGTGCATAGAATGGGCTGCCGGCAACTGTGGTGGAGGCGGATACATGAGCGTCTTTAAAGAGGCTACTGGATAGGTGCATGGAGCTTAGAAAAATATAGCCCTATGGGTAACCCGAGGTTATTTCTAAAGTAAGTACATGTTTGTCACAGCATTGTGGGCTGAAGGGCCTGTATTGTGCTGTAGGTTTTCTATGATTTTATGGTTACAGGCCAATCCGGCCCAAAGTACTCACACAGTCTAATTACAAATGTGTGACCAATTATCCTACTAACTGGTACATCCTTGGATGGTGGGAGGTAATTGGAGCACCCAGAGGATACCCACATGGTCACGGGGAAAATGTACAAACTCCTTTCAGACAGTGGTGGAAATTGAACCCAGTCACTGGCACCTTGAATTGTTATGCTAACCACTATGCTACCATGCTGCCCATATGTGATTCATACTAATGAAAGTGTCAAAACAGAGGATTAAAATTTGATCTGGTAAATTCAAGGTATCAAATTGTTAATAATGAAAGTATTAAGCAAAAAGAAGATGTAAATAATGTAAAATGGGTCTCATCATTAACCTCTAGAAGAATTTGTTAGATGATTACTTAATCAGTTTATTAGCCTCCTATTCAGTAATAAACTATAGTTTACAATTCTTGGAGAGTCACCATTCTTGTCACAGAAGAAATTGCTTTAGCTGGTATTGGGAGTAAGCTGAACCTGACTTGTCACCTAGGAAACTAAAGAAATTTAATCTAATGCTGAAGGTCTTCAAACATCGGTAATTCAGGGAAAATTAGAAGCAGGCGGCCAAATTAAATTATATTTGCACCATGTGTGGTCCCAAGATCAGCTTCAAAAGGCCGAGGTCGAGGCACAGAGCTACAGATACACCAAAAGAAACTCTAAAAACCTCATCCTTGGGAGAGGAAGAATCTTTACCTGGAAAATATATGAAATTGTGTGGTAAAAGCGGAAGCCACAGATTCAATCAGTTTTCTATCAGACCATCATAGAGGACTCTCATGAACTACCAGTGGCTTATGCCCCAGGAGGGGTGATGAGCCTAAGAAGAAGAAAGAACTAAATCATCTGTGATTACTAATGGGTAATTTTTACTGTAATTGACATTTAATATCCTCAAAATATATTAGAAGTATGGGAATTCATTGGGTATTTGATTCTAAATCATGCTGGAATTCAAGATTGTTTATAGTTATTCTTCAATACATAAGGGTAAAGGAGAATGAAATAATTGTTGCTCTGGATCCAATGCTGCGCAACTTTATGTAGATTTAATATACGTCCCTAAAGTGACAAACCATCTAGTCTGGCACCAATGATCATTCCACAGTCAAAGTCACTTCGGTAACATTTCTTCCCCATTCTGATGTTTGGTCTGAACAACAAATGAACC
Source organism: Hemitrygon akajei (assembly GCF_048418815.1). Taxonomy (NCBI): domain Eukaryota; kingdom Metazoa; phylum Chordata; class Chondrichthyes; order Myliobatiformes; family Dasyatidae; genus Hemitrygon; species Hemitrygon akajei. The sequence continues at coordinate 178,932,782 of NC_133132.1, read as the reverse complement.
TCTTGACCATGTCTGCATTGAGTTGCTGCCTCATATTTGGCTGATTAGATGTTGGCATGAACAAGCAGGTGTTCCTAATAAAGTGGCTGCTGATTATATTTTAACTGAATATAAAAATAAAGAAACACCTACTGTTAATAAAGTTTTGTAACTCATTTTCTTCTGGGGTGGGTGGGTGATGTTTAAATAGCAGAGTGAAAGGATACTGAACAAAATTCTGTCTGTTTAACCATTAGAACAGCTTCTACCTGACAGTACCTCTGGAGACACAGAATGAGTCTGCCTGAAGCAGGTGATTTATAAACACTGGTATAGCGTCGTTGCAAAGACATATTGAAAAATCTGTTACAGTATTTTCCTGTCATTGTTGGGAATTAACAAGCTGATTCCTAGGAGAAGGCATAAAATTCATTAATCTAATTAAATACATTTTATTGCTAAATGACTGGAGTAGGAGGCTTGCTGTAGGATAAGTACAAAGTGAAACAGAGTCCCAGCTGGAAAACAAACAGCAGAGTCACTTAATCTGTTCTATGCTTCATTAAACTTGTAATTAACTATAGGTTTTATCAAGTTCAAGCTACATTCAATGACATTCACAAATGATTTAATAAATTTCACTGACTCAAAACTGGGTAATTAAACTATTTTGTAGCCAAATATGGATCAAACTTGAATTTTAAAAATTAATCTTTCAAAAGCCATGGATAAGTCATGAATCTTTCACTGCAGAGATTTGGATTGTATGAAGAACTTTGTGTTGTTCGTTTGGTCATCTTAGTAACATAGAAGTCAGAAATGCACTCAGTTGCTACTTTATTAGGTATCTCCTGTGCCTAAAAATATAGTAGCTGAGTGTATGTTCATGGTGGTCTAATCGAATATTAAAGGCAGCAACTCACAGCAGTGTTTTGGAACTGTGGGCAGCGGCCAATTAGAGAGATCAGAAGCTTGAGAAGATGTAATTCACTCAGGTTTGCTGATTGAGTATTAATGATAATAGCTCATTAATTAGTAACTGATGAGAGGTGACCTGATAGAGGTGTATAAGATGATGAGAGGCATTGATTGTATGGATAGTCAGAGGCTTTTTCTCAGGTCTGAAATAGTTAACATGAGAGGGCACAGTTTTACGATGCTTGAAAGTAGTACAGAGAAGATGTTAGGGACAAGTTTTTTTATGCAGAGGGTGGTGAGTGTATGGAATAGGCTGCCGGTGACAGTGGTGGAGGCAAATACAATAGGGTCCTTTAAGAGACTCCTGGATAGGTAAATGGAGCTTAGAAAAGTAGAGGGCTATGGGTAACCCTAGGTAATTTCTAAAATAAATACATGTTTGGCACAGCATCATGGACCAAAGGTCTTGTATTGTGCTGTTGTCATTCTATATTTCTGTGTTTCTATATTTTTTTCCAGTCCTGACGAAGAACCTTGGCCCAAAACATTGACTGTTTATTCTTTTCCATAGATGTTGCCTGGCCTGCTGAGTTCCTCCAGCATTTTGTGAGCATTTGGGTTTGATAAGCAAGAACAAATTTAAGTAAGGCAAGGGGTAAGCCCAACAGTTGCAGTGGTCAGAATTAGAGTGGAAACTTTGTGGCTTTAGTCGAGGCTTCAGAGAAGGCAAAAAAAAAGCAGTAGATAAAGTTTTTTTTTCACCATCTGTACATTTGCTCATTTAGAACAGTAGAGTTGCCATGCAGAATGGTGAAATGCTGCTCTTGCAGGAAATGGGAAGGCAGGGAGACCTCCAGTGTCCCTGATGACTGCCCCTGCAAGAAGTGCATCTAGCTGCAGCTTCTAACAATGCATGTTAAGGATCAGGAGCTGGAACTGGATGAACTTTGGATTATTCAGAAGGCTGACGGGGTGATAGGACATATAGAGAGGTAGTTATACTCAAGATGCAGGACACAGGAAACTGGGTGACAGTCAGTAAGGGAAAAAGGGTTAAAAAGCCTTTCCCGTCAACAACAGGTGTACCATTTTGGATACTGTTGGAGGGGATAACCTAGAAGAGAAATGTCGCAGTGGTTGAGTCTCTGGCATTGTCTGCCTCTGTGACTCAGAAGGTTCTGTGGGTGAGAACAAGATTCCCAGAAGACAGGCTGTCTCCTGGGTACCGAGGTTGAGGATATTTTCAGTTGAGGATTAGGTTGAGGATTGAGTCCTCAGCTTTATTAATTGGGAAGCTGAACAACCAGAGGCCATGATCCATGTAAGTACCAATGACATGAGTAGGAAGAGTGACAAGGTTCTGCAAAGGGTATTCAGGGAGTTAGGTCTTTAGTTAAAGGGCAGGATCTCCAGGGTGGTGATATTGGGATTGCCACTCTTTCCATGTGCTAGTGAGGCCAGAAAAAAGAAGATTATATAGTTTAACACATGACTAATTTCCAAGTGGGAAGGTTTGCTAATGCTGCATGGTAAAGTTTAAACTGGAGTTGCGGGGCAAGGTGTGTTATTATGTGCGTATGTAATAAAGAACTTCAGTTCCCAGTGTGCAATGCAGGTGGTTCACCAGGAACCAGAAGCGACATTGGTGAGATGGTCTCACATGCTCCTGTCAAGTTGAAGCCATTATTGGAGTGCCCTGTAAATAAACACTGCTGGCATTTTTACCCAAGCTGTTCTTTTATCAAGAAAAAACATAACATGGTGTTAGAATTTGGCGTGAGAACTATACACAAAATAAATGTACCACAATCAATTAAGAAAGAGACGCTACGTTCCAACAGAAAGAAGTTGCCAGCAAGAGAGCACGTTGTGTTCTAAATTCAGCAAGAAAGATTCAAGTGACAGCCCATGATGGATAACCTAAGTCCACACCTATGCAGTTTACCAGCAATCTAACTGATAACTGGAAATGCTTCAAACAGTAATTTAATATATACTTAGTAGAGCCAGAGGCATGGATTAAAAATTGAAAGTGTCTATCTTTCTATATGTCATTGGCAAAGGTGCTTTGGACATCTACAACAGCTTTCAAATTGATGAGACAATCTTGACATTGGACACTTTGATGAGAAAATTCGAGGAATATTTAGTCCATAAAAACATATGACATAGAAATAGAATTAGGCCATTTGATCCATCGAGACTGTGACTCATGTAATATGGGTACCTTTTTTTTGTCCCAACTAAAAACATCAATTTTAAAGATATAAGAAGCAAGGTGTTAGGTTTGGCCAATAATTAGCTGAAATTCACACACTGAGTAAGTCCCATGAGTTTGGAGATTTGAGAAACTCACTAGTTAGAGACAATAATTTATAGGGTCCCAGTTAATAAACTTGGCAAAAGCCTGCTCCATGAAAAAGATTTAATGTTGGAAAAGGCTGGGGATATGTGTAGAGTAGTGGAGACCACATGAGTACAGACCAAGGAGCTGCACAGGGCTGAAACCACAGTGCATACTGTGAAAACAGAGGGATAGAACACAAGGTCTTTCCCAAAACAACAGCATAGCAAAAAGGTATGCTCAAACAGCAAATGTGGAGCACAGTCCAAAGATGTTTCTTGCTTATGCAAAGTTCTGCAATTTTGTGACAGGATGAATCATTTTGTACAGTGCTGCAAAGTTGGGGCTATCAAGAGAAAGGTGCTGAAGAAATGGAGGAAGTCTTTGTGGATTCCCTACAGACTGCTGGTGCTAATAAAACAGAATGAATTGTTCCAGTGACTGTGAATGACAAAGTAATTCCATTCAAGCTTGACGCCAGAGCATGTGTAAATCTGTTGTCCATGGATGGTTACAAGATTCTCAAAATGAAGAGCAAGGTTTACCCAGTGAAGTTAAAAGTGACTCCAATCTCGAGTCAGAGAACTTGGGGGAAAAGAAGCAATGTGGCAGATTTTAACACTATAAATCAGAGAGTAGTTTGTTTTGTTGGTCTCCCTTCTCGTTGTGACACCTGTTGTCCCTTTATTAGGTACAGGGAGAACTTGTGGTGCGTCAAATTGTTGGGTGAACAATTAATTTGTGTTGTACTGCAGATTATGGTCTTTCTTGGGGCTTTGCTATTGCTTACTTGGTGAGTGGAGGGTGCTGATGTTTTTTTTAAAACTGAAATAAGTGGGGGAGGGGACGGTCATTGCTTCACTGCTGCTTGTGTGTAGGAGGGGGGAAGTAGAGGGGCTTTGAGGTTCTAATGCTTTTACTGTCACTCATTTAGAGGTACTCTGCTGTTTTTGTGGATGTCTGTGGAAAAAAAAGAATTTCAGGTTGTATATTGCAACAAGAACCTAAGGAGCACCTAAGGATTTCTAGCGGGAAGACATTTTGAGTTCTCGGGGGAAGAGAGAAGCCAGACTGTGCAGGCGCGTGACATCAGTCAGTTGAGCTCAAACAGTGTAAAAAGAAGGCAGCCATATCCAGCGGGCAATGGAGTGAGAGGTAGCAGAGTGAAAGGGCTTTGGCTCCATGGACTTCGGCGGTAACGAGACGAGGTGAGGCAGTTGTTGATTGCAAAAGGAGGTAGTATGTGTGAGAGGCCAGTTTTCTGTGGTCGGTGTTAGATGTGGGAGGTCCTGGAGTCTCCCCGCATACTGGACAACCACATCCGCACCTGGTGCATCGAGATGCAACTCCTGAGGGACCGTGTTAGGGAACTGGAGCTGCAGCTCGATGACCTTCGTCTGGTCAGGGAGAGTGAGGAGGTGATAGAGAGGAGTTACAGACAGGTGGTCACTCTGGGGCCATGGGGGACAGAGAAATGGGTCACAGTCAGGAGAGGGAAGGGGAAGAGTCAGGTACTAGAGAGTACCCCTGTGGCTGTACCCCTTGACAATAAGTACTCCTGTTTGAGTACTGCTGGGGGGGGGGGGGGAGGAACAGTGGCCGTGCCTCTGGCACAGAGTCTGGTCCTGTAGCTCAGAAGGGTAGGGAAAGAAAGAGGAAGGCAGTAATGATATGGGGACTCTATAATCAGGGGTTCAGACAGGCGATTCTGTGGACGCAGGAAAGAAAGTCGGATGGTAGTTTGCCTCCCAGGTGCCAGGGTCCAAGATTTTTCTGATCGCATCCAAGATATCCTGCGGTGGGAGGGAGAACAGCCAGAGGTCGTGATACATATTGATACCAATGACATAGGTAGGAAAAGGGAAGAGGTCCTGAAAGAAGACTACAGGGAGTTAGGAAGGAAGTTGAAAAGCAGGACCTCAAAGGTAGTAATCTCAGGATTACTGCCTGTGCCACGTGACAGTGAGAATAGGAATAGAATGAGGTGGAGGATAAATGTGTGGCTGAGGGATTGGAGCAGGGTGCAGGGATTCAGATTTCTGGATCATTGGGACCTCTTTTGGGGTGGGTGTGACCTGTACAAAAAGGACAGGTTGCACTTGTATCCCAGGGGGACAAATATCCTGACGGGCAGGTTTGATAGAGCTGTTGGGGAGGGTTTAAACTAGTTTGGCAGGGGGGTGGGAATCAGAATGTGAGTGCAGGGATTAAGGTAGAAGGACAAGGGCATGATGCTAAGAGTTCTGAATTGATGAAGATGGACAGGCAGGGGACAGAACATAATTGTAGCCAGTTAAAGGGGTTGAAATGTGTCTGTTTCAATGCTAGGAGTATTAGGAACAAGGAGGATGAACTTAGAGCATGGATTAGTACGTGGAACTACAATGTTGTGGCCGTTACTGAAACTTGGTTGGAGGAAGGGCAGGATTGGATGAAGCAGGTCCCAAGGTTCAGGTGTTTTAGAAGGAATAGGATGGGAGGTAGAAAAGGGGGGGAGTGGCATTGCTGGTCAGGGATAGTATCACAGCTATAGAAAGGGAGGACGCTGCAGAAGGAGTGGCCACGGAGTCAGTCTGGGTGGAAGTCAGAAATAGGAAGGGATCAATCACTGTGCTGGGAGTAGTCTATAGGCCCCCAAATAGCCCTCAGGATACCGAGGAGCAGATAAGCAGGCAGATTTTAGAATGATGCAGGAAATACAGGGTAGTAGTTATGGGAGATTTCAACTTCCCTCATATTGACTGGCACCTCCTGAATGCAAGGGGGATAGATGGGGCTGAATTTGTCAGTTGTGTTCAAGAGGGATTCCTGACACAGTATGTGGACTGGCCAACAAGAGGAGAGGCTATACTGGATCTAGTTCTGGGTAATGAACCTGGTCAGGTGACAGACCTCTTGGTGGGGGAGCATTTTGGTGAGAGTGACCACAACTCCCTTAGCTTCAGCATAGCTATGGAAAGGGATAAAATCAGATGAAATGGTAAAATGCTTAACTGGGGAAGGGCTAACTTTGAAGAGATGAGGCAGGAACTAGCGAGAGTAAATTGGAAACAGATTTTCAAAGGGGAAAGCACAGAAGTAATGTGGGAGAAGTTTAGGGACCACTTGAGCTGGGTTCAGGCTAGGTTTTTCCCACTGAAGCAAGGAAAAAATGGTAGGAAAAGGGAACCGTGGCTGACGAAACATGTGAGGCAACTCGTCAAGAGGAAAAAAGAAGCATACATTAGATATAAGAAGCAGGAAGTAGGAGGGGCTTATGAGAAGTATAGGGTAGCCAGGAAGGAGCTAAAGAAAGGACTTAGGAGAGCTTGAAAGGGGCCTGAGAAGGCCTTGGCATGTAGGATTAAGGAGAACCCCAAGGCATTCTATGCGTATGTGAAGAATAGGAGGATGACGAGAACGAAGGTGGGACTGCTAAAGGATAAAGAAGGCAACATGTGCCTGGAAGCGGAGGAGGTCCTAAATTAATACTTTGTTTCAGTATTCACAAGTGAAAAGGATCTTGATCAGGATGAGGTCGAAGTAGAGCGGGCCTGTGTGCTGGACAATGTGGAGATTAAGGAAGAAGAAGTGCTGGGTCTTCTTAAAAACATTAAGATTGATAAATCCCTAGGGCCGGATATGATACACCCCAGGTTGTTGTAGGAATTGAGAGAAGAGATTGCAGGAGCATTAGCTATGATCTTTGAGTCCTCTTTGGCTGTAGATGAAGTGCCGGAGGAATGCAGAATGGCAAAGTAGTTCCCTTGTTTAAAAAAGGTAATAGGGAGAAATCTGGGACCTATAGACCGGTGAGTCTTACGTCAGTGGTATGCAAACTACTGGAAAGGATTCTGAAGGATAGGATCTACGAGCATTTGGAGAAGTACAATCTACTCATGGATAGTCAACATGGCTTTGTGAAGGGAAGATCATGCCTCACGAACCTGATTGAGTTTTTTGAAAGGTAACAAAAGAAATTGATGAGGGTAGGGCTGTGGTCCACATGGACTTTAGCAAAGCATTTGACAAAGTCCCTCATGAGAGACTCATCCAGAAAATCATGAGGCATGGGATAAGTGGAACCAATAACAGCTAAAAAAATTTCTTATGTGTACAAGAGACTGGGCTTGTACACACTGGAATTAAGGAGATTGAGAGGCGATCTGATTGCAACATATAAGATTATTAAGAGATTGGACAAGATAGAGGCAGGAAATATGTTCCAGATGCTGGGAGAGTCCAGTACCAGAGGGCATGGTTTAAGAATAAGGGGTAGGTCATTTAGGACAGAGTTAAGGTAAAACTTCTCCCAGAGAGTTGTGGGGGTGTGGAATGCACTGCCTCAGAAGGCAGTGGAGGCCAATTCTCTGGATGCTTTCAAAAAGGAGCTAGATAGGTATCTTATGGATAGGGGAATCAAGGGATATGGGGACAAGGCAGGAACCGGGTATTGATAGTAGATGATCAGCCATGATCTCAGAATGGCGGTGCAGGCTCGAAGAGCCAGATGGTCTACTTCTGCACCTATTGTCTATTGTCTAAGAATGGTGACTCTCCAAGAATTGTAAACTATAGTTTATTACTGAATAGGAGGCTAATAAACTGATTAAGTAATCATCTAACAAATTCTTCTAGAGGTTAATGATGAGACCCATCTTACATTATTTACATCTTCTTTTTGCTTAATACTTTCATTATTAACAACAATTTGATACCTTGAATTTGCCAGATCAAATTTTAATTCTCTGTTTTGACACTTTCATTGGTATGAATCACATATGGGCAGCATGGCAGCATAGTGGTTAGCATAACAATTCAAGGTGCCAGTGACTGGGTTCAATTCCCACCACTGTCTGAAAGGAGTTTGTACATTTTCCCCGTGACCCTGTGGGTATCCTCTGGGTGCTCCAGTTACCTCCCACCATCCAAGGATGTACCAGTTAGTAGGATAATTGGTCACACTTTTGTAATTAGACTGTGTGAGTACTTTGGGCCAGATTGGCTTGTAACCATAAAATCATAGAAAACCTACAGCACAATACAGGCCCTTCAGCCCACAATGCTGTGACAAACATGTACTTACTTTAGAAATAACCTCGGGTTACCCATAGGGCTGTATTTTTCTAAGCTCCATGTACCTATCCAGTAGCCTCTTAAAAGACCCTCACGTATCTGCCTCCACCACGGTTGCCAGCAGCCCATTCTATGCACTCACCACCCTCTGCATAAAAATTTAACCCTGACCTCCCCTCTGTACCTACTTCTAAGCACCTTAAAACTGTACCCTCTTGTATTGGCCATTTCAGCCCTGGGAAAAAGCCTCTGACTATCCACATGATCAATGCATCATCTTATACACCTCTTTCAGGTCACCTCTCATCCTTTGTCGCTCCAAGGAGAAAAGGCCCAGTTCACTCAACCTATTCTCATAAGGCATGCTCCCCAATCCAAGCAACATCCTTGTAAATCTCCTTTGCACCCTTTCTATAGTTTCCACATCCTTCCTGTAGTGAGGTGACCAGAACTGAGCACAATACTCCAAGTGGGGTCTGATCATGCTCCTATAAAGCTGTAACATTACCCCTCAGCTATGAAACTCAATCTCACGGTTGATGAAGGCCAATGCACTGAATGCCTTCTTAAACACAGAAGGAAAGTACCTGTTTCCCAGGGCACCAATAGCAAACACCAGAGGGCATATGTACAAAATCAAGGGAGGGAAGTTTAGGGGAGACATCAGGGGTAGGTTTTTCACACAGAGGGTTGTGAGTGCCTGGAATGACTTGCCAGGGATGGTGGTGGAGGCTAAAGCATTAGGGGTATTTAAGAGCCTCTTGGACAGGCACATGGGTGAAAGAAAAATGGAGGGTTATGGGGTAGTGTGGGTTTAGTACTTTTTTTAAGGATTATATGAGTCGGCACAACATGGAGGGCTGAAGGGCTTGTACTGTGCTGTAGTGTTCTATGGTTCTATGGTTCTATTCTCTGATATTAACTATTGAACTATACCGGAGAGAATGTTCCACTAAAAGGGGGTTGTATGATGACCTTCAAGTACAAGGGGCAGTGCCTAAAGTCACAGCTACTGATTGTAGAAAAATGAGTTCAGACAATATTGGGTCTGAGTGCATGTGAAAATCTCAACCTGGTGGAAAGAATTTTCACAGTGGCTTCACAAAGGTGATCATGCAACCGTTGTGGAAAAGTACTCAGATCTCTTTGAGGGGCTCAGATGTTTACCTGATGTAACTCAAAAAACTCGTAATAGAATCCACGAGAGCTCTAAAAATGTTATGCAAGAAAGCACAAGAACTCCGCTTTCCATAGACAACTGTACCAGAATCTGCTTCTCATCGACTTCCAGTTAAATGGAAATCAAAAATATATCCATGATCTTCTGCGACATTAAAAAGGAAAAATAAAAAGGAAGATGCAGAGACCGCACAGACCCAAAGCTCAGAACAGCAGCAACAGTTCAACTCAAGGCTGCAGGAGGAGATGCTATCTATGATACGCAGTCAGCAGAACTGGTCAGGTCTGTGAATGATCCTGGTCAGGTGTCAGGTCTCTCAGTGGGAGAGCATTTTGGAGATAGAATTGTGATTACTATCTCCTTTCCCATAACATTGGAGAGAGATAGAAACAGACAAGTTAGGAAAGCATTTAATTGGAGTAAGGGGAAATATGAAGCAATCAGGAAGGAACTTGGAAGCATAAATTGGGAACAGATGTTCTCAGGGTAATGTATGGCAAAAATGTGGCAATTGCTCAGGGGATATTTGTGTGGCGTTCTGCATAGGTACATTCCAATGAGAGAGAGAAAGGATATAGGGTACAGGAACCGTGGCATCCAAAGGCTGTTGAAAATCTAGTCAAGAAGACAAGAAAAGCTTATGAAAGGTTCAAAAAACTAGGTAATGATAGGGATCTAGAAGATTATAAGCCTCACAGGAAGGAGCTTAATTAGGAGAGCTAGAAAGGGCCGTGAGAAGGCTTTGGCAAACAGGATTAAGGAAAACCACAAGACATTCTAAAAGCAAGTGAAGAGCAAGAGGATAAGACATGAGAGAATAGGACCAAGCAAGTGTGACAGTGAAGAAGTGTAAGGAACCAGAAGAGATGGCAGAGGTACTTAATGAATACTTTGCTTCAGTATTCACTACGGAAAAGGATCTTATGGTTGTAGGGATGACTTAAAATGGACTAAAAATCTTGCGCATATAGACATTAAGAAAGAAGATGTGCTTTTGGAAAGCATCAAGTTGGATGTCTCCGGGACTGGATGAGATGTACTCCATGCTACTGTGGGAGGTGAGGAAGGAGATTGCTGAGCCTCCTGCAATGATCTTTGCATCATCAATGGGGACGGGAGAGATTCCGAAGGATTGGAGAGTTCCAGATGTTGTTTCTTTATTGAAGAAAAGGAGTAGAGATAGCCCAGGAAATTATAGACCAGTGAGTCTTACTTCAGTGGTTGGTAAGTAGATGGAAAAGATCTAGAGAAGCAGGATTTATGAACATTTGGAGAGGTATAATATGATTAGGAATAGGCAGCATGGCTTTGTCAAAAGCAAGTAATGCCTTATGAGCCTGATTGAAATTTTGAGGATGTGACTAAACTCATTGATGAAGATAGAGCAGTAGATGTGGTGTATATGGATTTCAGTAAGACATTTGATAAGGTACCCCATGTAAGGCTTATTGAGAAAGTAAGGAGGCATGAGATCCAAGGGGACCTTGCTTTGTGGATCCAGAATTAGCTTGCTCACAGAAGGGAAAGTGTAGTAGTAGACAGGTCATATTCTACATGGAGGTAGGTGACTCCTAATTGCAAATGTCACTCTACTCTTTAAGAAAGTGTCAGTACCTCCAGTGGAACTCTGTCTTTTTGTGTGTTTCCCCCTAGCTGTCAGTTTTGTATTGCCATGTGCTCCTGTCCCCGCTCCTGCTCGACTCCGGCCCCTGTATTACTGAGTACTCCATCTCTCATCTGTTGCTCATTATTACCTGTTTTGCTGCCACCTGTGTCTCATTGTGCTCCACTTATCATCTCCTTCTCTATTTATTGCTCGGTGTATTCTAGTCCAGTGTTTTCACCTGTTTGTTGCCAGATTGTACCAGTGAATTTTCCTGAGCCTTTCCGCCATTTGTATCTGTGCTCTGTCCATCTGAATATTGACTCGGCCTGTTTCCTGATTCTGGTTTTAAGATTTCTCTGGATATTTTGATCTCTGCCTGAACTTTGACACTGACTTTGAACCTCGGGATTTGTTACTCAATTAATATCACTGTGTGCACAGTACTGGGTCTGTGATTGGATCCCTGCTTCAGCATCCTGACAGAAAGGAAATTATAGACCAGTTAGTCTGACCTCAGTAGTTGGGAAGATGTTAGAGTCAATTGTTAAGGATGAGGTGATGGAGTACTTGGTGATGCAGGACAAAATAGTACAAAGTCAGCATGGTTTTCTTCAGGGAAAATCCTGCCTGATGAACCTGTTGGAATTCATTGAGGAGATTACAAGTAGGATAGATAAAGGAGATGCAGTGGAAGTTGTATATTTGGACTTTCAGAAGGCTTTTGACAAGGTGCCACATGTGAGGCTGCTTACCAAGTTAAAAGCCCATGGTATTACAGGAAAGTTACTAAAATGGTTAGAGCATTGGCTGAATGGCAGGTGACAGTGAGTGGGAATAAAAGGATCCTTTTTTGGTTGGCTGCCAGTGATTAGTGATGTTCTGCAGGGTTTGTTATGAGACCACTTCTTTTTATGCTGTATATAAATGATTTAGATGATGGAATAGATGGATTTGTTGCCAGGAAAGTTTTCTAAATCAATATATAGAGGTACCAACTAGAGAGGATGCAATATTAGATCTCCTATTAGGAAATGAGTTAGGACAGGTGATAGGAGTGTGTGTAGGGAACATTTTGGTTCCAGTGATCGTAACACCATTAGTTTCAACTTGATCATGGATAAAGATAGATCTGGTCCTCAGGTTGAGGTTCTAAACTGGAAAAAGACCAAATTTGAAGAAATGAGAAAGGATCTAAAAAGCGTAGATTGGGACAGGTTGTTCTCTGGCAAGGATGTGGTTGGTAAGTGGAAGGCCTTCAAAGGAGAAATTTTGAGAGTGCAGTGTTTGTTTATTCCTGTCAGGATTAGATGCAGAGTGAATAAGAATAAGGAACCTTGGTTCTCGAGGGATATTGGAACTCTGAGAAAGAAGAAGAGGGACATGTATGATATGTACGATATGATAAGGTACTTAAGTATAAAAAGTGCAAAAAATACTTAAGAAAGAAATCAGGAGGGCTATAAGAAGACATGAGTTTGCTTTGGCAGTCAAGGTGAAGGATAATCCAAAGAGCTTCTACAGGTATATTAAGAGCAAAAGAATAGTAAGGGATAAAATTGGTCCTCTTGAAGATCAGAGTGGTCGGCTATGTATGGAACCAAAAGAAATGGGGGAGATCTTAAATGGGTTTCTTGCATCTGTATTTAGTAATGAAACTGGCATGGAGTCAATGGCTGTTGGGGGAGGCGACCTACCTGGGGGAAGCAACAGTGGCCGTGCCCCTGGCACTGAGTCTGGCCCTGTGGCTCAGAAGGGTAGGGAAATGAAGAAGGTGGCAGTGGTAACAGGGAACTCTATAGTTAGGGGGACAGATAGGCAATCCTGTAGACATGAAAAAGAAACAAGTAGTGGGTGTGTGTTGAGGGTGGTGGAGGTAGATACAGTTGGGTATTTTGAGAGACTCAGATGGAGCTTCAAAAAACAGAGGGTTATGCGGTAGGGTAATTTTTGGCAGTTTCTAGAGTAGGTTACATGGTCGGCACAACATTTAGGGCCCAAGGGCCTGTAATGTGCTGTAGAATTTTATGTTCTCTGTTCTATGTTCTCAATTTCTATCTTAGTATTTACTAAGGAAACTGGTATGGAGTCAATGGAAGTAAGGCAAACATGTAGTGAGGTCGTGGAACCAATACAGATTAAAGAGGAGGAGGTGCTTGCTATCTTGAGGAAAATCAGAGAAGATAAATCCCCAGGACCTGACCGGGTTTTCCCTCGGACCTTGATGGAGACTAGTGTTGAAATTGCAGGGGCCCTGGCAGATGTATTTAAAATGTCTGTATCTATGGGTGAGGTGCTGGAGGATTGGAGGATAGCACATGTTGTTCCGTTGTTTAAAAAAGGCTCTAAAAGTAATCCGGGAAATTATAGGTCGGTGAGTTTGACGTTGGTAGTAGGTAAATTATTGGAAAGAGTACTAAGAGATCGGATCTACAAGTATTTGGATAGACAGGGACTTATTAGGGAGAGTCAACATGGCTTTGTGTGTGGTAGGTCATGTTTCACAAATCTATTGAGTTTTTCGAAGAGGTTACAAGGAAAGTGGATGAAGGGAAGGCAGTGGATGTTGTCTACATGGACTTCAGTAAGGCCTTTGACAAGGTCCCACATGGAAGGTTAGTTAGGAAGGTTCAATCATTAGGTATTAATATTGAAGTAGTAAAATGGATTCAACAGTTGCTGGTTGGGAGATGCCAGAGAGTAGTGGTGGATAACTGTTTGTCAGGTTGGAGGCCGATGACTAGTGGTGTGCCTCAGGGATCTGTACTGAGTCCAATGTTGTTTGTCATATACATTAATGATCTGGATGATGGGGTGGTAAATTGGATTAGTAAGTATGCAGATGATGCGAAGATGGGTGGTATTGTGGATAATGAAGTAGGTTTTCAAAGCTTGCAGAGAGATTTAGGCCAGTTAGAAGAGTGGGCTGAAAGATGGCAGATGGAGTTTAATGCTGATAAGTGTGAGGAGCTACATTTTGGTAGGACTAATCAAAATAGGACATACATGGTAAATGGTAGGGCATTGAGGAATGCAGCAGAACAGAGTGATCTAGGAATAATGGTGCATAGTTCCCTGAAGGTGGAATCTCATGTGGATAGGGTGGTGAAGAAAGCTTTTGATCTGCTGGCCTTTATAAATCAGATCATTGAGTATAGGAGTTGGGATGTAATGTTAAAATTGTACAAGGCATTGGTAAGGCCGAATTTGGAGTATTGTGTACAGTTCTGGTCACCGAATTATAGGAAAGATATCAACAAAATAGAGTGAGTACAGAGGCGATTTACTAGAATGTTACCTGGGTTTCAGCACCTAGGTTACAGAGAAAGGTTGAACAAGTTAGGTCTTTATTCTTTGGAGCGTAGAAGGTTGAGGGGGGACTTGATAGAGGTATTTAAAATTATGAGGGGGATAGATAGAGTTGGCGTGGATAGGCTTTTTCCTTTGAGAGTAGGGGAGTTTCAAACAAGAGGATGTGATTTGGGAGTTAAGGGGCAAAAGCTTAGGGGTAACATGAGGGGGATGTTCTTTACTCAGAGAGTGGTAGCTGTGTGGAACAAGCTTCCAGTAGAAGTGGTAGAGGCAGGTTCGATATTGTCATTTAAAAAAAAAAATTGGATAGGTATATGGACAGGAAAGGAATGGAGGTTATGGACTGAGTGCAGGTTGGTGTGTCTATGTGAGAGTAAGCTTTCGGCATGGACTAGAAGGGCCGAGATGGTCTGTTTCCATTGTTACGACCGTGCCACAACTCTGAGGGGCCGAAGGGTACAAAGTAGCCCCCTCTTTTTTGAGAATCACAAGATCACTATTAAAGCGGGTCTGGGACCCAGGAAATGAGAGAGAGACACGCAGAATCCACAAGGGGTTTGGAATGTCCTGGTCCCTCAGCGATACAAAGCCACGGAAAATGGCCATTGTCTCTTGGAGACGGAATTGTGTATTGAGTACTGTACTATTCATTGAAGCCCTCAGGGAATGACCAAAGTGGGCTGGTTGAGGGATGGCCCCATCCCAACCTGATTGACATCTGAGACCCTGTGAGTAAGGATAAAAGAGGGTCTGGGGAACAACCCCTTTAGACGCACCAGGAGAAACGCTAGAAATCCCGTGACAGCGTTTAATAGCGACAGTCGGTGGGGCCTGTGTGCGTCCTTTCCCATTGCCTGGGATTGGCGGGACTGACCACGGAAGAACGGCTTAGCTAAAAGGAAAAGGACGCCAACGACATTTCGAAAGATCGACATCATAAAAAAGGACACTCTGGCAAGTTCCAAAATATTATCTGTATGTTTGTATTGATATTATTTTTGTGTATTTTTATCAATAAATACTGTTAAAAATAGTACCATCAGACCTCAATGGACCTCTCTATCTTTGCTGGTAAGTGACCCAGTTACGGGGTATGTAACACCGTGCTGTAATTGCACTATGGTTATATGAGATATGGCAAAGTTATTTCCCATGGTAGGGGATTCTAGAGCAAGAGGGCACGGCCTTAGGATTGAAGGATGTCCATTTAGAACAGAGGTGTGGAGAAATTACTTTTGTCAGATGGTGGTAAATCTGTGGAATTTTTTGCCACGAGCAGCTGTGGAGGCCAAGTCACTGGGTGTATTTAAGGCAGAGATAGATAGGTTCTTGATTAGCCAGGGCATCAAAGGGTATGGAGTGAAGGCGGGACTCCCATACTGATAAAGGTCTGGATGGGTTAGAGTTTGTGAAATGTGTTCAGGGAAGTTTTCTAAATCAATGTATTGATGTACCAACTAGGGAGGATGCAATATTAGATCTCCTATTAGGAAATAAGTTAGGGCAGGTGACGGAAGTGTGTGTTGGGAAACACTTTGGTTCCAGTGATCATAACGTCATTAGATTCAACTTGATCATGGATAAAAATAGATCTGGTCTTCGGATTGAGGTTCTAAACTGGAGAAAGGCCAAAATTTTGAAGAAATGAGAAAGGGTCTAAAAAGCATGAATTGGGACAGGTTGTTCTCTGGCAATGATGTGGTTCGTAAGTGGGAGTCCTTCAAAGGAGAAATTTTGAGAGTCCAGAGTTTGTATGTTCCTGTCAGGATTAGAGGCAAAGTGAATAAGAATAAGGAACCTTGGTTCTCGAGGGATATTGGAACTCTGATAAAGAAGAAGAGAGTGATGTATGACATGTACAGAAAACAGGGAGCAAATAAGGTACTTGAGGAGTATAAAAAGTGCAAAAAAAACTTAAGAAAGAAATCAGGAGGGCTAAAAGAAGACATGAGGTTGCTTTGGCAGTCAAAGTGAAGGATAATCCAAAGAGCTTCTACAGGTATGTTAAGAGCAAAAGGATAGTAAGGGATAAAATTTGTCCTCTTGAGGATCAGACTGGTCAGCTATGTATGGAACCAAAAGAAATGGGAGAGATATTAAATGGTTTTTTTGCATCTGAATTTACTAAGGAAACTGGAATGGAGTCTATGGAAAGAAGGCAAACAAGTAGGGATGTCATGGAACTTATACAGATTAAAGAGGAGGAGGTGCTTGATGTCTTGAGGCAATCAGAGTAGATAAATCCCCAGGACCTGACAGGGTATTCCCTCGGACCTTGAAGGAGAGTAGTGTTGAAGTTGCAGGGGCCCTGGCAGAAATATTTAAAATGTCGATATCCATGGGTCAAGTGCCGGAGGATTGGCAGATAGCTCATGTAGTTCCATTGTTTAACAAAGGCTCAAAAAGTAAGCTGGGAAATTATAAGCCGGTAAGTTTGACATCGGTAGTAGGTAAATTATTGGAAGGAATACTAAGAGATAGGGTCTACAAGTATTTGGATAGACAGGGACTTATTAGAAAAAGTCATCATGGCTTTGTGCATGGTAGGTCATGTTTAACCAATTTATTCCTGACGAAGGGTCTCGGCCCGAAACGTCGACAATGCTTCTCCTTATAGATGCGGCCTGGCCTGCTGTGTTCCACCAGGATTTTGTGTGTGTTGTTTGAATTTCCAGCATCTGCAGATTTCCTCATGTTTAACCAATCCATTATAGTTTTTCGAGGAAGTTACCAGGAAAGTGGATGAAGGGAAGGCAGTGGATGTTGTATACATGGACTTCAGTAAGGCCTTTGACAAGGTCCCATATGGGAGGTTAGTTAGGAAGATTCACACGCTAGGTATACATGGAGAGGTAGTAAATTGGATTAGACACTGGCTCAATGGAAGAAGCCAGAGAGTGGTAGTGGAGGATTGCTACTCTGAGTGGAGGCCTGTGGCTAGTGGTGTGCTACAGGGATCAGTGCTGGGTCCATTGTTATTTGTCATCTATCTCAATGATCTGAATGAAAATGTGGCAAATTGGATCAGCAAATTTGCTGATGATACAAAGATTGGAGGTGTAGTGGACTGTGAGGAAGGTTTTCAAAACTTGCAGAGGGATTTGGAACAGTTGGAGGAATGGGCAGAAAAATGGCAGATTGAGTTTAATGCGGACAAGTGTGAGGTATTGCACTTCAGAAGGTCATACCAAGGTAGAACATACAAGGTAAATGGTAGAACACTGAGGAGTGCAGTAGAACAGAGGGATCTGGGAGTACAGATACATAATTCCCTAAAAGTGGCTTCACAAGTAGATAGGGTTGTAAAGAAAGCTTTTGGTACATTGGCCTTTATAAATCAAAGTATTGAGTATAAGAGTTGGAATGTAATGGTGAGGTTGTATAAGACATTGGTGAGACCGAATTTGGAGTACTGTGTGCAGTTTTGGTCACCTAATTACAGGTAGGATATTAATAAGGTTGAAAGAGTGCAGAGAAGGTTTACAAGGATGTTGCCGGGACTTGTGAAACTGAGTTACAGAGAAAGGTTGAATAGATTAGGACTTTATTCCCTGGAGCGTAGGAGAATGAGGGGTGATTTGATAGAGGTGTATAAAATTATGATGGGTATAGATAGAGTGAATGCAAGTAGTCTTTTTTCACTGAGGCCAGGGGAGAAAAAAACAGAGGTCATGGGTTAAGGTTGAAGGGGAAAAGTTTAAAGGGAACATTAGGGGGGGCTTCTTCACGCAGAGAGTGGTGGGAGTGTGGAATGAGCTGCCAGATGAAGTGGTGAATGTGGGCTCACTTTTGACACTTAAGAAAAACTTGGACAGGTATATGGATGAGAGGGGTTTGGACGGATATGGCCCAGCTGCAGGTCAGTGGGACTAGGCAGAAAAATGGTTCAGCACAGCAAAGAAGGGCCAAAAGGCCTGTTTCTGTGCTGTAATGTTCTATGGTTCTATGGTGTGGATGAATGGAAGAATTGGATCAGCCCATGATTGAATGGTGGAGCACACTCAATGGGCTGAGTGGCCTACTTCTGCTATATTTTATGGTCTTATGATTGCTCTGCCACAGACTGCAGTGGAGGCCAAGTCCTTGCGTATATTTAAGGTAGAAGTTGATCGTTTCCTGATTGGTCAGAACATTAAAAGATTTGGCGGAAGGGATTTAGTGGGATCTGAGATCAGCCATAATGTGATGACAGAGCAGATTCAATGGGCTGAATGGCCTAATTCTGCTCCTATGTTTTGTGATCATTTACAAGGAATTTGAACATCTTACTCATGGAATGGGTGGATTTTCTCTCGGTCCTCACATTTTCTCACAGAGTCCAAAAATATACCATTAATTGGTCATCGTAAATTGTGCTGTAATTGGGTTAAGGTTAAATCGGGGGTCACTGGGTGATATTGTTCTTGAATTTCAAAAACTTAAAGAAGCCACTGCAGAATTAACAAGAATGGGAAGCTTAAAAATATTAATTGTTGCCATGGTGATTTTCTTACCTGATTGCACTTCTACGGAATTACTGATCAGAAAAAATAATGAACAAGCAATCACACAATTTTAGGAAGCACTGTGTGTCAGGCAGCAGCTATGGATGGGAATATCCTGCTTTCTCTGGCAGACAGAGCGTAGGTGTTCAACAAAACAGTCTCCCAGTCTGCGTTGGGTCTCACCAATATATAGAATGCTGCACTGGGAGCACCGGACGCAGTATATCACACCAGTGATATAGACCGTTTTGCTGAACACCTATGCTCTGTCCGCCAGAGAAAGCAGGATCTCCCAGTGGCCACACATTTTAATTGCACGTCCCATTCCCATTCTTTTTTTTTTGTAATTTATTGTTTTTATTGAAGTTCATCATCAAACAAACATTTTCATAAGATGTATTTCAGACATTGTACATATATATCATATAATCATATATGTCACAAATCTCCACATAGTATTTATCTGAGGTATACACTTATAGAAAAGAGTCGAAAGAAAAAACAAGCAAAAGGAAAAAACTATGTACAAGTAGGGAGTGATTTTTTTTTACAACATATTCATTGATTTGTAAGAATAAAATCAGGCCTATGAGGCATTATGTAGTTAAACCATTTTCCCAGTATGAATCAAATTGTTCCAGCTTATGATTAACAGATGCTGTTATCTTCTCCATTTTGTAAATGTCCATTGTAATTTCCATCCATGCATTTAAAGTTGGGCTCTCCTGTGATAACCATTTCCTAGTAAGAGTCTTTTTACCAGCCACCAACAGTATATTCATTAAATATTTATCTCTTTTCAACCATTCTTGAGGTATATATCCAAAATATATGGTCTTACTCTCTAAGGGTATTTCATATTTAAAGATGTCTTGTAGGGCATTGTGTATCTCCCTCCAATAGTCTTTGATAACAGGGCAGTCCCAAAAATACGATAATGATTTGCATTTAGATTTCCACAATTTCTCCAGCAAACAGGGAGATTACTATCATAATGGGATTTCTGGGAGTGTGTAATAAAATATCTTATCAAGTTTTTCCATCCAAACTCCCTCCATTTCTGTGAATTGGTACACTTCCACTGATATCTCCATATTATTGTCCATTCTTCCTCAGATATAATTATCCCTCCTTCCTTCTCCCATTTTGTTTTAATGTATGGTTGAATGTGTTTTAAGATTTGACAACCCCTTATACATGCTTGAAATGACTCTACTACCGTTATCTGAATTATATCAGAAACAAATATCACTGTGATGATTGTACGCTCTAGTATCAATTGTATGGTGACAATAAAGTAAAGCAGTATGCTTTACTAAATAGCTCTATCAAGCATATACTTGCCTTGGTTACATTTTTAAGCGTCTTATTAACATATTGTCGCATCTGTAAATACCGATTGAAAAATCTTGTTTTTCTAATAAGTATTTCTCTTTAAGCATTTCAAAACTGAACACTGTTCTTTCTTTCATTATGTTGCAAAGAACTGTTATTCCTTTAGCTGTCCAGTCCTTAAATCTAGCATCCAATTTATTTGGTGTAAAATCAGAGTCATATGCACACCATTTAAGAATTGCAATATCTCCATCAAGATTATACTCTTTTATAGTAGTTTTCCATATTTTAAGAGTCAATTTCGCCCATGGGTTATCAATAGTATTTATGTACTTTTGCAGGTTGTTATCAGCCAAAATTGCTTGTATGGAGATGGGAAGTACCCGCTCCTCAATGTTTTTCCATTGAGCGTTATATGATGGGTTACACCAACATATCGCAGCTCTCAACTGTGCTGCAAAATAAGAATCTCAAAGAGAAGGTAGGCCCCATCCCCCCTTTTCCTTTGCTAATTGCAAAGTTTTGAGATGAACTCTAGGCCTTTTACCCTGCCAAATATACCTTGATAACATCTTGTTCCATTCATTTAATTGATTTTGATTAATCTCTATTGGTAGGGTCTGAAAGAGATATAACAGTCTGGGCAGTATATTCATTTTAATAGACTTAGTCCTTGAACTGAGACTGAAAAAAGGAATCAGGTTCCATCTTGCCACAACTTCCTTAATTTTTCTATATAAAGGCTGATAATTACATTCTGATAATTTTGCCAAATCTTTTGGCATAATGATGCCCAAATATTTGAAAGACTCTGTTTGCCATGCCCAGGGATATCTACTTTCAATTTCTCTTGGTGGGCTATAGTAATATGAAAGTAACTGGTTTTTATTTATGTTGATCTTGTGTCCTGATAATTGACCATATTATTCAAAGGATTGCACTAATTTAGGTAAAGAATATGTTGGTTGCCCTAGATAGATCAAAATGTCACCCACGTAACAATCCAATTTATGCTCTGTCCCTTTAATAATAATTCCCCTGATATCTTCATTTTGTCTGTGTCATGGTCCGGATTGGTTCCCCTAAATTTAGTTAGGTAGCATTATGATCCGGACCATTGACTCCTTGTTCCCTTCTAATTCCGTTTCATGTGTCCCCTGAGCTTGGCCATTAAGGTAATCTACTCTCGACCCAAACTGGCAGCTTAGAAGCCCCTGGCTTTAGCTGTTCGGGGTGAGAGTGTTAGGAAGCATTAGCAAGTTGCTGTCGCTACCACAAACCAGAGTTATCTAGCCCTCATTGGAGTGCCGGCAATTCGCCTTCCTTCGCCAGAGTGGGTCCGGGCAAGGTCAAACTGCCAGGGGTGAGTTGAAGGCAGAGTCCTGGCTCGATATTCATGCCCAGTGTCCGTGTCTATCCCTCGAAGAAGAGTCCCGGCTCGGTGCCTGAGTTGAAGGTGGAGTGCTGGCTCAATGTTCCTGTCCTGTGTTTGGTGTCCACGTCTGGTTGCGGCGATCCATGGTGTCCATGTTCTGGCTGTGGTGAATCAAGGTCCTAGTCTCCAAGTCCAAGGTCCACGACGATCCAAGTTCCCAATGTCCAAGTCCAAGGTCCGCGGCGGTCCTGGTCTGCAGGGTCCCAGTCATGGCCATGACGATCCAAGTTCCCGGTCTCCAAATCCAAGGTCCGCAGCGATCCAAGTTCCAGTGTCCAAGTCCAAGGTCAACGGTGATCCAAGTTCCCAGTCTCCAGGTCTAAGGTCTGCAGTGGTCCAAGTTCCTTGTCTCCAAGTCCAAGGTCCGCGGCAATCCAAGTCCCTAGTCTCCTAGTCGTGTTCCTCTTTGTCCTCCTTGATTTCCCGGTTCTCTGTGTAGCGAGTAATAAAGGCTATTTTATTGAACCTAAGAAATACGTGGTTATGTCCTGCTTGTGGGTCCTCTCCCAGCACCCTTGCCTCCACCTTGCGACAGTCTGATGTATTGAGCTAATGGTTCCAGATATAATGCAAAGAGTAGCAGTGACCATGCTCCAAGTCCCTGTCTCGTGCCCCTTTCTAGGGTAAGACTATTTGATAAATATCCATTGATTTTAATCCTAGCAGTAGGGTTGTCATATAGTGTCTGTATAGTTTTAATAATTGTGTCTTGGAAACCAAATCTATGTAAAACTCTGTAAAGAAAATTCCAATTAACTGAATCAAATGCCTTTTCAGTGTCCATGCTTATCACTATTGCTTCGATTTTATTATTTTGTATATGATCCATAATGTGAAGTGTCCTTCGTATATTGACTTGTGTTTGGCATTGTCGTATAAAATCTGTCTGGTCGTTACGTATCAGTATGGGTAGAAACTCCTCTAATCCTTTGGCCATGATGGAGATAAATAATCTATAATCTACATTAAGAACGGATATTGGTCTAAATGACCCGCATTCCATTTTATCCTTCGCTTCTTTTGGTATAGCTGAGTTTATCGCTTCCTTCCAACTGGGTGGCATTTGTGCCTTTTTTAGAGCCCAGTTCAGTGTGGGGAGTAAAACAGGAATTAACTCATTTTTAAATTCTTTGTACCACTCTGCTGTATACCCATCTGATTCTGGTGACTTGCTTAATTTAAGCCTACTAATTGCAGCTTTTAATTCAACTTCAGTTCTGTCAGCAGTCATCATTCTATTTTGTTCTTCGCTTAAAGTGGGTAACTCTAGAGAATTCAAAAAGGTGTCAGTTTGGGTTATGCTTCCCCCTGGAAGACAGACACACAGACAGACAGACATACTTTATTGATCCCGAGGGAAATTGGGTTTCGTTACAGCCACACCAACCAAGAATAGTGTAGAAATATAGCAAGAACTTTGGAATATAGAGTATTGTAAAACACTTCAAAAGCTTCTTGAATTTCACTTAGCTTATTTTTTATCATTTTCGTACTTGGGTCCCTAATTTTATGAATTGTATTTTCTGCTATCTTTTTTTCAGTTTCCACGCCAGTATTTTCATAGACTTTGATCAACTTTCATAATGCCTCTGTTTCAGAAACATTAAATTTTTCCTGATTTCTTGCATAGCCAAACTATTAATTTCATTCCTAAGTTTTTAAATTTCCTCTAATGTATCCGGTGCCAAATTCAATCTGTGTTTTTTCTCTAGTTTCTTCAGCCTATTTTGTAATTGATCTAATGTTTTATTCCTTATTTTTTTCTTATATGAAGATATCGCTATAATTTTCCCTCTTAAGACAGCCTTCAGAGTATCCCATAAAATGGGAGGTGAAACCTCTCCATTATTATTAAATTCTAAGTAGAGACCAATTTCTTTTTTAATTTGTTCCTTAAAGTACGGATCATTGAGTAGACTTGAATTTAGTTTCCAAATAGTATTCTTTGGTTGTAGGTCAAAATCAATAGATAAATATATAGGTGCATGGTCACTTACATCTATTGTCCCAATTCCACAGGTGTTTATTTTGTCTCTGTCTATTTCAAATGTTATGAAATAGTCTATTCTTGTATATACAGAATGGGGAGCAGAATAATGAGTGTAATCCCTTCTGTCAGAGAAAAGGTCCCTCCATATATCAATTAAACCAACATCCTCAAAAAGTGTATTAACTTACTTATGTAAAGATTTTGTTTTATAGGTTTTTCTATTGGAAGAGTCTAAGTTTGGTTGTAATTGTAAATTTAAGTCTCCCCCACATATCAGGAGACCTTCTGTTTCCGCTACCATAATATCAGTAATTTTCTGAAAGAAACCAATATCACTTCCTGGGGTTGCGTATATATTCAATAAAGTAACTGAATTTCTGTCTATATTCCCCCTTACAAGAATATATCTGCCCTCTTTATCTCCTATTTTGAATACTTTTTCAAAATTTAGCTTACTTGAGATAAGAATAGCAACTTCTCTCCTATATCCTGATTTATATGAGGAGAAAAACAAATTAGTGAAGCCCATTCTCTTTAGTTTTCTATGCTCATTATCACTTGAATGAGTTTCCTGTAAATACACTACATGGGCTTGTTCTTTTTTCATTTTGGATAGAATTCTATTACATTTGATTGGATTTAATAGCCCATTGACATTAAAAGAAATTAATTTTACTTTGTCCTTATCCATCTGTATTTATCTGTCTATGTATCATTGAAATTAGCAGAATAAAACTTAATCGATCTACTCCCTGAACAAATAAGAACCAAGAAATGCAAATAATAACAAAAATGGTAACGAACGTGTGATTCCAAGGCTGAGGTCTCTAGTAGATGACCCTGCGTTCAGCTAGAGGAAATGTCTAGCTGTGGGGGATAACCCCTCCTACTTGTGAGTTGAGGGCCCCCATTGCAGTATTCATAAAAGTCAATGAACAAATCCATTACACAGAAAAGATTTCCCTGTGTACTCCTCATACATACATATATATGTGTGTGTGTGTGTGTGTGTGTGTATATGTATACACAGACACACACACACATATATATTACATACATACACATATATGCACACATATATATATATATATATATATTTTCATTTTGGTGGGGAAAAAGGAGCATGTGAGCGAATAAAGAATAACAACTAAGTAATATAAAATCCACATTATAATAAGTATTTCTCGAGATAGGTATATCATGGTCTACTTTTGCTTCCATTTAGCTTCTCAACATTTTTAAAGCTAGCCAAACCTTATGGCTCTTCTGGAGGGGGTGAGGACTGTCTTTGGGAAACTCCCGGTCTCTTCCTGATATACTTCTCTCGGCCTCCTCCCGTCTCCTGCCTTCTCGATTCTCGCATTATTTCCCAAGCGGAGCGGGATAATTCCTCTGTCAGGCTTTCCCTCGGTTTGATCACGCTGATGGGCAACCCTCTGGTCTTCATGTCTGTAGTTGCCTCTTCCACTGTCTGATACAGTTGGATCCCATCTTGATAAAACACTTGAAGTTTAGTAGGGTATGGAGTTTGAAATCTAATCCTTTCTTGTTTTAGTATTCAGTTTACTTCAGAGTATTCTTTACGTTTCTGCAGGACCACAGTGGGGGGTAAATCTTGGTCAAATTATATTAATTTATCATCTAAAAACACCCTCTTCTTACCCCAGGCCCTTCGTAGAATCTCCGCCTTGGTACTGTATCGAAGGAATTTAATTATTATTGAGCGTGGCTTATCTGCTCTATCGTGGGTAGGCTTTGGGACGAGCACACGATGCGCTCTCTCAATTTCCAGCTCCATATAGACAATAGACAATAGGTGGAGAAGTAGACCATTAGGCCCTTTGAGCCTGCACCACCATTCTGAGATCATGGCTGATCATCTACTATCAATACCCGGTTCCTGCCTTGTCCCTATATCCCTTGATTCCCTTATCCTGTACTTCCTTAGAAGGTTGGCGTCATTCAATGTCTGCAGTGAGATGCTGAAGATGTTCTATAGGTCAGTTGTTGAGAGCGCCCTCTTCTTTGTGGTGGCGTGTTGGGGAGGAAGCATTAAGAAGAAGGACGCCTCACGTCTTAATAAGCTGATAAGGAAGGCGGGCTCTGTCGTGGGCAAAGTACTGGAGAGTTTAACATCGGTAGCTGAGCGAAGGGCGCTGAGTAGGCTACGGTCAATTATGGAAAACCCTGAACATCCTCTACATAGCACCATCCAGAGACAGAGAAGCAGTTTCAGCGACAGGTTACTGTCGATGCAATGCTCCTCAGACAGGATGAAGAGGTCAATACTCCCCAATGCCATTAGGCTTTACAATTCAACTGCCAGGACTTAAGAACTTTTTTTAAAGCTATTATTAATGCTTTTTGAGTTAGTGATTTAGATGCATATCATATTATTACTGAGTTAAGTATTGTATGTAATGAGTTTTTGCTACAACAAGTGTATGGGACATTGGAAAAAATGTTGAATTTCCCCATGGGGATGAATAAAGTATCTATCTATCTATCTATCTATCTATCTATCTATCTATCTAGCTCCTTCTTGATAGCATCCAGAGAATTGGCCTCCACTGCCTTCCAAGGCAGTGCATTCCAGACCCCCACAACTCTCTGGGAGAAGAAGTTTTTCCTTAACTCTGTCCTAAATGACCTACCCCTTATTCTTAAACCATGCCCTCTGGTACTGGACTCTCCCAGCATCTGGAACATATTTCCTGCCTCTATCTTGTCCAATCCCTTAATAATATTATATGTTGCAATCAGATCCCCTCTCAATCTCCTTAATTCCAGCGTGTACAAGCCCAGTCTCTCTAACCTCTCTGCGTAAGACAGTCCGGACTTCCCAGGAATTAACCTTATGAATCTACGCTGCACTTCCTCTACAGCCAGGATGTCCTTCCTTAACCCTGGAGACCAAAACTGTACACAATACTCCAGGTGTGGTCTCACCAGGGCCCTGTACAAATGCAAGAGGATTTCCTTGCTCTTGTACTCAATTCCCTTTGTAATAAAGGCCAACATTCCATTAACCTTCTTCACTGCCTGCTGCACTTGCTCATTCACCTTCAGTGACTGATGAACAAGGACTCCTAGATCTCTTTGTATTTCTCCCTTACCTAACTCTACACCCTTCAGATAATAATCTGCCTTCCTGTTCTTACTCCCAAAGTGGATAACCTCACACTTATTCATATTAAACGTCATCTGCCAAGTATCTGCCCACTCACTCAGCCTGTCCAAGTCACCCTGAATTCGCCTAACATCCTCATCACATGTCACACTGCCACCCAGCTTAGTATCATCAGCAAACTTGCTGATGTTATTCTCAATGCCTTCATCTAAATCGTTGATGTAAATTGTAAACAGCTGTGGTCCCAATACCGAGCCCTGTGGCACCCCACTAGTCACCACCTGCCATTCCGAGAAACACCCATTCACTGTTACCCTTTGCTTTCTATCTGCCAACCAGTTTTCTATCCATGTCAATATCTTTCCCCCAATGCCATGAGCTCTGATTTTACCCACCAATCTCCTATGTGGGACCTTATCAAATGCCTTCTGAAAATCGAGGTACACTACATCCACTGGATCTCCCTTGTCTAACTTCCTGGTTACATCCTCGAAAAACTCCAATAGATTAGTCAAGCATGATTTGCCCTTGGTAAATCCATACTGGCTTTGCCCAATCCTATCACTGCTATCTAGATATGCCACTATTTCATCTTTAATAATGGACTCTAGCATCTTCCCCACTACTGATGTTAGGCTGACAGGATGATAGTTCTCTGGTTTCTCCCTCCCTCCTTTCTTAAAAAGTGGGGTAACATTAGCCATTCTCCAATCCTCAGGAACTGATCCTGAATCTAAGGAACATTGGAAAATGATTACCAATGCATCCGCAATTTCCAGAGCCACCTCCTTTAGTACCCTAGGATGCAGACCATCTGGACCTCGTGATTTGTCAGCCTTCAGTCCCATCAGTCTACTCATCACCGTTTCCTTCCTAATGTCAATCTGTTTCATTTCCTCTGTTACCCTATGCCCTTTGCCCATCCATACATCTGGGAGATTGCTTGTGTCTTCCCTAGTGAAGACAGATCTACAGTACTTATTAAATTCTTCTGCCATTTCTCTGTTTCCCATAACAACTTTACCCAATTCATTCTTCAAGGGCCCAGCATTGTTCTTAACTACTTTCTCTTCACATACCTAAAAAAGCTTTTGCTATCCTCCTTTATATTCCTGGCTAGCTTGCGTTCATACCTCATTTTTCTCCCCGTATTGCCTTTTTAGTTATGTTCTGTTGTTCCTTAAAAATTTTCCAATCAGCCGTCCTCCCACTCACCTTAGCTCTGTCATATTTCCTTTTTTTTAATGCTATGCAATCTCTGACTTCCTTTGTCAACCACTGTGCATTTCCCCCGCTTTGAATCCTTCCTTCTCCAGGGGATGAACTGATTTTGCACCTTGTGCATTATTCCCAAGAATACCTGCCATTGCTGTTCCACTGTCTTTTCTGCTAGGATATCCATCCAGTTAACTTTGGCCAGCTCCTCCCTCATGGCTCCATAGTCTCCTTTGTTCAACTGCAACACTGACACCTCCAATCTGCCCTTATCCTTCTCAAATTGCAGATAAAAACTTATCATATTGTGATCACTACCTCCTAATGGCTCCTTTACTTCAAGATCGCTTATCAAATCCTGTTCATTACACAACACTAAATCCAGAATAACCTTGTCCCTGGTCGGCTCTCGTACAAACTGTTCCCAGAATGCATCTCGTAGGCACTCTACAAACTCCCTATCCTGGGGTCCAGCACCAACCTGATTCTCCCAGTTCACCTGCATGTTGAAATCCCCCATAACTACTGCGACATTACCTTTGCCACATGCCAATGTTAACTCCCTATTCAACTTGCTCCCAATATCCATGCTACTGTTTTGTGGCCTGTAGACAACACCCATTTGGGTCCTTTTGCCCTTACTGTTCCTCAGTTCTATCCACACAGACACTACTTCTCCTGATCCTATGTCCCCCCTTGCAAAGGACTGAATCTCATTCCTCACCAACAGGGCCACCCCACCCCCCTCTGCCCACATTTCTGTCCCTACGATAGCACGTATACCCTTGTACATTCATTTCCCAGGTCTGATCTCCCTGCAGCCATGTCTCCGTTATCCCAACAACATCATAGTTACCCATTCGCACCTGAGCTTCAAGCTCATCCGCCTTATTTCTGACACTTCGTGCATTCAGATATAGAATTTTTAGCCCATTTCTCCTCTCTCTGTTTAAATGGCTGCCTATTATAATTATAGGAAAGATATCAATAAATTAGAGAGAGTGCAGAGACGATTTACTAGGATGTTACCTGGGTTTCAGCACTTAAGTTACAGAGAAAGGTTGAACAAGTTAGGTCTCTATTCATTGGAGCGTAGAAGGTTGAGGGGGGATTTGATCGAGGTATTTAAAATGTTGAGAGGGATAGATAGAGTTGACGTGAATAGACTGTTTCCATTGAGAGTAGGGGAGATTCAAACGAGAGGATATGATTTGAGAGTTAGGGGGCAAAAGTTTAAGGGAAACACGAGGGGGTATTCCTTTACTCAGAGAGTGATAGCTGTGTGGAATGAGCTTCCTGTAGAAGTAGTAGAGGCCAGTTCAGTTGTGTCATTTAAGGTAAAATTGGATAGGTATATGGACAGGAAAGGAGTGGAGGGTTATGGGCTGAGTGTGGGTAGGTGGGACTAGGTGAGATTAAGAGTTCGGCACGGACTAGGAGGGCCGGAATGGCCTGTTTCTGTGCTGTGATTGTTATATGGTTATATGGTTATGGTTATTATGCTTAACCCATAGTCGAGGGAAGCTCCAGCGCGTCCTGCAGCAACTTTCCAACAAACTCCGTCAGAGACAAGCCCTCTGCTCCTTCGTGAACGTTGTATATTCTGATATTTTTCCGCCATGATCTTCCCTCCAGGTCAAGTAGTTTACCTTCTTGTTGATTTAATATTTTTATCGTCTTACTTAGTATCTGTTCTGAGTTTTGAATGTGATCTTCCACCTTCTCAATTTGAGTCTCTGCCACCGCTATTTTTTGATTGACGTTGATGAGCTCTGACTTAATATCATGTAGCTGCTGTTTTATATCTTTCTGAAACTCCCTCATCTCTTTCAAAATTTCGATCATATTTGCTGCTTCGCCTGAACGAGGCCCAGTGTCCGCCTCGCTAGCACGCGGTCAAGTAGGAAAGCTGCTCGCTGCACTCCTCTCAGCCACAGGCTCTGTAGTGTCGCTTTTTTATTTCCATTCTTTTTCCCCATTCTTGCTCCTCTTATCAGTTCAAATACTTTTGAAAAATACTATATTTGATGGGTTAATGGGGCTTAATACGTGTTTTTCTGGAGGAGCTAGTGACTTAAGCTGCCATTCTCGATGATGATGTCACTGGAACCTCCCCATTCCCATTCTGATATTGTCAATCCATGGCTTCCTCTACTGTCAAGATGAAGCCACACTCAGGCTGGAGGAATAACACCTGATATTCCATCTGGGTAGACTCCAACCTGATGGCATGAACATTGATTTCTCTAACTTCCATTAATGCCCCTCCTGCCCTTCTTACCCCATCCTTTATTTATTTATTATTCCTCCCCTTTTTTCTCTCTCTGCCCCTCTCACAATCACTCCTGGCCTGTTCTCCATCTCTCTCTGGTGCTCCCCTCCCTCTTTCTTTCTCCCTAGGCCTCCTGTCCCATGATCCTTTCCCTTCTCCAGCTGTGTATCCCTTTTGCAAATCAACTTTCCAGCTCTTAGCTTTTTCCCTCCCCCTCCTGTCTTGTATCATTTCAGATTTCCCCCGCCCCCTCCCACTTTCAAATCTCTTACTATCTTTTCTTTCATTTAGTCCTGATGAAGGGTCTCAGCCTGAAACGTCGACTGTACTTCCTATAAATGCTGCCTGGCCTGCTGCGTTCCACCAGCATTTTGTGTGTGTTGCTTGAATTTCCAGAATCTGCAGATTTCGTCATATATGCTTTTCTAAATAGCTTTGTCAAACATGTTTTTGGCTTGGTTACATTTTTAACCGTCCTATTAACATATTGTCCCATCTGTAAATACCGATAAAACTCTTGTTTTTCTAATAAGTGTTTCTCTTTAAGTGTTTCTCTTTAAGCGTTTCAAAACTGAACAGTGTTCCTTCTTTCATTATATTGCGAAGAACTGTTATTCCTTTAGCTGTCCAGTCCTTACATCTAGCATCCAGTTTATTCGGTGTAAAATCTGAGTCATATGCACATCATTTACAAATTGCAATATCTCCCTCTAGTTTCTATTCTTTTATAATAGATTTCCATATTTTAAGAGCATCCTTCTAAATTTCAATGAGTGCAGACCCAGAGCCATCAAATGTTCCTCGTATGATAACTCTTTCATTCCTGGAATGATCCTTGTGAATCCCCTCTGGACCCTCTCCAATGCAAGCACATCTCTTCTAAGATGAGGAGTCCAAAACTGTACTCAATTGTCAAGGTGAGGCCTCACCAGTGCCTTATAAAGCTTCAGCATCACATTCCTGCTTTTGTATTCTAGACCTCTTGAAATGAATGCTAACATTGCATTTGCCTTCCTCACCACTGTCTCAACCTGCAAGCTAAACTTTAGGGTGTCCTGCACAAGGACTCCTCCTAAGTCCATTTGTATCAAAGATTTTCAGATTTTTTCCCTGTTTAGAAAATAGTCCGCACATTTATTAATTTTTTTATATTGTAATTTATTTTTTTATTGAAGTTCATCAAACAAACATTTCCATAAGATGTATTTCAGACATTGTACATATATATATATATATCATATAATCATATATATCACAAATCTCCACAAAGTACTTATCTGGGATATACACATAGAAAAGAGTGGAAAGAAAAAAACAAGCAAAAGGGAAGAACTATGTACAAGTAGGGAGTGATCTTTTTTTTACAACATATTTATTGATTTGTGAGAATAAAATCAGACCTATGAGGCATTATGTAGTTAAACCATTTTCCCAGAATGAATCAAATTGTTCCAGCTTATGATTAACAGATGCTGTTATCTTCTCCATTTTGTAAATGTCCATTGTAATTTCCATCCATGCATTTAAAGTTGGGCTCTCCTGTGATAACCATTTCCTAGTAAGAGTCTTTTTTTCAGCCACCAACAGTATATCCATTAAATATTTATCTCTTTTCAACCATTCTTGAGGTATATATCCAAAATATATGGTCTTCACCAATGAGAGAGAACTTGATGACAGCGAGGACAATATGAGTGAGGTTGTTGTTCTGGAGCATATTGATATTAAGGGAGAGGAGGTGTTGGAGTTGTTAAAATACATTAGGATGGATAAATCCCGGGGGCCCAACGGAATATTCCCCAGGTTGCTCCATGAGACGAGGGAAGAGATTGCTGAGCCTCTGGCTAGGATCTTTATGTCCTCATTGTCCACAGGAATGGTACCGGAGGACTGGAGGGAGGCGAATGTTGGCCCCTTGTACAAAAAAGGTACTAGGGATAGTCCGGGTAATTATAGACCAGTGAGCCTTACGTCTGTGGAGGGAAAGCTGTTGGAAAAGATTCTTAGAGATAGGATCTATGGGCATTTAGAGAATCATGGTCTGATCAGGGACAGTCAGCATGGCTTTGTGAAGGGCAGATCATGCCTAACAAGCCTGATAGAGTTCTTTGAGGAGGTGACCAGGCATATAGATGAGGGTAGTGCAGTGGATGTGATCTACATGGATTTTAGTAAGGCATTTGACAAGGTTCCACATGGTAGGCTTATTCAGAAAGTCAGAAGGCATGGGATCCAGGGACGTTTGGCCAGGTGGATTCAGAATTGGCTTGCCTGCAGAAGGCAGAGGGTCATGGTGGAGGGAGTACATTCAGATTGGAGGGTTGTGACTAGTGGTGCCCCACAAGGATCTGTTCTGGGACCTCTACTTTTTGTGATTTTTATTAACAACCTGGATGTGGGGGTAGAAGGGTGGGTTGGCAAGTTTGCAGACAACACAAAGGTTGGTGGTGTTGTAGATAGTGCAGAGGATTCTCAAAGATTGCAGAGAGACATTGATAGGATGCAGAAGTGTTCTGTGAAGTGGCAGATGGAGGTCAACCTGGAGAAGTGTGAGGTGGTACACTTTGGAAGGACAAATTCCAAGGCAGAGTACAAAGTAAATGGAAGGATACTTGGTAGTGTGGAGGAGCAGAGTGATCTGGGGGTACATGTCCACAGATCCCTGAAAGTTGCCTCACAGGTAGATAGGGTAGTTATAAAGCATATGGGGTGTTAGCTTTCATAAGTCAAGGGATAGAGTTTAAGAGACACGATGTAATGATGCAGCTCTATAAAACTCTAGATAGGCCACACTTAGAGTACTGTGTCCAGTTCTGGTCGCCTCACTATAGGAAGGATGTGGAAGCATTGGAAAGGGTACAGAGGAGATTTACCAGGATGCTGCCTGGTTTAGAGAGTATGGATTATGATCAGAGATTAAGGGAGCTAGGGCTTTACTCCTTGGAGAGAAGGTAGCTGAGAGAGACATGATAGAGATGTACAAGATATTAAGAGGAATAGACAGAGTGGATAGCCAGCACCTCTTTCCCAGGGCACCACTGCTCAGTACAAGAGGACATGGCTTTAAGTTAAGGGGAGGGAAATTCAAGAGGGATATTAGAGGAAGGTTTTTCACTCAGAGAGTGGTTGGAGCATGGAATGCACTGCCTGAGTCAGTTGTGGAGGCAGACACACTAGGGAAATTTAAGAAACCACTAGACAGGTATATGGAGGAATTTAAGGTGTGGGGTTATATGGGAGTCAGGGTTTGAGGGTCAGCACAACATTGTGGGCTGAAGGACCTGTAATGTGCTGTACTATTCTATGTCTATGTTGTTACTCTCTAAGGGTATTTCACATTTAAAGATGTCTTGTAGGGCATTGTGTATCCCCCTCCAATAGTTTTTGATAACAGGGCAGTCCCAAAAAATATGATAATGATTTGCATTTTGATTTCCACAATTTCTCCAGCAAACAGGGAGGTTACTGTCATAATGGGATTTCTGAGAGGGTGTAATAAAATATCTTATCAAGTTTTTCCATCCAATCTCCCTCCATTTCTGTGAACTGGTACACTTCCATTGATATCTCCATATTGTTGTCCATTCTTTCTCAGATGTAATTATCCCTCCTTCCTTCTCCCATTTTGTTTTAATGTATGAAGTCAAATGTGTTTTAAGATTTGACAACCCCTTATACATGCTTGAAATGATTCTACTACCATTATCTGAATTATATGCTTTTCTAAAGAGCTCTATCAAGCACGTATTTGCCTTGGTTACATTTTTAAGCATCTTATTAACATATTGTTCCATCTGTAAATACTGATAAAAAATCTGGTTTTTCTAATAAGTGTTTCTCTTTAAGCATTTCAAAACTGAACAGTGTTCCTTCTTTCATTATGTTGCAAAGAACTGTTATTCCTTTAGCTGTCCAGTCCTTAAATCTAGCATCCAATTTATTTGGTGTAAAACCGAGTCATATGCACACCATTTAATAGTTGCAATATCTCCCTCTAGATTATATTCTTTTATAGTAGTTTTCCATATTTTAAGAGTCAATTTCACCTATGGGTTATCAATAGTATTTATGTACCTTTGCAGGTTGTTATCAGCCAAAATTGCCTGTATGGGGATGGGAAGTACCCGCTCCTCAATGTTTTTCCATTGAGTGTCATATGATGGGTTGCACCAACATATCACAGCTCTCAACTGTGCTGCAAAATAATAATCTCAAAGAGAAGGTAGGCCCCATCCCCCCTTTTCCTTTGCTAATTGCAAAGTTTTGAGACAAACTCTAGGCTTTTTGCCCTGCCAAATATACCTTGATAGCATCTTGTCCCATTCATTGAATTGATTTTGATTCATCTCTGTTGGTAGGGTCTGAAAGAGATACAACAGTCTGGGCAGTATATTCATTTTAATAGACTCAATTCTTGAACTGAGACTGAAAAAAAGGAATCGGGTTCCATCTTGCCACATCTACCTTAATTTTTTATATAAAGGCTGATAATTACATTCTGATAATTTTGCCAAATCTTTTGGCAAAATAATGCCCAAATAATTGAAAGTTTCTGTGTGCCATGCCCAGGGGTATCGACTTTCAATTTCTCTTTGTGGGCTATAGTAATATGAAAGTAATTGGGTTTTATCTATGTTGATCTTGTATCCTGATAATTGACCATATTGTTCAAAGGATTGCATCAATTTAGGTAAAGAGTATGTTGGTTGCCCTAGATAGATCAAAATGTCATCCGCATAACAAGCCAATTCATGCTCTGTCCCTTTAATAGTAATTCCCCTGATATCTTCATTTTGTCTGATGTATTGAGCTAATGGTTCCAGATATAACGCGAAGAGTAGTGGTGACCATGCACAACCCTGTCTCGTGCCCCTTTCTAGGGTAAGACTATTTGATACATATCCATTGATTTTAATCCTAGCAGTAGGATTGTCATATAGTGTCTGTATAGTTTTAATAATTGTGTCTTGGAAACCAAATCTATGAAAAACTCTGTAAAGAAAATTCCAATTAACCGAATCAAATGCTTTTTCTGCGTCCACACTTATCACTATTGCTTCGATTTTATTTTTTTTGTATATGATCCATAATGTGAAGTGTCCTTCATATATTGTCTTGTGTCTGGTGTTGTCATATAAAACCTGTCTGATCGTTACGTATCAGTATGGGTAGAAACTCCTCTAATCATTTGGCCATGATGGAGGTAAATAACCTATAATCTACATTAAGAACGGATATTGGTCTAAATAACCTGCATTCCATTTTATCCTTGCCTTCTTTCAGTATAGTTGAGATTATCGCTTCCTTCCAACTGGGTGGCATTTGTGCCTTTTTTAGAGCCCAGTTCAGTGTGGGGAGTAAAACAGGAATTAACTCATTTTTACATTCTTTGTATCACTCTGCTGTATACCCATCTGATCCTGGTGACTTGCTTAATTTAAGCCTACTAATTACAGCTTTTAATTCAACTTCAGTTATGTCAGCAGTCATCGTTCTATTTTGTTCTTTGCTTAAAGTGGGTAACTCTAGAGAATTCAAGAAGGTGTCAATTTGGGTTATGCTTCCCCCTGGAACTTTGGAATTTAGAGTTTTGTAAAACACTTCAAAAGCTTCTTGAATTTCACTTAGCTTATTTTTTATCATTTTCATTCTTGGGTCCCTAATTCTATGAATTGTATTTTCTGCTATCTTTTTTTTTCAGTTTCCACGTCAGTATTTTCATAGATTTTGATCCACTTTCATAATGTCTCTGTTTCAGAAACATTGTTTTTCCTGATTTCTCACGTAGCCAAATTATTTATTTCATTCCTAATTCTTTTAACTTCCCCTAATGTATACTGTGCCAAATTCAATTTGTGTTTTTTCTCTAGTTCCTTCAGCCTATTTTGTAATTCCTCTAATGTTTTATTCCTTATTTTTGTCTTATATGAAGATATCGCTATAATTTTCCCTCTTAAGACCGCCTTCAGAGTATCCCATAAAATGGGAGGTGAAACCTCTCCATTATCATTAAATTCTAAGTAGAGACCAATTTCTTTTTTAATTTGTTCCTTAAAGTACGGATCATTGAGTAGACTTGAATTTAGTTTCCAAATAGTATTCTATGGTTGTAGGTCAAGATCAACAGATAAATATATAGGTTCATGGTCACTTGCATCTATTGTCCCAATTTCACAGGTGTTTATTTTGTCTTTGTCTTTTCCAAATGTTATGAAATAGTCTATTCTTGTATATACAGAATGAGGAGCGGAATAATGAGTGTAATCCCTTCTGTCAGGGAAAAGGTCCCTCCATTTATCAATTAAACAAACATCCTCAAAAAGTGTATTGACCTTCTTATGTAAAGATTTTGTTTCATAGGTTTTTCTGTTGGAAGTGTCTAAGTATGTTTGTAATTGTAAATTTAAGTCTTCCCCACATATCAGGAGACCTTCTGTTTCCATTACCATAATATCAGTAATTTTCTGAAAGAAACCAATATCACTTCCTGGGTGTGTGTATATATTCAATAGAGTAACTGAGTTGCCATCTATATTCCCCCTTACCAGAATATATCTGCCCTCTTTATCTCCCATTTCAAATACTTTTTCAAAATTTAGCTTACTTGAGATAAGAATAGCAACTGCTCTCCTATGTCCTGGTTTATATGAGGAGAAAAAACAATTTAGTGAAGCCCATTCTCTTTAGTTTTTTATGCTCATTATCACTGAAATGAGTTTCCTGTAAATATACTACATGGGCTTGTTCTTTTTTCATTTTGGATAAAATTCTCTTACATTTGTTTGGATTTAATAGCCCATTGACATTAAAAGAAATGGATTTTACCTTGTCATTAGTTATTTGTGTTTATCTGTCAATGTATCATTGAAATTAGAATAAAACTTAATCGATCTACTCCCTGAACAAATAAGAACCAAGAAACGCAAATAATAACAAAAATGGCAACCAACATGTGATTCCAAGGCCGAGGTCTCTAGTAGATGACCCTGCATTGAGCTAGAGGAAATGTCTAACTGTGGGGTATAACCCCTCCTACTTGTGAGTTGAGGGCCCCATTGCAGTATTCATAAAAGTCAGTGAACAAATCCATTACACAGAAAAGATTTCCCTGTGTACTCCTCTATATATAGACATATATATGCACACACACAAATATATATATATATATATATATATATGTGTAATTACACACATTATATGCATACACATATATATATTCTCATTTTGGTGGGGAAAAAGGAGTATGTGAGCGAATAAAGAATAACAACTAAGTAATATAAAATCCACATTATAATAAGTATTTCTTGAGATAGGTATATCACCGTGTACTTTTGCTTCCATTTAGCTTCTCAACATTTTTAAAGTTAGCCAAACCTTATGGCTCTTCTGAAGGGGGTGAGAACTGTCTTTGGGAAACTCCCGGTCTCTTCCTGATATATTTCTCTCGGCCTCCTCCCATCTCCTGCCTTCTCGTTTCTCACACTATTTCCCAAGTGGAGTGGGATAATTCATCAGTCAGGCTTTCCCTTGTTTTGGTCATGCTGACAGGCAACCCTCTGGCCTTCATGTCTGTAGTCGCCTCTTCCACCGTCTGGTACAACCGCATCCCGTTGTCATAAAACACTCGAAGTTTAGCAGGGTATGGGGTTTGAAATCTAATCTTATTTTGCTTTAGTATTCGCTTTACTTCGGAGTATTCTTTGCGTTTCTGGAGCACCACGAGGGGGGTAATCTTGGTCAAAATATACTAATTTATCCTCTAAAAACACTCTCTTCTTACCTCAGGCCCTTCATAGAATCTCCGCCTTGGTGCTGTACCGAAGGAATTTAATTATTATTGAGCGTGGCTTTCTATCCTGGGTAGGTTTTGGGACTAACACGCGATGGGCTCTTTCGACTTCCAGCTTCATAGCCCGGGGAAGATCCAGCGCGTCCCGCAGTAACTTTCCGACAAACTCCATCATAGACGAGCCCTCCGCTCCTTTGGGAACGTTGTATATTCTGATATTTTTCCGCCGTGATCTTCCCTCCAGGTTAAGCAGTTTACCTTCTTGGTGATTTAATATTTTTATTGTCTTACTCAGTATCCGTTCCATGTTTTGAACGCGATCTTCCACCTTCTTGATTCGAGTCTCTGCCACCGCTACTTTTTGATTGACGCTGGCGAGCTCTGACTTGATATCATGGAGCTGCTGCTTTATATCTTTCTGGACCTCCATTATTTCTATCAGGATTTTGAAGATATTTGCCGCTTCGTCTGAACGAGGCCCAGCAGCCGTCTCGCTCGCACGCGGGCGGGTCGGAGAGCCACTCGCTGCACTCCTCTCGGACACAGGCTCCGCAGTGTCGCTTTTTTAATTTCCATTCCTTTTCCCCATTCTTGCCCCTCTTTTCAGATAAAATATTTTTCAAAAAATATTATATTTGATGGGTTAACGGGGATTAATACACGTTTTTTCGGAGGAGTTAGTGACTTCAGCTGCCATTCTCAACGATGACGTTACCAGAAACCCCCGCACATTTATTTCTACTACCAAAGTGCATGACCATGCATTTTCCAACATTGTATTTCTAAGGTAAGGACATGTTCAGCACAGCTTTGTGGGCCGAAGGGCCTGTATTGTGCTGTAGGTTTTCTATGTTTCTATGTTATATGTTTCTATTTGTCATTTCACTCCCATTCTCCTAATCTATCTAAGCCCTTCTGCATGCTACCTGTTTCCTCAACACTACCTGCCTCACCACCAATCTTTGTATCATTTGCAAACTTGGCAACCGAGCCATCTATCCATCATCTAAATCATTTATATACAGCATAAAAAGAAGCTGTCCCAACATTGACCCCTGCAGAACACCACTAGTTACTGGCAGCCAATCGGACAAGGAGCTTTTTATTCCCACTTGCTGCTTTCTTCCAATCACCCAATGCTCTAACCATCTTAGTAAACTTCCCTATAATATCATGGGTTCCTAACTTGATAAGCAGCCTAATGTGTGGCACCTTGTCAAAGGCCTTCTGAATGTCCAAATATACAATGTCCACTGCATCATTTATCTATCCTACTTATAATCTCCTGAAAGAATTCCAACAGGTTTGTCAGGCAGGATTTCCCTGAAGGAAACTATGCTGACTTTGTCTTGTCTTGTTTTATCTTGTCCTGTATCAACAAGTACTCCATCACCTCGTCCTTAACAATTGACTCTAACATCTTCTCAGCTACTGAGTTCAGGATAACTGGTCTATAATTTCCTTTCTGCTGCCTTTCCCCTTTCTTAAAGAGTGGAGTGACATTTGCAATTTTCTAGTCCTCTGGCACCATGCCAGAGTCCAATGATTTTTGAAAGATCATTTCTAATACTTCCACAATCTTTAACACTACCTCTTTCAGAACCCTAGGGTGCAGTTCATCTGGTCTAGATGACTTATGTACCTTTAGGTCTTTCAACTTTTTGAGCACCTTCTCTCTTGTAACAGTAACTGATCCCACTTCTCTTCCTTCACACACTGCAACATCTGGCACACTGCTAGTATCTTCCACAGTAAAGACTGATGCAAAGTACTCATTTAGTTCATCTGCCATCTCCTTGTCCCCTGTTATTATTTCTCTTGCCTCATTTTCTAGCAGTCTCATATCCACTCTCATCTCTCTTTTATTTTTTACATACTTTAAAAAGTTTTTACTCTCCACTCTGGTACTATTTGCTAGCTTGCTTTCATATTTCATCCTTTCCCTTTTAATTATTTTTCTTAGTTTCTCTCTGTAGATTTTTAAAACTTCCCACTAATTTTTGCTTTGTTGTATGCCCTCTCTTTTGTTTTTACATTAGCTTTGACATCCCTTGACAACCATGGTTGTATTATTTTTGTCATTTGAGTATTTCATTTTTGGAATACACATGTCCTGCAACTTCATTTTTACTAGAAACACAT
Organism: Hemitrygon akajei; assembly: GCF_048418815.1. NCBI lineage: Eukaryota > Metazoa > Chordata > Chondrichthyes > Myliobatiformes > Dasyatidae > Hemitrygon > Hemitrygon akajei. Next base: position 178,892,599 of record NC_133132.1, on the reverse strand, counting down.
GCCATTACTGCTCTGCTGACATCCCTGCCAGCAGCTCCTTCCAATTTACTTTGGCCAACTCCTCTTTAATACCACTGTAATTTTCCTTACTCCACTGAAATACTGCTATGTCAGACTTTACTTTATCCCTATTAGGAGCATTTATTAGATGGTGGGAGTTTATCCCCATTACCACCCGTACCCCTCAACTATGACTTCTGTAAGGAACTGTTGTCTATGTGATTCATTGACACAGAAAATGAGAAAGATATGGTTTTATGTTCTATTTTCCATATTCAAGTCCATTAATGAACGGGCACAGAGCTGCAAGGGATCTGTGTGAGGAGATTCTGAGCTGTAGATGCCAGTGAATCCCTGTAGACTCAGTGTCAGGGACTCTGCCTTTATTATGTTTGGGTTTCCATGGGTTCGATGGTATTTCTTTATTTTCCTGTGGGTGCTTGTAAGAAAATGAATTTCATGGTACAAAACTATGGGTGTTACAGTAACGTTAGTGTTTAGCACAACTCATGCACATCTGTACTCAAACTCCTTCCAGAGTTTGGAGTTTAATTCCAGTGCCATCTGGAAGGAGTTTGTACGTTCTCCATGTTCTCCCCATGAACTCTTTGGGTTTCCTTCTACAGTCCAAAGTGTTTGGTTAAAAGATTAATTGGTCAGTGTAAGTAATCCTACGATTAGCTTGGGTTGCTGGGTGGTGGAGGTCATTGGGCGTGAAGGGCCTGTTCGTGATGTATCTTTGAATAATAAATAAAAGATCATCTATGGTATGCATTCTTTGATAATAAACTCATTTTGCACATTGAACTTAAACTTTGATGAATACCTTAACAATATCAAATTAAAAATAGGTCCACAACATGGCACTGCATTTTATTTAGTTATTTATTTTTATAATTAATTATAAATCTTGTCGACTTTCAAAGAAAATTTATCAGCAGCTGGAGGCTTGCTAAAGTGAAAAATATGTTAAAGTATAATACATTAACAGACCCATAAAATGAAAGATGATCTTGGCATCGGTATATGGCTTAGGTTCATATAAAATCAGATTGTCAGCTGTAAAAATTGGTGTTTAAATGTCCAGCATGCTTTATTAAAATGTATGAGTTGACTGGTGTGAGAAATAACTGCACTAAACAAATAACTGGTAAAATCCATATTTACAAAAAACCTTAAGGATGAATCAAATCTTATGGGATTCTATTGATTTCTGTCCAAAAAGAGCAAAAATTAAATTGAATTGCTCGATAACAACAAAGAAGGACTGTCCCTTATGGCTTACCATAAAATCCAATTGAAAACCATCAGAAAGTTTCAACACCGAAACATTAAATAATTAAATTGCTTTGACTTAAGTGCAGTCATAAATCACTGACAGTAACAAGTGCAGCCATTGGTTGGTTTCCCAATTCAAATCACCTGAACTGTCATTAAAGAGTGTGACATCATCCTGTGATCATGGCAGTAAAAGATTACAGATTAATTTACTTTTCTGACTTTCAAATGTTTCCAAAACAAATGACTGACTTGAAATAAAATCTTCCCTGAAGTAACCATATTCCTAGATAGTAATGGGGGTCATCACCAACAACAATTACATGGCCTATAGAGAGGTGGTGGAAGAGCTCAAGACCTGGTGTCAGGCAAAAATCCTCTTCCTGAATGTCATTAAGATAAAGAAGATGGTTATCGACTTCAGGAAAACTCGCACCACTCACAATCCTCTTTACACTGGTGGCACAATAGTGGAAACATCTCACACAATCTCTCATGGTCCCATAACATCCTACACAATCAGGAAAGCTCACCACTGCCTCTACTTTCTGAGGAGGCTGAAGAGAGCTGGACTATGCACATCTATACTCATAACATTCCATAGGTGTGCTGAAGAGAGCATCCTAACAAGTTGCATTACAGCACGGTATGGAAATTGCACTGCAACAGACTAGAAGGCACTAAAACAGGTAATCAAAACTGCCCAGTGTGGTTTTGGACACAAATATATAGACATATATCCAGAAATATCTTGGAAAAGGATCAGTAATATCATAAAGGATCCCACCACACCTGCCAATGGACTGTATGTCCCACTCCAAACAAGGAGGAGGCTATGTAGCATCCAAGCCAGAACCACCAGACTCAAAAACAGCTACTTACCTCAAGCAGTAAGGCTGATCAATACCTCCTTCCACTAGCCCACCCCATCACACTCCCAAACATCACACCTTTATCATTTTCTGTTAGTCACCTTATGAACAGACTCCACAGTGCCTAGTGTTACTTTATGGACATCTATGTATATAGATCATAAGACCATAAGATAGAGGAGCAGAATTAGGCCATTAGGTCTATCACACCTTACTATCAGGTGTGGGTAAGCGTGCCTGACGAGGGTTAAAATAAAATGCCTCAACAGCACATTTGTACCAGCTCAAAAAACTGCAAAAGTGGCCCAAAAGTTGTGAAGAAAAAAAGTATTTACAAATAGACAAATGGAAACAAACATGCATGCACAAAAATTTACAAGTGTGCAGAGGCTTTCTCCATGACACACTTTGTTTTTATCTTTCCAATATAACTATTCACAACCATTAAATCCAACCTCCACACCTTTCCAGCATATTGAGAGTTTAAATGTGCCTATGCCTGACCAAGAAGGAACAGGAAATCTCTCCCTATGCGACTCATTGTCCACTTGTCCCTCTCCAGCCACACCTGTGAGTCTGTTGGGATCATCTGCTGTACCTGATGCTCCCAGCATGGCCTCCTGTATATTGGTGACACCTGATGTAAATTGGGAGACCGCTTCGCCGAGCACCTACAGTCCATGTGGCAGTAAAAGCAGGATCTCCCAATGAGCACTAATTTTAATTCCACTTCCAATTCCTATTCTGACGTGTCAGTCCATGGCCACCTCTTCTTTTGTGATAAGGCCACACTCTGGTTGGAGGAGCAACACCTTATACTTCGTATGGGTAACCTCCAACCTGATGACATGAACGTCGATTTCTCGAACTTCCAGTAATGCCTCCCCCCCCACTTCTCTATTCCCCATCCCCTTTTCTCTTTCTTACCTTATCCCCTTACCAACCCATGACCTCCCTCTGGTGCTCCTCCCCCTTTTTTCTTCCATGGCCTTCTATGCTCACATATCAGATTCCATCTCTTCTCCTTCCCTGTATCTCTTTCATCGATCAGCTTACCAGCTCTTTATTTCACCCCTCCCCCCTATCCCCAGTTTCACCTATCACCTCGTATTTCTTCCTCCCCTGTTTAGAAAATTCAAGTTTGGGTCTGAGGGAGAGGAGGTAACCTCATGAGCAGACCATAAGAATTATTTCAGATACAGAATTGGAACATTTTACAAAGGGATTCTAACATCCTTCAGTTTTATTCCACAACAACTGCCTTAGTTAAACTCTGGTGGTATTTCCTGCAATGGGTGTACTGCATTTGTTGCCACTAACCCAGGCATTATTTTAGGATGCCCCAAACCATCCCTTAGGTCTTTTGGGGCCTTTCTGCTATCTACAAACTGATGTCACAGTCTGAGTGCAAATAAATGGAACTGTTTGGAATGCCTGTGTCTAGAATCCTCATTTTTATGAGCTATAAACCAGTAGAGAATGTTAACTGAAGGGATGTTTTGATTAGCCAAACCAGTGATTGTTTTACAGTTGAGGTGTGTAAACAATGAACTCACAAGAACTATAGAATGGGAGGGCCAAGTGTGTGAACTACTTGGGATACTAGACCAGGGACAGAATGAGGAGTGGCTAATCAGGCAAAGGGTCAAGGTTAGTGGGAGAATTAGCATTGCCAACCTGTTCACTCACAGGACCCATCAAGTTGACCATATCATCATGGCTGATCCAATTTTCCTCTCAGACCCAAACCTCTGCCTTCTCCCCATAGCCCATTGTGCCTGGACCAATCAAAATTCTATCAACCTCTTTCTTAAATATATAACCATATAACAATTACAGCATGGAAACAGACCATCTCAACCCTTCTAGTCCGTGCCAAATGCTTACTCTCACCTAGTCCCACCGACCTGCACTCAGCCCATAACCCTCCATTCCTTTCCTGTCCATATACCTATCCAATTTTACTTTAAACGACAATATCGAACCTGCCTCTACCACTTCTACTGGAAGCTTGTTCCTCACAGCTACCACTCTCTGAGTAAAGAAGTTCGCCCTCATGTTACCCCTAAACTTTTGCCCCTTAACTCTCAACTCATATCCTCTTGTTTGGATCTCCCCTACTCTCAATGGAAAAAGCCTATCCACGTCAACTCTATCTATACCCTTCATAATTTTAAATACCTCTATCAAGTCCTCCCTCAACCTTCTATGCTCCAAAGAATAAAGACTTAACTTGTTCAACTGTTCCCTGTAACTTAGGTGCTAAAACCCAGGTAACATTCTAGTAAATCTCCTCTGTACTCTCTCTATTTTGTTGACATCTTTCCTATAATTCGATGACCAGAACTGTACACAATTCTCCAAATTTGGCCTTACCAATGCCTTGTACCAATTTTAACATTATACCCCAACTCCTATACTCAATGCTCTGATTTATAAAGGCCAGCAGACCAAAAGCTTTCTTCACCACCCTATCCACATGAGATTCCACCTTCAGGGAACTATGCACCATTATTCCTAGATCACTCTGTTCTACTGCATTCCTCAATGCCCTACCATTTACTATGTATGTCCTATTTTGATTAGTCCTACCAAAATGTAGCTCCTTACACTTATCAGCATTAAACTCCATCTGCCATCTTTCAGCCCACTCTTCTAACTGGCCTAAATCTCTCTGCAAGCTTTGAAAACTTACTTCATTATCCACAACTCCACCTATCTTAGTATCATCTGCAAACTTACTAATCCAATTTACCACCCCATCATCCAGATCATTAATGTATATGACAAACAACATTGGACTCAGTACAGATCCCTGAGGCACACCACTAGTCATTGGCCTCCAACCTGACAAACAGTTATCCACCACTACTCTCTGGCATCTCCCATCCAGCCACTGTTGAATCCATTTTATTACTTCAATATTCATAACTAATGATTGAACCTTCCTAACTAACCTTCTGTGTGGAACCTTGTCAAAGGCTTTACTGAAGTCCATATAGACAACATCCACTGCTTTACCCTCGTCAACTTTCCTAGTAACCTCTTCAAAAAATTCAGTAAGATTTGTCAAACATGACCTTCCACACACAAATCCATGTTGACTGTTCCTAATCAGACCCTGTCTATCCAGATAATTATATATACCATCTCTAAGAATACTTTCTATTAATTTACCTACCACTGACGTCAAATTTACAGGCATATAATGGCTAGGTTTACTCTTAGAACCCTTTTTAAACAATGGAACAACATGAGTAATATGCCAATCCTCCAGCACCATCCCCATTTCTAATGACATTTGAAATATTTCTGTCAGAGCCCCTGCTATTTCTACTCTAACTTCCCTCAAGGTCCTAGGGAATATCCTGTCAGGATCTGGAGATTTATCCGCTTTTATATTCTTTAAAAGCACCAGTACTTCCTCCTCTTTAATCATCATAGTTTCCATAACTTCCCTACTTGTTTCCCTTACCTTACACAATTCAATATCCTTCTCCTTAGTGAATACTGAAGAAAAGAAATTGTTCAAAATCTCCCCCATCTCTTTTGGCTCCACAAATAGCTGTCCACTCTAATTCTCTAAGGGACCAATTTTATCCCTCACTATCCTTTTTCTATTAATATAACTGTAGAAATCTTCTGGATTTATTTTCACCTTACTTGCCAAAGCAACCTCGTATCTTCTTTTAGCTTTTCTAATTTCTTTCCTTAAGATTCTTTTTACATTCTTTATATTCCTCGAGCACCTCATTTACTCAATGCTGCCTATATTTATTGTAGATATTTCTATTTTTCCGAACCAAGTTTCTAATATCCCTTGAAAACCATGGCTCTCTCAAACTTTTAACCTTTCCTTTCAACCTAACAGGAACATAACGATTATGTACCCTCAAAATTTCACCTTTAAGTGACCTCCATTTCTCTATTACATCCTTCCCATAAAACAAATTGTCCCAATCCACTTCTTCTAAATCCTTTCGCATCTCCTCAAAGTTAGCCTTTCTCCAATCAAAAATCTCAACCCTGGGTCCAGTCCTATCATTCTCCATAATTATATTGAAACTAATGGCATTGTGATCACTGGACCCGAAATGCTCCCCAATACATACCTCTGTCACCTGACCTATCTCATTCCCTAACAGTAGATCTAACACTGCGCCTTCTCTAGTTGGTACCTCTATGTATTGCTGCAAAAAACTATCCTGCACACATTTTACAAACTCCAAACCATCCAGACCTTTTACAGAATGGGCTTCCAAGTCTATGTGTGGAATATTAAAATCTCCCACAATCACAGCTCTGTGCTTACTACAAATATCTGCTATCTCCTTCAAATTTACATAAAGACTTGGCCTCCACAACTGTCTGTGGTAAAGAATTAGACAGATTTACCACTCTCTATCTAAAGAAATCCTAAAAGGACACCACTCTATTCTGAGGCTGTGTTCTCTGATCTTGGACTCTCCCACCATAGGAAACATTCTCTCTGCATCTACTCTTATCAAGGCATTTAACCATTCAATAGAGTTTAATGATGTTACCCCTCGTTCTTCTGAATTCTGGTGAAGACAGGTGCAGAGCCATCAAAAACTCTTCATAAGACAAGTCATTCAATCCTGGAATAATTTTTGTGAACCTTCTTTTAACCATCTCCAGTTTCAGTGTATCCTTTCTAAGATAAGGAGCCCAAAAATGCTCACAGTATTCCAAGTGAAGCCTATCAGTGCTTTATAAAGTCCCAATGTTACATCTTTGCTTTTATATTCTAGTATTTTTTAAAAAATTATTCCTTTATGGGATATGAGCATCACCAGCTAAGCCAACATTTATTGCCCATCCTTAGTTGCCCTTGCAAAGGTGGTGATCAGCTGCCTTCTTGAACAGTTGCAGTCCCTGAGGTGTAGGTACACCCACCGTGCTGTTAGGAGGGAATTCCATGATTTTGACCCAGTGACAATGAAGGAATGGCGATATGCTTCAAAAGTCAGGATGGTGAGTGACTCTCATCATCTTATACATCTCCAAGTGGTGGTGTTCACAGGTCTCTGCTGTTCTTGTCTTTCTAGATGTTTGTGGTCATGGGTCTGGAAGGTGCTGCCTTAGGAACTTTGGTGTGCTGTTGCAGTGCATGTTGTTGATAGTACACAGTGCTGCAACTGTTGGTCAATAGTGGAGACATTGATGCTTGTGGAAGGGATACCTATCAAGTGGGTTGCCTTGTATTGGATGGTGTCAAAATTCTTCAGTGTTGATAGAGCTGCACTCATTAAGGCGAGTGGCAATAAATCTATTACATTCCTGATCTGAACCTTGTAGATGGCAGACAGGCTTGGGGAGTCAGGAGGTGAGTTACATGCTGTAGGATTCATAACCTTTGACCTGCTCTGGTAGCCACAGTATTCAGTATCCAGTTATGGTAACCCCCAGGATGTTGATAGTAGAGGATTCAGTGAAGGTGATGCCACTGAATGTCAAGGAACAATGGTTAGAACCTCTCTTGTTGGGGTGGTCACTGACTGGCACTTGCGTGGCTCAAATGTTATTTGCTATTTGTCAGCCCAAGCCTGTATATTGTCCAGGTCCTGTTGCATTTGTGTATGAACTGCTTCACTATCTGAGGAATCGCAAATGAAGTAGAACATTGTGCAGTCATATTCGAACATCTCTACTTCTGACCTTATGACGGAAGGAAGGTTATTGATGAAGCCTCTGAAGATGGTTGGCCCTAGAACACTTCCCTGAGGAACTCTTGAGGTGATGTCCTGAGGATTAGATGATTGACCTCCAATCACCACACCCATCTTCCTTTGTGTCGGGTATGATTCCAACCAGCAGAGAGTTTTCCACTTTAATCCCATTGACTCCATTTTAGCTAGGGCACCTTGATGCCATATTTGGTCAAATGCTGCCTTGATGTTGAGGGCTATCACTCTCACCTCACCTCTGGTATTTAGCTCTTCGGTGCAAGTTTGGATCAAGGAGGTGATGAGATCAGGAGCTGAGTGGCCTTGACACACCCAAACTGGGCATCTGCAAGCAGGTTATTGCTGAGTAGGTGCTGCATGAAAGCACTGTCGATGACCCCATCCATTATTACGTTTTTGGTGATTGAGAGTAGGCTGATAGGGTGGTAATTGGGTGGGTTGGACTTGTCCTGTTTCTTGTGGACAGGACATACCTGAACAGTTTGTGCACATGACATACACATTGTCAGAGGGATCTTGGGGTCCAAGTCCATAGGACACTCAAAACTGCTGAGCAGGTTGACTCTTTGGTTAAGAAGGCATACAGTGCATTGGCCTTCATCAACCATGGGATTGAGTTTAGGAGCCAAGAGGTAATGTTGCAGCTATATAGGACCCTGGTCAGGCCCCACTTGGAGTACTGTACTCAGTTCTGGTCACCTCAGTACAGGAAGGATGTGGAAACTGTAGAAAGGGTGCAAAGGAGATTTACAAGGATGTTGCCTGGATTTAGGAGCACGCCTTACGGCAATAGGTTGAGTGAACTCGGCCTTTTCTCCTTGGAGCAGTGGAGGATGAGTGGTGACCTGATAGAGGTGTATGCATCACAGAGTGCTTAAGGAAATAGCCCAAGAAATAGTGGATGCATTAGTGATAATTTTGCAAAACTCCTTAGATTCTGGATTAGTTCCTGAGGATTGGAGGGTGACTAATGTAACCCCACTTTTTAAAAAAGGAGGGAGAGAGAAACCAGGGAATTATAGACCGGTTAGTCTGACATCAGTGGTGGGGAAAATGCTAGAGTCGGTTATCAAAGATGTGATAACAGCACATTTGGAAAGAGGTGAAATCATCGGACAAAGTCAGCATGGATTTGTGAAAGGAAAATCATGTCTGGTGAATCTTACAGAATTTTTTGAAGGTGTAACTAGTAGAGTGGATAGGGGAGAGCCAGTGGATGTGGTATATTTAGATTTTCAAAAGGCTTTTGACAAGGTCCCACACAGGAGATTAGTGTGCAAACTTAAAGCACACGGTATTGGGGGTATGGTATTGATGTGGATAGAGAATTGGTTGGCAGACAGGAAGCAAATAGTGGGAGTAAATGAGACCTTTTCAGAATGGCAGGCAGTGACTAGTGGGATATCGCAAGGCTCAGTGCTGGGACCCCAGTTGTTTACAATATATATTAATGATTTAGACAAGGGAATTAAATGCAGCATTTCCAAGTTCACGGATGACACGAAGCTGGGCGGCGGTGTTAGCAGTGAGGAGGATGCTAAGAGGATGCAGGGTGACTTGGATAGGTTAGGTGAGTGGGCAAATTCATGGCAGATGCAATTTAATGTGGATAAATGTGAGGTTATCCACTTTGGTTGCAAGAACAGGAAAACAAATTATTATCTGAACGGTGGCCGATTAGGAAAAGGGGAGATGCAACGAGACCTAGGTGTCATTGTACACCAGTCATTGAAGGTGGGCATGCAGGTACAGCAGGCGGTGAAAAAGGCAAATGGTATGTTGGCATTCATAGCAAAGGGATTTGAGTACAGGAGCAGGGAGGTTCTACTGTAGTTGTACAAGGCCTTGATGAGATCGCACCTAGAATATTGTGTGCAGTTTTGGTCCCCTAATCTGAGGAAAGACATTCTTGCCATAGAGGGAGTACAGAGAAGGTTCACCAGATTGATTCCTGGGCTGGCAAGACTTTCATATGAAGAAAGACTGGATCGACTAGGCTTATACTCACTGGAATTTAGAAGATTGAGGGGGGATCTTATTGAAACGTATAAAATTCTAAAGGGATTGGACAGGCTAGATGCAGGAAGATTGTTTCCAATGTTCGGGAAGTCCAGAATGAGGGGTCACAGTTTAAGGATAAAGGGGAAGCCTTTTAGGACCGAGATGAGGAAAAACTTCTTCACACAGAGAGTGGTGAATCTGTGGAATTCTCTGCCACAGGAAACAGTTGAGGCCGGTTCATTGGCTATATTTAAGAGGGAGTTAGATATGTCCCTTGTGGCTAAAGGGATCGGGGGTATGGAGAGAAAGCAGGTACAGGGTTCTGAGTTGGATGATCAGCCAGGATCATACTGAATGGCGGTGCAGGCTTTCTATGTTTCTATAAGATGATGAGAGGCATTGATTGTGTGGATAGTCATAGGCTTCTCCCCAGGACTGAAATGGCTATAATGAGAGGCACAGTTTTAAGTTGCTTGGAAGTAAGTAGATGACAGGAGTAAGTATTTTACGCAGAGAGTGGTGAATGTGTGGAATGGGTGCCGGCGACAGTGGTGGAGGCGGATATGATAGTCTTTTAGAGACTCCTGGATAGGTACATGGAGCTTAGGAAAATAGGGGGCTATGGGTAACCTTAGGTAATTTCTTTCTTTGTAATTTATTTTTTTATTGAAGTTCATCATCAAACAAACATTTCCATAAGATGTATTTCAGACATTGTACATAAATATCATATATATCACAAATATCCACAAAGTATTTATCTGAGGTATACACTTATACAAAAGAGTGGAAAGAAAAAACAAGCAAAAGGAAAGAACTAAGTACAAGGAGTGATCTTTTTTTTAAAACAGATTCATTGATTTGTGAGAATAAAATCAGGCCTATGAGGCATTATGTAGTTAAACCATTTTTCCCAGTATGGATCAAACTGTTCCAGCTTATGATTAACAGATGCTGTTATCTTCACACACAAAATGCTGGTAGAACACAGCAGGCTAGGCAGCATCTATAGTGAGATGCAATGTCGACGCTTTCGGGCCGAGACGTCGACATCGCTTCTCCCTATAGATGCTGCCTAACCTGCTGTGTTCTACCAGCATTTTGTGTGTGTTGTTGTTTGAAGTTCCAGCATTTGCAGATTTCCTCGTGTTTGCTGTTACCTTCTCCATTTTGTAAATGTCCATTGTAATTTCAATCCATGCATTTAAAGTTGGGCTCTCCTGTGATAACCATTTCCTAGTAAGAGTCTTTTTACCAGCCACCAACAGTATATTCATTAACTATTTATCTCTTTTCAACTATTCTTGAGGTATATATCCAAAATACATGGTCTTACTCTCTAAGGGTATTTCACATTTAAAGATGTCTTGTAGGGCATTGTGTATCCCCCTCCAGTAGTTTTTGATAATAGGGCAGTCCCAAAAAATATGATAATGATTTGCATTTTGATTTCCACAATTTTTCCAGCAAACAGGGAGGTTACTATCATAATGGGATTTCTGAGAGGGTGTAATAAAATACCTTATCAAGTTTTTCCATCCAAACTCCCTCCATTTCTGTGAACGGCTACACTTCCATTGATATCTCCATATTGTTGTCCATTCTTTCTCAGATATAATTATCCCTCCTTCCTTCTCCCATTTTGTTTTAATGTATGAAGTTGAATGTGTTTTAAGATTTGACAACCACTTATACATGCTTGAAATGATTCTACTACCATTATCTGAATTATATGCTTTTCTAAAGAGCTCTATCAAGCATGTATTTGCCTTGGTTACATTTTTAAGCGTCTTATTAACATATTGTCGCATCTGTAAATACCGATAGAAATCTTGTTTTTCTAATAAGTGTTTCTCTTTAAGCATTTCAAAACTGAACAGTGTTCCTTCTTTCATTACGTTGCAAAGAACTGTTATTCCTTTAGCTGTCCAGTCCTTAAATCTAGCATCCAATTTATTTGGTGTAAAATTTGAGTCATATGCACACCATTTAAGAATTGCAATATCTCCCTCTAGATTATATTCTTTTATAGTAGTTTTCCATATTTTAAGAGTCAATTTCACCCATGGGTTATCAATAGTATTTAGGTACCGTAGATGTCGGATCATAAGCCGCTACTTTTTTCCCACATTTTGAACAGCTTTGAACACTGCGGCCTTTACTACGGTGCAGCTAATGCATGATTTTTTTTTTCATGCTGCCAAAAACATTTTGCCTCGTAACAGTAGACCAATAAAATTGATGAGTAGTTCACAGAGGTCCAATGAAATTGTACGATAAATCAAGTGCACTTTCACAATTAAATTATTGTAAATCAGTCATTTGTACTCACCCTCATCAACATGGAAAACACTTGAAGAAAAGCATTGTGCTGCCTTTATGGCAGTTATTTAGTTTATAATATTTTCGCTTAGTAATTCATTTGTTAGTATTTTCTAGTTAAAGTTAGAAGTGTTTTAAGTATATTTGTTTTCTGTACTACATCCCGGGATGCTATGACGTCACATCCGGTTTCGCTGCGTCTTGTGGGAAATACCGGTTTGCTATAAACGGGAAGGTGGGGGCATTAGACCCGAGCGAAACGCTGCTTTTAAGTTAAAGACGATCAATAACTTTTCCTGGTAGGCTGCAGTATATATATTTTTTACCAGTCGTTAGGAGATATTGGAATGTTGTTCATGCACTGTTCAGTAAAAAAGTATACGCAACGTAATTTGTGTGTTACCGATACGTATGTATATTTAAAAGTAGCCGCGTTACAGGCACGGTTCGAAAAAAAGCATTTGCAATATGTATTTGTTTATGTTACCATATGGATTTAATTAAAAGTTAAAAAATCCTCACGTGTAATATCTTTCTGTGTAAATATCTCATATTACAACGTGGGACACCTGCGGCCTAAAATCCGGTGCGGCTTGTACAAGTACAAAATTGATTTTCTTTCTAAAATTAGAGCCAGCGGCTTTTAATCAGGTGCGCTCTGTAGTGCGAAATCTACGGTACCTTTGCAGGTTGTTATCATCCAAAATTGCTTGTATGGGGATGGGAAGTACCCACTTCTCAATGTTTTTCCATTGAGCGTCATATGATGGGTTGCACCAACATATCACAGCTCTCAACTGTACTGTAAAATAATAATCTCTAAGAGAGGGTAGGCCCCATCCCCCCTTTTCATTTGCTAATTGCAAAGTTTTGAGATGAACTCTAGGCCATTTACTCTGCCAAATATACCTTGATAGCATCTTGTCCCATTCATTGAATTGATGTTGATTAATCTCCATTGGTAGGGTCTGAAAGAGATATAACAGTCTGGGCAGTATATTCATTTTAATAGACTCAATCCTTGAACTGAGACTGAAAAAAGGAATCAGGTTCCATCTTGCCACATCTTCCTTAATTTTATTTATATAAAGGCTGATAATTACATTCTGATAATTTTGCCAAATCTTTTGGCATAATACTTGAAAGTCTCTGTGTGCCATGCCCAGGGGTATCGACTTTCAATTTCTCTTTGTGGGCTATAGTAATATGAAAGTAATTGGGTTTTATCTCTGTTGATCTTGTATCCTGATAATTGACCATATTGCTCAAAGGATTGCATCAATTTAGGTAAAGAGTATCAAGACGTACAAAAAAGCTGGATGAACTCAGCAGGTCGGGCAGGATCCATTGAAAAAAGCAGTCAACGTTTTGGGTCGAAACCCTTCGTCTGGCAAAGAGTATGTTGGTTGCCTTCGATATATCAAAATGTCATCTGCATAACAAGCCAATTTATGCTCTGTCCCTTTAATAGTAATTCCCCTGATATCTTCATTTTGTCTGATGTATTGAGCTAATGGTTCCAGATATAACGCGAAGAGTAGCGGTGACCATGCACAACCCTGTCTCGTGCCCCTTTCTAGGGTAAGACTATTTGATAAATATCCATTGATTTTAATCCTAGCAGTAGGGTTGTCATATAGTGTCTGTATAGTTTTAATAACTGTGTCTTGGAAACTAAATCTATGTAAAATTCTGTAAAGAAAATTCCAAATAAATGAATCAAATACTTTTTCAGCATCCATGCCTATCACTATTGCTCTGATTTTTTTTTGTATATGTTCCATAATGTGAAGTGTCCTTTGTATATTGTCTTGTGTCTGGCGTTGTCATGTAAAACCTGTCTGATCGTTACGTATCAGTATGGGTAGAAACTCCTCTAATCGTTTGGCCATGATGGAGGTAAATAATCCATAATCTACATTAAGAACGGATATTGGTCTAAATGACCCGCATTCCATTTTATCCTTGCCTTCTTTCAGTATAGCTGAGATTATCGCTTCCTTCCAACTGGGTGGCATTTGTGCCGTTTTTAGAGCCCATTTCAGTGTGGGGAGTAAAACAGGAATTAACTCATTTTTAAATTCTTTGTACCACTCTGCTGTATACCCATCTGATCCTGGTGACTTGCTTAATTTAAGCCTACTAATTGCAGCTTTTAATTCCACTTCTGTTATGTCAGCAGTCATTTTGTTCTTCACTTAAAGTGGGTAACTCTAGAGAATTCAAGAAGGTGTCAATTTGGGTTATGCTTCCCCCTGGAACTTTGGAATATATACATACACGATGCTGGAAGAACTCAGCAGGTCAGGCAGCATCCGTGAGAAAAGAGTAGCCAATGTTTTGCGCCAAGACCCTTCATCAGGAATGGGGTAGAAGAGAGTGTCGAAGCCCAGTAATAGAAATAGGGGAGGGGGAAGGGCGAGAGGCGCCAGGTGGAAAACCAATCAGAGGAAGGATAAAGGGAGGAGGGGATAAGCATGAAAGAACTGTAGAGATAAAGGAGCAGAAAGTTGAAAGGGGAAAGAGGCAGAGAGGGACCTAGGATAGGGGAAGGGGGAGGGGGAGGGAATTACCAGAAATTGGAGAATTCAATGTTCATACCACCAGGCTGGAGGCTACCCAGACAGTAGATGTGGTGTTGCTGCTCCAACCTGAGTTTGGCCTCATCATGGCAGTAGAGGAGGCCATATATGGACATATCTAGATGGGAATGAGAGACAGAGTTGAAGTGGGTGGCAACCGGGAGGTCCTGTCTATTGTGATGGACGGAGCGGAAGTGCTCGATGAAGCAGTTCCCCAATCTGCGTCAGGTCTCGCCGATGTAGAGGAGGCCGCACCAGGAGCACCGGATGCAATAGACAACTCCAGCAGACTCGCAGGTGAAGTGTTGCCTCACCTGGAAGGACTGTCTGGGGCCCGGAATGGTGGTAAGGGGGGAGGTGTGGAGACAGGTGTAGAATTTGCGCTTACAGGGATAAGTGCCGGGTGGGAGTTCTGTGGGGAGGGATGTGTGGACCAGGTAGTCGCTGAGGGAACGATCCCTGCGAAAAGCTGAGAGGGGTAGGGAGGGAAAGGTGTGCTGGGTGGTGGGGTCCTGTTGAAGGTTGTAGAAGTTGCGGAGGATAATGTGTTGGATCCAACGGCTAGTGGGGTGGTAGGTGAGGACAAGGGGAACCCTGTCCCTGTTGTGGTGATGGGAGGATGGGTTAAGGGCTGAAGTGCGGGAGGTGGAGGAGATGCGGGTGAGGGCATCTTTGATGACGCCAGAAGGGAAACCACGATCCTGAAAGAAAGAGGACATTTGAGAAGTCCTGGAACGAAAAGCCTCATCCTGGGAGCAGATGCGGCGGAGACGGAGGAACTGGGAATAGGGAATGGCATTTTTGCATTGGGCAGGGTGGGAAGAGGTATAGTCAAGATAGTTATGGGAGTCAGTGGGTTTGTAGAAGATGTCAGTGGATAGTCTGTTTCCAGAGATGGAGACCGAGAGATCAAGAAATATGAGAGAAGTGTCCGAGATGGACCAAGTGAATTTAAGGGCTGGGTGAAAGTTAGAAGCAAAGTTGATGAAATTGACGAGCTCAGCATGGGTGCAGGAAGCAACACCAATGTAGTCGTCGGTGTAGCGGAGGAAAAGTTGGGAAGTGGTGCCAGTATAGATTTGGAGCATAGACTGTTCCACATATGCCACACAGATGCCTTGTGCAGGAAGGCACAGAGTCGACTGTACTTCCTAAGAAGGTTGGCGTCATTCAATGTCTGTAGTGAGATGCTGAAGATGTTCTATAGGTCAGTTGTGGAGAGCGCCCTCTTCTTTGTGGTGGCGTGTTGGGGAGGAAGCATTAAGAAGAGGGACGCCTCACGTCTTAATAAGCTGGTAAGGAAGGCGGGCTCTGTCGTGGGCAAAGTACTGGAGAGTTTAACATCGGTAGCTGAGCGAAGGGCGCTGAGTAGGCTACGGTCAATTATGGATAACTCTGAACATCCTCTACATAGCACCATCCAGAGACAGAGAAGCAGTTTCAGCGACAGGTTACTATCGATGCAATGCTCCTCAGACAGGATGAAGAGGTCAATACTCCCCAATGCCATTAGGCTTTACAATTCTACCGCCAGGACTTAAGAACTTTTTAAAAGCTATTATTAATGCTTTTTGAGATAGTGATTTAGATGCATATCATATTTTTTACTGAGTTAAGTATTGTATGTAATTAGTTTTACTACAACAAGTGTATGGGACATTGGAAAAAAAGTTGAATTTCCCCATGGGGATGAATAAAGTATCTATCTATCTATCTATCTATCTATCATAACCCACAAAGAGGCAGGCATAGCTGGGGCCCATGCGAGTGCCCATGGCTACACGCTTGATCTGGAGAAAGTGAGAAGAACCAAAGGAGAAGTTATTGAGAGTTAGAACAAGCTCCGCCAACCGGAGATGTGTGGTGGTGCTGGGGAACTGGTGGGGTCTGTTATGCAAAAAGTAGTGGAGGGCTTTGAAGCCTTCTTGATGTGGGATGGAGGCGTATAAAGATTGAACATCAATCCACTGTCTCCTGCACCATCTCCACCCTCATCAACTCTGGATACCTTCCTCCCTCAGCCAAAAAACTCATAATTCCCACACCCCGCACAACTCGGTTTTACCCCCTCCCCAAGATCCACAAGGCTGACTGTCACGGCAGACCCATAGTTTCAGCCTGCTCCTGCCCCACCGAACTTGTGTCTGCCTACTTGGACTCCATTTTATCCCCCATAGTTCAGACTCTCCCCACCTACATCCAGGATACATCCCATGCCCCTTCACCTCTTCAATAACTTCCAATTCCCCGGTTCTGACCGCTTCATTTTTACCATGGATGTTCAATCCTTATACACCTCCATCCCACATCAAGAAGGCCTCAAAGCCCTCCGCTACTTTTTGGGTAACAGACCTCACCAGTTCCCCAGCACCACCACACTTCTCCGGTTGGTGGAGCTTGTTCTAACTCTCAATAACTTCTCCTTTGGTTCTTCCCACTTTCTCCAGATCAAGGGCGTAGCCATAGGCACTCGCATGGGCCCCAGCTATGCCTGCCTCCTTGTGGGTTATGTGGAACAGTCTATGCTCCAAATCTATACTGGCACCACACCCCAACTTTTCCTCCGCTACATCAACGACTACATTGGTGCTGCTTCCTGCACCCATGCTGAGCTCGTCAATTTCATCAACTTTGCTTCTAACTTTCATCCAGCCCTTAAATTCACTTGGTCCATCTTGGACACTTCTCTCCCCTTTCTTAATCTCTCGGTCTCCATCTCTGGAAACAGACTATCCACTGACATCTTCTACAAACCCACTGACTCCCATAACTATCTTGACTATACCTCTTCCCACCCTGCCCAATGCAAAAATGCCATTCCCTATTCCCAGTTCCTCCGTCTCCGCCGCATCTGCTCCCAGGATGAAGCTTTTCGTTCCAGGACTTCTCAAATGTCCTCTTTCTTTCAGGATCGTGGTTTCCCTTCTGGCGTCATCAAAGATGCCCTCACCTGCATCTCCTCCACCTCCCGCACTTCAGCCCTTAACCCATCCTCCCGTCATCACAACAGGGACAGGGTTCCCCTTGTCCTCACCTACCACCCCACCAGCCTCCGGATCCAACACATTATCCTCCGCAACTTCTGCCACCTTCAACAGGACCCCACCACCCAGCACATCTTTCCCTCCCTACCCCTCTCAGCTTTTCGCAGGGATCGTTCCCTCCGCGACTACCTGGTCCACACGTCCCTCCCCACAGAACTCCCACCTGGCACTTATCCCTGCAAGCACAAATGCTACACCTGTCCCCACACCTCCCCCCCTTACCACCATTCTAGGCCCCAGACAGTCCTTCCAGGTGAGGCAACACTTCACCTGCAAGTCTGCTGGAGTTGTCTATTGCATCCGGTGCTCCCGGTGCGGCCTCCTCTACATCGGCGAGACCCGACGCAGATTGGGGGACCGCTTCATCGAGCACCTCTGCTCCGTCCGTCACAATAGACAGGACCTACCGGTTGCCACCCACTTCAACTCTGCCTCTCATTCCCATCTAGATATGTCCATACATGGCCTCCTCTACTGCCATGATGAGGCCAAACTCAGGTTGGAGGAGCAACACCTCATCTACTGTCTGGGTAGCCTCCAGCCTGGTGGTATGAACATTGAATTCTCAAATTTCTGGTAATTCCCTCCCCCTCCCCCTTCCCCTATCCTAGGTCCCTCTCTGCCTCTTTCCCCTTTCAATTTTCTGCTCCTTTATCTCTACAGTTCTTTCATGCTTATCCCCTCCTCCCTTTATCCTTCCTCTGATTGGTTCTCCACCTGGCACCTCTAGCCCATCCCCCTCCCCTATTTCTATTACTAGGCTTCGGCCCTCTCTTCCCCCCCATTCCTATGAAAGGTCTCGGCCTGAAACATTGGCTACTCATTTCTCACGGATGCTGCCTGACCTGCTGAGTTCTTCCAGCGTCGTGTATGTATTCTTTGATCCACAGCATCTGCAGTTGTATTTTAGTGTTTGGAATATAGAGTTTTGTAAAACACTTCAAAAATTTCTTGAATTTCACTTAGCTTATTTTTTTATCGTTTTCGTTCTTGAGTCCCTAATTCTATGAATTGTATTTTCTGCAATCTTTTTTTTCAGTTTCCATGCCAGTATTTTCATAGATTTCGATCCACTTTCATAATGTCTCTGTTTCAGAAACATTAAATTTTTCCTGTTTTCTTGTGTAGCCAAACTATTTATTTCATTCCTAATTCTTTTAATTTCCCCGAATGTGTCCTGTGCCAAATTCAATTTGTGTTTTTTCTCTAGTTCCCTTCAGCCTATTTTGTAATTCCTCTAATGTTTTATTCCTTATTTTTGTCTTATATGAAGATATCGCTATAATTTTCCCTCTTAAGACCGCCTTCAGAGTATCCCATAAAATGGGAGGTGAAATCTCTCCATTATCATTAAATTATAAGTAGAGACCAATTTCTTTTTAAATTTGTTCCTTAAAGTATGGATCATTAAGTAGACTTGAATTTAGTTTCCAAATAGTATTCTTTGGTTGTAGGTCAAAATCAACAGATAAATATATAGGTGCATGGTCACTTACATCTATTGTCCCAATTCCACGGTTGTTTATTTTGTCTTTGTCTTTTCCAAATGTTATGAAATAGTCTATTCTTGTATATACAGAATGGGGAGCAAAATAATGAGTGTAATCCCTTCTGTCAGGGAAAAGGTCCCTCCATATATCAATTAAACAAACATCCTCAAAAAATGTATTGACCTTCTTATGTAAAGATTTTGTTTTATAGGTTTTTCTATTGGAAGTGTCTAAGTTTGGTTGTAATTGTAAATTTAAGTCTTCCCCACATATCAGGAGACCTTTCGTTTCCATTACCATAATATCAGTAATTTTCTGAAAGAAACCAATATCACTTCCTGGGGGTGCATATATATTCAATAAAGTAACTGAATTTCCATTTATATTCCCCCTTACCAGAATATATCTGCCCTCTTTATCTCCCATTTCGAATACTTTTTCAAAATTTAGCTTACTTGAGATAAGAATAGCAACTCCTCTCCAATGTCCTGATTTATATGAGGAGAAAAACAAATTAGTGAAACCCATTCTCTTTAGTTTTTTATGCTCATTATCACTGAAATGAGTTTTCTGTAAATATACTACATGGGCTTGTTCTTTTTTCATTTTGGATAAAATTCTCTTACGTTTGATTGGATTTAATAGCCCATTGACATTAAAAGAAATGAATTTTACTTTGTCCTTAGCCATCTGTATTTATCTGTCAATGTATCATTGAAATTAGAATAAAAATTAATTGATCTACTCCCTGAACAAATAAGAACCAAGAAAACAAATAATAACAAAAATAGCAATGAACGTGTGATTCCAAGGCTGAGGTCTCTAGTAGATGACCCTGCATTGAACTGGAGAAAATGTCTAGCTGTGGGGGATAACACCTCCTACTTGTGAGTTGCACTGCAACAGCACACAAAAGTTCCTAAGGCAGCACCTTCCAGACCCACGACCACAAACATCTAGAAAGACGAGAATAGCAGAGACCTGTGAACACCACCACTTGGAGGTGTATAAGATGATGAGAGTACTCATAAAAGTCAGTGAACAAATCCATTACACAGAAAAAATTTCCCTGTGTACTCCTCCTATATATATACACACACACGTATATTACAAACATACACATATATGCACACAGATATATATTCTCATTTTGGTGGGGAAAAAGGAGTAAGTGAGTGAATAAAGAAGAACAACTAAGTAATATAAAATCCACATTATAATAAGTATTTCTCGAGATAGGTATATCATGGTCTACTTTTGCTTCCATTTAGCTTCTCAACATTTTTAAAGTTAGCCAAACCATATGGCTCTTCTGAAGGGGGTGAGGACTTTCTTTGGGAAACTCCCGGTCTCTTCCTGATATATTTCTCTCGGCCTCCTCCCGTCTCCTGCCTTTTCGATTCTCGCACTGTTTCGCAGATCGAGTGCAGGTTATTCTGAGAGGGAGGGCAAGAACCCAAATGTTGTGGTCCATGTAGGGACCAACGACGTGGGTAGGATGAGTGAGAGGGTCCTGTGTTGTGAGTTCAGGGAGTTAGGTGCGAAGCTGAAGGGCAGGACCTCCAGGGTAACAAACTCAGGATTGCTACCTGTGCCACGTGCGAGTGAGGCAAGGAACAGAAGGATTATACAGATTACTACGTGGCTGAGAGGATGGTGCAGGAGGGAGGGCTTCAGGTTTTTAGATAATTGGGCTTTGTTCCAGGGAAGGTGGGATCTGTTCCGACGGGACGGTTTACACCTGAACTAGAGCGGTACTAACATTCTTGCAGGGAAGTTTGCTAGTGCTGCTCGGGGGGGGGTTAAACTAAATTTGCACGGGGCAGGGATCCAGAATGTGAGAGAGGATAGCGAGATGAAGAATAAAGGACAGGTGGGGACTACACGGTTCTGGAATATTAAGTGTGTAGTAGAGAAAGGTGAGGCGGAACAAGTGATAAGGAGGACACATGTACAGAGGGATGGTCTGACGGAATATGGAGTTAAATGTGCAGAAAGAATAAGTAAATTTAGGAAGGACAACAAAATTCAAGGGGCGTATAGCCCGATGGGAGTTCGGGGAGTTGGGTTAAGCACAATAGGCAGCGATTTAAACAGAGAGAGGAGAAATGGGCTAAAAATTCTATATCTGAATGCACGGAGTGTCAGAAATAAGGCGGATGAGCTTGAAGCTCAGTTGCGAATGGGTAACGATGATGTTGTTAGGATAATGGAGACATGGCTGCAGGGAGATCAGACATGGGAAATGAATGTACAAGGGTATACGTGCTATTGTAGGGACAGAAATGTGGGCAAAGGGGGTGGGGTGGCCCTGTTGGTGAGGAATGAGATTCAGTCCTTTGCAAGGGGGAACATAGGATCAGGAGAAGTGGAGTCTGTGTGGATAGAACTGAGGAACAGTAAGGGCAAAAAGACCCTAATGGGTGTTGTATACAGGCCACCAAACAGTAGCATGGATATTGGATGCAAGTTGAATAGGGAGTTAACATTGGCATGTGGCAAAGGTAATGTTGCAGTAGTTATGGGGGATTTCAACGTGCAGGTGAACTGGGAGAATCAGGTTGGTGCTGGACCCCAGGATAGGGTGTTTGTAGAGTGCCTACGGGATGCATTCTTGGAACAGCTTGTACGAGAGCCGACCAGGGACAAGGCTATTCTGGATTTAGTGTTGTGTAATGAACAGGATTTGATAAGCGATCTTGAAGTAAAGGAGCCATTAGGAGGCAGTGACCATAATATGATAAGTTTTTATCTGCAATTTGAGAAGGATAAGGGCAGATCAGAGGTGTCAGTGTTGCAGTTGAACAAAGGAGACTATGGAGCCATGAGGGAGGAGCTGGCCAAAATTAACTGGACGGATATCCTAGCAGAAAAGACAGTGGAACAGCAATGGCAGGTATTCTTGGGAATAATGCACAAGGTGCAAAATCAGTTCATCCCCCGGAGAAGGAAGGATTCAAAGGGGGGAAAGGGGCCACAGTGGTTGACAAAGGAAGTCAGAGATTGCATAGCATTAAAAAAAAAGAAGCATAACAGAGTGGAAAGACAGATGATTGGGAAATTTTTAAGGAACAACAGAACTTAACTAAAAAGGCAATACGGGGAGAGAAAATGAGGTACGAACGCAAGCTAGCCAGGAATATAAAGGAGGATAGCAAAAGATTTTTTAGGTATGTGAAGAGAAAGAAGATAGTTAAGAACAATGTTGGGCCTTTGAAAAATGAATTGGGTGTAATTGTTAATGGAAACAGAAAAATGGCAGAAGAATTTAATAAGTACTTTAGATCTGTCTTCACTAGGGAAGACACAAGCAATCTCCCAGATGTATGGATGGGCCAAGGACATAGGGTAACAGGGGAAATGAAACAGATTGACATTAAGAAGGAAACGGTGATGAGTAGACTGATGGGACTGAAGGCTGACAAATCCCCAGGTCCAGATGGTCTGCATCCTAGGGTACTAAAGGAGGTGGCCCTGGAAATTGCGGATGCATTGGTAATCATTTTCCAATGTTCCTTAGATTCAGGATCAGTTCCTGAGGATTGGAGAATGGCTAATGTTATCCCACTTTTTAAGAAAGGAGGGAGGGAGAAAACAGAGAACTATCATCCTGTCAGCCTAACATCATTAGTGGGGAAGATGCTAGAGTCCATTATTAAAGATGAAATAGTGGCATATCTAGATAGTAGTGATAGGATTGGGCCGAGCCAGCATGGATTTACCAAGGGCAAATCATGCTTGACTAATCTATTGGAGTTTTTCAAGGATGTAACCAGGAAGTTAGACAAGGGAGATCCAGTGGATGTAGTGTACCTCGATTTTCAGAAGGCATTTGATAAGGTCCCACATAGGAGATTGGTGGGTAAAATCAAAGCTCATGGCATTGGGGGGAAGACATTGACATGGATAGAAAACTGGTTGGCAGATAGAAAGCAAAGGGTAACGGTGAATGGGTGTTTCTCGGAATGGCAGGTAGTGACTAGTGGGGTGCCACAGGGCTCGGTATTGGGACCACAGCTGTTTACGATATACGTCAACGATTTAGATGAAGGCATTGAGAATAACATCAGCAAGTTTGCTGATGATACTAAGCTGGGTGGCAGTGTGACATGTGATGAGGACGTTAGGCGAATTCAGGGTGACTTGGATAGGCTGGGTGAGTGGGCAGATACTTGGCAGATGACGTTTAATGTGAATAAGTGTGAGGTTATCCACTTTGGGAGTAAGAACAGGAAGGCAGATTATTATCTGAATGGTGTAGAGTTAGGTAAGGGAGAAATACAAAGAGATCTAGGAGTCCTTGTTCATCAGTCACTGAAGGTGAATGAGCAAGTGCAGCAGGCAGTGAAGAAGGCTAATGGAATGTTGGCCTTTATTACAAAGGGAATTGAGTACAAGAGCAAGGAAATCCTTTTGCATTTGTACAGGGCCCTGGTGAGACCACACCTGGAGTATTGTGTACAGTTTTGGTCTCCAGGGTTAAGGAAGGACACCCTGGCTGTAGAGGAACTGCAGCGTAGATTCACGAGGTTAATTCCTGGGATGTCTGGACTGTCTTATGCAGAGAGGTTAGAGAGACTGGGCTTGTACACGCTGGAATTAAGGAGATTGAGAGGGGATCTCATTGCAACATATAAGATTATTAAGGGATTGGACAAGATAGAGGCAGGAAATATGTTCCAGATGCTGGGAGAGTCCAGTACCAGAGGGCATGGTTTGAGAATAAGGGGTAGGTCATTTAGGACAGAGTTAAGGAAAAACTTCTTCTCCCAGAGAGTTGTGGGTGTGTGGAATGCACTGCCTCGGAAGGCAGTGGAGGCCAATTCTCTGGATGCTTTCAAGAAGGAGCTAGATAGGTATCTTATGGATAGGGGAATCAAGGGATATGGGGACAAGGCACGAACCGGGTATTGATAGTAGATGATCAGCCATGATCTCAGAATGGCGGTGCAGGCTCGAAGGGCCGAATGGTCTACTTCTGCACCTATTGTCTATTGTCTATTGTTTCCCAAGTGGCGCGGGATAGTTCCTCAGCCAGGCTTTCCCTCGTTTTGGTCACGCTGACAGCCAACCCTCTGGCCTTCATATCTGTAGTCGCCTCTTCCACTAACTGGTACAAGCGCATTCCGTTGTCATAAAACACTCAAAGTTTAGCAGGGTATGGAGTTTGAAATGTAATCTTTTTTTGCTTTAATACTCGCTTTACTTCAGAGTATTCTTTGCGTTTCTGCAGGTCCACGGGGGGGGGGGGTATCTTGGTCGAAATATATTAATTTATCATCGAAAAAACTCTCTTCTTAACCCAGGCCCTTCATAGAATCTCTGCCTTGGTGCTGTACTGAAGGAATTTAATTATTATTGAGCATGGCTTTCTATCCCGGGTAGGTTTCGGGATGAGCACGCAGTGGGCTCTTTCGACTTCCAGCTTCATATCCAAGGGAAGATCAAGCGTGTCCCGTAGTAACTTTCCAACAAACTCCGTCATAGACGAGCCCTCCGCTCCTTCGGGAACGTTGTAGATTCTGATATTTTTCTGCCGTGATCTTCCCTCCAGGACAAGCAGTTTACACCTTCTTGGTGATTTAATATTTTTATTGTCTTACTCAGTATCCGTTCCACGTTTTGAACGCGATCTTCCACTTTCTCAATTCGAGTCTCTGCCGCTGCTTTTTTATGATTGACGCTGGCGAGCTCTGACTTAATATCACGGAGCTGCTGTTTTATATCTTTCTGGACCTTCATTATTTCTTTCAGGATTTCGAACATCTTTGCTGCTTCGCTTGAACGAGGCCCAGTGTCCACCTCGCTCGCACGCGGTCGTGTCAGAGAGCCGCTCGCTGCACTCCTCTCGGCTGCAGGCTCCGCAGTGTTGCTTTTTAAATTTCCATTCCTTTTCCCCATTCTTGCCCCTCTTTTCAGTTCAAATATTTTTTGAAAAATATTATGTTTGATGGGTTAACGGGGCTTAATATGCATTTTTCCGGAGGAGCTAGTGACTTAAGCTGCCATTCTTGATGATGACGTCACCGGAAACCCCCTTAGGTAATTTCTAAAGTAAATTCATGTTCGGCACAGCATTGTGGGCTGAAGGGCCTGTATTGTGCTGTAGGTTTTCTATGTTCTTATGCTTCTATGGTGGTGTTGTATCTGTGCTGGAACAGCTTGACTAGTGGTGCGGCAAGCTCTGGAGCACAAGTCTTCAGGACTATTGCTGGGATTTTGTCTGGGCCCATAGCCTTCACAGTATCCAGTGCTTTCAGCCATTTCTTGATATCACGTGGAGTGAATCGGATTGGCTGCATACTGCATACGTCTGTGGTGGGAAAGCTGTTGGAGAAGATTCTTAGAGATAGGATCTCTGGGCATTTAAAGAATCATGGTCTGATCAGGGACAGTCAGCATGGCTTTGTGAAGGGCAGATCGTGCCTAACAAGCCTGATAAAGTTCTTTGAGGAGGTGACCAGGCATATAGATGAGGGTTAAACAACACACACAAAATGCTGGTGGAACGCAGCAGACCAGGCAGCATCTATAGGAAGAAGCACTGTTGACGTTTCGGGCCGAGACGTTGACAGTGCTTCTACCTATAGATGCTGCCTGGCCTGCTGTTTTCCATCAGCATTTTGTGTGTGTTGTTTGAATTTCCAGCATCTGCAGATTTCCTCGTGTTTGCGCTATATAGATGAGGGTGGTGCAGTGGATGTGATCTACGTGGATTTTAGTAAGGCATTTGACAAGGTTCCACACGGTAGGCTTATTCAGAAAGTCAGAAGGCATGGGATCCAGGGAAGTTTGGCCAGCTGGATTCAGAATTGGCTTGCCTGCAGAAGGCAGAGGGTCGTGGTGGAGGGAGTACATTCAGATTGGAGGGTTGTGACTAGTGGTGTCCCACAAGGATCTATTCTGGGACCTCTACTTTTTGTGATTTTTATTAACGACCTGGATGTGGGCTAGAAGGGTGGGTTGGCAAGTTTGCAGATGACACAAAGGTTAGTGGTGTTGTAGATAGTGTAGAGGATTGTCGAAGATTGCAGAGAGATATTGATAGGATGCAGAAGTGGGCTGAGAAGTGGCAGATGGAGTTCAACCCGGAGAAGTGTGAGGTGGTACACTTTGGAAGGACAAACTCTAAGGCAGAGTACAAAGTAAATGGCAGGATACTTGGTAGTGTGGAGGAGCAGAGGGATCTGGGGGTACATGTCTGTAGATCCCTGAAAGTTGCCTCACAGGTAGATAGGGTAGTTAAGAAAGCTTATGGGGTGTTAGCTTTCATAAGTAGAGGGGTAGAGTTTAAGAGATGCGATGTAATGATGCAGCTCTATAAAACTCTAGTTAGGCCACACTTGGAGTACTGTGTCAAGTTCTGGTTGCCTCACTATAGGAAGGATGTGGAAGCATTGGAAAGGGTGCAGAGGAGATTTACCAGGATGCTCAAGCAACACACACAAAATGGTCAGGACGAAGGGTGTCGGCTTGAAACATCGACAGTGCTTCTCCCTATAGATGCTGCCTGGCCTGTTGCATTCTACCAGCATTTTGTGTGTGTTGCTTGAATTTCCAGCATCTGCAGATTTCCTCGTGTTTACCAGGATGCTGCCTGGTTTAGAGAGTATGGATTATGATCAGAGATTAAGGGAGCTAGGGCTTTACTCTTTGGAGAGAAGGAGGATGAGAGGAGACATGATAGAGGTGTACAAGATATTAAGAGGAATAGATAGAGTGGACAGCCAGCGCCTCTTCCCCAAGGCACCACTGCTCAGTACAAGAGGACATGGCTTTAAGGTAAGGGGAGGAAAGTTCAAGGGGGATATTAGAGGAAGGTTTTTCACTCAGAGAGTGGTTGGTGCGTGGAATGCACTGCCTGAGTCAGTGGTGGAGACAGATACACTAGTGAAGTTTAAGAGACTACTAGACAGGTATATGGAGGAATTTAAGGTGGGGGGTTATATGGGAGGCAGGGTTTGAGGGTCATCACAACATCATGGGCCAAAGGGCCTGTAATGTGCTGTACCATTCTATGTTCTATGTTCTGACATTTGGGATGTTGTGGACTTCTGGAGGAGGCTGAGCTGGATCATCTACTTGGCACTTCCAACTGAAGATTGTTGCAAATGCCTGAGCCTTATCTTTTTCACAGATGTGCTGGGCTCCTCGGTCATTGAGAATGGGGATATTTCTGGAGCCTCTGCCTCCAGTAAGTTGTTTGATTGTCCACCACCATTCACGACTGGATGTGGCAGGACTACAGAGCTTAGATCTGATCTGTTGGTTGTGAGACCACTTAGCTCTGTCTACTACTTGCTGCTTATGGCGTTTGGCATGGAAGTAGTCCTGTATTGTGGCTTCACCAGGGTGTGCCCCATATTGAGGTATGCCTGGTGTTGTTCTCATCATGCCCTCCTGCCCTCTTCATTGAACCAGGGCTGATACCCTAGCCTGGTGGTAATGTTAGAGTAGGGGATATGCCGGGCATGAGATTTACAGATCGTAGTTGAATATACTCATAGGTGCCTGGTTTTGGGCAGCTTGATCTGTTCAAAGTGTTATGACTGATGAACAGACCTGATGGACAATGGGGTGCAGAGTTAACCATTCCTAACCCCCCCCCCCCCCCCCCCGAGAACTACGAACTATTGCTGTTGTTATGCTGCTCATGATAGAGAGAGATGAAACACAGGCACGAACATTTGCTACAGATAAGAGAGAGACTGTTGATTTATGACTCTTCCTGGATTATTTACTTACACTACAAGGACGTTACTTTGCTCGTTAACATTCCTCAGGAGACTGCAGGAGTGGCCTGATTTGATGGACACAGTCATTCAGAATTGATGGATAGCTGAGACCCCGTTAGTAGGGATAAAAGACAGGTCTGGAGAGACACCCTTCAGACACACCAGTGGACACTGATTGTGTGTTGGGAACCCACAGAAAGGTGGGGGCTTCGGAGACCGAATCAGGAGATTGGTCAGTAAAGCTCACAGTGTTACAGCAGGGCCAGTGGGGACTTGTGTGTGTGTCCACTCATGCCAGAGTGACGAGTCCACCACAGAAGAATGGTCTGGCTGAAGACCAGAGGGTCATAACTGAATGACCACAACAATATGATGGATTAAGAAAGCAAAGGAAGGTTTGGCTGCTGTAACTGTTACCTCTCGCTCTCTCTCTCTCTCTCTCTCTCTCCAACAATTACAACACAACAAGCATAACTACCTCAGCACTCATGAACTGAACTGAACTTTATACTTGTCTATGACAATTCATTTACCCCTAGACATTGATAGAGCTTGTTTACTATTGCTGATTATTATTCCTACACTTTTAGGTTTATTACTGCTAACTTGTGTTATATGTATATTTGCATTATTGGTATTGTTTTGCTTATTTTACTAATAAACATTTTTGAATATAGTACCACCAGACTCCAACGGATACTTCTATATTTGCTGGTCTGACACCCAGAGTATGTAATAGAAGTCTCTCCCATTTAGCACAGTGGGAGTGACACATAATGTGGTGGAGGGTTTCTTCAATGTGAAGATGGGATCTAGTCTCCAAAAAAACTGTTCAGTTGTAATTTCTGCCAATGCTGTCATGGACAGGTGCCAGTGCGGCAGGCAGATTGGTGAGAATGAGGTCATGTGTGGTTTTCCTACTTGTTGGTTCCCACACCACCTGCTGTAGTCCCAGTCTAGTAGCTATGTGCAGTAGGTCCTGACCAGCTCAGTCTGTGGTGGTACTACCAAGCCACGCTTGGTGATGGACATTGAAATCCCTCACCCAGAGCACATTCTGCACCCTTGCCACCCTCAATGTCTCCTGCAAGTGCTGTTCAACATGGAGAAGTACTGATTCATCAGCTGAGGGAGGATGGTGCGTGGCAATCAGCAGGTGGTTTCCTTGCCCACGTTTAACCTGGTGCCATGAGACTTCATGGGGTCCAGAATCAATATGTTAACTGTAAGGTATAATTCTGTCAGTACAACTATGTCCGGCTATTGCTTGACTAGTCTGTGAAACAGCTCTCCCAAAACTGGCACAAGTCCCCAGATGTTATTAAGGAGGCTTGCTTGGCCATTTCAGAGGGCATTTAAGAGTCAACCACACTGCTGTGGGTTTGGAGTTACATGTAGGCCAGACCAGGTTTGGACGACAGGATTCCTCCCCTAAAGAAAACTAGTTCTATAGAAATGAATCCTGACATTATATTTGCTTTCCTCACCACAGACTCAACCTGCAAATTTGCCTTGAAAGAATCCTGCACAAGAACTCCCAAGTCCTTTTGCACCTAAGATTTTTGTATTTTCTCTCCATTTAGAAAATAGTCAACTCTTTCAGTTCTTCTATGAAGTGCATGACCATACACTTCCCGACATTGTATTCTGCCATTTTTTGCACATTCTCCTAATCTATCTAAGTCCTTCTGTAGCCTCTCTATTTCCTCAAAACTACCTGCCCCTTCACTTAACTTCATATCGGCTGCAAACTTTGCAACAATGCCAACAATTCCACCATACAAATTACCGACATATAACGTAAAAATAATTGGTCCCAACACAGGTCCCTATGGAACACTTCTGGCAGCCAACCAGAATAGGCTCCCTTTACTCCCACTTTTTGCCTCCTGCCAATTAGCCACTGCTTTACGCATGCTGTCACATACCCCGTGACGGGTTAAAGAACCAGCAGAAATAGAAAACACTTTGGAGTCCAGTATTGCTACTAACTAAAGGTATTTATTAGTAACTGCACAATACAGTAATATAAATTCAGATATATTAAACAGGTTAGCAATGATTATATATATGTGTGGAAATATATGGAAATGTGGAAATATATGTGGAAATATATGAAAACCAAGCTTCTTCAAGCCTAGGGTTGAAATATATGTGGAATATATGTGGAATACGTGAAATATATGTGGAAATGTGGAAATATATGGAAATATATGGAAATGTGTGGAAATATATGAAAACCAAGCTTCTTCAAGCCTAGGATTGAATAGATACAGTCTTATGGTGATGAATAAAGTTCAGTTCAGTTCATGGTATGTTCTTACAAAACTTTTGGTAATATCCCACCATTCCTAAAAACCTTCTTAATGCTTTCTTGCCAGTCGGAACAGGAACCTCAGCAATAGCTTGAACCATGGCCTGTACAGGAGCCAGTTGGCCCTGGCCTACTACATAGCCCAGATATGTAACTGTGGCATGGCCAAACTCACTTTTAGTGAGGTTCACAGTAAGATTGGCCTTGTACAGCCTTTCAGACAGTTTTTCTACAGCTGCAATATGCTCTTCCCACATGTCATTCCAGACCACTAAATCATCGATATGAGTCCCTGTGTTTTCTAAACCTCTAATCACAGAATTGATTATTCTTTGAAATGTACCTGGAGCATTTTTCATCCTGAAGGGTAAAACATTATATTCATACAACCCTGAAAGTGTGACAAATGCTGAGATTTCTCTGGCCCTGTCAGACAAAGGAATACACCAATATCCTTTTAGCAAGTCAATTTTTGTGAGGTACTTAGCCTTTCCCACTTTATCAATACAGTCATCCACTCTTGGGATAGGATAGGCATCTGTCTTGGTTATTGCATTGATATTCCTGTAGTCAGTACAGAATCTCATGCTACCATCTGGTTTAGGCACAAGAACGCAGGGCGATGCCCAGTCTGAAGTAGATTGCCTAATTATACCGGTTGCTAGCATGTAGCCAATTTCCTTTTCAACCCCTTTGCTCTTCTCGAAGTTCATTCTGTAAGGATGCTATTTAAAGGGCTGGGCTGGATTTATAATGACGTCATGCACTGCAACTGCGCACCATCTCAGAATGTCAGGAAATAAATCTTTATGCTTGCTAATTAGTTCTTGCAATTGTTCTCTCTGTGCAGGCTCTAGATGACAGACTTTATCAGTCAGGTCTTTCAAAATAGTGGAATTCTCAAGTCTCCTTGATACAATATTCAGTTTGTCAAAATGATCTTGCACCTTATTGTCGAATTCCACAGCCCCATTTGTTTTAGTAACAGTACTTATTGAGACCATCTCAGAGCCATAGTAAGGCTTCAGCATGTTTACGTGTACTAATTGGGTCGCCTTCCCTCTGTCGGGAGTTTCAATACCATAATTCAGCCAATCAGTTTTCTTAATTACGCAGTATGGTCCATGAAATTATGCTTGGAGGGGGTTGGTCACAAGGGGGAACAGAACCAGCACTTTATTTCCAACCTGGAACACCTGCTCCCTCGCTCTCTTATCAAACCAATGTTTCATTTTAATTTGGGAGTTTTGCAAATTCTTCTTGGCAAGGTCACAAGCCTTGTTAAGTCTTTCCCAGAATTTCAAAATGTAATCTAACACACTGACACATTGCTCTCCGAGCAAGGTCAAAGGTCCCTTGGGCCTATGGCTGAAAATGAGCTCAAATGGACTAAACCCCAGGGATTTTTGAATGGTGTCTCTCATGGCAAAAAGTAATAAGTGTATCCCTTCATCCCAGTCCCTGTCATTCTCATAACAGTAGGTTTTAATCATGGTCTTTAAAGTGGACTGAAACCATTCCAAAGCCCCTTGAGACTCCAGGTGGTAAGCAGATAACAAAATTTATTTAGCCCCCAGCTCTGAAACTATTTGCTGGAATGTTCTTGAAGTAAAATTACTACCCTGGTCAGATTGAATTTCTTTAGGTAAACCTACCAGTGTGAAAAACTTGCTGAGTGCCTTTACCACAGTCTTGGCCAGGATGTTTCTGAGAGGCATGGCTTCAGGGAACCTAGATGCAGCACACATATTTGTCAACAAGTACTGATGACCAGCTGCAGTCTTTGGCAATGGGCCTACACAATCCACTATGACCCTGGAAAATGGTTCACTAAATGCAGGTATCAGCCGAAGTAGTGCTTTTGGGATGGCCTGATTAGGTTTTCCCACCACCTGGCACATATGACACCCTCTACAGTAATCGACAATATATTTCCTCATGTTAGGCCAATAAAATTCCCTCATAATCCTGTGCACTGTTTTCTTTACTCCGAAATGTCCATCTAAAGGCATCTTATGGGCCAGGTTTAAAATTTCAGTCCTGTAAACTTTTGGAACCACTACCTGATGCACAATAGCCCAATCCTCACTTGCAGGTACAGTGGCTGGTCTCCACTTCCTCATTAACACCCCGTCTTTAAGGTAATATCCCACCGACTCATTCTGAATTTCATCCTCAGAGAGAGCTCTCTCTTTTCAAGCCACTATTTCAGGATCTTTATTTTCTTCTTTTATAAATTCCTTCCTCGATAAGGAAAAGTCTTTCTCATCCTCCTTACTCTCCTCAGCCTTACTACCCTCTAAGTCCTGTTGGTATAGGGATGGTAGGAAAGTCTCAGATAAACCAACATTAGCATCAGCAGCCTTTTTTGACATGCTTCTAGTTACTGCGCAGGCGGGATACACATCAGCATCTATGGGTGGGTCTTCAGCAGCAGCAGGTTTGCTCGTCAGCTGAACTGCTGGGTAAACATCCCCACCTTCAAGGTCATTACTGAGCAAGACATCAACATTGTCTAGCGGTAGTTCAGATCGTACCCCTATTGTGACTGGTCTGGATACCAAGTCACATTTCAAAATTATCTTATGCAAGGGCACAGCCTCAGTCTCCTTTCCAATACCTTTGATAATATTCACTTCACCAGTCTCTGTCTCAGCACTAAATTCCAAAACACTCTTTAATATCAGTGACTGAAAAGCTCCAGTATTTCTCCAGATTCTCACTGGAACCAGAGCTGACCCCTCCTTCACAGACACAAACTCTCTCGAGTCCCCCTTGAACTCGATCAGACCCCTCCTTCTTCAGCAGTGTTTTAACCATCTGAATGCTGGCATTTGGGGTTTTCTCTTTCTCTTTTCCTTTTTCCCTTTTCATAGCAAAACAATTGGATGCCACATGACCAGGCTTCCCACAAAGTAACATTTGAAACTGGGAAGTTTTCCTTTTGACTGCTTCCCTTCTTCCTTACTTTTATCACTAGTCCCTGGTTTACTCTCTGGTTTAGCCAGTGGATTATCTCTATTGCCCTTTTGCTAACTCCTAGTAGGAAAAAACCTAACCTTATGAGTTAAGGCATACTTGTCTGCTAATCTAGCAGACTCTGACAGTGTTGCTGCCTCTCTCTCATCCAAGTACATCCTTATTTCAGCCTGGACGCAGTTTTTAAACTCTTCAATTAACATCAACTCTTTCAATTTGCCAATATTCTCATCCGCCTCTTCCGAAGCGCACCAACGATCAAAGTACACATGTTTCTCATGGGCAAACTCCACATATGTTTGGTTCAAAGACTTCCTCAAATCTCGAAACCTTTGTCTATACGCCTCCGGAACCAACTCATAAGCTTTAAGTATAGCACCTCTCACTACATCATAATTATTTGCGTCTGCCACAGACAACGCCAAATACGCTCATTGGGCCTTCCCCTTAATCACACTTTGTAACAGAACAGCCCATTGATCTCCTGGCCAGTTCTGATTTATGGCCACTTTTTCAAAATGTAGTAAGTACCTATCGATTTCTGTTTCCTCAAATAGAGGTACCAACTTAATTTCTTGACTAACACTAAACCTCTCCCCATGGTCTGCCACATGATCCTCACATTGCTATTTCTCCCTCTCAAATGCTCTCTGTCTTTCTGCTTCTTCTTTCTGTTTTTCTGTTTCTTCAGCCTCTAATTTAAGTCTCTCTAACTTCATCTGTTCCAGTTGTACCTGGACCTCTCCTTTCCCTATAGGAAACCCCTTTAACTCCTCCTCATCAAATTTGTTTGCAGAGACATAATATTCAACTATTTTCCTTTGTATTTCTCCCTTTGTCATACCCTACTTGACCTCTGTAAGTTTCAATTCCTCCGCAACTACCTTCAACTCCTCCTTCCAGATCTCTTCAAAGCCACGGGGTCTGGCCTTGCCAGAAAGTCCCTAACATCCATTTCTTTTGTTTTTCCACACAACCAAATCAAAAGGGATTGTCCCCAATCAATTTTAAAAAAAACCCAAACAATCTGTTCATATCCCAGATGCAGGCCCCAATTTTGTCACGTACCCATGATGGGTTAAAGAACCGGCAGAATAGAAAACACTTTGGAGTCCAGTATTGCTACTAACTAAAGGTATTTATTAGTAAGTACGTAATACAGTAATACCTTTGTATAAATTCAGATATATTAAACAGGTTAGCAATGATTATATAAATACATATCAGTGGAAATATATGAAAACGAAGCTTCTTCAAGCCTAGAGGTGAATAGATGCAGTCTTACGGTGATGAGTAAAGTTCAGTTCAGTTCATGGTATGGAATTGAGTAGTGATGGAGAGAGAGAGATGTTTAGTTCTTCAAGTGAGCTGATGCCATAGATCTTCCTGTTGTTCTCCAAAATCCTTCAGAAGTCACCTACTGTGACCACAACAAAGGAGACCATTCTTCCATGGTGAAATTATCAACCCAGGCGAGGGTTGGACACACACTGCAACAGCCACTGATCAATCCGCCTGATCGATCCTCCAAAACCCACCTTTTCTGTGGGCACAACAAAGCTCATTCAGTGTCCAAAACCATGTGTCTGTAGGTCCATCAGCTGACCTTCTATTTATCTCACGGTGCTGAACACCAGCTGTCCATCAAGCAGCTCCTCCCTTCTCTCTCTGTAAGAATACAGAAGCTGACAGTGTCCTTGCAAAAGTGTAAACATGCTTGCAGAGGAACCATAACACCATCTCCAAGCAGTCTTTGTCTCTCTCTCTCTCTCTCTCTCTTTCTTAATAACAAGGTGTCTGGTGTTGAACAACAACTCCCTCTCTCTTTTCAAAAGCACAGTTCATAGGGGTAATTCAGGACCCCGTCACAATGCTAGAATCTTTCCAGTAATACCATGGGCTTGTGCTCGTTAAGCAGCCTCATGTGTACCACCTTGTCAAAGGCCTTATGAAAATCCAAGAACACAACATTAAACAATTCTCCTTTGTCAATCCTGCTTGTTAGTTCTTCAAAGAATTCCAACAGATTTGTTAGACAAGATTTTTCCTTGAGGAAACCATGCTGATTACAGCCTATTTTATCATGTGATATTTACAATTTTCCAGTCTTCCAGAACCATTCTAGAATCTAGTGTTTCTTGAAAGATTGTTACTAATGCCTCCACGATCTCTTCAGCCACCTCACTCAGAACCCTGGGATGTACGCCATCTGATCCAGGTGACATCTAACTTCAGAACTATCAGTTTCCCAAGAACCTTCTGTCTAGTTATGGTAAATTCACGTGCTTTATACCGCTTGAGACCTGGAACTTCCATCATACTGCTTGTGTCTTCCACAGTGAAGAAAGATGCAAAATACTTCTTCAGTTTGTCTAACAGTTTGATGTCCCCATCTTTCCAGCATCATTTTCCAGTAATCTGATATCAACTCTTGACTCTCTTTTACACTTTATATATCTGAAGAAAGACGTTATATAGTGTCGGAAGGTGTTGAATCATTGTGCATAGGGCTAAAAAACTACATGGATAAAAAGGCACATGGGATTTGTACACAGACCCCTAAACAGTAGTGAAGATGTGAACTACAAATTACAACAGGAAATAGAAAATGCATGCCAAAAGGGCAATGTTACAATTCACATGAGGGATTTTAATATGTAGGTAGATTGGGAAAATCAGGTTGGTGCTGGATTCCAGGAGGGTGGGGAGATTTCTAGAGTGCCTTTGAGATGGCTTTTTAAAATAGTTCATGGTTGAGCCCGCTAGGGGATTAGTTGTTCTGGATTGGGTATTGTGCAATTAACCAGAATTGATTAGAGAGTTGATTATTAAGGATGAGGTCTCAGGGTACTTGGAGGCACATGATAAAATACATTGTAGTCAGCATGGTTTCCTCAAGGGAAAACCTTGTTTGACAAATCTATTGGAGTTCTTTGAAAGAATAACAAGTAGGATAGTCAAAGGATAATTGATTGATATTGTGTACTTGGATTTTCAGAAGGCCTTTGTCAAGGTGCTGCACATGAGGCTGGTTAACAAGCTATGAGCCAATGTTATTATAGGAAAGAATCTAGCATGGATAAAGTAATGCTGATTGGCAGGAGGCAAAGAGTGGGAATGAAGGGAGCCTTTTCTGGCTGGCTGCTAGTGACTAGTGGTGGTCCACTGGAGGCTGTGTTGGGAACAAGAGTTTTTATTTTATATGTCAATGATTTGGATGGTGGAATTGATGGATTTGTTGCAAAGTTTACAGAAGATATGAAGATGGGTGGAAGGGCAGGTAGTTTTGAGGAAATAGAGTGGCTAAAGATCAACAGACAGGTTAGAAGAATGGGCAAGGAAATGGCAGATGGAGTAGAGTGTTGGGAATTGTATGGTCATGCACTTTGGTAGAAGAAATGAAAGGGTTAGCTATTTTCTAAATGGAGAGAAAATTCAAAAAACTGAAGTGCAAGGGCACTTGGAAGTCCTTGTGCAGGATTCCCTAAAGGTTAATTTGCAGGTTAAGTCAAGTCAAGTCAAGTCACTTTTACTATCATTTCGACTAGAACTGCTGGTACAGTACATAGTAAAAATGAGACAATGTTTTTCAGGACCATGGTGTTACATGACACAGTACAAAAACTAGACTGAACTACGTAAAAAAAAACAACACAGAGAAAGCTACACTAGACTACAGACCTACACAGGACTACATAAAGTGCACAAAAACAGTGCAGGCATTACAATAAATAATAAACAGGACAATAGGGCAAGGTGTCAGTCCAGGTTTTGGGTATTGAGGAGTCTGATAGCTTGGGGGAAGAAACTGTTACATCGTCTGGCCATGAGAGCCCGAATGCTTCGGAGTCTTTTCCCAGACGGCAGGAGGGAGAAGAGATTGTATGAACGGTGCATGGGGTCCTTCATAATGCTGTTTCCTTTGCGGATGCAGCGTGTAGTGTAAATGTCCGTGATGGCAGGAAAAGAGACCCCGATGATCTTGTCAGCTGACCTCACTATCCGCTGCAGGGTCTCGCGATCCAAGGTGGTGCAGTTTCCAAACCAGGCAATGATGCAGCTGCTCAGGATGCTCTCAATACAACCCCTGTAGAATGTGATGAGGATGGGGGGGTGGGAGATGGACTTTCCTCAGCCTTCGCAGAAAGTAGAGACGATGCTGGGCTTTCTTTGCTACGGAGCTGGTGTTGAGGGACCAGGTGAGATTCTCTGTCAGGTGAACACCAAGAAATTTGATGTTCTTTACGATCTCTACTGAGGAGCCGTCGATGTTCAGCGGGGAGTGGTCGCTCTGTGACCTCCTGAAGTCAACAACCATCTCTTTTGTTTTGTTCACATTAAGAGACAGATTATTGGCTCTGCACCAGTCTGTTAGCCACTGCACCTCCTGTCTGTGGCGAGAAAGGCAAATGCAATATTAGGATTCATTTCTATAGAACTAGAATATGAAAGCAATGATGTGTTGTTGAGACTTTTTAAAGCATTGGTGAGGCTTCACTTTCAGTATTGTGAACAATTTTGAGCTCCTTATCTTAGAAAGGATGTTCTGAAACTGGATATGGTTCAAAGAAGGTTCACGAAAATGATACTAGTATTTTGCAAGTCTTGTCATATGAAGAGCGTTTGATGGCTCTGAGCCTGTATTCACTGGAATTCAGAAGAATGAGGGATGACCTCATTAAAACATATTGAATGGTGAAAGGCCTTGATAGAGTGGATTTGGAGAGGATGTTTCCCATGATGTGAGGGTCTAAGATCAGAGAACTCAGCCTCAGAATACATGGTGTCTTTTTAGAAAGGAGATGAGGAGTAATTTCTTGAGTCAGAGAGTGGTGAATCTGTGTAATTCTTTGCCACAGGCAGCTATGGAGGCCCAGTCTTTATGTATATTTAAGGCAGAGGTTGGTAGATTCTTGATTGGGCAGGGCATGAAGTGAAATGTGGAGACGGTAGGTGGTTAGGGCTGAGGAAAATCGGAACAACCATGATGAAATGGAGCAGGCTCGAAGGCCTAATTCTGCTCCAATATCTTATGATCTTTTAAATGATGCTGTATATATACTGTAAGCTAATTTATGTATTTATACTTATTATGTTTTTATTATTATTTTCCTTATCATATTGTATTTTTTTGGGCTGCATCAGATCCAGAGTAACAATTATTTTGATCCCCTTTGTAGTTATGTACTGGAAATGACATTAAACAATTTAGAATCTTGAACCCTCTCTCTCAAACTTTTCCAACCCAAGTTGATAACCTGGATTTAAAAGTGAGCTGTTCAAATAACATCTTCCTCCCTATTACCATTGGGTAGGAGGTACAGGAGCATTTATTACCCTGAAGTAGTTATTGGGCTCCGGATCTGATGCGGATAACTTCACTCACCTCAACACTGAACTGACTCCGTAACCTACTGACTTACGTACTTTATAGGACTCTATAACTCAGTATTATTTCTTTACTTTTTAAAATATTTTCATGCACATTGATTGTCAGTGTTATTCATAAATTGCACTGTACACTTTTATTTTATTGTAATTGCCTGCAAATAAATGAATCTCATGGTATTATAGTGACATATACGTACTTTGATAATAAATTTATTTTAAACACTAAATAGTCAATAGGATCAACTAATTTGAAGGCAGCATACAGGGTTAATGGCAGGATTCTTAGCAGTATGGAGGAACAGATCGAAATCCATAGACCCCTCATAGTTGCAGAGTAAGTTAATAAGTTTGTTAAGAAGGTGTAGAGTGTGTTAGCCTTCATTAGTAGTGGATTGAGTTTAAGAGCCCCAAGGTAATGTTCCACCTTTAAAGAGCCCCGGTAAGACCACAGTTGCATTCAGTTCTGGTCACTTCATTATACAAAGGATGTGGAAGCCTTAGACAGAGGAAGTTTACCAGGATGCTGCCTGGATTAGAGAGCATGTCTTATGAGAAAAAGTTGAGTGAGATAGGGCATTTCTATTTGGAGAAAAGAAGGGTGAGAGGTAACTTATAGGTGTGTACAAGATGATAAGAGGCATAGATTGAATAGACCCCAGAGATTTTCTTTCCCAGGGCAGAAATGGCAAATACAAGGGGGCATAATTTTAAGGTGATTGGAGAAATGTCAAGTAGGTAAGTCAGAGGTATTTTGTTTTACACAGAGAGTGGTAGGTATGTGGAACATCCTGCCATGGGTGGTAATAGAGACAGATACATTAGGGACATGTTCAAAACTCTGAGATAGACAAAAGTCTATGTAGGAGGGATGGGATAGATTGATCTTAGAGTAGGTTAGAAAGGTCAATGAAACACCATGGGCCAAAAGGACTGTATTGTGCTGTAGAATTTGATGTTCTATGTTAAGTCACACACTTTAGTAAGATATCTTGTTCATAATTAAACTAATTTCTCTCTCCTTGCTTAGAATAATCTCTTAGATCATGAGACATGATCTAAGAGACATGAGACACGATACAGATAGGCAGATAGGCATAGGCAGAGGGGGTGGTGTGGCCTCAATGGTAAGAAATGATATTGAATCATTAGAAAGAGGTGACATAGGATCGGAAGGTGCAAATCTTTATGGGTTGAGCTAAGAAATCGCAGGGGTAAAAGGACCCTGATGGCAGTTATATACAGGCCTCCTAACAGCTGGAGTGATGTGGACTACAAATTACAACAGGAAATAGAAAAGGCTTGCCAGAAGGGCAGTGTTATGATAATTGTGGGGGATTTTAACATGTGAGTGGATTGGGAAAATCAGGTCGGCACTGGATCTCAAGAGAGAGAATTTGTAGAATGTCTACGAGATGGCTTTTTAGAACAGCTTGGTGTTGAGCCCACTAAGGGATCGGCTGTACTGGATTGGGTATTGTGTAATGAACCAGAGGTGATTAGAGAGATTGAGGTGAAGGAACCCTTAGGAGGCAGTGATCATAACATGATTGAGTTCACTGTGAAATTTGAGAAAGAGAAACTGAAATCCGATGTGTTGGTATTTCAGTGGAGTAAAGGAAATTACAGTGGCATGAGAGAGGAACTGGCCAAAGTTGACTGGAAAGGGACACTAGTGGGAAGGACGGCAGAGCAGCAGTGGCTGGAGTTTATGTGAGAAGTGAGGAAGGTGCATGACAGAAAAGTTCCAAAGAAGAAATTCTCGAATGGAATAAGGATGCATCTGTGGCTGACAAGAGAAGTCAAAGCCAAAGTAAAAGCAAAGGAGAGGACATACAAGGAAGCAAAAATTAGTGGGAAGACAGAGGATTGGGAAGTTTTTAAAAGCTTACAAAAGGAAACTAAGAAGGACATTAAGAGGGAAAAGATGAACTATGAAAGGAAGCTAGCAAATAATATCAAGAGGATACTAAAAGCTTTTTCAAGTATATAAAGAGTAAAAGACAGGTGAGAGTAGATATAGGACCGATAGAAAATGATGCTGGAGAAATTGTAATGGGAGATTAGGAGATGGCGGAGGAACCGAATGAGTATTTTGCATTAGTCTTCACTGAGGAAGACATCAGCAGTATACTGGACACTCAAGGGTGTCAGGGAAGAGAAGTGTGCGCAGTCACAATTACAACAGAGAAAGTACTCAGGAAGCTGAATAGTCAAAGGGTAGATAAATCTCCCGGACCAGATGGAATGCACCCTTGTGTTCTGAAGGAAGTAGCTGTGGAGATTGTGGAGGCACTAGCAATGATCTTTCAAAAGTCAATAGATTCTGGAATGTTTCTGGAGGACTGGATGATTGCAAATGTCACTCCGCTATTTAAGAAGGGGGCAAGGAAGCAAAAAGGAAGTTATAGCCCTGTTAGATTAACATCGGTGGTTGGGAAGTTGTTGGACTTGATTGTCAAGAATAAGGTTATGGCGTACCTGGAGGCATATGACAAGATAGGCAGAACTCAGCATGGTTGCCTTAAAGGAAGATCCTGCCTGACAAACCTATTGCAATTTTTTGGGAGATGCAATGGATGCTGTGTATTTGGATTTTCAGAAGGCCTTTGACAAGGTGCTGCACATGAGGCTGCTAAACAAGACAATAGCCCATGGAATTACGGGAAAGTTACATATGTGGATAGAGCGTTGGCTGATTGACAGGAAACAGTGAGTGGGAATAAAGGAATCCCATTCTGGTTGGCTGCCGGTTACCAGCGGTGTTCCACAGGGGTCCGTGTTGGGGCCACATCTTTTTACATTGTATATCAACGATTTGGATTATGGAATAGATGGCTTTGTGGCTAAGTTTGCTGATGATACAAAGATAAGTGGAGGGACCGGTAGTGCTGAGGAAACAGAGTCTGCAGAGAGACTTAGAACCATAGACACTACAGCACAGTACAGGCCCTTCAGCCCTCCATGTTGTGCCAACCCATATAATCCTTTAAAAAATGTACTAAACCCACACAACCCCATAAACCACCATTTTACTTTCATCCATGTGCCTGTCCAAGAGCCTTTTAAATACCCCTAATGTTTTAGCCTCCACCACTATCCCTGGCAAGTCATTCCAGGCACTCACAACACTCTGTGTAAAATACTTACCCCTGTTGTCTCCCCTAAACTTCCCTCCCTTAATTTTGTACATATGCCCTCTGGTGTTGGCTATTGGTGCCCTGGGAAACAGGTACTGACTATCCACCCTATCTATGCTTCTCATAATCTTGAAGACCTCTATCAAGTCCCCTCTCATTCTTCTACGTTCCAAAGAGAGAAGTCCCAGCTCTGTTAATCTTGCTTCATATGACTTGTTCTCCAAACCAGGCAACATCCTGGTGAATTTCCTCTGCACCCTCTCCATAGCTTCCACATCCTTCCTATAATGAGGTGACCAGAATTGAACACAATACTCTAAGTGCGGTCTCACCAGAGATTTGTAGAGTTGCAACATGACCTCTCTACTCTTGAACTCAATCCCCCTGTTTATGAAGCCTAGCATTCCATAGGCCTTCTTAACTATGCTATCAACCTGCGCAGCGACCCAGAGGGATGTATGGATTTGAACCCCAAGGTCCCTTTGTTCATCCACACTCTTAAGTAACTGACCATTAATCCTGTACTCAGTCTTCTGGTTTGACATTCCAAAATGCATCACCTCACACTTGTCCGGATTGAACTCCATCTGCCATTTTTCTGCCCAACTCTGCAGCCTGTCTATATCCTCTTGTATCCTTCGACAACCTACAACTCCATCCACAACTCCTCCAATCTTTGTGTCATCCACAAACTTACTCACCCATCCTTCTGCCTCTACATCGAGGTAATTTATAAAAATCACAAGGGAACATTTGCCATTCTCCAGTCCTCCAGCACTTCCCCTGCAGCCAAAGAGGATTCAAAGATCATAGCTAATGCACCTGCAATCTCTTCTCTCAATTCCCACAACAACCTGGGGTGTATCATATCCGGCCCTGGAGATTTATCAATCTTGATGTTTTTAAGAAGATCCAGCACTTCTTCTTCTTAGTCTCCACATTGTCCAGCACACAGGCCCGCTCTACTTCGACCTCATCCTGATCAAGATCCTTTTCACTTGTGAATACTGAAGCAAAGTATTAATTTAGGACCTCTCCAACCTCCTCCACCTCCAGGCACATGTTGCCTTCTTTATCCTTTAGCAGTCCCACCTTCGTTCTTGTCATCCTCCTATTCTTCACATACGCATAGAACGCCTTGGGGTTCTCCTTAATCCTACATGCCAAGGCCTTCTCATGCCCCCTTCAAGCTCTCCTAAGTCCTTTCTTTAGCTCCTTCCTGGCTACCCTATATTTCTCATAAGCTCCTCCCACTTCCTGCTTCTTATATCTAATGTATGCTTCCTTTTTCCTCTTGACGAGTTGCCTCACATGTTTTGTCAGCCACGGTTCCCTTTTCCTACCATTTTTTCCTTGCCTCAGTGGGACAAACCTATCCT
Organism: Hemitrygon akajei; assembly: GCF_048418815.1. NCBI lineage: Eukaryota > Metazoa > Chordata > Chondrichthyes > Myliobatiformes > Dasyatidae > Hemitrygon > Hemitrygon akajei. The sequence continues at coordinate 178,849,367 of NC_133132.1, read as the reverse complement.
GAAGCCAACTCAAGTGGTCCCTAAACTTCTCCCACATTACTTCTGTGCTTTCCCCTTTGAACATCTGTTTCCAATTTACTCTCGCTAGTTCCTGCCTCATCCCTTCAAAGTTAGCCCTTCCCCAGTTAAGCACTTTACCATTTTGTCTGATTTTATCCCTTTCATAGAAACATAGAAAATAGGTGCAGGTGTAGGCCATTCGGCCCTTTGAGCCTGCACCACCATTCAGTATGATCATGGCTGATCATCCAACTCAGAACCCTGTACCTGCTTTCTCTCCATTCTCCCGATCCCTTTAGTCACAAGGGCCATATCTAACTTCCTCTTAAATATAGCCAATGAACCGGCCTCAACTGTTTCCTGTGGCAGAGAATTCCACAGATTCTCCACTCTCTGTTTGAAGAGGTTTTTCCTCATCTCGGTCCTAAAAGGCTTCCCCTTTATCCTTAAACTGTGACCCCTCGTTCTGGACTTCTCCAACATCAGAAACAATCTTCCTGCATCTAGCCTGTATAATCCCTTTAGAATTCTATACGTTTCAACAAGATCCCCCGTCAATCTTCTAAATTCCAGTGAGTATAAGCCTAGTCGATCCAGTCTTTCTTCATATGAAAGTCCTGCTATCCCAGGAATCAATCTGGTGAACCTTCTTTGTACTCCCTCTATGGCAAGAATGTCTTTCCTCAGATTAGGGGACCGAAACTGCACACAATACTCTAGGTGCGGTCTCACCAAGGCCTTGTACAACTGCAGTAGAACTTCCCTGCTCCTGTACTCAAATCCTTTTGCTATGAATGGCAACATACCATTTGCCTGTTTCACTGCCTGCTGTACCTGCATGCCCACCTTCAATGACTGGTGTACAATGACACCCAGGTTTCGTTGCACCTTTCCTTTTCCTGATCGGCCACCATTCAGATAATAATCTGTTTTCCTGTTCTTGCAACCAAAGTGGATAATCTCACATTTATCCACATTAAATTGCATCTGCCATGAATTTGCCCACTCACCTAACCTATCCAAGTCACCTTGCATCCTCTTAGCATCCTCCTCACAGCTAACACCGCCGCCCAGCTTCGTGTCATCCGCAAACTTGGAGATGCTGCATTTAATTCCCTCGTCTAAATCATTAATATATATTGAAAACAACTGGGGTCCCAGCACTGAGCCTTGCGGTACTCCACTAGTCACTGCCTGCCATTCTGAAAAGGTCCCGTTTACTCCCACTCTTTGCTTCCTGTCTGCCAACCAATCCTCTATCCACATCAATACCATATCCCCAATACCATATGCTTTAAGTTTGCACACTAATCTCCTGTGTGGGACGTTGTCAAAAGCCTTTTGAAAATTTCCATAGCTTTCCATAGCTATGCTGAAGCTCAGGTAGTTATGGTCACTCTCACCAAAATGCACCCCCACCAAGAGGTCTGTCACCTGACCAGGTTCATTACCCAGAACAAGATCCAGTATAGCCTCTCCTCTCGTCGGCCGGTCCACATACTGTGTCAGGAATCCTTCTTGAACACACCTGACAAACTCAGCCCCATCTATCCCCCTTGCACTCAGGAGGTGCCAGTCAATATGAGGGAAGTTGAAATCTCCCATAACTACTCCCCTGTATTTCCTGCATCATTCTAAAATCTGCCTGCTTATCTGCTCCTCAGTATCCTGAGGGCTATTTGGGGGCCTATAGACTACTCCCAGCACAGTGATTGATCCCTTCCTATTTCTGACTTCCACCCAGACTGACTCCGTGGACACTCCTTCTGCAGCGTCCTCCCTTTCTATAGCCGTGATACTATCCCTGATCAGCAATGCCACTCCCCCCCTTTTCTACCTCCCATCCTATTCCTTTTAAAATACCTGAACCCCAGGACCTGAATCATCCAATCCTGCCCTTCCTCCAACCAAGTTTCAGTAACAGCCACAACATCGTAGTTCCATGTACTAAGCTCTAAGTTCATCCTCCTTGTTCCTAATACTCCTAGCATTGAAACAGACACATTTCAACCCCTTTAACTGGCTACAATTATGTTCTGTTCCCTGCCTGTCCTTCCTCATCAACTCAGAACTCTTAACATCTTGCCCTTGTCCTTCTACCTTAATCCCTGCACTCACATTCTGACTCCCACCCCCCTGCCAAACTAGTTTAAACCCTCCCCAACAGCTCTATCAAACCTGCCCGTCAGGATATTTGTCCCCCTGGGATACAAGTGCAACCCGTCCTTTTTGTACAGGTCACACCCACCCCAAAAGAGGTCCCAATGATCCAGAAATCTGAATCCCTGCCCCCTGCTCCAATCCCTCAGCCACGCATTTATCCTCCACCTGATTCTATTCCTATTCTCACTGTCGCATGGCACGGGTAGTAATCCTGAGATTACTACCTTTGAGATCCTGCTTTTCAACTTCCTTCCTAACTCCCTGTAGTCTTCTTTCAGGACCTCTTCCCTTTTCCTATCTATGTCATTGGCACCAATATGTACCACAACCTGGGGCTGTTCTCCCTCCCAACGCAGGATATCTTGGACGCGATCAGAAAAACCCTGGACCCTGGCACCTGGGAGGCAAAATACCATCCGACTTTCTTTCCTGCGTCCACAGAATCGCCTGTCTGAACCCCCAACTATAGTCCCCTATCACTACTGCCTTCCGTTTCCTTTCCCTACCCTTCTGAGCCACAGGACCAGACTCTGTGCCAGAGGCACGGCCACTGTCGCTTCCCCCAGGTAGGCTGTCCCCCCCAACAGTACTCAAACAGGAGTACTTATTGTCAAGGGGTATAGCCACAGGGGTACTCTCTAGTACCTGACTCTTCCCCTTCCCTCTCCTGACTGTGACCCATTTCTCTGTCCCCCATGGTCCTGGAGTGACCACCTGTCTGTAACTCCTCTCTATCACCTCCTCACTCTCCCTGACCAGACGAAGGTCATCGAGCTGCAGCTCCAGTTCCCTAACACGGTCCCTTAGGAGTTGCATCTCAATGCATCAGGTGCAGATGTGGCTGTCCGGGATGCTGGGAGACTCTAGGACCTCCCACATCTGACACTGACCACAGAAAACTGGCCTCACACACATACTACCTCCTTTTGCAATCAACAACTGCCTCACCTCGTCCCTTTACTGTTGAAGCCCATTGAGCCAAAGCCCTTTCACTCTGCTGCCTCACACGACGTCACGTGCCTGCGCAGTCTGACCTCTCTCTTCCCCCGAGAACTCGAAATGTCTTCCCGCTGGAAATCCTTATGTACAATGTACTGTGTATGTTAATCAAAATGGTGTAGCGATGTGCTACACACAGCGCTGAAATAACGACACGCAGTCGGTAAGCCGTTTCGAGACTAGTTTATTCAAACTTTGCGGTGCTGGTATTTCAATCCCTAGCGCCCGCCCTCTCCGGGCGGAAAAAACGTCAGAGGTGCATTACCAAAGTCTCTCCCCGTGCGTTGGCTATTTGTGAGCCAGTTCGCCTGCGCAGAAAGTGGGTCGCCACATAACCCCCCCCTCCCCAGAACCGGCAATACACCCCACAATGTCCTCAGTCTGGGTCGGACTCTGGGAGGTCTGCCTCTGCACCGCGGTGCCTGAACCTCGACTGGCTGCACCAAGTCCACATGGGCTGGTTTGAGCCGGTCCACCGTGAAAACCTCCTCTTTCCCCCCAATGTCCAGAACGTACGTGGACCCGTTGTTGTTGATCACCCTGAACGGCCCCTCGTACGGCCGCTGTAGCGGTGCCCGGTGTCCGCCCCTTCGTACAAACACAAACTTACAGTTTTGCAGGTCTTTGGGTACATGGGTCGGGGTCAGTCCCAGCTGTGAAGCTGGTACAGGGGCCAGGTTGCCGAGCCTTTCGCATAGACTGTCCAGGACTGCTGCGGGTTCTTCCTCTTGCCCCTTGGGGCTGGTATGAACTCTCCCGGGACAGCCAGGGTTGCACCGTACACCAACTCGGCCGATGAGGTGTGCAGATCCTCTTTGGGCACTGTACAAATTCCAAGCAGGACCCAGGGAAGCTCGTCCACCCAGTTAGGTCCTCTCAGGCAGGCCATGAGAGCCGACTTCAAGTGACGGTGGAAGCGTTCCACTAGTCCGTTCGACTGTGAGTGGTAGGCAGTTGTGTGGTGCAGCTGCGTTCCCAACAGGCTGGCCACAGCTGACCACAGGCTGGAGGTGAACTGGGCGCCTCTGTCGGAGGTAATGTGGGCCGGTACCCCGAAGCGAGCTACCCAGGTTGCGATCAGTGCTCGGGCGCAGGAATCAGCAGATGTGTCGGTGAGCGGGACCGCTTCTGGCCACCTCGTGAACCGGTCTACCACCGTTAGGAGGTACCGCGCTCCTTGGGACACTGGTAGGGGGCCCACGATATCCACATGAATGTGGTCGAACCTCCGGTGGGTGGGTTCAAACTGCTGCGGCGGGGCTTTAGTGTGCCGCTGCACCTTGGCTGTTTAGCACTGCGTGCACGTTCTGGCCCATTCACTGACCTGCTTGCGAAGTCCATGCCACGCAAACTTGCTGGAGACCAGCCAGATGGTTGGCCTGATAGATGGGTGCGCCAAACCGTGTATGGAGTTGAAAACTCGCCGCCTCCAGGCTGCCAGGATAATGGGGCGAGGTTGGCCGGTAGCCACGTCGCACAGGAGGGTCCTCTCACCTGGGCCTACGAGAAAGTCCTGCAGCTGCAAACCCGAGACTGCGGTCCTGTAGCTGGGCATCTCATCGTCTGCCTGCTGTGCCTCCGCCAGTGCTGCATAGTCCACCCCCAGGGACAGGGCCTGGACAGCTGGTCTGGAGAGTGCATCTGCCACGACGTTGTCCTTTCCCGAGACGTGCTGGATGTCCGTCATGTGCTCCGAGATGTAGGACAGATGTCGCTGCTGGTGAGCCGACCAGGGATCGGACATCTTCGTGAACGCGAAGGTCAACGGTTTGTGGTCCGTGAACGCGGCGAATGGCCTGCCTTCTAAGAAGTACCTGAAATGCCGGATTGCCAGGTATAGTGCCAACAGTTCCCGGTCGAAAGCACTGTACTTGAGCTCGGGTGGTCACAGGTGTTTGCTGAAAAACGCCAGGGGTTGCCAGCGACCCTCGATGAGTTGTTCCAGCACCCCAACGACTACCGTGTTAGATGCGTCCACTGTGAGGGCGGAAGGGACGTCCATTCTGGGGTGCACTAGCATCGCGGCGTTTGCCAAGGCTTCTTTCATTTTAATGAAAGCGGCGGCGGACTCCTCGTCCCAGGTAATGTCCTTGCCCTTACCTGACATCAGGGCGAACAGGGGGCGCATGATTCGGCAGTTGAAGGGAGGAAATGGTGGTAGAAATTTACCATACCCACGAATTCCTGAAGGCCTTTGATTGTGTTGGGTCGGGGGAAATGGCGGACTGTGTCTACCTTAGCGGGCAGAGGGGTTGCCCCGTCTTTAGTAATCCTGTGGCCCAGGAAGTTGATGGTGTCGAGCCCGAACTGGCATTTGGCAGGGTTGTTTGTCAGGCCGTATTCACTCAGTCGGGCGTAGAGTTGATGGAGGTGGGACAGATGCTCCTGACGACTGCTGCTGGCTATGAGGATGTCGTCCAAATAGATGAAAGCGAAGTCCAGGTCGCGTCCCACCGCGTCCATTAACCGCTGAAACGTCTGTGCGGCATTCTTTAGGCCGAATGGCATGTGGAGGAACTTGAAAAGGCCGAAAGGGCTGATGAGCGCCGTTTTGGGGACGTCGTCCGGATGCATCGGGATTTGATGGTATCCCCGGATGAGGTCCACCTTGGAGAAGATCCGTGTGCCGTGCAGGTTTGCTGCAAAATCCTGAATGTGCGGCACAGGGTAGCGGTCTGGTGTCGTAGCCTCGTTCAGCCTGCGGTAGTCGCCGCATGGTCTCCAGCCCCCTGTTGCTTTGGGCACCATGTGCAGGGGGTAGGCCCACGGGCTGTCAGACCGCCATATGATCCCCAATTCCTCCATCCGCTTGAATTCCTCCTTCACCAGGCGGAGCTTTTCCGGGGGGAGCCTTCATGCGCGGGTGTGGAGGGGTGATACCTGGGTCGGAATGTGGTGCTGTACCCCGTGTCTGGGCATGGCTGCCGTGAACTGCAGTGTCAGAATCGATGGGAAGCCCGCCAGGAGTCTGGTGAATTTGTTGTCCGACAGCGCGATGGAGTCCAGGTGTGGGTCCGGCAACTTGGCTTCACCTAGAGAGAACGTCTGGAAAGTCTCGGCATGTACCAGTCTTTTCCCTTGCAAGTCGACCAGTAGGCTGTGAGCTCGCAAGAAGTCCACCCCCAGGAGCGGTTGGGCCACCGCGGCCAGTGTGAAGTCCCACATGAACCGGCTGGCGCCGAACTGCAGCTGCACTGTGCGGGTGCCGTAGGTCCGTATCGTGCTGCCGTTTGCAGCCCTCAGGGTGGGTCCTGGCTTCCTGTTGCGGGTGTTGTACCCCGTCGGGGGCAAGACGCTGATCTCCGCTCCGGTGTCGACCAAGAAGCGGCGTCCTGACTGTTTGTCCCAGACGTACAAGAGGCTGTCCTGGTGGCCAGCCGCCATAGTCATTAGCGGCAGCTGGCCCTGGCCCTGGCAGGGTGGTGGTAGAAACACCACTGTTCACTGGCCTCCTCACTCCTGTCTCTGTGTTGTGTGCGCTCCCTTGCCGGGCCTGGTCTGGGCTGATGTTGGGCGCATGGCCTGGTAACCTGACCGACGGACGCCACGCTCTCCATCTTGGCTTTCCACAGCACGTCTGCCCGGGCCACCACCATCCGGGGGTCACTGAAATCCGCGTCGGCCAGCAGCAGATGTATGTCCTCGGGCAGTTGCTCCAGGAACGCTTTCTCGAAAATGAGGCAGGGCTTGTGTCGGTCAGCCAGGGACAGCATCTCGTTCATCAATGCTGATGGCAGTCTGTCTCCCAAACCGTCCAGGTGAAGCAGGCGGGCACCCCGCTCACGCCGTGAGAGGGCAAAGGTCCCAATGAGCAGCGCCTTGAATGCTTCATATTTGCGTTCTTCCGGGGGCGACGGTATGAAATCCGCAACCTGGGCGGCCATCTCCTGGTCAAGGGCGCTCACCACATGGTAGTAACGCGTGGAATCAGAGGACATCTGCCAAATCTGGAACTGGGCTTCTGCTTGGCTAAACCACACGCGTGGTCGCAGCGTCCAGAAAGTCGGCAGTTGTAGCAAAACTGCGTGAACAGATGAAGAGTCGGTCATCTTTGGTCCAAATCCCGTTTGGACCGTCGGGGTCAGCAATGTAGCAATGTGCTACACACAGCGCTGAAATAACGACACACAGTCGGTAAGTCGTTTTGAGACTAGTTTATTCAAACTTTGCAGTGTTGGTATTTCAATCCCTAGCGCCCGCCCTCTCCGGGTGGAAAAAACATCAGAGGTGCATTACCAAAGTCTCTCCCGGTGCGCTGGCTATTTGTGAGCCGGTTCGCCTGCGCAGAAAGTGGGTCACCACAATGGCTTCTTTATTTTGTTAAGAGTAGGAATGCTTCTTTGTATGATAAGTGTTTCTCTCGCAGTTGTTTAGCTTTAGACTTGCTGACATCGGGATTGTATTCATTTGTTGACCAATGGGGAATGTTATTTTGTCTTGTGGGTCTGGGAGCGGGGGTTTCGCGGTCTTTTCAGGGAGTCGGGAAGGAGACGCCGAGGAAGGTGGATGTGCGCTGCACTGCTCGGTCGACCACTGGGGGTGGTCCCGGGTGCGAGGACGTGGAGGTCAGAGGAAAGTAACGAGGGCTCGAATGGTTCGATGGTTGAGCTCCAACGATGTGCACTAAACTGACTGAACTTTGATAAGTTGGCGCCTTTTACTTTAATTTCTTTTCCTTCATATATATTGTATTGCATAGTACTCTGAGTTTTAATAAAATCTTTAAAGTGTATTCCATAACGGTATCTGGTGTGAGTTTGATATGGTGTGTGTGCGCGCGGCATAAACTTGATTCTCACAGCACCTGCGTGTATGGGAGGTGGGGTTGGTGAGTGGCTGGATCTCCTTTTCCCCTAGACATATACCAGTCTGTTGGGTTAGTGTTACACTTAGATGCTCTCCCACTGCCTTCTTGTTCTGAATCCTTGAATACTTGGATAGATTGGGAGAATGGGCAAAGAAGTGGCAAATGAAATACAATGTTAGAAAGTGTATGGTCATGCACTTTGGTAGAAGAAATAAACGGTCAGACCATTATTTAAATGGGGAGAGAATTCAAAGTTCTGAGATGCAACAGGACTTGGGAGTCCTCGTGCATGATACCCTTAAGGTTAACCTCCAGGTTGAGTCGGTGGTGAAGAAGGCAAATACAATGTTGGCATTCATTTCTAGAGCAATAGAGTATAGGGGCAGGGATTTGATGTAGAGGCTCTATAAGGCACTGGTAAGACCTCACTTGGAATACTGTGTGCAGTTTTGGGCTCCTTATTTAAGAAGGGATGTGCTGACATTGGAGAGGGTTCAGAGAAGATTCACTAGAATGATTCCGGGAATGAGAGGGTTAACATATGAGGAAAGTTTGACTGCTCTTGGACTGTACTCCTTGGAGATTAGAAGAATGAGGAGGGACCTCACAGAAACATTTCGAATGTTGAAAGGCATGGACAGAGTGGATGTGGCAGTTGTTTCCCATGGTGGGGGAGTCTAGTACGAGAGGACATGACTTAAGGATTGAAGGGTGCCCATTCAGAACAGAGGTGTGAAGAACTTTTTTTAGCCAGAGGGTGGTGAATCTGTGGAATTTGTTGCCATGGGTGGTTGTGGAGGCCAAGTCATTGGGTGTATTTAAGGCAGAGATTGCTAGGTATCTGAGTAGTCAGGGCATCAAAGGTTATGGTGAGAAGGCGGGGGAGTGGGACTAAATGGGAGAATGGATCAGCTGATGACAAAATGGCAGAGCAGACTCGATGGAATGAATGGCCAACTTCTGCTCCTTTGTCTTATGGTCTTATGGACATAGGAGCAGAATTAATGCCCCATCAAGACTGCTCTGCCATTCTTTTATGATCAATTAGGAAACTATCAATTTCCACTTTAAACTTACATACAGACTTGGCCTCCACTGCAGCCTGTGGCAGAACGTTCCACAGATTCACCACTCTCTGCCTAAAAGAATTCCTCCTAATCTCTGTTCTAAAAGGTCACCCTTCAACTTTGAGGCTGTGCCCTTTGGTTCTGGATACCCACACCATGGGAAACATCTGCCCACATCCACCTTATCTAGTCCTTTCAACATTCGTTAGGTTTCAATGAGATTCGTAGAAACAGAAAACCTTCAGCACAATACAGGCCCTTCATCCCACAAAGTTGTGCCAAACATTTCCTTACCTTAGAACTATCTAGACTTACCCATAGCCCTCTATTTTTCTAAGCTCCAGGAGTCTCTTAAAAGACCCTATCACTTCCACCTCCATCACAGCCACCTATAGCCAATTCCACGCCCTCACCACTCTGCATAAAAAACTTACCCTTGACATCTCCTCTGTACCTACTTCCAAGCACCTTAAAACTATACCCTCTCTTAAAACTGTTTCCCCACATTCTTCTAAATTCCAGAGAGTACAGGCCCAAAGCTGCCAAATGCTGCTCATAACCCCTTCATTCCCAGAATCATCCTCGTGAGCCTCCTCTGGACTCTCTCCAATGACAATGCATCCTTTCTGAGATATGGGTCCTAAACTCTTGACAATACTCCGAGAGTAGCCTGACAACTGTCTTATAAAACCTCAGCACTATCTCTTTCCGTTTATATTCTATTCCCCTTGAAATAAATGCCTACATTGCATTTTGCCTTCTTTACCACAGACTCAACCTGTAAATTAGCCTCTGGGAGTCTTGCACAAGGATTCTGAAGTCCTTCTACACCTCTGATGTTTCATCGTTCTCCCCATTTCATTAATAGTCCACATTATTGTTCCTTTTACACAAATGCATGATCATACATTGCCCTACACTGTATTCCATCTGCCACTTTGTTTCCCTGTCTTCCAATTTGTCTAAGTCCTGCTGAAATCGCATTGCTTCCTCAGCATTACCTATGCCTCCACCTAGCTTTGTATCATCCTCAAACTTTGCCACAAAGCCATGAATTCCATTATCCAAACCTTTGACAAACAAAGTAGAGCGACATTTGCAATCTTCCAGTCCTCTGGCACCATGCCAGGATCAAGTGATTCTTGAAAGCTCATGATCAATGCATTCGTTATCTCTCCAGCAAACTCTCTGAGGACTCTGCAATGTAGTCCACCTGTTCCAGATGACTTATCTACCTTAAACCCTTTGAGTTTCCCTAGCAACTATTCCTTTGTAATAGCAATGGTACTCACTCCTGCTCCCTGACACCTGTGGATCTCTGGCACATGACTGGCTTCTTCCACGGTGAAGACTGATGCAAAGTACTCATTAAGTTCATCTGCCCTTTCTTTGTCTCCCATTACTACCTCATCAGCATCATTTTTCAGTGGTCCAATATCAATTCTCACCGCCCTTTTACTCTTTATATAACTGAAAAATCTTTTAGTAACCTGCTTTATATTAATGGCTAGTTTGCCCTCATATTTCATCTTTTTTTTTCTTATAGCATTTTTAGTTGTATTTAGTTGGATTTTAAAAGCTTCCCAATTATCCAGTGTCCCACTCACTTTTGCCACCGTATATGCCCTTTCCTTGGCCCAGTGCTTAACTTCCATTGTCAGCGACGGTTGCCTGCCCGTCATTTGAGAATTTCTTCTGTGGGACATATCTATCCTGTTCCTTGTGAACTATACTCAGAAACTTCAGCCATCTCTGCTCTATGGTCATCCCTACCAGTATCCTCCAATCCACTTGGGCAAGCTCCTCTCTCATGCCTCTGTAATTCCCTTTATTCCATTGCAATACTGATACATGTGCCTTATGGTTATACCTCTCAAATTGCAGTATGAATTCGATCATATTATGATCACTGTTTCCTAAGGTTTCCTTTACATTAAGCTCCCTCATAAAATCTGGGTTATTATTCAACACCCAACTTAAGAGAGCCTTTCCCGAGTAGGCTCAAGCACAAGCTGCTCTAAAAAGCCACCTCATAGGCATTCAACAAATACCCTCTCCTTTGATCCCACCCTGATCTGATATTCCCAAACCCCTTGCATATTGATGTCCCCATTACAACTGGGTGACTTATTACATGCCTTTTCCAGCTCCCTTTGCAATCTCAACTCTACATCTTGGCTAATATTTGGAGGCCTACATATGATTCCCATAATGGATTTTTTACCTTTGCAGTTTCTTAACTCCACCCACAAAGATTCAACATTCTCTGACCCTTTCTAAAGATATAATTCCATTTCTTACCAACAGAGCCACACCACTGCCTCTACCTTCCTGCCTGCTCTTTTTGATAAAAAGTGTATCCTTTGATGTTAAACTCCCAACTATAGCCTTCTTTCAGCCATGACTCAGGGATGCCCACAGTGTCATACTGACCAATCTCTAATCGTGCCTTCAGTTCATCCACCTTATCTGAATGCTATGCCCATTTAAATACAACACCTTCAGTCCTGCATTCTTCACCCTTTTGAATTTGGCCTCTGTGGTTCAATTTAACTCTTTGCTCTGTCTGCATTTGTAGCCAGTCATTGGCTTGTCCTTCCTTAATTCATGCTACATCATCTACTTGTAAACCTGCTGGGTCATCCTCAGATCTATCAACCTGGTTCCCATCCCTCTGCCATGTTAGTTTCAACTACTCCCAACAGCTCTTGTGATAGGAAATAAGAATGTTGAAAATCACAGGACCTAGCATCATGCAAGGCAGGGGTATGCTAACCACAGGTTCTCCACTGAAGAGAGACACACTTGATAATAGAAATAATTACTTTTAAATAAAATATAAACTAAAATGTAGAAAACTACAGTGTAACAATCAAGCTTTGTAATGGATTTTTCTAAAAGAATAGAAAAATTTATGAAATTAGAGGACATTAATATGAAAGTGATAGATGATTCAGGTCTAGTCTTGCTACTTAGATACTTCTGACTGAATTAGAAATACTAGAAAGAACTATTTCTTCTAAGACCCAGATTTCTAGAACTGTTATGCTTATCATTTATATTTCTCGAGTTTATATTTGACATAATTTATAAATAGCTGAACACTGGTAATCCTCCAGTCTTCAGAGTGGAGCTGAAAAGCATACAATTCAGGCCACATCTATTTCCTCTTTTGTAATCTTGAGTATTTTAAATATAATGCATTCTTTTTCTAATCTGTTGTGTGAATATTTCACAGAAGTAACACCCAAATGTGAACTACTTCTAATTTCCATCATTTACTACTAAATTGATGGGGGAAGAGCAGAGTTTGAACAAAATATTGGTTTAATTTCCATTGGTCAATACAAAATGAATGCATGTTGTCCCTTTGGTGAAACCATCAACTGAAGTTCAAAACCAGAGCTGAACAGTTATTTTTTGATCTGCTTTCAATTTGCTCATCTTTCCATTTTAATGCAAGTTCCTGAAACACATTTCAAATTTTATAAGAAGTATGCACCAGATGAAAAAAATACATCCATATTTTCAACCAGTTTTGTAGAAAAAACACTTTGGTACATTCCAATTGATTTTTTTTTGGCAATCTACTGAGAATATTTCTACTGGGACTCTTTTGAAGGATGCATTGTTTAAATTTGATTTTCAACGTTATCACTTACAGCCTTGGTATCCAACAACAGAAATAAATATTTATAGGTCGATTATAAAAAGAACAATAAAATGCACACAGAACCATATTCCAGCTGATTCCATGGAAATCATGCTTTTACAATGAGTGATTGTAATCTTCTAAAGTTCTTGAAAAGTAACAAATTATTGCTTTTAATTATTGTTAATTGTTTTATTAACACACGCAAAATGCTGGAGGAACTCAGTAGGTCAGGCAGTATTTATGGAGAGGAACAAAATCCAAGATCCTTCATCGAGTCTGAAAAGGAAGGGGGAAGATGCCAGAATAGAACAGAACATAGAGATCCACAGCACATTACCGGCCTTTCGGCCTACAATGTTACGCTGACCACGTACCTCCTCTAGAATCTGCCTAGAAATTCGCTAATGCATAGCCCTCTATTTTTCTAAGCTCCATGTACCTATCTATGAGTCTTTTAAAAGACCCTATTTCTGCTTCCACTACCACCGCCAGCAGTGCATTCTATGCACCCACCACTCTCTGTGGAAAAACTTACATAGAAACATAGGAAACCTACAGCACAATACAGGCCCTTCGGCCCTCAAAGTTGTGCTGAACATGTCCCTACCTGAGAAATTACTAGGGTTACCCATAGCCCTCTATTTTTCTAAGCTCCATGTACCTGTCCAAAAGTCTCTTAAAAGACCCTATCGCATCCGTCTCCACCACCGTTGTCGGCAGCCCATTCCACGCACTCATCACTCTCTGAGTAAAAAACTTACCCCTGACATCTCCTCTGTACCTACTTCTCAGCACCTTAAACCTGTGTCCTCTTGTGGCAACCATTTCAGCCCTGGGAAAAAGCCTCTGACTATCCACACGATCAATGCCTCTCATCATCTTATACACCTCTATCAGGTCACCTCTCAAACTCCGTTGCTCCAAGGAGAAAAGGCTGAGTTATGTGAAAAAAAAATTAAGTCCAAAATTGGGATATTAAAGACAGAAACGGGTGAATTTATTATAGGGAACAAGGAAATGGCAGATGAGTTGAGCAGGTTCTTTGGATCTGTCTTCACTAGGGAAGACACAAGCAAAAGAAGAAATTACGACACATTTGGATAGCAGTAGAAGGATCAGTCCGAGTCAGCATGGATTTATGAAGGGAAAATCATGCTTGACTAATCTCTGGAGTTTTTTGAGGATGTAACTATGAAAATGGACAAGAGAGAGCCAGTGGATGTAGTGTACCTGGACTTCCAGAAAGCCTTTGATAAAGTCCCACATAGGAGATTAGTGGGGAAAATTAGGGCACATGGTATTGCGGGCAGAGTACTGATGTGGATTGAAAATTGGCTGGCTGACAGGAAACAAAGAGTAGTGATTAACGGGTCCCTTTCAGAATGGCAGGCTGTGACCAGTGGGGTACCGCAAGGTTCGGTGCTGGGACCGCAGCTGTTTACAATATACATTAATGATTTAGATGAAGGGATTAAAAGTAACATTAGCAAATCTTCTGATGACACAAAGCTGGGTGGCAGTGTGAAATGTCAGGAGGATGTTATGAGAATGCAGGGTGACTTGGACAGGTTAGGTGAGTGGGCGAATGTATGGCAGCTGCAGTTTAATGTGGATAAATGTGAGGTTATCCACTTTGGTGGCAAGAACAGGAAGGCAGATTACTATCTAAATGGAGTCAAGTTAGGAAAAGGGGAAGTACAACGAGATCTAGGTGTTCTTGTACATCAGTCAATGAAAGCAAGCATGCAGGTACAGCAGGCAGTGAGGAAAGCTAATGGCATGCTGGCCTTTATAACAAGAGAAATTGAGTATAGGAGTAAAGAGGTCCTTCTGCAGCTCTACAGGGCCCTGGTGAGACCCCACCTGGAGTATTGTGTGCAGTTTTGGTCTCCAAATTTGAGGAAGGACATTCTTGCTATTGAGGGAGTGCAGCGTAGGTTCACGAGGTTAATTCCCGGAATGGCAGGTTTGTCATATGTTGAAAGATTGGAGCGACTGGGCCTGTATACACTGGAATTTAGAAGGATGAGAGGGGATCTGATTGAAACATATAAGATTATTAAGTGATTGGACACACTGGAGGCAGGAAGCATGTTCCCACTGATGGGTGAGTCCAGAACTAGAGGCCACAGTTTAAGAATAAGGGGTAGGCCCTTTAGACAGAGATGCAGAAAAACTTTTTCACCCAGAGAGTGGTGGATATGTAGAATGCTCTGCCCCAGATGGCAGTGGAGGCCAAGTTTCTGGATGCTTTCAAGAGAGAGTTAGATAGAGCTCTTATAGATAGCGGGGTCAAGGGATATGGGGAGAGGGCAGGAACGGGGTACTGATTGTGCATGATCAGCCATGATCACAGTGAATGGTGGTGCTGGCTAGGAGGGCCGAATGGCCTACTGCTGCACCTACTGTCTATTGTCACTCAACCTATTCTCATAAGGCATGCTCCCTAATCCAGGCAACATCCTTGTAAATCTCCTCTGCACCCTATCTATGGCTTCCACATCCTTCCTTAAGTGAGGTGACCAGAACTAAGCACAGTACTCCAAGTGGGGACTGACCAGAGTCTTATATAGCTGCACCATTACCTCTCGGCTCCAAATTCAATTCCACGATTGATGAAAGCCAATACACCATACACTTTCTTAACCACAGAGTCAACCTGCGCAGCTGCTTTGAATGTCCTGTGGACTCGGATCCCAAGATCCCTCTGATCCTCCACACTGCCAAGAGTCTTACCATTAATAGACAATAGACAATAGGTGCAGAAGTAGATCATTCGGCCCTTCGAGCCTGCACCGCCATTCTGAGATCATGGCTGATCATCTACTATCAATACCCGGTTCCTGCCTTGTCCCCATATCCCTTGATTCCCCTATCCATAAGATAACTATCTAGCTCCTTCTTGAAAGCATCCAGAGAATTGGCCTCCACTGCCTTCTGAGGCAGTGCATTCCAGACCCCCACAACTCTCTGGGAGAAGAAGTTTTTCCTTAACTCTGTCCTAAATGACCTACCCCTAATTCTCAAACCATGCCCTCTGGTACTGGACTCTCCCAGCATCTGGAACATATTTCCTGCCTCTATCTTGTCCAATCCCTTAATAATCTTATATGTTGCAATCAGATCCCCTCTCAATCTCCTTAATTCCAGCGTGTACAAGCCCAGTCTCTCTAACCTCTCTGCGTAAGACAGTCTGGACATCCCAGGAATTAACCTTGTGAATCTACGCTGCACTTCCTCTACAGCCAGGATGTCCTTCCTTAACCCTGGAGACCAAAACTGTACACAATACTCCAGGTGTGGTCTCACCAGGGCCCTGTACAAATGCAAAAGAATTTCCTTGCTCTTGTACTCAATTCCTTTTGTAATAAAGGCCAACATTCCATTAGCCTTCTTCACTACTTGCTGCACTTGCTCACTCACCTTCAGTGACTGATGAACAAGGACTCCTAGATCTCTTTGTATTTCTCCCTTACCTAACTCTACACCGTTCAGATAATAATCTGCCTTCCTGTTCTTACTCCCAAAGTTGATAACCTCATACTTATTCACATTAAACGTCATCTGCCAAGTATCTGCCCACTCACTCAGCCTATCCAAGTCACCCTGAATTCTCCTAACAACCTCATCACATGTCACACTGCCACCCAGCTTAGTATCATCAGCAAACTTGCTGATGTTATTCTCAATGCCTTCATCTAAATCGTTGATGTAAATCGTAAACAGCTGTGGTCCCAATACCGAGCCCTGTGGCACCCCACTAGTCACCACCTGCCATTCCGAGAAACACCCATTCACCGTTACCCTTTGCTTTCTATCTGCCAACCAGTTTTCTATCCATGTCAATATCTTCCCCCCCAATGCCATGAGCTCTGATTTTACCCACCAATCTCCTATGTGGGACCTTATCAAATGCCTTCTGAAAATCGAGGTACACTACATCCACTGGATCTCCCTTGTCTAACTTCCTGGTTACATCCTTGAAAAACTCCAATAGATTAGTCAAGCATGATTTGCCCTTGGTAAATCCATGCTGGCTCGGCCCAATCCTATCACTACTATCTAGATATGCCACTATTTCATCTTTAATAATGGACTCTAGCATCTTCCCCACTACTGATGTTAGGCTGACAGGACGATAGTTCTCTGTTTTCTCCCTCCCTCCTTTCTTAAAAAGTGGGATAACATTAGCCATTCTCCAATCCTCAGGAACTGATCCTGAATCTAAGGAACATTGGAAAATGATTACCAATGCATCCGCAATTTCCAGGGCCACCTCCTTTAGTACCCTAGGATGCAGACCATCTGGACCTGGGGATTTGTCAGCCTTCAGTATTGTCAGCCAATACTATATTCTGCCATCATAATTGACCTACCAAAATGAACCACTTCACACTCTCTCTGCCCATCACTCTGCCTGTTCTCCATCTTCCTCTGGTGCCCCCCTCTCCACCTTTCTTTCTCCCGAGGCCTCCTGTCCCATGATCCTTTCCCTTCTCCAGCTCTGTATCACATTTGCCAATCACCTTTTCAGCTCTTAGCTTCATCCCACCCCCTCCGGTCTTCTCCTATCATTTTGCATTTCCCCCTCACCCCACTACTTTCAAATCTCTTACTATCTTTCCTTTCAGTTAGTCCTGATGAAGGGTCTTGGCCCAAAACATTGACAGTGCTTCTCCTTATAGATGCTGCCTGGCCTGCTGTGTTCCACCAGCATTTTGTGTGTGTTTGAATTTCCAGCATCTGCAGATTTCCTCGTGTTTGCACTGGAGATAGTAAATGAGTAATGGGGGCAATGAAATGGCAGATCATCTGAATAAATATTTTAAGACCATAAGATATAGGTTGTATGTTGCTGCAGAAGAATAGACAGATTAGGAGAATGTGGCAGATGGAAAACAGTATTGGGGTGTGTATGGTCTTGCACTTTGGTAGAAGGATTAAGATCATTGACTATTTTCTAGCAGGGAGAAAATTCAAAAACCCAAGGAGCAAAGGGACTTGGGAGTCTTTGTGCAGGATTCCCTAAAGGTTAATTTGCAGATTGAATCGGTGGTGAGGAAGTTGAATGAATGCAAGTTGAATGCAATAGATAGTGTAGAGGATTGTCGAAGATTGCAGAGAGACATTGATAGGATGCAGAAGTGGGCTGAGAAGTGGCAGATGGAGTTCAACCCGGAGAAGTGTGAGGTGATACACTTTGGAAGGACAAACTCCAAGGCAGAGTACAAAGTAAATGGCAGGATACTTGGTAGTGTGGAGAAGCAGAGGGATCTGGGGGTACATGTCCACAGATCCCTGAAAGTTGCCTCACAGGTAGATAGGGTAGTTAAGAAAGCTTATGGGGTGTTAGCTTTCATAAGTCGAGGGATAGAGTTTAAGAGATGCGATGTAATGATGCAGCTCTATAAAACTCTGGTTAGGCCACACTTGGAGTACTGTGTCCAGTTCTGGTTGCATCTGTATAGGAAGGATGTGGAAGCATTGGAAAGGGTACAGAGGAGATTTATCAGGATGCTGCCTGGTTTAGAGAGTATGGATTATGATCAGAGATTAAGGGAGCTAGGGCTTTACTCTTTGGAGAGAAGGAGGATGAGAGGAGACATGATAGAGGTGTACAAGATATTAAGAGGAATAGACAGAGTGGACAGCCAGCGCCTCTTCCCCAGGGCACCACTGCTCAGTACAAGAGGACATGGCTTTAAGGTAAGGGGAGGGAAATTCAAGGGGGATATAAGAGGAAGGTTTTTCACTCAGAGAGTGGTTGGTGCGTGGAATGCACTGCCTGAGTCAGTGGTGGAGGCAGATACACTAGTGAAGTTTAAGAGACTGCTAAACAGATATATGGAGGAATTTAAGGTGGGGGGGTTATATGGGAGGCAGGGTTTGAGGGTCAGCACAACATTGTGGGCCGAAGGGCCTGTAATGTGCTGTACTGTTCTATGTTCTATGTTATTGTTAGTATTAGTTTCAAGAGGACTAGAATATAGAAGCAGGGGTATCATGTTGAGGCTGTATAAGGCAATGGTGAACATGAAGCCTCACTTGGAATAGTGTGAACAGGTTTAGGGCCCTTCTATAAGAAAGGATGTGCTGACATTGGGGAGGGTTCAGAAGAGATTCACAAGAATGATTCTGGGATTGAAAGGCTTATCATATGAACAGTGATTGAAGGCTCTAGGTGTACTTGCTGGAATTTAGAAGAATGAGAGGGGGATCTCATTGAAACCTATTGATTGTTGAATGCCTAGGTAGAATGGATGTGAAGAGGATATTTCCTACAGTGGGTGAATCTAAGATTGGAGGGCACAGGCTCAGAATAGAGGGTCACCCATTTATAGCAGAGATAAGGTGGAGTCTCTTGGTAGAGGGTGGTGAAGCTGTGAAATTCATTGATGTAGGGACGGTGGTGGTCACTAGGCACATTTAAGGCAGAGGTTGATAGGTTCTTAATTAGTCAGGGCATGAAAGATTATAGGGTGAAGGTAGGAGAATGAGGTTAAGAGGGAAATGGATCAGCCATGATGAAATGGTGGAGAAGTATCAATGGGCCAGACAGCCTAATTCTGCTCCTATGTCTTATGGTCTTATGGTGTTATGGACATAATTTTGTGGACTGTTGAACAAGTCAGACTCGTGTTCTTTTTTACGTTCAAATATTCTTAATGGTGATGTAATTAAAATGGACTAACTGCATCTGTACATAACAGGTATACAAATTTTAAATTATGTGAAGAATTGTTGCTATAAACAGCTATCATAAGTTGTCTCAATGGTGAAACATCTTGCTATGTGTGACCATAATTAGTTTTAAATAAATGAAATCTTATTAAATAAATTAAGCAATTAATAATTAATGTAAAAACAATGTTGTTACCAGAGCGGCAGAACAGATAGCAGAGTAGTTGTAGAGGAAAATGTTGTTCAGCCTATGTCCAAAGTCATGAATCAAAAGGTTGAACATAGTGTTCTGAACTGTATATTTTTCAATGCAGGAAAGGCAGATGAGCTCAGGTTGTGGATCATCTGTGGAATTATGACATTGTAGCCATTTGTAATCATTGGTTGTAGGAAGGGCAGGTCTGTAGGCTCAGTATTCTGGGGTTCTCTTGTTTTAGGAGCGACAGAACAGCAGGGATTAAAGGGGGAGGGGCAGCATTACCAGTTGGGGAAAATGTCGCAGCAGTGCTCAGACAGGACAGTCTGAAGAACTAATCTAGTGAGGCTTTATTGGTAGAACAGAGAAATAAGAAAGCTATGACCGACCAACAGGCAGCAGGATTTAGAGGAGCAAATTTGCAGAGAGATCGCAGACTGTTGCAAGAAACATAAGGTTGTTATAGCAGGTAATTTTAACTTTCTACACATTGATTGGAACTCCCATATTGTAAAAGAACTAAGTGGAATAGAGTTTGTCAGATGCGTTCAGAAAAATTTCCTTAATCAGTGGATAGAAGTCTCAGATAGAGAGAGTGCAATACTTGATCTGCTATAAGGGAAAGAGACAGAGCAGGTGCCAGAAGTGTGTGTAGGGAACACTTTGCATCTAGTGATCATAATGCCATTAGGTTCAAGGTAATTATGGAAAAGGATGTGTCTGCTCTTCAGATTGAGATTGGAAATTAGAGAAAGTCTAATTTTGATGGTATTAGAAAGATATGATGTGTAGATTGGGATAGGTTGTTTTTTGATAAAGGTATACTTAGTAAGTGGAAGGCCTTCCAAAATGAATTTTTGAGAGTACAGGGTTTGTTTACTCTGTCAGAATAAAAGGCAAGGATAACAGGTTTAAGGAATCATGGTTTTCAAGAGATATTGAGGCTGTGGTTAAGAGAAAGAAGGAGTTCCATAGCAGGTATAGGCAGGTAGGAACAAATGAAGCAATTGAGCAGTATAAGAAATGCAAGAGAGCACTTAAGAAGGAAATCAGGAAGGCTAAAAGAAGGTATGAGGTTCTCCAGCAGACAAGGTGAAGGAGAATCTGAAGGGCTTCCATGGATATATTAAGAGCAGACGTATAGCAAGGGTCAAAATTGGACCTCTGGAATCGATGGTAATTGATGTGTGGATCGTAAAAGATTGGGGGAGATCTTAAATGGTTTTTTTTTTGCATCTCTATTTATTTGGGAGATGAACACAGAATATATTGAAGTGAGGGAAAGTAGCCTTTTTTTTCAATCGAAACAAGAGGTTGAGAGTGGAAGACTGAAGGCATCATGGAGAGAAGGTCGTTTTCCTTTAACAGCTCGGGGAAAAGAGGCTAGACTGCGCAGGCGTGTGACGTAGCGTGCCAAGGTTTAAAAGAAAGACCGCCATATACAGTGGCCATCGTTGGAGTAGACTGAATCCGAGTGGGACGGCTTTGGCTCAGTCAGGCTTCGGCGAGAAACAGGCAGAGGCGAGGGTAGGTTCCAGTAAGTTTCAGATTTCTTTTTTTTTTGTTCAGGCTAGAGAATACGCCAGGCAGGATGTTGGAATGCTCCTCTTGCAGGATGTGGGAAGTCAGGGAGACGTCTGGTCTCCCTGACAACAATACCTGTAAGAAGTGCATCCAGCTGCAGCTCCTAACAGACCGCATTAGGGAACTGGAGCAGGAGCTGGATGTCCTCTGGATCATTTGGGAGACTGAGCAGTTTATAGATAGCAGCTTCCGGGAGGTAGTTACACCTAAGGAAAAGGGCACAGGTAATTGGGTTACCGTCAGGCAAGGGAAGGGGAAAGGGCAGGTAGTGCAGGGTTCCCCTGTGACCATTCCCCTCCAAAACAGGTATACCGATTTGGATACTGTTGGGGGGGAATGGCTTACCTGGGACAAGCTGCGGCAGCCGGATCCCTGGCACTGAGTCTGGTTCTGCAGTGCAGAAGGGAGGGAGGAAGAAGAGGAGAGCGGTACTGATAGAGTACTCCGTAGTCAGGGGTACAGACAGCAGATTCTGTGGTCGTGACAGAGACTCCCGGATGGTTTGTTGTCTCCGGGTGCCAGGGTCAGGGATGTCTCTGATCGCGTGCACAGCATTCTGAGGTGGGAAGGTGATCAGCCAGATGTTATGGTACACATCGGTACCAATGACATAGGTAGAAAGAGTCAAGAGGTCCTGAAGAGTGAGTACAGAGAGCTTGGTAGGAAGTTGAAAAACAGGACCTCGAGGGTAGTAATCTCCAGATTGCTGCCTGTGCCACGTGCCAGTGAGGGTAAGAGTAGGATGCTCTGGCAGATGAACACGTGGCTGAGAAACTGGTGTAGGGGGCAGGGTTTCAGATTTCTAGATCATTGGGACCTTTTCTGGGCCAGGTGGGACCTGTACAAAAGAGACGGGTTACACCTGAACTACAAGGGGACCAATATTCTTGCAGGGAGGTTTGCTAGTGTTATTGGGGAGGGTTTAAACTAGATTTGCAGGGGGATGGGAACCAGAGTGCCAGAGTAGATAGTGGGACGGGGGTAAAAATAAATGATGTTAGTAGTTCATGCAAAGTCACAAATAGTAAGGTTGTGTGTGGTGGTAATAATCTTCTGAGGTGTGTAAATTTCAATGCGAGGAGTATTGTGGGAAAGGCAGATGAGCTGAGGGTCTGGATTGGACATGGGATTATGACTTCATAGCCATTACTGAAACTTGGCTACAGGAGGGGCAGGACTGGCAGCTCAGTGTTCCAGGGTTCTGATGTTTCAGACGTGATATGGGAGAGGGATGAAGGGTGGGGAGCTGGCTTTGCTAGTCAGGAAAAATATTACAGCAGTGCTTCGGCAGGACAGATTAGAGGGCTATTACTAAGGCCATATGGGTGGAGCTGAGAAACAGGAAAGGTATGACCACATTAATAGGGTTGTATTATAGACAGCGAGAATTGGAGGAGTAAATCTGCAGAGAGATAACAGACAACTGCAGGAAACAGAAAGTTGTGATTGTAGGGGATTTTAATTTTCCATACATTGATGGGGACACCCATACTATTAAAGGTCTAGATGGGTTAGAGCTTGTAAAATGTGTTCAGGAAAGTTTTCTAAATCAATATATAGATGTACCAACTAGGGAGGATGCAATATTAGATCTCCTATTAGGAAATGAGTTACGGCAGGTGATGGAAGTGTGTGTAGGGGAACACTTTGGTTCCAGTGATCATAACGCCATTAGTTTTAACTTGATCATGGATAAAGATAGATCTGGTCTTCGGGTTGAAGTTCTAAACTGGAAAAAGGCCGAATTTGAAGAAATGAGAAAGGATCTAAAAAGTGTAGATTGGGACAGGTTATTCTCTGGCAAGGATGTGATTAGTAAGTGGGAGGCCTTCAAAGGAGAAATTTTGAGAGTCCAGAGTTTGTATGTTGCTGTCAGGGTTAAAGGCAAAATGAATAAGAATAAGGAAACTTGGTTCTCAAGGGATATTGGAACTCAGATAAAGATGGAGAGAGAGATGTATAACATGTATAGGCAACAGGGAGGAAATAAGATGCTTGAGGAGTATAAAAAGAGTAAGAAAATACTTAAGAAAGAAATCAGGAGGGCTAAAAGAAGACATGAGGTTGCTTTGGCAGTCAGGGTGAAGGATAATCCTAAGAGCTTCTACAGGTATGTTAAGAGCAAAAGGATAGTAAGGGATAAAATTGGTCCTCTTGAAGATCAGAGTGGTCGGCTATGTATGGAACCAAAAGAAATGGGAGAGATATTAAATGGGTTTTTAGCATCTGTACTTACTAAGGAAACTGGAATGGAGTCTATGGAAACAAGACAAACAAGTAGGGAGGTCATGGAACTTATACAGATTAAAGAGGAGGAGGTGCTTGCTGTCTTGAGACAAATCAGAGCAGATAAATCCCCAGGACCTGACAGGGTATTCCCTCAGACCTTGAAGGAGACTAGTGTTGAAATTGCAGGGGCCCAGGTAGCTGTATTTAAAATGTCGATATCCACGGGTCAGGTGCCAGACGATTGGAGGATATGTAGCTCATGTAGTTCCGTTGTTTAAAAAAGGCTAAAAAAGTAAGCCAGGAAATTATAGGCCGGTAAGCTTGACATTGATAGTGGGTAAATTATTGAAAGGAGTACTAAGAGATGGGATCTACAAGTATTTGGATAGACAGGGACTTATTAGAAAAAATCAGCATGGCTTTGTGCATGGTAGGTCATGTTTAACCAATCTATTAGAGTTTTTCGAGGAAGTTACCAGGAAAGTGGATGAAGGGAAGGCAGTGGATGTTGTATACATGGACTTCAGTAAGGCCTTTGACAAGGTCCCGCACGGGAGGTTAGTTAGGAAGATTCAGTCGTTAGGTTTACATGGAGAGGTAGTAAATTGGATTAGACATTGGCTCAATGGGAGAAGCCAGAGAGTGGTAGTGGAGGATTGCTACTCTGAGTGGAGGCCTGTGACTAGTGTTGTGCCACAGGGATCAGTGCTGTGTCCATTGTTATTTGTCATCTAGATCAATGATCTGGATGATAATGTGGCAAATTGGATCAGCAAATTTGCTGATGATTCAAAGATTGGAGATGTAGTGGACAGTGAGGAAGGTTTTCAAAGCTTGCAGAGGGATTTGGACCAGTTGGAGGAATGGGCTGAAAAATGGCAGATGGAGTTTAATGCAGACAAGTGTGAGGTATTGCACTTTGGAAGGTCAAACCAAGTTAGAACATACAAGGTAAATGGTAGGATACTGAGGAGTGCAGTAGAACAGAGGGATCTGGGAGTACAGATACATAATTCCCTAAAAGTGGTGTCACAAGTAGATAGGGTTGTAAAGGGAGCTTTTGGTACATTAGTCTTTATAAATCAAAGTATTGAGTATAAGAGTTGGAATGTAATGGTGAGGTTGTATAAGACATTAATGAGACTGAATTTGGAATATTGTGTGCAGTTTTGGTCACCTAATTACAGGAAGGATATTAATAAGGTTGAAAGAGTGCAGAGAAGGTTTACAAGGATGTTGCTGGGACTTGAGAAACTGAGTTACAGAAAAAGGTTGAATAGGTTAGGTCTTTATTCCCTGGAGTGTAGGAGAATGAGGGGTGATTTGATAGAGGTGTATAAAATTATGATAGGTATAGATAGAGTGAATGCAAGCAGGCTTTTTCCACTGAGGCCAGTGGAGAAAAAAACAGAGGTCATGGGTTAAGGGTGAAGGGGAAAAGTTTAAAGGGAACATTAGGGGGGCTTCTTCATGCAGAGAGTGGTGGGAGTGTGGAATGAGCTGCCAGATGAAGTGGTGAATGTGGGCTCACTTTTGACATTTAAGAAAATCTTGGACAGGTATATGGATGAGAGGGGTTTGAAGGGATATGGCCCAGTTGCAGATCAGTGGGACTAAGCAGAAAAATGGTTTGGCACAGCCAAGAAGGGCCAAAAGACCTGTTTCTGTGCTGTAATGTTCTATTGTTCTGTGGTTCTATGGTCCTTGACCAGTCCCTCATGTGCCCGTCGGGACAAAGCATCAGCATCAATGTTCCTGCTTCCCGGCTGATACCTCAGGCTGAAATCATAGGCAGACAACGCCGCCAGCCACCGATGGCCTGTGGCAGAGGTCAGAATATAAGTTAGGGAGTTGTTGTCCGTCCTCACCTCAATCTTGGCCCCATAGAGGTAGTCACTCAGCTTATCCACCATAACCCATTTCAATGCCAGAAATTCCAACTTGTGTGTGGGATAGTTTTTTTCGGAAGGCGACAGACTCTGGCTAACAAACGCAATGGGCCTCAACCCGCTGCCCTGATCCTGATACAGGATGCCCCCTAAACCGTCTCGGCTAGCATCCATGTGCAGTACATACGGTAATCTGGAGTCCGCAAAAGCCAGCACTGGCACTGGAGTCAGCAGCTTCTTCAGCGACTGAAAGGCCTCTTCATATTTTGCATCCCACCTCAGTCCAAAGTGCTCTGACAGGCTAAGATACTCTCCACCCTCCTGTCCTTTTCTCCCTCTCCCTTTCTTCCCCAAGGGAGAGTAATCACTCCGCGTAGCCTTTCACGAACTTCCGATAGCAACTGCAGAAACCGAGGTGCGAACACAGAGCACCTACAGTCTGGGGTCTTGGCCAAGTGGTAACTGCCTCTATCTTAGGTGGATCTATAGCTACTCCATCTATGAGACTATGTGCCCACCATAACTAACAGACATTTGGCACACCTGGCACTTGTCCAGGAAAAGTTTTAACCCATCAGCTTTCAGGCAGCCCAGCACCTTCAGCAGCCTTGATTCATGTTCTTTCAAGATGGATCCAAATACCGTGAGGTCATTCAGATATACCAGTACCTCAAGCAAGTTCATATCCCCCACCATTTTCTCCATGACCCACTGGAAGATTTCAGGAGCTCCTGACATACTCTGGGGCATCCCTTCGAACTGGAAAAATCCCAGAGGAAATATAAATGCCATTTTCTCTTTGTCAGCCTCACTTATGGGGATCTAATAATATCCACTCCTCAAGTCCAACACACTGAACCACTTTGCACCACTCAGACAGGTCAGTGCATCTTCAGTCCTCGGGACAGTATACTGGTCAGGGACGGTGCGCCTGTTCAGAGTCCTATAGTCCACACACAAATGCCTACCTTTCAATTCTTCTTTCCGGCCACTACTATTGGGGACTCGGTGAAGATCCCAGCTTCCTTCAACTTACACAAATTCTGCCACACGTCTTCCATGTCTGCAGGGTCCAGTTGCCGTGACCTCTCTCTAAATGGGGTATCCTCAGTCACCTGGATAGTGTGACGAGTGCTCTTGGAACAACCCACATCAAACACGTCAGTGGAAAAGACACCTTTCAGCTTCAACATCTTCTCTTCCAACGTACTCTTCCAACCTGCAGGAACTGGGGAGTCCCCAAAGTTGAATGACACCGCGGTCAACTTCATCCCCTTTTAGTTTCTCCCCAGCTTGTCTCACAGGGACACTAGGCATTACCATCACCGGGAACAAATGCGCCAGGGGCATCCCCCGCTTGCCTCGTCATGGCGTTCCTGACAATCACTGCAATTTTGCTCGCCTGTACAACTGAGGGCTTCTGCAATTCAGGCCTCACCAGTACCCCAGCAGGAAATCCTGACTCCCCCTCATGGTCTTCCAGAGTGTCCACTAAGAGGGCTTCACCCTCAGGCACTCCAGGAAACTTAGGTGTCCCCAACACTCACGCTACTTCCCCAGGCCGTACTACCATTGACTTTGACTGGGTGAACCACACAGTACCTTGTCTAAATTCAGTATCCAGCCTCATACTTCCTCAAAAGCATGGACAATGTTCCCACCCAGAAAGCTCTCACCAGCATTCTCCTTGCAGGCCCCAGTGAGCCTCCTCTCAAGAGGGGTGTTGGTCCTCACCAGAATTGAAACACCACCCTTCTCAACAGGTTCTGGACAAACCAGCACTAATGTATCAAGGACCTCAAACACTCACACATCGGCCTCGGAGAACTCCAAATTCACTAACAAATAACCGTTGTACGGATAATCACTCGCACTAAGCCCTCAGATCTCCAGTGCCCTGAATGGGGCAATGGTAAATGCTTCAGATACTGGTTGTAAAACAAACAGTACAACAACATGACCTGTGACCCAGAGTCAAGTATGGCTTTGACATAAATGCCCTCTATCCATAGCGACACACTGGAGCATGGTCCCACTAAGCCTTCAGGAATAGGTCCTTTTGCTTTTGGGGGTTCCTTGGCACATTACTGGAAACGTGTTCCCCCAGAGACACCAGGCCGATCCCTCACTGGGTTTCCTCTAGGTTTTCCCAATGACTCTCCCTGCTGAGGTACCCGGGGTCTCACTTTCCTTCTGGCGTGACACCTGCTGCCAGCAGCCCTCCGCATTGTTCGTTCCCTTGGGGGAGCAGCCCCACCATGAGCTCCATCATATGGGGGGGAGGGGGGTCACACCCGCTGATAACAGCCGACCTATCTCCATTCTTAACTCTGCCACATTCTCCTCTACCTCTCCATGGGGGTAAGCTTTCTGTGGTCACTTCACTACTACCAAGGACTGTACTCTGCTGACAGAGGCCTCCCGCCCCTCCAACCCATTCTCCACTTCCCGTACCTCTCTGATCAACTCAACAAAAGATGGACGGGACGCATTTTATGAGACTGTTGGAGACCCTAAACAATCAGGTCATGGGACTGGGCGCCCCTGTCTATCTGGTCCATTCCTAACTGATCCACCTCAGCCACCTGGATGACCCTCTGCGCTGCAAGCAATTTAGCTTCCTCTTTAGCTGAAAAATATAAGCATCTCCCCCTTCTCCTGACCTATGTCCTGAAACTCCACCATGAACTCTAATGGACTTCCTGTCAGGCCAAAATAGCTTTCTAGTGCTCACAGGTAATTGCTCACGGTTGCTAGGGGATACTTCAATCCTTGCTGGTAGGTTTGCTAGCATGGTTCAGGAGGGTTTAAACTAATTTGCAAGGGGGATGGGACCTGGAGCGATAGAGCAGTGAAAGAAGTGCATGGAGTAAAGCCAGACCTAACATATTGAGAGACTTTGAGGAAAGAGAAACAGAATAAAGGGTGTAAAGGTAGTAAGGTAGAAGGGCTGAAGTGTGTGTACTTCAATGCAAGAAGCATCAGGAACAAAGGTGATGAACTGAGAGCTTGGATACATACATGGAATTATGATGTAGTGGCCATTACAGAGACTTGGCTGGTACCAGGGCAGGAATGGATTCTCAATATTGCTGGATTTCAGTGCTTTAAAAGGGATAGAGAGGGGGGAAAAGGGGAGGAAGGGTGGCATTACTGGTCAGGGATACTATTACAGCTACAGAAAGGGTTGGTAATGTAGCAGGATCCTCTTTTGAGTCAGTATGGGTGGAAGTCAGGAACAGGAAGAGAGCAGTTACTCTACTAGGGGTATTCTATAGGTCCCCTGGTAGCAGCAGAGATACCGAGGAACAGATTGGGAGGCAGATTTTGGAAAGGTGCAAAAATAACAGGGTTTTTATCATGGGTGAATTTAACTTCCCTAATATTGATTGGCACTTGATCAGTTTCAAGGGTTTAGATGGGGCAGAGTTTGTTAAGTGCGTCCAAGACGGATTCCTGTATGTTGACAGGCTGACTAGGGGGAATGCCATACTAGATCTAGTATTAGGTAACGAACTGGGTCAGGTCACAGATCTCTCAGTGGGTGAGCATCTGGGGGACAGTGATCACCGCTCCCTGGCCTTTAGCATTATCATGGAAAAGGATAGAATCAGAGAGGACAGGAAAATTTTTAATTGGGGAAGGGCAAATTATGAGGCTATAAGGCTAGAACTTGCGGGTGTGAATTGGGATGATGTTTTTGCAGGGAAATGTACTATGGACATGCGGTCAATGTTTAAGGATCTCTTGCAGGATGTTAGGGATAAATTTGTCCCGGTGAGGAAGATAAAGAATGGTAGGGTGAAGGAACCATGGGTGACAAGTGAAGTGGAAAATCTAGTCAGGTGGAAGAAGGCAGCATACATGAGGTTTAGGAAGCAAGGATCAGATGGGTCTATTGAGGAATATAGGGTAGCAAGAAAGGAGCTGAAGAAGGGGCTGAGAAGAGCAAGAAGGGGGCATGAGAAAGCCTTGGCGAGTAGGGTAAAGGAAAACCCCAAGGAATTCTTCAATTATGTGAAGAACAAAAGGATGACAGGAGTGAAGGTAGGACCGATTAGAGATAAAAGTGGGAAGATGTGCCTGGAGGCTGTGGAAGTGAGCGAGGTCCTCAATGAATACTTCTCTTTGGTATTCATGAATGAGAGGGAACTTGATGACGGTGAGGACAATATGAGTGAGGTTAATGTTCTGGAGCATATTGATATTAAGGGAGAGGAGGTTTTGGAGTTGTTAAAATACATTAGGACTGATAGGTCCCCGGGGCCTGACAGAATATTCCCCAGGCTGCTCCACGAGGCGAGGGAAGAGATTGCTGAGCTTCTGACTAGGATCTTTATGTCCTTGTTGTCCACGGGAATGGTACCGGAGGATTGGAAGGAGGCGAATGTTGTCCCTTGTTCAAAAAAGGTAGTAGGGATAGTCCGGGTGATTATAGACCAGTGAGCCTTACGTCTGTGGTGGGAAAGCTGTTAGAAAAGATTCTTAGAGATAGGATCTATGGGCACTTAGAGAATCATGGTCTGATCAGGGACAGTCAGCACGGCTTTGTGAAGGGCAGATCGTGTCTAACAAGCCTGATAGAGTTCTTTGAGGAGGTGACCAGGCATATAGATGAGGGTAGTGTAGTGGATGTGATCTACATGGATTTTAGTAAGGCATTTGACAAGGTTCCACATGGTAGGCTTATTCAGAAAGTCAGAAGGCATGGGATCCAGGGAAGTTTGGCCAGGTGGATTCAGAATTGGCTTGCCTGCAGAAGGCAGAGGGTCGTGGTGGAGGGAGTACATTCAGATTGGAGGGTTGTTACTAGTGGTGTACCACAAGGATCTGTTCTGGGACCTCTACTTTTTGTGATTTTTATTAACAACCGGTATGTGGGGGTAGAAGGGTGGGTTGGCAAGTTTGCAGACGACACAAAGGTTGGTGGTGTTGTAGATAGTGTAGAGGATTCAACCCGGAGAAGTGTGAGGTGGTACATTTTGGAAGGACAAACTCCAAGGCAGAGTACAAAGTAAATGGCAGGATATTTGGTAGTGTGGAGGAGCAGAGGGATCTGGGGGTACATGTCCATAGATCCCTGAAAGTTGCCTCACAGGTAGATAAGAAAGCTTATGGTGTGCTAGTTTTCATAAGTCGAGGGATAGAGTTTAAGAGATGCGGTGTAATGATGCAGCTCTATAAAACTCTAGTTAGGCCACACTTGGAGTTTTGTGTCCAGTTCTGGTCACGTCAGTATAGGAAGGTTGTGGAAGCTTTGGAAAGTGTACAGAGGAGATTTACCAGGATGCTGCCTGGTTTAGAGAGTATGGATTATGATTAGAGCTTAAGGGAGTGAGGGCTTTACTCTTTGGAGAGAAGGAGGATGAGAGGAAACATGATAGAGGTGTACAAGATATTAAGAGGAATAGACAGAGTGGACAGCCAGCGCCTCTTCCCCAGAGCACCATTGCTCAGTACAAGAGGACATGGCTTTAAGGTAAGGGGAGGGAAGTTCAAGGGGGATATTAGAGGAAGGTTTTTTACTCAGAGAGTGGTTGGTGTGTGGAATGCACTGCCTGAGTCAGTGGTGGAGGCAGATACACTAGTGAAGTTTAAGAGACTACTAAACAGGTATATGGAGGAATTTAAGTTGAAGGGTTGTATGGTAGGCAGGGTTTAAGGGTTGGCACAACATTGTGGGCTGAAGGGCCTGTACTGTGCTGTATTGTTCTGTGTTCCAGTTCTCCCTGCAGTTGTCTCGGGCACAATTACACTGTTTCTTTCCCCTCCTCCGTCCATTCCACCTGACATTTCCCACACACTCCTCCACCTGGGTCCCATCTGCCCACCCCACCCCACACCCTTTATTCCATGCTCCACCATCCTCTCCTATCAGATTGCATCATCTTCAGCTCTTTCTCACTTCCACCTATCAGTTCCCAACTTCCAGTGCAATTTTCACTGTCCCGCCTCCCCCGTGTTAACACTCCTGCACTTGAATCCATCCTCCAGCTAGCTCCCTTTCTCTCAATGTTTTTATACTGGTGGTCTCACCTCCACCTTTCAGTCCAGATGAAGGGTCTCGGCACAAAATATTGAATTTCCCTTTCCCTCTGACCCACTTAGTTTAGAACATAGAACAGTCCGTTCAGCCCATCATGTAGGTCTGAACTAATAAAGCTAATGATACTTAATCCCTTCTTTCTGCACATGGCCCATATCTTTCCATTTCCTGCACATTAATGTGCCTAAGACCCTCTTCAGCAACTCCTTCATATTTGCCTATGCCAACAGCCCTGGCAGCAAATTTGAAGTACCTACCACTCTCTGTGTGGAAAAATAATCCCTAAATATCTCCTTTAAAATTATGTCCTCTCGGTTCCAGTGACATCATCGTCGAGAATTGTAGTTTAAGTCAATAGCTCTTCCAGAAAAACGCATATTTTGCCCCGTTAACCCATCAAATATAGGATTTCTCAAAAGTATTTGAACTGATAAGAGGGGCAAGAATGGGGAAAAAGAATGGAAATAAAAAAAGCAACAATGCGGAGCCTGTGGACGAGAGGGGTGCAGCGAGCGGCTCTCCTACCCGACCGTGTGCTAGCAAGGCTGATGTTGGGCCTTGTTCAGGCGAAGCAGCAAATATGATCAAAATTTTGAAAGAGATACGGGAGTTCCAAGAAGATATAAAATGCAGCAGCTACATGATATTAAGTCAGAGCTTGCCAACATCAATCCAAAAATAGCGGTAGCAGAGACTCGAATTGAGAAGGTGGAAGATCGCGTGCAAAACGTGGAGCAGATGCTAAGTAAGACGATAAAAATATTAAATCAACAAGAAAGTTCCCAACGGAGCGGAAGGTTTGTCTATGACGGAGTTTGTACAAAAGTTGCTGTGGAACGTGCTGGAGATTCCTTCAACTATGGAGCTGGAAATTGAGAGGGCACATCGGGCGATCGTTCCTGAGACAGAGAAGATAAGCCACGCTCAATAGTAATTAAATTCCTTCGATACAGTACCAAGGCGGAGATTCTACAAAGGGCCTGGGGTAAGAAGAGGGTGTTTTTAGATGGTAAATTAATATATTTCGATCAAGATTTACCCCCCACCGTGGTCCTGCAGAAAAGTAAAGAATACTCTGAAGAAAAGCGAATACTAAAGCAAGAAAGGATTAGATTTCAAACTCCGTACACTGCTAAACTTTGAGTGTTTTATCAAGATGGGATCCAACTGTATCAGACAGTGGAAGAGGCGACTACAGACATGAACGCCAGAGGGTTGCCCGTCAGTGTGATCAAGCCGAGGGAAAGCCTGGCAGAGGAATTATCACGCTCTGCTTGGGAAATATTGCGAGAATCAAGAAGTACACAGGGAAATCTTTTCTGTGTAATGGATTTGTTCACTGACTTTTATGGATACTGCAATGGGGGCCCTCAACTCACAGGTAGGAGGGCCTATCCCCCACAGCTGGACATTTCCTTTAGCTCAACCCAGGGTCATCTACTAGAGACCTCAGCCTTGGAATCACACATTCGTTGCCATTTTTGTTATTATTTGCATTTCTTGGTTCTTATTTGTTCAGGGAGCAGATCGATTAAATTTTATTCTGCTAATTTCAATGACACATTGACAGATAAATACAGATGGCTAAGGACAAAGTAAAATTCATTTCTTTTAATGTCAATGGGCTATTAAATCTAATCAAACGTAATAGAATTCTATCCAAAATGAAAAAAGAACAAGCCCATGTAGTATATTTACAGGAAACTCATTTAAGTGATAATGAGCATAGAAAACTAAAGAGAATGGGCTTCACTAATTTGTTTTCCTCCTCATATAAATCAGGACATAGGAGCAGAGTTGCTATTCTTATCTCAAGTAAGCTAAATTTTGAAAAAGTATTTGAAATGGGAGATAAGGAGGCAGACAATTCTGGTAAGGGGGAATAAAAATGGAAATTCGGTTACTCTATTGAATATATATGCACCCCAAGAAGTGATATTGGTTTCTTTCAAAAAATTATTGATATTATGGTAATGGAAACAGAAGGTCTCCTTATATGTGGGGGAGACTTAAATTTATAATTACAGCCAAACTTATACTCTTCCATTAGAAAAACCTATGAAACAAAATCCTTACATAAGAAAGTTAATACACTTTTTGAGGATGTTGGTTTAATTGGTACATGGAGGGACCTTCACCCTGACGGAAGGGATTACACTCATTATTCTGTTCCTCATTCTGTATATACAAGAATAGACTATTTCATAACATTTGGAAAAGACAAAGACAATATAAACATCTGTGGAACTGGGACAATAGATGTAAGTGACCATGAACCTATATATTTATCTGTTGATTTTGACCTACAATCAAAGAATATTATTTGGAAACTAAATTCAGGTCTACTCAATGATCCGTACTTTAAGGAACAAATTGAAAAAGAAATTGGTCTCTACTTAGAATTCAATGATAATGGAGAGGTTTCACCTCCCATTTTATGGGATACTCTGAAGGCTGTCTTAAGAGGGAAAATTATAGTAATATTTTCTTATAAGAAGAAAATAAGGAATAAAACATTAGAGGAATTACAAAATAGGCTGAAGGAACTAGAGAAAAACATAAATTGAATTTGGCACAGGATAGATTAGAGGAAATTTAAAAAATTAGGAATGAAATTAATAGTTTGGCTATGCAAGAAATCAGGAAAAAATTAATGTTTCTGAAACAGAGACATTATGAAAATGGATCTAAGTCTATGAAAATACTGGCGTGGAAACTGGAAAAAAAATGTAGCAGAAAATACAATTCATAGAATTAGGGATCCAAGAACAAAAATTATAAAAAATAAGCTAAGTGAAATTCAAGAAGCTTTTACAAAACTTAAGAATTCCAAAGTTCCAGGGGGAAGCATAACCCAAATTGACACCTTCTTGAATTCTCTAGAGTTACCTACTTTAAGCGAAGAACAAAATAGAATGATGAGTGCTGACATAACTGAAGTTGAATTAAAAGCTGCAATTAGTAGGCTTAAATTAAGCAAGTCACCAGGATCAGATGGGTATATGGCAGAGTGATACAAAGAATTTAAAAATGAGTTAATTCCTGTTTTACTCCCCACACTGAACTGGGCTCTAAAAAAAGGCACAAATGCCACCCAGTTGGAAGGAAGCGATAATCTCAGCTATACTGAAAGAAGGCAAGGATACAATGGAATGCGGGTCATTTAGACCAATATCTGTTCTTAATGTAGATTATAGATTATTTAACTCCATCATGGCCAAACGATTAGAAGAGTTTCTACCCATACTGATATGTAACGATCAGACAGGTTTTATACGACAACGCCAAACACAAGACAACATATGAAGGACACTTCATATTATGGATTATATACAAAAAATAAAATCAAAGCAATAGTGATAAGTGTGGACACTGAAAAGGCATTTGATTTGGTTAATTGGAATTTTCTTTACAGAGTTTTATATAGATTTGGTTTCCAATACACAATTATTAAAATTATACAGACACTATATGACAGCCCATCTGCTAGGATTAAAATCAATGGATATTCATCAAATAGTCTTACCCTAGAAAGAGGCACGAGACAGGGTTGTGCATGGTCACTCATGGTCACTGCTATTCTTCGCATTATATCTGGAACCATTAGCTCAATACATCAGATAAAATGAAGATATCAGGGAAATTACTATTTAAGGGACAGAGCATAAACTGGCTTGTTATGCGGATGACATTTTGATCTATCTAGGGCAACCAACATACTCTTTCCCTAAATTAATGCAATCCTTTGAATAATATGGTCAATTATCAGGATACAAGATCAACATAGATAAAACCCAAATACTTTCATATAACTATAGCCCACCAAGAGAAATTGACAGTAGATATCCTTGGGCATGGCAAACAGATTCTTTCAAATATTTGGGCATCATTATGCCAAAAGATTTGGCAAAATTATCAGAATGCAATTATTAGCCTTTATATTAAAAATTAAGGAAGATGTGGCAAGATGGAGCCTGATTCCTTTTTTCAGTCTCAGTTAAAGGATTGAGTCTATTAAAGTGAACATACTGCCCAGACTGTTATATCTCTTTCAGACCCTACCAATAGAGATTAATCAAAATCAATTCAATGAATGGAACAAGATGTTACCAAGGTGTATTTGCAAAGTAAAAGGCCTAGAGTTCATCTCAAAACTTTGCAGTTAGCAAAGGAAAAGGGGGGATGGGGCCTACCTTCTCTTTGAGATTATTATTTTGCAGCACAGTTGAGAGTTGTGATATGTTGGTGCAACCCATCACATGACACTTAATGGAAAAACATTGAGGAGCGGGTACTTCCCATCCCCATACAAGCAATTTTGGCTGATAACAACCTGAAAAGGTACATAAATACTATTGATAACCCATGGGTGAAATTGACTCTTAAAATATGGAAAACTACTATAAAAGAATATAATCTAGAGGGAGATATTACAATTCTTAAATGGTGTGCATATGACTCAGATTTTACGCTGAATAAACTGGATGCGAGATTTAAGGTCTGGACAGCTAAAGGAATAACAGTTCTTTGCAACATAATGAAAAAAGGAACACTGTTCAGTTTTGAGAATGCTTAAAGAAAAACACTTATTAGAAAAACAAGATTTTTATTGGTATTTACAGGTGCAGCAATATGTTAATAGGACACTTTAAAATTTAACCAAGGCAAGTACATGCTTGATAGTTTCTGATATAATTCAGATAACAGTAGCAGAGTCATTTCAAGCATGTATAAGGGGTTGTCAAATCTTAAAACACATTCAACCATACATTAAAACAAAATGGGAGAAGGAAGGAGGGATAATTATATCTGAGGAAGAATGGACAATAATATAGAGATATCAATGGAAGTGTACCAGTTCACAGAAATGGAGGGAGTTTGGATGGAAAAACTTGATAAGATATTTTATTACACCCTCCCAGAAATCCCATTATGATAGTAACCTCCCTGTTTGCTGGAGAAATTGTGGAAATCAAAATGCAAATCATTATCATATTTTTTGGGGCTGCCCTGTTATCAAAGACTATTGGAGGGGGATACACAATGCCCTACAAGACATCTTTAAATATGAAATACCCTTAGAGAGTAAGACCATATATTTTGGATATATATCTCAAGAATGGTTGAAAAGAGATAAATATTTAATGAATATACTGTTGGTGGCTGGTAAAAAGACTCTTACTAGGAAATGGTTATCACAGGAGAGCCCAACTTTAAATGCATGGATGGAAATTACAATGGGCATTTACAAAATGGAGAAGATAACAGCATCTGTTAATCATAAGCTGGAACAATTTGATTCATACTGGGAAAATGGTTTAACTACATAATGCCTCATAGGCCTGATTTTATTCTCACAAATCAATGAATATGTTGTAAAAAAAGATCACTCCCTACTTGTACATAGTTTTTTCCTTTTGCTTGTTTTTTCTCTCCACTCTTTTCTATAAGTGTATACCTTAGATAAATACTATGTGGAGATTTGTGACATATATGATTATATGATATATATGTACAATGTCTGAAGTACATCTTATGGAAATGTTTGTTTGATGATGAACTTCAATAAAAAAGTAAATTACAAAGAAATTATGTCCTCTCACAATGTCTATTGTGTCTACAATGTCTACAATGTAAATTATGTCTAGAATTAGACATTTGCATTCTGGGAAAAAGATATATATTCTGTCTGACACTGCCTCTCATAATTTTATAAACTTCTGTCAAATCTCCTCTCAGCTTCTATTCCAGAAGAATAGCCCAAGTTTGTCCAACCTCTCTTTTTGGCACATTCTCTCTAGTCCAGGCAGGTAAACCACTTCTACACCCTCTAAAAAGCCTCCATATTCTTCCCATAACGGGGCAGCCAGAACTGCAATCCTCCTGATGCTGCCTGGTTAGAGTTTTGTCAAGCAGCAGCGTAACTTCCTGACTCTTGATATCAGTGCCTCAACTTGATGAAGGCGGTTATATCATCGGGCTTCATCACCACCAAGAATTTGTGGACTTGCAGCAGAAGTCCAAGCACAAGGAGGGAGGTTAGTGTAGACATAGCAGGGGCTCTGACAGAAATATTTCAAATGTCATTAGAAATGGGGATTGGTGTATTGCTCATATGGTTCCATTGTTTAAAAAGGGTTCTAAGAGTAAACCTAGCAATTAAAGGCTTGTCAGTTTGACGTCAGTGGTGGGTAAATTAATGGAAAGTATTCTTAGAGATGGTATATATAATTATCTGGATAGACAGGGTCTGATTAGGAACAGTCAACATGGATTTGTGCATGGAAGGTCATGTTTGACAAACCTTATTGAATTTTTTAAAGCGGTTACGAGGAAAGTTGAGGAGGGTAAAGCAGTGGATATTGTCTATATGGACTTCAGTAAGGCCTTTGACAAGGTTCTGCACGGAAGGTTAGTTAGGAAGGTTCAATCGTTAGGTATTAATATTGAAGTAGTAAAATGGATTCAACAGTGGCTGGATGGGAGATGGCAGAGAGTAGTGGTGGATAACTGTTTGTCAGGTTGGAGGCTGATGACTAGTGGTGTGCCTCAGGGATCTGTATTGGGTCCAATGTTGTTTGTCATATACATTAATGATCTGGATGACAGGGTGGTAAATTGGATTAATAAGTATGCAGATGATACTAAGGTAGGTGGTGTTGTGGATAATGAAGTAGGTTTTCAAAGCTTGCAGAGAGATTTAGGCCAGTTAGAAGAGTGGGCTGAACGATGGCAGATGGAGTTTAATGCTGATAAATGTGAGGTGCTACATTTTGGTAGGGATAATCCAAATCGAACATACAGAGTTGTAGATGGCAGTCTTGTAGATCGTGGTCCCCCCATCCTTTGTTCAGTTGCTCAGAGAGGTGAGGGAGGAGTAGGACGCATTGGAGTCGGAAGAGGGCTCCGTCAGTATGGTGCAGTCCTCCGTGGTAGCCCCTTGGAGTGAAGTGACTGGAGCCAGCTCCAATCGGGAAATAGTGAGGGGGGTCCCTCTGTGTGAGGGGACTGGCAGAGATGGCCCCTCCCTGAAGGGACGGACTGCACAGAGGCCTGGGGAAGGCCGAGGTCCCACGAGAGGGGTTGTGTGTTATAACTGTGGGGAAGAGGGGCACTTCAGGTGGGAATGTGACCAGCCGGGAGCCCCTCGGGGGGAGACTCCACGGGCGTCCAAGCAGGAAGGGGGGGTTGGGAAATTTAGAGAAGACCCAGTGAGGGAACAGCCTGGAGTCTCTGGGAAAACACATTCCCAGCAATGTGCCACAGGACCCCCGAGATGAGAGCACCCTATCCCCGAAGGATTGGTGGGACTTCGATCCAGCATGTCAATCCGGATAGAGGGATTAAACGCAAAAGCCATACTCGACACAGGGTCACAGGTCACGCTATTGTACCAGTCATTCTACGATCAGCATTTTTCACATTTACCCTTGACGCCCTTCAGTGTCCTGGAAATTTGGGGTATCAGTGCTGGTGATTACCCATACGATAGGTATTTGTCAGTGAGGCTGGAGTTCCTTGAGGCCGAGGTGGGAGTGCCTGAGGCTCATGAGGCCTTGGTACTGGTTTGCCCTGACCCTGTTGCGACTGGAGGTCTGTCGATTCTGGTAGGGACCAACACCCCTATTGTGCAAAGACTCCTGGGGCCTGCAAGGAGAAGGCTGGTGAGGACTTTTTGGAGACCCTGTCAGTGCACCCAGTGTTTCAAGCTGCCTTTAAGGAGGTATGTGGTCACACTGGGCGGGACACGGCATTGGAAAGAGGAACTGTATGGTGTGCCCAGTCAAAGCCCAGGGTGGTACGGCCCAGTGAAGTAGCGAGAGTGATGGGGATCCCCAGATACTCCGGAGTGCCTGAGGGTGAAGCCTTTTTAGTGGACACCCCGGAGGATCTCGAGGGGAATCGAGATTCCCAGCTGGGGTGCTGGTGAGGCCTGAGCTACAGAAGCTCTCGGTGGTACAGGCACGCTGTGTGGTAGTGAACATCAGCAACACCACGCAATGGGAGATCACTTTTAAACAAGAGATGCTCCTGGTGCATTTGTTCCAGATGACGGTGGTGCATAGTGCCCCCATGTGGCTCATGGGGAGAGAACCATTGGAAAACGGATAAGTTGACTGCTGGGTCGTTTAACTTTGGGGCCTCGCCTGTGCCAGAGAGTTGGAAGCCGAGGATGGTGGAGATGATGTTGATGTTGAAAGATGTTTTCTCCCCGGATGAGTTTGACGTGGGCTGTTCCAGGAGCACTTGCCACACCATCTGGGTGACTGAAGACACCCTGTTTCGAGAAAGGTCGCGGCGACTGGCCCAGGCAGAAGTGGACGATGTGCGACAGCATTTGAGTAAGCTAAAGGAAACTGGGATAATTTTGGAGTCCCGCAGCACTAATGCGTCCCCAAAAGTTGTGGCCAGGAAGAAAAATGGGAAGATTCGTATGTGTGTGGACTATAGGACCCTGAATAGGCACACCATTCCTGACCAGTATACGGTCCCCAGGGTCGAAGACGCGCTGGCCTGTCTGAGTGGGGCGAAGTGGTTCAGTGTGTTGGATTTGAGGAGTGGATATTACCAGATCCCGATGAGTGAGGCAGATAAGGAGAAGACGGCCTTTATATGCCCTCTGGGGTTTTATCAGTTTGAAAGGATGCCCCAGGGCATATTGGGAGCCCCTGCCACCTTCCAGAGGGTCATGGAGAAGATCGTTGGGGATATGAACCTGCTTGAAGTGCTGGTATATTTGGATGACTTGATAGTATTTGGATCCACCTTAGAAGAACACGAAGCGAGGCTAATGAAGGTGCTCAACCGGCTGAAGGATGAAGGGTTAAATCTTTCCCTGGACAAGTGCCAGTTTTGCCAGAAGTCTGTTAGCTATGTTGGACATATAATCTCTTGGAACAGGGTAGCTACAGACCCGAGTAAAATCAAAGCAGTGACCACCTGGCCGAGGTCTCAGACTGTGAGCATTCTGTGCTCGTTTTTGGGGTTCTGCGGATATTACCAGAGATTTATGTAGGGTTATGCTAAGGTGAGCCATCCCTTGAACCAGCTTCCGTGTGGCTCCCCCACCCTCTGGGACAGAAAGGGAAAGAGAGAGGAGAAAGGGAGGCTGGAGAATATTTGAACCCAGCAAAGCCCTTCGGACAGAGATGGGATGACCAATGTGAAGCGGCTTTTCAGTCCCTGAAGGAGATGCTGATCCAGGCGCCGGTGCTGGCTTTTGCAGACCCCTGATTGCCCTATGTGCTACACACCGATGCCAGTCAGGAGCGGTTAGGGGCTGTCTTGTATTAGGAGCAGGGCGCCGGACTGAGGCCAGTAGCGTTTGTCAGCCGGAGTTTGTCACCGTCCGAAAGGCACTACCCCACCCACAAGTTGGAGTTTCTGGCAGTGGTGGATAAGCTGAATGATTATCTCTACGGGGCCAAGTTTGAGGTGCAGACGGACAACAACCCACTTACCTACATCCTGACCTCGGCGAAACTGGACACCACCGGTCATTGTTGGCTGGCCGCCCTATCTGCATATGATTTTAGCCTGAAGTACAGGCCGGGGAGCTGGAATGTCGATGCGGATGCTCTGTCTCGACGGAAGCATAAGGACGAGGAATGGGAGAGCGTTCCTGCATCCGGGGTGAAGGCCATGCTATCACCATGCAGGCCGAGGAAAAGGAGAGGCCAGAGCGTGTGGTGGACCCATTGGGGGTGTTCGATGACGCCCTACCCCTAGTTTACTGTGTCATGACTGCTCTGAAGACCCCGCAGCTGCCAGAGTTGAGTCCTGGGGAAATTGCAGCTGCTCAGCGAGATGAGCCTGGTATTGGCACTATTTGGGACGCAGTGGGAAGGGGGGATGTAGCCCAGGTGGAGAAGACACAACACGGCTCCGTATCTCCGTTACTGAGAGAATGGCCTCGGTTGAGGTTGAAGAACCAAATGTTATACCGGGTCACGTCACCCCCGGACCGACCTCGGCGTTGGCAGCTGGTCCTGCCTGAGAAGTATCGGAGGGTTGTGATGAAGTCTCTGCACGATGACTCTGGACACTTGGGGGTGGAGAAGACCTATGGGTTACTCAAGGACCGGTTTTATTGGCCCCGAATGAGGTCAGAGGTCGACGAGTATTGCAAATCCTGTATACGTTGCATACGCCGGAAGACGCTGCCTGTGCAGTCTGCTCCGTTGTCGCACTTGCAGAGTGTGGGGCCTTTGGACCTGGTGTGTATGGATTTCCTGGCCATAGAACCTGATACCAGCAACATGGCGAATGTCCTAGTCATCACGGATCATTACACCAGGTATCCTCAAGCGTTCCCCACCAGGGATCAGAGGGCAACTACAGTGGCAAGAGTGCTATGGGAGAAGTATTTTGTGCATCATGGCCTTCCCTGGTGGATACATAGTGGCCAGGAGCAGGACTTCGACAGTAAGCGCATCTATGAGTTACTGGATATGCTGGGGATTGAGAAATTGAGGACCACCCCCTATCATCCGCAGGGCGACCCCCAGCCGGAGAGGTTTAATCAGACACTGCTGGACATGCTCGGGACGCTGGAGATCAGTAAAAAGAGTTGATGGAGTCAACAT
Source organism: Hemitrygon akajei (assembly GCF_048418815.1). Classification (NCBI taxonomy): domain Eukaryota; kingdom Metazoa; phylum Chordata; class Chondrichthyes; order Myliobatiformes; family Dasyatidae; genus Hemitrygon; species Hemitrygon akajei. Next base: position 178,807,465 of record NC_133132.1, on the reverse strand, counting down.
ATTGGACATCTGGTTCACTGATACAACTGTACACGCAATGACGCTACTGGCTACTCACCCTATTATCTGATATTCGGGCGCGAGGCAAGGTTGCCCATTGACCTCTGTTTTGGGACGACCGCGGGTGAAGTATTGCCGAAACCTTACTTGAAGTATGTGGCTGATACGAAGAAGGAGCTGCAAAGGGCTTATGAGTTGGCTGGGGAGGAGGCCGCCAAGCAGAACCGGGGAAATGAGAAGAGGTATGACCAGGAAGTGAAGTTCTCCCAGCTCCTGCTGGGAGACCGAGTCCTCATAAGGAATCTGGGATTGCCTGGGAAGCACAAGCTGGCTGATCGCTGGTCAGGCATGCCCTATGTGGTGGAGAGTCAGTTGCCCAACTTACCGGTCTTCCGAGTGCGGCCCGAGGGTGGGAAGGGGCCCGTTAAGATTCTCCACCAGAATCATCTGGTGCCTCTGGGGCGAGTTGTACAAGTACAGTAGGATTCCGAGGTGCCAGCTGCACCTCGTACCAGGACTTTACGTCCACGCAGAGTGGAGGAAGAGCCCACACCAGGAGAGGTGGGCCCAGGCCCAGCCCCTGTGAGGGAAACTGACTCGGACGAAGATGACTTGGATGATTGGTACATGCTGCCATTTGCTGATGCCCCCATGGTGGAGGAGGAGACTCCTGGCCCCCCATTGGGTTAGATGGGGTAGGCTAGTGATGGGCTGTCAGGAGTGCCACAGGACATTGGCGAGGAGGATGTGGGGCCTGAGCAAGAGTTGGAGGGTTCCGAGGTGCAGAGGGCTTTGGGTGACTGCTGGCTGGAGGGTTCGCCTCCTAGTTTCCATGAGCCTTCTGTAGTGTCCGAAGTGGAGGAGTTAGATGAGGGAGTGCACAGGTCACAGAGAAGTAGGCGCCCTCCCGATAGGTTGGCCTATGTTGCACCCGGGGAACAGAGTGTGATCTCCACTGTTTTGGGGAGTTATGTCACGGCTTTCTGCACTTGGGTTGGGCTTTGTATTTTGCAGGAAGGGTTGGCAAATTATGTGAGTGTCATGAGGGCATGACTAAATTTGGTAGAGGCAGAATGTAGGGTTCTCAGTACCAGTAACGGTGGTGTTAACTGTTCTGTGGTTAAAAAGCCATATGATGTATTGGTCTTCATCAATTGTGGAAATGAGTTTAGGAGCCAAGAGGTAATGTTGCGGCTATGTAGGACCCTGGTCGGACCCCACTTGGAGTACTGTGCTCAGTTCTGGTCGCCTCACTACAGGAAGGATGTGGAAGCCATAGAAAGGGTGCAGAGGAGATTTACAAGGATGTTGCCTGGATTGGGCAGCATGCCTTATGAAAACAGGTTGAGTGAACTTGGCCTTTTCTTCTTGGAGTGACGCAGGATGAGAGGTGACCTGATAGAGGTGTATAAGATGATGAGAGGCATTGATAGTGTGGATAGTCAGAGGCTTTTTTCCAGGGCTGAAATGGCTGCCACAAAAGAACACAGGTTTAATGTGCTTGGGAGTAGGTACAGAGGAGATGTCGGGGTAAATTCTTTACACAGAGAGTGGTGAGTGCGTGGAATGGGCTGCCGACAACGGTGGTGGAGGCAGATACGATAGGGTCTGTTAAGAAACTTCTGGATAGGTGCATGGAGCTTAGAAAAATAGAAGGCTATGGGTAAGCCTAGTAGTTTCTAAGTGTAGGGTTCTCAGTACCAGTAACAGTGGTGTTAACTGTTCAGGCTAACAAAATGGCTTCTCTGTATTTTATAATGAAATGGCTTCTCTATAATGCTGTAATGGGATCCTGTGTCTCATATCAATATATATTAATATATATTAATGATTTAGATGAGGGAATTAAATGCAACATCTCCAAATTTGCAGATGACACGAAGCTGGGCAGCGGTGTTAGCTGTGAGGAGGATACTAAGAGGATGCAGGGTGACTTGGATAGGTTAAATGACAATAGACAATAGACAATAGACAGTAGGTGCAGGAGTAGGCCATTTGGCCCTTCTAGCCAACACCGCCATTCACTGTGAACATGGCTGATCATACACAATCAGTACCCCGTTCCTGCCCTCTCCCCATATCCCTTGACCCTGCTATCTAGAAGAGCTCTATCTAACTCTCTCTTGAAAGCATCCGGAGACTTGGCCTCCATTGCCTTCTGGGGCAGAGCATTCCACATATCCACCACTCTCTGGGTGAAAAAGTTTTTCCGCATCTCTGTTCTAAATGGCCTACCTCTTATTCTTAAATTGTGGCCTCTAGTTCTGGACTCACCCATCAGTGGGAACATGCTTCCTGCCTCCAGTGTGTCCAATCCCTTAATAATCTTATATGTTTCAGTCAGATCCCCTCTCATCCTTCTAAATTCCAGTGTATACAAGCCCAGTTGCTCCAATCTTTCGACATATGACAGTCCCGCTATTCCGGGAATTAACCTTGTGAACCTATGCTGCACTCCCTCAATAGCAAGAATGTCCTTCAAATTTGGAGACCAAAACTGCACACAATACTCCAGGTGGGGTCTCACCAGGGCCCTGTACAGCTGCAGAAGGACCTCTTTACTCCTATACTCAATTCCTCTTGTTATAAAGGCCAGCATGCCATTAGCTTTCTTCACTGCCTGCTGTACCTGCATGCTTGCTTTCATTGACTGATGTACAAGATCTCGTTGTACTTCCCCTTTTCTTAACTTGACTCCATTTAGATAGTAATCTGCCTTCCTGTTCTTGCCACCAAAGTGGATAACCTCACATTTATCCACATTAAACTGTATCTGCCATACACTTTCCCCACTCACCCAACCTGTCCAAGTCACCCTGCATTCTCATAACATCCTCCTGACATTTCACACTGCCACCCAGCTTTGTGTCATCAGCAAATTTGCTAATGTTACTTTTAATCCCTTCATCTAAATCATTAATGTACATTGTAAACAGTTGCGGTCCCAGCACCGAACCTTGCGGTACCCCACTGGTCACAGCCTGCCATTCCGAAAGGGACCCGTTAATCACTACTCTTTGTTTCCTGTCAGCCAGCCAATTTTCAATCCATGTCAGTACTCTGCCCCCAATACCATGTGCCCTAATTTTGCCCACTAATCTCCTATGTGGGACTTTATCAAAAGCTTTCTGGAAATCCAGGTACACTACATCCACTGGCTCTCTCTTGTCCATTTTCATAGTTACATCCTCAAAAAACTCCAGAAGATTAGTCAAGCATGATTTTCCCTTCATAAATCCATGCTGACTCGGACTGATCCTTTTACTGCTATCCAAATGTGTCGTAATTTCCTCTTTTATAATTGACTCCAGCATCTTTCCCACCACTGATGCCAGGCTAACCGGTCTATAATTCCCTGTTTTCTCTCTCCCTCCTTTCTTGAAAAGTGGGACAACATTAGCCACCCTCCAATCAGCAGGACCTGTTCCTGAATCTATAGAACATTGGAAAATGATTACCAATGCATCCACGATTTCTAGAGCCACCTCTTTAAGTACCCTGGGATGCAGACCATCAGGTCCCGGGGACTTATCAGCCTTCAGACTCAACAGTCTATCCAACACCGTTTCTTGCCCAATATAAATTTCCTTCAGTTCATCCTTTACCCTAGTTCCTTTGGCCACTATTACATCTGGGAGATTGTTCGTGTCTTCCCTATTGAAGACAGATCCAAAGTACCTGTTCAACTCGTCTGCCATTTCCTTGTTCCCCATAATAAATTCACCCGTTTCTGTCTTCAATGGCCCAATTTTGGTCTTAACTATTTTTTTGCTATTAACATACCTAAAGAAGCTTTTACTATCCTCCTTTATATTCTTGGTTAGTTTACCTTCGTACCTCATTTTTTCTCGGCGTATTGCCTTTTTAGTTATCTTCTGTTGCTCTTTAAAAGCTTCCAGTCCTCTGGTTTCCCGCTCATCTTTGCTATGTTATACTTCTTCTCTTTTATTTTTATACTGCCCTTTACTTCCCTCGTCAGCCACGGCCGCCCTTTACTCCCCTTAGGATCTTTCTTCCTCTTTGGAATGAACCGATCCCGCACCGTCTGCATTATTCCCAGAAATACCTGCCATTGTTGTTCCATTGTCTTCCTTGCTATGGTATTGTTCCGTTGAACTTTGGCCAGCTCCTCCCTCATAACTCCATAGTTCCCTTTGTTCAACTGTAATACTGACACATCCGATTTTCCCTTCTCCTTCTCAAATTGTAGGTTAAAACATATCATATTATGGTCACTATCTCCTAATGGTTCCTTTACCTTGAGGTCCCTGATCAAATCCGGTTCATTGCACAATACTAAATCTAGAATTGCCTTCTCCCTGGTAGACTCCAGTACAAGCTATTCTAAGAATCCATCTCGGAGGCACTCCACAAACTCCCTTTCTTGGGGTCCAGTACCATCCTGATTCTCCCAGACTACCTGCATGTTGAAATCCCCCATGACAACTGCATCATTACCTTTGCGACATGCCAATTTTAACTCTTCATTCAACTTACACCCTACATCCAGACTGCTGTTTGGGGTCCTGTAGATAACTTCCATTAGGGTCTTTCTACCCTTAGAATTTCTCAATTCTATCCATACTGACTCTACATCCCCTGATTCTATGTCCCCCCCTCGCAAGGGACTGAATATCATTCCTCACCCACAGAGCCACCCCACCCCCTCTGCCAGTCAGTGAGTGGGCAAATTCATGGCAGATGCAATTTGATGTGGATAAATGTGAGGTTATCCACTTTGGTTGCAAGAACAGGAAAACAGATTATTATCTGAACGGTGGCCGATTAGGAAAAGGGGAGATGCAACAAGACCTAGGTGTCATTGTACATCAGTCATTGAAGGTGGGCATGCAGGTACAGCAGGCAGTGAAAAAGGCAAATGGAATGTTGGCATTCATAGCAAAAGGATTTGAGTACAGGAGCAGGGAGGTTCTACTGTAGTTGTACAAGGCCTTGGTGAGACCGCACCTAGAATATTGTGTGCAGTTTTGGTCCCCTAATCTGAAGAAAGACATTCTTGCCAGAGAGGGAGTACAGAGAAGGTTCACCAGATTGATTCCTGGGCTGGCAGGACTTTCATATGAAGAAAGACTGGATTGACTAGGCTTATACTCACTGGAATTTAGAAGATTGAGGGGGGATCTTATTGAAACGTATAAAATTCTAAAGGGATTGGACAGGCCAGATGCAGGAAGGTTGTTTCCGATGTTGGGGAAGTCCAGAATGAGGGGTCACAGTTTAAGGATAAAGGGGAAGCCTTTTAGGACTGAGATGAGGAAAAACTTCTTCACACAGAAAGTGGAGAATCTGTCGAATTCTCTGCCACAGGAAACAGTTGAGGCCGGTTCATTGGCTATATTTAAGAGGAAGTTAGATATGGCCCTTGTGGCTAAAGGGATCAGGGGGTATGGAAAGAAAGCAGGTACAGGGTTCTGAGTTGGATGATCAGCCATGATCATACTGAATGGTGGTGCAGGCTCGAAGGGCCAAATGGCCTACTCCTGCCACCTATTTTCTATGTTTCTATATGTTTGGGTTATGGGTATTGATAAGGGGAAAACTAACCAATGGAGGAGTGTAATGCTATCTTGTCTGTGTAAGCTGAGTGGGAGTTCGCGGTCTTTTGTTTTTTTTTGGGGAGGAAAGCGAGAAGGACGGACATGTGTGGAGTGGGCAGTGTTCCAGAGCAACGGATATTGGACGTCGGCGGTTTGAACGGTGGCCGAAGGCTCGGAAGGTCGTTGTGGAAGGGAACCGGAGGCGTGAGCTCCAATGTATTAAAATATGTGCACAAACTGACAAACTGATTATTACTTTGGCGCCTTTAGGTTATCTGTTTCTACTAACTCATCACTAAGAAATCACTATAAAGTTGCAATTATTTATTCGCTTTTGGATATTGTCTGGAATTTGTCTTGTGAGTGTGTACTGGGGGGCATTACACCATATTTGCACAGAAGTATTGCACTACTGGCGGGGCAACGGCAGTTTACCCTAGGCGAACAGGGGTCAACTGGGGGCATGGAGGCTACATAAGGTAGGGACATGTTCGGCACAACTTTGAGGGCCGAAGGGCCTGTATTGTGCAGTAGGTTTTCTACGTTTCTACAACATCAGCGAACTGCCCATTCAAACTTTCAACCAATCTGTCATTTTACGTCTTCAAAGCACTGCCACTCATCTAACAACTGAGAGTTCCACGCCGCCAAAGTCTCATACTCCTCCTACCCTTTAAGGATGGGTGTATTCTAAAGAATAGGCAGAGCCTACCATAGCTGGGACTTTGAACCTGATTTTTCCATTTATTTGCCAAAGAGGTAAGGGCAGATACTAACTCAGAATTCTCACTCTTCACTGGGGAACGTGGACTAATTAGACATTCCAAATCCGACCACTCCTTCCCCTCACTCCTCAGAAATGATCGAACCCTGTCTTTGAAATCTCCGCCCCCAGCTACCGCTTTGTCAGCGCTGGTCTGCATTAAAACGAGATCTGTGCCAGCCATTTCATCAAACTTCTGCCCACAATCGCAAATTTAACAGTACTTAACAGGCGAATTAACAATTCATCTGAAGTACGAATATCTACCCCACTCAAGATAATCACACAGCATCCAACGGAATCAATCCCAGACGTGCCCCCACTATTGTAACTCTCACTTTGGCTAGCAGCTTAGTATAGAGGATGATAGCCCCTGGCCTGGCTAAGCTTAAGAAATTTTGTTTGGGTGGATGTTGCGCGATATATACCCTATTACAAATCAGTATCACAAAATAACAAACAGTACACAATATGTGATTGAACAATTGAGCTTTATAGTTCTTAATTTGACTATATGGTTAATAAAGAAAACAAAAAAAAGCCCATTCTCATGGAACAGTGTAATGCGCAATGTTGGAGCTCACTGATAAGGCTGTTCATCCACCATTGATCTCCTCCGATTGTCGCTGACCTTTGGACCATCGCACCAAGTCCACTCCGTCTGAGATGAACCAACTCTCTCTATTCACATCTTCTCTCCTCAACTTCTCCAGCAAAAGAACGACGAACTCCCGGCTCCCAGACACACAAGAAAGAACAACATCCTGTTCATTGGCTAGCATGCCCCGTTATCTCTAGTCATAACCCAGACATTGCTGCTACAGAGAAGCTATTATCTCAGCAGTGGAACATTACAAAGAGACCATTACATAGCAGTGAAACCTTACAGCATGTTATAATTACAAAGAAAATGGATAAAGTGGACGCAGTGGATGTTGTCTATTTGGACTTTCAGAAGGCCTTTGACATAGTGCCAAGTTAGGAGCCTATGGTATGGTATGGTATAACCAAGTTAGGAGCCTATGGTATTACAGGAAAGTTACTGGCATTTTGGCTGATTGGTAGCAGGCAGTGAGTGGGATAAAGGGGAAATAATCAGTCAACCTATATCCGGGGAAGTGATGAACTCCTCCTGTTAGACTGTTTGAGATAATATTTTTTATTCTTTTTTATTTCTCTTCTAATATTTGTATATCTGTGCTTTTGTAATGCTATTGTGACACTGTAATTTCCTTTGGGATCGATGAAGATCAGTCTATTTATCTATATCAACAGCTTGCTGTTTGAGTGCCAAGACTTTGGTCGTGGCAATATATTCATTAGTCACACAGCCTGAGGGAAGACACTTTTACCCAGTCTGGCAGCTTAGTCCTGATTCTCCTGTTTCCTGATGGTAGCGGGTTAAAGGGATTTTGGGATGGGTGGTAGGAGTCTTCAACAATTCTCTAGGAACCTTGTCTGCTATGTTCTTGTTAAATGACACTGGGAGGTGGGGGAGTGAGGTCACTGGCACTGTAAAGCAAATGTGCTAGCCACTGTGTTTGCTACAATTGTGCTACCCCTAGTGCATAGGAGCATGAGGAGAGAATTGATAAAGGTATACAAAATTATGTGGTCTTATGAAATGTATTGTTTTTCAGCGGCAGTATATTATCAATTTCAATAAAAATCTATTTTCATTGGAGAAGGGGAAGACAAAAGGGCACCAGAGAGAGGTGATAGGTGGAAGGGGTGGAGGTCTGGAGAAGGAAGAATTCACATTTCCTCCACAGTCAAAGATGCATTGAAACTGCTGAGATCACCACAGAGAAGGAAAGGAGCAATATTTTGGGCTGAGAAGGATAATAAATCCACCATGATGGAATGACACAGCAGACTTGATGGGCCAAATGACCTAATTCTGATCTTGCGTCTTATGATCTTTTGGTCTGATGTCATTATCAGAAATCTAGTTGAGCTGAGCAAAAGTGATTGCTGTTAGTTACATTCATTTTGATAATTGTAAATGAGTTCTTTAAGCAAAGATCATAAAGAACTTTCCATGTGAAAAAACATATTAATTAAGCATGTTGCTAAAATGTTAACAGTACATGTCAAAAATCAAATTATATCTTTTTTTACATTTTATGTCTCTGGTGTGAATTTTAAGTGCAAGCATAGAATAAGATTTTTCCCATTGCAATGAATAATATTCATAATTTAATATGCAGAATACTTCAGCATATTGCAGTGATTTCAATTTCCTTTGCTAGACGCTGACTGTACTTTTTCAGATCTGATGATGTCGGCAGCCTATATACAGTACCTGTGTAAAGCTAATGTAAAGTATAAAGAATTTAAAATAATATTACAGAAAAGAGAATGGATAAATCTGAGCCTTTAGACCATAAAACCATAAGACATAGGAGCAGAATTAGGCCATTTGGCCCATCAAGTCTACTCCACCATTTCATCGTGGTGTTCCATTTCCCTCTCAAACCCATTCTCCTGCCTGCCTTCCATAACTTTTAACAACCTGAACTATCAAGAACCTATCAACCAACATTATAAATATACCCAATAATCTGGCTTCCACAGTCGCAAACAAACCAGCCGACAAAAATATTGGTCCCCCTTAGGTTTAGATGTAACTTAGCCCTTTCGTACAAGTCATACCTTCCCCAGAAGGGATCCCAATGATCCAGAAATATGAACCCTAGTGCCCTGCACCAGTTCCGCAGCCATACTTTCATCTGCCAAATTATTCTATTCTTACACTCACTGGTGCATGGCACAGGTAGAAATTCTGAGATTACTATCCTGGAGGTCCCACTTTCAGCTTTCAACCTAACTTCCTAAATTCTCACTTCAGGACCTCCTCCCTTTTCTTACCTATGTCAGTGGTGCCAATATGTGCCAAGGTTTCTGGCTGCTCAGCCACCCCCTTTAGAATTATAGCTATTCCCCATCAAGAAGGCCTCAAAGCCCTCCGCTACTTTCTTGACAATAGACCTCACCAGTTTCCCATCACCACCACACTCCTCTGGTTGGTGGAGCTGGTACTCACACTTAATAACTTCTCTTTTGACTCTTCCCACTTTCTTCAGACTAAGGGTGTAGCTATGGGCACTCGCATGGGCCCCAGCTATGCCTGCCTTTTTGTTGGTTATGTGGAACAGTCTATGCTCCAAATCTATACTGGTGCTGCTCCCCAACTCTCCCCATCGCTACATTGATGACTACATTGGTGCTGCTTCCTGCACCCATGCTGAGCTCGTCAATTTCATCAACTTTGCCTCCAACTTCCACCCAGCCCTCAAATTCACTTGGTCCATCTCAGACACTTCTTTCCCCTTTCTTGATCTTTCCGTCTCCATCCCTGGAGACAGACTGTCCACTGACATCTTCTACAAACCCACGGACTCTCATAACTACTTCAACTACTTCCCACCCTACCACATGCAAAAATGCTATTCCCTATTTCCAGTTTTTCTGTCTCTGCCACATCTGTTCCCAGGATGAGGCTTTCTGTTCCAGGACATTTCAAATGTCCTCTTTCTTTAAGGATCGTGGTTTCCCTTCTGCTATCATCAATGATGCCCTCACCCATATCTCCTCCATTTCCCGCACTTCAGCCCTCACCCATCCTCCTGTCACCACAACAGGGACCGAGTTCCCCTTGTCCTCACCTACCACCCCACCAGCCTCTGGATCCAGCAAATTATCCTCCACAACTTCTGCCACCTTCAACAGGACCCCACCACTAAGCACCTCTTTCTCTCTCTACCGCTCTCTGCTTTCTGCAGGAAGCATTCCCTCCGCGACTCCCTGGTCCGCACATCCCTCCCCATGGATCTCCCACCTGGCACTTATCGCTGCAAGCGTAAGTGCTACACCTGTCCCTACACCTCCTCTCTTACCACCATTCATGGCCCCGAACAGTACTTCCAGGTGAGGCAACAATTCACTTGAGTCTGTTGGGATCACCTATTGAATCCGGTGCTCCCGGTGCAGCCTCCTCCACATCAGTGAAACTGAATCAGACTGGGGGACCGCTTCATTGAGCAACTCCGCTCCGTCCGCCACAAGAGACAGGATCTCCCAGTTGCCACTCACTTCAACTCTGCTTCACATTCCCATTCGGATATGTCCATACATGGCCTCCTCTATGGCCTTGATGAAGCCAAACTCAGGTTGGAGGAGCAACACCTCATACACCGTCCGAGTAGTCTCCAGCCCCTTGGCATGAACATGATCTTGTTGCTAGAACCATAGAACCATAGAACATTACTGCACAGAAACAGGCCTTTTGGCTCTTCTTGGCTGTGCCGAACCATTTTTCTGCCTAGTCCAACTGACCTGCACTTGAGTCATATCCCTCCAAACCGCTCTCATCCATGTACCTGTCCAAGTTTTTCTTAAATGTCAAAAGTGAGCCCACATTCACCACTTCATCTGGCAGCTCATTCCACACACCCACCACTCTCTGTGTGAAGAAGCCCCCAAATGTTCCCTTTAAACTTTTCCCCCTTCACCCTTAACCCATGACCTCTGTTTTTTTCCTCCCCTAGCCTCAGTGGAAAAAGCCTGCTCGCATTCACTCTATCTATACCCATCATAATTTTATACACCTCTATCAAATCACCCCTCATTCTCCTACACTGCAGGGAATAAAGTCCTAACCTATTCAAACTTTCTCTGTAACTCAGTTTCTCAAGTCCCGGCAACATCCTTGTAAACCTTCTCTGCACTCTTTCAACCTTATTAATATCCTTCCTGTAATTAGGTGACCAAAACTGCACACAATACTCCAAATTCAGTCTCACCAATGTCTTATACAACCTCACCATTACATTCCAACTCTTATACTCAATACTTTGATTTATAAAGGCCAATGTACTAAAAGCTCTCTTTACGACCCTATCTACTTGTGATGCAACTTTTAGGTAATTATGTATCTGTACTCCCAGATCCCTCTGTTCTACTGCACTCCTCAGTGTCGTACCGGTTACCTTGTATGTTCTACCTTGGTTTGACCTTCCGAAGTGCAATACCTCACACTTGTCCGCATTAAACTCCATCTGCCATTTTTCAGCCCATTCCTCCAACTGGTTCAAATCCCTCTGCAAGCTTTGAAAACCTTCCTCACTGTCCACTACATCTCCAATCTTTGTATTATCAGCACATTTGCTGATCCGATTTGCCACATTATCATCCAGATCATTGATATAGATGACAAATAACAATGGACCCAGAACTGATCCCTTAGCACACCACTAGTCACAGGCCTCCACTCAGAGTAGCAATCCTGCACTACCACTCTCAGGCTTCTTCCATTGAGCCAATGTCTAATCCAACTTACTACCTCTCCATGTATACCTAGCTACTGAATCTTCCTAGCTAACCTCCCATGTGGGACCTTGTCAAAGGCCTTACCTAAGTCCATGTAGACAACATCCACTGCCTTCCCTTCATCCACTTTCCTGGTAACTTCCTCAAAAAACTCTAATAGATTGGTTAAACATGACCTTCCACGCACAAAGCCATGCTGACTTTTTCTAATAAGTCCCTGTCTGTCCAAATACTTGTAGATCCTATCTCTTAGTATTCCTTCCAATAATTTACCTACTACCGATGTCAAACTTACCGGCTTATAATTTCCCGGCTTACTTTTTGAGCCTTTTTTAAACAACGGAACTACATGAGCTATCCTCCAATCCTCCGACACCTGACCCATGGATATTGACATTTTAAATATTTCTGCCAGGGCCCCTGCAATTTTAACACTAGTCTTCTTCAAGGTCTGAGGGAATACCCTGTCAGGTTCTAGAGATTTATCTACTCTGATTTGCCTCAAGACAGCAAGCACCTCCTCCTCTTTAATCTGTATAAGTTCCATGACCTCCCTACTTGTTTGCCTTGTTTCCATAGACTCCATTCCAGTTTCCTCAGTAAATACAGATGCAAAAAACCCATTTAATATCTCTCTCATTTCTTTTGGTTCCATACATAGCTAACCACTCTGATCTTCAAGAGGACCAATTTTATCCCTTACTATCCTTTTGCTCTTAACATACTTGTAGAAGCTCTTAGGATTATCCTTCACTCTGACTGCCAAAGCATCCTAATGTCTTCTTTTAGCCCTCCTGATTTCTTTCTTAAGTATTTTCTTACTCTTTTTATACTCCTCAAGCATCTTATTTCCTCCCTGTTGCCTATACATGTTATACATCTCTCTTTTTTTCTTTATCAGAGTTCTAATATCCCTCGAGAACCAAGGTTCCTTATTCTTATTCATTTTGCCTTTAACCCTGACAGGAACATACAAACTTTGCACTCTCAAAATTTCTCCTTTGAAGGCCTCCCACTTACCAATCACATCCTTGCCAGAGAACAACCTGTCCCAATCTACTCTTTTTAGATCCTTTCTCATTTCTTCAAATCTGGCCTTTTTCCAGTTTAGAACTTCAACCCGAAGACCAGATTTATCTTTATCCATGATCAAGTTAAAACTAATGGCGTTATGATCACTGGAACCAAAGTGTTCCCCTACATACACTTCTGTCACCTGCCATAACTCATTTCCTAATAGGAGATCTAATATTGCATCCTCCCTAGTTGGTACATCTATATATTGATTTAGAAAACTTTCCTGAACACATTTTACAGACTCTAACCCATTTAGACCTTTAACAGTATGGGTGTCCCCATCAATGTATGGAAAATTAAAATCCCCTACAATCACAACTTTCTGTTTCCTGCAGTTGTCTGTTATCTCTCTGCAGATTTGCTCCTCCAATTCCCGCTGACTATTGGGTGGTCTATAATACAACCCTATTAATGTGGTCATACCTTTCCTGTTTCTCATCTTCACCCATGTGGCCTCAGTAATAGCCCTCAAATCTGTCCTGCCGAAGCACTGCTGTAATATTTTCCCTGACTAGCAAAGCCACTACCCCCTCCCTTCATCCCTCTGCCTCTATCACGTCTGAAACATCGGAACCTTGGAATATTGAGCTGCCAGTCCTGCCCCTCCTGTAGCCAAGTTTCAGTAATGGCTATAAAGTCATAATTCCATGTGCCAATCCAGGCCCTCAGCTCGTCTGCCTTTCCCACAATACTCCTTGCATTGAAATATACACACCTCAGAAGATTATTACCACCACACACTACCTTACTATTTGTGACTTTGCATGAACTACTGACATCATTCATTTTTACCCCCGTCCCACTATCTACTCTGGCACTCTGTTTCCCAGTGGGCGAAAAGGCAGTCATGGCTCAGGAGGACAAGATGAAACTTGCGTCAGTGCTTCCATTACTGTGAGAATGGCAAAGGTTGGAGTTGTAGAACCAGATTTTATACTGGGTCACGTCACCCCCAGACCGACCTCGGCGTTGCCAGCTGGTTCTGCCCGAGAAGTATCGGAGGATTGTGTTGAAGTCACTTCATGATGATTCTGAATGTTTGGGGTGTAAATGACCTATGGATTGCTCAGAGATCGGCTTTATTTGCTCCAGATGAAGTCAGAGGTTGAAGAATACTGCAAGTCGTGCATTCGATGCATACGGCAGAAGACAATGCCTATGCGAGCAACTCCCTTGCAGAGTGCTGGGCCTCTGGACGTGGTGCGTATGGATTTCCTGTCAATAGAACCCGATGCCAGCAACACAGCGAATATCTTAGTCATCACAGACCACTACACCAGATATGCTCAGGCTTCTCCTACCAAGGACCAGACGGTGTCTATGGTGGCAGAAGTGTTATGGGGGAAGTATGTAATCTATTATAGCCTTCCCAGGCAGAAACATAGTGATCAGAGATGGGATTTTGAGAGTAGATTCATCCATGAGTTATAGGGCATGTTTGGAAGTCAAAGACCACACCCTATCACCTGCAATACCTTGTTAGACATGTTCAGGACCCTGGAGATCAGCAAGAAGAGCAAGTAGAGTCAACATATTGACATATTGGGCATCTGGTTCACAGTTGCAACTGTACACGAAATGAAGCTATTGGGTACTCACTATATTATCTGATGTTTTTGGCACGAGGTGAAGTTGTCCATTGACCTTTGTTTTGGAACTAATGAGAGTGACTTACCACCAAAGACTTACCTGAAGTATGTGTCTGATATGAGAAGAGAACTGAAAAGGGCTTATGAATTAGCTGGGGTTGTGGCTGCCAAGCAGAATCAAGGAAATAAGAGGAGGTATGATCAAAGGGTGAGGTTCTCCCAACTCCTGCCAGAAGACCGAGTCCTCAGAAAGAATTTGGGACTACCTGGAAAGCATAAGTTGGCTGACCACTAGGTGGCTACGCCCTATGTGGTGGAGAGTCAGATGCCAAACCTACCAGCTTTCCGAGTGAAACCAAAGGATGGGAATAGGCCTGTCAGGGTTCTCCATTTGAACCACCTGCTGCCTATGGGACAAGAAATGCAGGTAGACCCAGAGCCCGACTTGGAGCCTACACCTAGTAAGAGGATTCTACGGAAATGCGGAGTGACTTCAGGACCCACAGCAGGTGAGATTAGGCTGGCCCCCATCTCTGAGAGGGATACTGATTCACAGGATGAGGACCTGGATGTGTGGTATATGCTGCCTTTTGCTAACTCCCAGTTGACTGAGGAAGAGACTCCTGGCCCTTTTCCTGCAGAGTCAGGAATTGGAAGGGCTATCTATGTCTTTGTCCTATCTTGTCCTCACATGTGAGGAGCATGTGAGGACATAGAACATAGAAAACCAACAGCACAATATAGGCCCTTCAGCCCATAAAGCTGAGCCGAACCTTAGAACTACTTAGGCTTTATCCATAGCCCTTTATTTTACCAAGTTCCATATACCTATCCAAGAACCTCTTAAAAGACCCTATCATTTCCTCACCCACCACTGCCACCAGCAGCCCATTCCATGCACTCACCACTCTCTGTGTAAAAAAACCTTACCCCTGACATTTCCTCTGTACCCTCTTCCAAGCACCTTAAAACCATGTCCTCTCATGCTAGCTATTTCAACCCTGGGAAAAAGCCTCTGACTATCCAAACGATCAATGCCTCTCATTATCTTGTACACCTCTATCAGGTCACCTCTCATTCTCCTTCGCTCCAAGGAGAAAAGGCTGAGTTCACTCAACCTGTTCTCACAAGGTGTGCGCCCTAATCCAAGCAATATCCTTGTAAATCTCCTCTGCACCCTTTCTATGGTTTCCAAGTCCTTCCTGCAGTGAGGCGTCTAGAATTGAGCACAGTACTCCAAGTGGGGTATTATGCCTCTCCAAATGTTCATAAATCCTGCCTCTCAAGATCTTCTCCATCAACTTACCAACCACTGAAGTAAGGCTCACTGGTCTATAATTTCCTGGACTATCTCTACTCCCTTTCTTGAATAAAGGAGCAACATCCGCAACCCTCCAATCCTCCAGAACCTTTCCGTCCTCATTGATGATGCAAAGTTCATTGCCAGAGGCTCAGCAATTTCCTCCCTCACTTCTCACAGTAGCCTGGGGTATATCCCGTCTGGTCCCAGTGACTTATCCAACTTGATGCTTCCCAAAAGCTCCAGCGCATCCTCTTTCTTAATATCTACATGCTCAAGCTTTTCAGTCCACTGCAAGTCATCCTTACAATCACCAAGATCCTTTTCCATAGTGAATACTGAAGCAAAGTATTCATTAAGTACCTCTGCTATCTCCTCCGGTTCCATATGCACTCTCCCACTGTCACACTTGATTGGCCCTATTCACTCACATCTTATCCTCTTGCTCTTCACATACTTGTAACCTTGGGGTTTTTCTTAATCCTGTCTGCCAAGGCCTTCTCATTGCCCCTTCTGGCTCTTAATTTCCTTCTTGAGCTCTTTCCTGTTAGCCTTATAATCTTCTAGATCTCTATAATTACCTAGTTTTTTGAACCTTTTATAAGTTCTTCTTTTCTTCATGACTAGGTTTACAATAACCTCTGTACAGCATGGCTCCTGTACCCTACCATCCTTTCCCTGTCTCATTGGAACATAACTATGCAGATCCCACACAAATATCCCCTGAATGTTTGCCACATTTCTTCTGTACAAGTCCCTGAGAACATCTGTTCCCAATTTATGCTTCCGAGTTCCTGCCTGATAGCTTCATATTTCCCTTCACTCCAATTAAATGTTTCCCTAACTTGTCTGTTCCGATCTCTCTCCAATGCAATGGTAAAGGAGATAGAATTATGATCACCATCTCCAAAATGCTCTCCCACTGAGAGACCTGACACCTGACCAGGTTCATTTCCCAATACCAGGACGCAGAGGGCAGGGTGGAAGATGCAGTCACAGAATGTTTATGGACTTTCTGGGGCAGCTGGAGTGATTGAGTCTGGGCCTCCAAGACTGGCTATATCAGCAGAAAGTGACTCCGCTGCCCTGAACCGAGACTCCAGCTGGTTCTGGAGATAGACAGGGTCTGATTAGGAACAGTCAACATGGATTTGTGCGTGGAAGGTCATGTTTGACAAATCTTATTGAATTTTTTGAAGAGGTTACTAGGAAAGTTGACGAGGGTAAAGCAGTGGATGTAGTCTATTATGGACTTCAGTAAGGCCTTTGACAAGGTTCCACATGGAAGGTTAGTTAAGAAAGTTCAATCTTTAGGTGTTAATATTGAAGTAGTAAAATGGATTCAACAGTTGCTGGTTGGGAGATGCCAGAGAGTAGTGGTGGATAACTGTTTGTCAGGTTGGAGGCCATCAACTAGTGGTGTGCCTCAGGGATCTGTACTGGGTCCAATGTTGTTTGTCATATACATTAATGATCTGGATGATGGGGTGGTAAATTGGATTAGTAAGTATGCAGATGATACTAAGATAGGTGGTGTTGTGGATAATGAAGTAGGTTTTCAAAGCTTGCAGAGAGATTTAGGCCAGTTAGAAGAGTGGGCTGAAAGATGGCAGATTCAGTTTAATGCTGATAAATGTGAGGTGCTACATTTTGGTAGGACTAATCAAAATAGGACATACATGGTAAATGGTAGGGCATTGAGGAATGCAGTAGAACAGAGTGATCTAGGAATAATGGTGCATAGTTCAGTGTAGGTGTAATCTCATGTGGATTGGGTGGTGAAGAAAGCTTTTGGAATGCTGGCCTTTATAAATCAGAGCATTGAGTATTAGTCCTGATGAAGGATCTCGGCCTGAAACGTTGACAGTGCTTCTCCTTATAGATGCTGCCTGGCCTGCTGTGTTCCACCAGCATTTTGTGTGTGTTGTTTGAATTTCCAGCATCTGCAGATTTTCTTGTGTTTGCTCATTGAGTATAGGAGTTGGGATGTAATGTTAAAATTGGTGAGGCCAAATTTGGAGTATTGTGTACAGTTCTGGTCACCGAATTATAGGAAAGATGTCAACAAAATAGAGAGAGTACAGAGGAGATTTACTAGAATGTTACCTGGGTTTCAGCACCTAGGTTACAGAGAAAGGTTGAACAAGTTAAGTCTTTATTCTTTGGAGCATAGAAGGTTGAGGGAGGACTCGATAGAGGTATTTAAAATTATGAAGGGTATAGATAGAGTTGACGTTGATAGGCTTTTTCCATTGAGAGTAGTGGAGATTCAAACAAAAGGACATGAGTTGAGAGTTAGGGGGCAAAAGTTTAGGGGTAAGACGAGGGGAAATTTCTTTACTCAGAGAGTGGTAGCTGTGTGGAACGAGCTTCCATTAGAAGTGGTAGAGGCAGGTTCGATATAGTTATTTAAGGTAAAATTGGATAGGTATATGGACAGGAAAGGAATGGTGGGTTATGGGCTGAGTGCAGGTAGGTGGGACTAGGTGCGAGTAAGCGTTCGGCACGGACTAGAAGAGTTGAGATGGCCTGTTTCCATGCTGTATGGTTATATGGTTATATGGAGTACTTAGTAATACGGGGGCTCAGAGTAGAACAGGAGCAGGGACAGGAGCACTTGGCAATACAAAACCACAGACTGACAGCTAGGGGAAACACACAAAATGCCAGTTCAACTGGAGGTACTGACACCTATTGATTGAGTAGATGTGGAGAGGATGGTTCCTATGGTGGGAGAGTCTATGACCAGTGGACACATCCTCAGAATAGAAGGATGTCCTTTTAGAATGGAGATGAGGAGGGAGTACTTTAGCTAGAGAGAAGTGAATCAGTGGAGTTCTTGTCAAAGGCAGCTGTGGAGGCTGTCTGTATGTATATTTAAGGTAGAGGTTGATTGATATCATGATTGGTCAGGGCATGAAAGGATACGTGGAGAAGGCAGGACATTGAGGTTGAGAGATAAAATTTATTAACCAGAACAGAATGGCAGAGTGGACTTGATGTTCCTATATCTTATGGTCATATGATTGTGTTATGCAACTTCAAAATAACATTGTCACAACCACGGATTCGGCAGCACAGTAGATATGGCAATTGTGCTTGTGAATTTGCATGTGTCAGGTAATTTTTATTTAATCATGATAGTATTTAACTCCTTACTTGTTGTTGTAATGCTTGTTGAGACTTGGACTTGTATTCGGCCTTCCCTGAGAGATTGGACCTTCAAAATCAACTGACTCTGAAGGCTAGCGGTATTCGTTTAATGTTTAGATGTTCTTTTCAGCTGCAGTGTAGGCTTCGTTTTCCTTTTGAGAGTTTTAGTTAATAGCCCTGTTTTGGCTTAGCATTTATTGTTTTATTTCCTTTTTTTGTATTAAAGTCTGTGAACTATCAACCTGCTTCAGTGTCTCTTAATCTGCACTTCAGATTCAGATTCAGTTTATTGTCATTTAGAAACCACAAATGCAATGCAGTTAAAAAAATGAGACAACGTTCCTCCAGAATGATATCACAAAAGCATATGTGTTGGTGCGTGGCCAAGTGGTTAAGGCATTCGTCTAGTGATCTGAAGGTCGCTAGTTCGAGCCTTGGCTGAGGCTGTGTGTGTGTCCTTGAGCAAGGCACTTAACCACACATTGCTCTGCGATGACACTGGTGCCAAGCTGTATGGGTCCTAATGCCCTTCCCTTGGACAACATTGGTGGCATGGAGAGGGGAGACTTGCAGCTTGGGCAACTGCCGGTCTTCCATTAAAAAAACCTTGCCCAGGCTTGCACCCTGGAAACTTACCAAGGCGCAAATTCATGGTCTATCAAGACTAACGGAGGCCTACTACTACTATGACAAAACAGACTACACCAGAAAATCCACATAATGTTTGGCAATCCCCAATCCAGAGTCCGGAGAGTCTGCTGCGTATTAATATTGCGCTACTATCACAGCGTGTTCCCCGGTAAGGAGCTCCAAATCTACCAGACAAAACAAGACCAAAAACTAAAGCTACAAGACCTGCACTAAACCACATAGTTACAACATATAGTTACAACAGTGCAAATAATAGCATAATTGATAAAAAAAACAGACCATGGGCACAGTAAAAATAGTCCAAAGATGTTAAAAGACTATAAGTTCGAAAGAAACCATCACACAGTTTTCACAAGTCCTCAGGGTCCCAATTGACTCGTCATTCCACGCAGGCGGCAGAAGGGAATACCCCTGCTATGGACTTCCATGGTGCCGCCCGACTCAGCTTTGCAGACGCAGCACACAGTGAAAGCTCTGTCGAACCCAGCCTCACAGACGCAGCACACAGTGAAAGCTCTGTTGAACCCAGCCTCACAGACGCAGCACACAGTGAAAGCTCTGTCGAACCCAGCCTCACAGACGCAGCACACAGTGAAAGGTCTGTTGAACCCAGCCTCACAGACGCAGCACACAGTGAAAGGTCTGTTGAACCCAGCCTCACAGATGCAGCACACAGTGAAATATCCGTCGAACCCAGCCTCGCAGACGCAGCACACAGTGAAAGCTCTGTCGAACCCAGCCTCACAGACACAGCACACAGTGAAAGCTCTGTCAAACCCAGCCTCACAGACACAGCACACAGTGAAAGCTCCGTCGAACCCAGCCTCACAGACGCAGCACACAGTGAAAGCTCTGTCGAACCCAGCCTCGCAGACGCAGCACACAGTGAAAGCTCTGTCGAACCCAGCCTCGCAGACGCAGCACACAGTGAAAGCTTCCTGACTGCAGCAGATTCCGAGTCTGTCGAACCTCCGACCATCCCCTCCAGCACAGCTTCTCCAAGCACCATCCTCTGCTGAGCATATTAAGATGCCCCCGCCAACGGCCATCGGCAACGTGACCCCGAGGACTGGGGGCCTGTTCTTCCCAGCAGAGACCCGGACCTCACAGCAGCAGCAGCAATGAAGAAGGTCTTCCTGGAGATTTCCAGATGTTCGTCCATGCTCCCACGTCTGTTTTCAACCAATTATGATTGTGCACGGCATCCCGCTTCACAAATAACAGATAATCAGCTCCGGAGTGGCCACTGCAAGCTGCGTCGTGATGCTATCTTGGATCTTATCCAAACTGTGGTGACAAACATCTCACCTCCTGTACTCAATATATTGATTTATGAAGGCCAATGTGCTAAAAGCTTCTTTTACAACCCTGTTGACCTGTGACACCACTTTCGACCAATTATGGACTGGTATTCCCATATTCCTTAGTTCTACCACTCTCTTCAGTGCCTTACCATTCACTGTGTAAGATCTACCTTGGTTGGTCCTACCAAAGTGCAACATCTTGCATTTGTCTGCATTAAATTCCACCTACCATTTTTCTGTCCATTTTTCCAGCAGATGCCAATCCCTCTGGAAGCTATGATACCTTTCCTCACTGTCTACTACACACCTAATCTTGTTATAATCTGCAACTTTGCTTATCCAGTTGACAACATTATCATCCAGATCATTGATATAGCTGAGAAACAAGAACACACCCAGCCCTGTGGCACTCCACTAGTCACAATCAGAGAGGCAACCATCTACCACCATTCTCTGACTTCTGCTACAAAGTCAATGTCTAATTCAATTTACTACCTCTTGACCAGTCTCCCATGTTGGACCTGGTCAATTGCTTGGCTAAATTCCATGTAGACACCATTCATTGACTTGCCTTCATCAACTTTCTGGGCAACTTCCTCAAAAAACTCTATAAGATTGGTATACCATGCACAAAGCCATGTTTTCTATCCTTAATCAGTCCATGTTTATCCAAATACTCATTTATCCATTCACTTAGAATACCTTCCAATAATTTTCCTACTACAGTACTGATTTTAGGCTCATTGGTCAAATTCCATGGTTTATTATTTAGAGTTTTTCTTAAACAGTGGAGCAACATTGGCTAACCTCCAATTCTCCAGCATGTCGCCTGTTGCTAAGGATGATTTAAGTACCCAGAGGGCTATGGGTAACCCTAGGTAATTTCTAAAGTACATATTCGGCACAGCATTGTGGGCTGAAGGACCTGTATTGTGATGTAGGTTTTCTATGTTTCTAAATATCTCTGCTAGTGCTCCAGCAATTTCTAGACTTGCAGGTTCCAAAGAAATGCCTTGTTGGGCCCTCGGGGTTTATCCACTTAATGTGCCTCAAGGCAGCAAACACCTCCTCCACTGAAATCCATATACTGTCCATCAAGTTGGTGCTATTTTGCCTTACTTCTATAGATTCTGTGTACATCTCCTGAGTAAATACAAAAAAATGCATCTAAGATCTCCCCCATCATGTTTGGCTCCATCATTCTGATCTTCCAGAGGACCAATTTTGTCTCTTGCAATCCTTTTGCTCTTAACATATCTGTAAAGTGCCTTAGGATTCTTCTTCGCATTGTCTGCTAGAGGTACTTTGGGCCTTTTTTTTAGCCCTCTTGATTTTTTTTCTTAAGTGTGCTCTTGCATTTATAATAGACAATAGACAATAGGTGCAGGAGTAGGCCATTCGGCCCTTCAAGCTAGCACTGCCATTCACTGTGATCATGGCTGATCATCCACAATCAGTACCCCATTCCTGCCTTCTCCCTATATCCTTTGACTCCACTATTTTTAAGAGCTCTATCTAACCCTTTCTTGAAAGCATCCAGAGAATTGGCCTCCACAGCCTTCTGACGCAGAGCATTCCATAGATCCACAACTCTCTGGGTGAAAAAGTTGCTCCAGAACTTCATTCTGAATGGCCTACCTCTAATTCTTAAACTGTGGCCTCTGGTTCTGGACTCCCCCAACATTGGGAACATGTTTCCTGCCTCTAGCATGTCCAATCCCTTAATAATCTTATATGTTTCAATCAGATCCCTCTCATCCTTCTAAATTCCAGTGTACACAAGCCCAGTTGCTCCAATCTTTCAACATATGACAGTCCCACCATCCCGGGAATTAAACTCGTGAACCTATGCTGCACTCCCTCAATAGCAAGAATGTCCTTCCTCAAATTTGGAGACCAAAACTGAACACAATACTCCAGCTGTGGTCTCACCAGGGCCCTGTACAACTGCAGAAGGACCTCTTTGCTCCTATACTCAACTCCCCTTGTTATGAAGGCCAACATGCCATTAGCTTTCTTCAATGCCTGCTGTACCTGCATGCTTACTTTCAGTGACTGGTGTACAAGGACACCTAGATCTCATTGTATTTCCCCTTTTCCTAACTTGACACCATTCAGATAGTAATCTGCCTTCCTGTTCTTGCCACCAAAGTGGATAACCTCACATTTATCCACATTAAACTGCATCTGTCCACTCACACAACTTGTCCAAATCACCCTGCATTCTCCTAACATCCTCCTCATATTTCACACTGCCACCCAGGTTTGTGTCATCTGCAAATTTGCTAATGTTACTTTTATTCCCTTCATCTAAATCATTAATGTATATTGTAAATAGCTGCGGTCCCAGCACCAAGCCTTGCGGTACTCCACTAGTCACTGCCTGCTATTCTGAAAAGGACCCGTTAATCCCTACGCTTTGTTTCCTGTCTGCCAACTAATTTTGCCCACTAATCATGTGCTCTAATTTTGCCCACTAATCTCCTATGTGGGACTGTATCAAAGGCCTTCTGAAAGTCCAGATACAATTCATCTACTGGCTCTCCGTTGTCCATTTTCATAGTTACATTCTCAAAATATTCCAGAAGATTAGTCAAGCATGATTTCCTCTTCATAAATCCATGCTGACTTGGACTGATCCTGTTACTGTTATCCAAATGTGCTGCTATTTCATCTTTAATAATTGACTCCAGCATCTTCCTCACCACTGATGTCAGGCTAACTGGTCTATAATTCCCTGTTTTCTCTCTCCGTCCTTTCTTAAAAAGTGGGATAACATTAGCAACCCTCCAATCTTCAGGAACTGATCCTAAATCTATAGAACATTGGAAAATGATTACCAATGTGTCCACGAATTCTAGAGCCACCTCCTTAAGTACTCTGGGATGCAGACCATCAAGCCCTGGGAATTTATCAGCCTTCAGTCCCATCAGTCTACCCAACACCATTTTCTGCCTAATGTGAATTTCCTTCAGTTCCTCTGTTACCCTAGGTCCTCTGGCCACTATTACATTTGGAAGATTGTCTGTGACTTCCCTAGTGAAGACAGATCCAAAGTACCTGTTCAACTCATCTGCCACTTCCTTGTTCCCCATAATAAATTCACCCGTTTCTGCCTTCAAGGGCCCAACTTTGGTCTTAACTAATTTTTTCTTCTTCACATACTTAAAGAAGCTTTTACTATCCTCCTTTATATTCTTGGCTAGCTTACCTTCGTACCTCATCTTTTCTCCCCGTATTGCCTTTTTAGTTATCTGCTGTTACTCTTTAAAAGTTTTCCAATCCTCTGGCTTCTCACTCATCTTTGCTATGTTATACTTCTTGTCTTTTATTTTTATACTGTCCTTGACTTCCCTTGTCAGCCATGGTCACCCCCTTACTCCCCTTAGAATCTTTCTTCCTCTTTGGAATGAACCGATCCTGCACCTTCTGTATTATTCCCAGAAATACCTGCCATTGTTGTTCCTCTGTCATCCCTGCTAGAGTATCCTTCCAGTCAGCTTTGGCTAGTTCCTCCCTCATGGCTCCATAGTCCCCTTTGTTCAACTGTAATACATTTCAGAAGCACATTTGTTCCTACTTGCCTATACGTGCTATGCACCTTCTTTTTTCTCTTTACCAGGGTCTCAATATATCTTGAAAACCAAGATTCCCTACATATGTTATCTTTATATTTTATTCTGAAAGGTACATACAAGCACTGTACTCTCAAAATGCCACTTTTGAAGGCTCCCTACTTGCCAAGTACATCTTTGCCAGAAAACAGCCTTCCTCTAATTTAGAATCTCAACCTGTGGATCAAATCTATCTCTTTCCGTACTTAATTTGAAACTAATGGCATGATCACTAGGTGCAAAGTGTTACCCTACACAAACTTCTGTCACTTGTTCTGTCTCATTCCCAAATAGAGACCCTGCCCCTCCTGCACTAATAGCTACATTAACATAATCCCTAGTGTTGATTTGTGCCCTGAGCTCCTCTGCCTTTCTTACGATATTTCTTACATTGAAATATACGCAGCTCAGGACATTAGTTGCACCATGCTCAACCCTTTGATCCTTGACTTTGTCTGAAGACTTAACAACATCTGTCTCCATAATCTCTCCATTATCTGTTCTGGCACTATGGTTCCCATCTCCCTGGAAGTCTAGTTCAAACCCCTCTGTGCTGCACTAGCAAACCTTTCACTAGGATATTAGTCCCCTTCCAGTTCAGGTGCAAACTGTCCTTTCTGTACAGGTCCCATCTTCCCTGGAAAAGAGCCCAATGATCTGAAAATTTTATGCCGTTCACCAACTCCTTAGCGAATTGCTAAATTGTGTAAGTATACCCTGTTTATGTTCCATGGTCTTTCATAAGACCATAAGATCATAAAATATAGGAACAGAAGTAGTCCATTTGGCCCATTGAGTCTGCTCTGCCATTCAATCATGGGCTGATCCAATTCTTCCAGTCATCCCCACTCCCCTGCCTTCTCCACATACCCTTTGATACCCTGACTAATCAAGCACATATCCATCTCTGCCTTAAATGCACCCAATGATTTAGCCTCCACAACCGCTCGTGGCAACAAATTCCACGGACCCTCTGACTAAAGTAATTTATCCACATCTCTTTTCTAAATGTCCTTCATTCCTGAAGTCATGCCCTCTTGTCCTGGACTCCCCTACCATGGGAAATAACTTTGCCATATCTAATCTATTCAGGCCTTTAACATTCAGAATGTTTCTATGAGATCCCCACCTCATTCTCCTGAACTCCAGGGAATACAGCCCAAGAGCTGCCAGATGAGTAACACTTTCGTTCCTGAAATCATTCTTGTAAGTCTTCTCTGAACCCTCTCCAATATCAATATATCCTTTCTAAAATATGGAGCAAAAAACTGCACACAATACTCCAAAAGTGGTCTCACGAGTGCCTTATAGAGCCTCAACTTCACATCCCTGCTCTTATATTCTATACCTCTAGAAATGAATGCCAACATTGCATTTGCCTTCTTCATAATTGACTCAACCTGAAGGTTAACCTTAAGGGTATCTTGCACAAGGACTCCCAAGTCCCTTTGCACCTCTGCATTTTGAATTCTCTCCCCAACTAAATAATAGTCTGCCCATTTATTTCTTTCACCAAAATGCATGACCATCCACTTTCCAACATTGTATTTCATTTGCCACTTGTTTGCCCATTCCCCTAAACTATCTAAGTCTCTCTGCAGGCTCTCTGTTTCCTCAACACTACCCATTCCTCCAGCTATCTTTGATCATCAGCAAATTTAGCCACAAGTCCATTAACCCCATTGTCCAAATCATTGACATAATCCATTAATCCCATAGTTCAAATGAGTGACATTTTTCAACTTCCTTTTTTAATTCAGCATATTTCTGGTCATAGAGTTATAGATATGTACAGCACAGAAGTAAGCCCTTCTGCCCATCTAGTCCACACCAAACTATTGAAACTGCCTACTCTCATCAACCTGCACCAGACCATAGCTCTCCATATTCCTACCATCCATATACATATCCAAACTTCTCTTAAATGTTGAAATCAAGTTCACATGCACCATTGTGCTGGAAGATTGTTCCACACTCATACAACCTTCTGAGTGATTCCCCTCATTTCCTTTTAAACATAGAAAACCTACAGCACAATAGAGGCCCTTTGGCCTACAAAGTTGTGCCAAACATGTCCCTACCTTAGAAATTACTAGGCTTACCTATAGTGCTCTATTTTACTAAGCTCCATGTACCTATCCAAAAGTCTGTTAAAAAACCCTATCATATCCACCTCCACAACCGCAGCCGACAGCCCATTCCATGCACTCACCACTCTCTGAGTAAAAAACTTATCCCTGACATCTCCTCTGTACCTACTCCCCAGCACCTTAAACCTGTGTACTCTTGTGGCAACCATTTCAGCTCCAGGAAAAAGCCTCTGACTATCCACATGACCAATGCCTCTCATCATCTTATAAACCTCTATCAGATCACCTCTCATCCTCCATTGCTCCGAGGAGAAAAGGCCCAGTTCACTCAACCTATTTTTATAAGGCATGCTCCCCAATCCAGGCAACATCCTTGTAAAATCAACACATACGAACAAGCTGGATGAACTCAGCAGGTCGGGCAGCATCCGTTGAAACGAGCAGTCAACATTTCGGGCCGAGACCCTTTGTGAGGACTGAAGAAGGAGGGGGGGCAGGGGGCCTATAAAGAAGGTGGGGGGAGGGTGGAAGGTGCCAGGTGTAAAACCAATCAGAGGAAAGATCAAGGGGTGGGGAGGGGGAAGCAGGGAGGGGATAGGCAGGAGAGGTGAAGAAGGAATCTAAGGGGAAAGCACTATGGGTAGTAGAAGAAGGCAAAATCATGAGAGAGGTGATAGGCAGCTAGAAGAGGAGGCAGAGTGAAAGTGGGATGGGGGAAGGGAGAGGGAGGGAATTACCGGAAGTCGGAGAATTCGATGTTCATACCAAGGGGCTGGAGACTACCCAGATGGTATATGAGATGCTGTTCCTCCAACCTGAGTTTGGCCTCATCATGGCAGTAGAGGAGGCCATGTATGGACATATCCGAATGGGAATGTGAAGCAGAGTTGAAGTGGGTTGCAACCGGGAGATCCTGTCTGTTGTGGCGGACGGAGCGGAGGTGCTCGACGAAGCGGTCCCCCAATCTGCGTCAGGTCTCGCCGATGTAGAGGAGGCTGCACCGGGAGCACCGGATGCAATAGATGACCCCAACAGACTCACAAGTGAAGTGTTGCCTCACCTGGAAGTACTGTTTGGGGCCCTGAATGGTGGTAAGAGAGGAGGTGTAGGTACAGGTGTAGCACTTACGCTTGTAGGGATAAGTACCAGATGGGAGTTCTGTGGGGAGGGACGAGTGGACCAGGCAGTTGCGGAGGGAATGATCCCTTCGAAAAGCAGAGAGGAGTAGAGAGGGAAAGATGTGTTTAGTGGTGGGATCCTGTTGAAAGTGGCAGAAATTGTGGAGGATAATGTGCTGGATCCGGAGGCTGGTGGGGTGGCAGGTGAGGACAAGGGGAACACGGTCCCTGTTGTGGTGACGGGAGGATGGGGTGAGGGCCAAAGTGCGGGAAATGGAGTAGATGCTGGTGGGGGCATCATTGATGACAGCAGAAGGGAAACCATGATTCTTAAAGAAAGAAGACATTTGGGATGTCCTGGAACGGAAAGCCTCATCTTGGGAGCAGATGCGTGGAGACGGAGGAACTGGGAATAGGGAATAGCATTTTCACATTTGGCAGGGTGGGAAGAGGTATTATCAAGGTAGTTATGGGAGTCAATGGGTTTATAGAAGATATCAGTGGACAGTCTGTCTCCAGAGATGGAGACCGAGAGATTGAGAAAGAGGAGAGAAGTGTCCGAGATTGACCAAGTGAATTTGAGGGCTGGGTGTAAGTTAGAGGCAAAGTCGATGAAACTGATGAGCTCAGCATTTACATCCTTGTAAATCTCCTCTGCACCCTTTCTATGGCTTCTACATCCTTCCTGTAGTGAGGTGACCAGAACTGAGCACAGTACTCCAAGTTGGCTCTGACCAGGGTCCTATATAGCTGCAACATTACCTCTTGGCTCCTAAATTCAATTCCACGATTGATGAAGGCCAATATACTGTACGCCTCTTAACCACAGAGTCAATCTGTGCAGCTGCTTTGAGCATCCTATGGACTCGGACCCCAAGATCCCTCTGATCCTCTGCACTGCCAAGAGTCTTACCATTAATACTATATTCTGCCATCATATTTTGGTACCAAAATGAACCACTTCACACTTATCTGGGTGAAACTCCATCTGCCACTTCTCAGACCAGTTCTGCATCCTATCAATGTCCTGCTGTAACCTCTGACAGCCCTCCACACTATCCACAACACCTCCAACCTTTGTGCCATCAGCAAACTTACTAATCCATCCCTCCACTTCCTCATCCAGGTCATTTAAGAAAGGATCCCAGACCAGATCCCTGAGCCACCCCACTGGTGACCGACCTCCATGCAGAATATGACCCGTCTACAACCACTCTTTGCCTTCTGTGGGCAAGCCAGTTCTGGATCCACAAAGCAATGTCCCCTTGGATCCCATGCCTCTTTACTTTCTCAATAAGCCTTGCATGGGGGACCTTATCAAATGCCTTGCTGAAATCCATATACACTACATCTACTACTCTTCCTTCATCAAAGTCTGGAGTGGGATGAGGACCATCACTGGGTTCCGGCAAATTAGCAACAGAGGAGCTGAAGGCAGTGTGGACAGGGCCAACGAACTTAACCTGTTCTTCAACAGATTTGACACTGTGGTCCCTGCCCATCCCCCACACGATTCATCTGGTGTCGGCCCCCAACCAACACATACTCCACTCTCCCCTCATACCCCTCCTCACAGCCCTCCACCCTGCTCTCATGACTACACCCCTCCCCCACCTGATACCACCACGGTGGGCTTCACAGCTGAACAGGTGAGAAAACAGTTGAAACGTATCCACCCAAGTAAGGCTGCAGGCCCGGATGGTGTCAGCCCCAGGGTAATCAAAGCCTGTGCCCCCCCAGCTATGTGGGGTACTTCACCATGTCTTCAAACTGAGCCTGAGTCTCCAGAGGGTTCCTGTGCTGTGGAAGACGTCCTGCCTTGTTCCTGTACCGAAGAGACCGCGCCCCAGTGGCTCCAATGACTACAGACCGGTGGCATTGACCTCCCACATCATGAAGACCCTAGAAAGACTTGTTCAGGAGCAGCTCCAGCCTATGGTTAGGCCACACTTAGACCCCTCCAGTTCGCCTACCAGCCCCGACTAGGAGTTGAGGATGCCACCATCTACCTGCTGAACCGTGTCTACGCCCACCTGGACAAGCTGGCGAGCACTGTGAGGGTCATGGTTTTTGACTTCTCCAGTGCGTTCAACACCATCCGCCCTGCTCTGCTGGGTGAGAAGCTGACAGTGATGCAGGTGGATGCTTCCCTGGTGTCATGGATTATTGATTACCTGACTGTGCGCTTGCAACACTGTGTGTCAGACAGAGTGGTCAGCAGCACTGGGGCTCCACAGGGGACTGTTCTGTCTCCCTTTCTCTTCACCATCTACACCTCGGACTTCAACTACTGCACAGAGTCTTGCCATCTTCAGAAGTTTTCTGATGACTCAGCCATAGTTGGATGCATCTGCAAGGGAGATGAGGCGTACAGGGCTGTGGTGGGAAACTTTTTCACATGGTGCGAGCAGAATCATCTGCAGCTTAATGTGAAAAAGACTAAGGAGCTGGTGGTGGACCTGAGGAGGGCTAAGGCACCAGTGACCCCTGTTTCCATCCAAAGGGTCAGTGTGGACATGGTGGAGGATTACAAATACCTGGGGATACGAATTGACAATAAACTGGACTGGTCAAAGAACACTGAGGCTGTCTACAAAAAGGGTCAGAGCCGTCTCTATTTCCTGAGGAGACTGAGGTCCTTTAACATCTGCCGGACAATGCTGAGAATGTTCTACCAGGCTGTGGTGGCCAGTGCTATCATGTTTGCTGTTGTGTGCTGGGGCAGCAGGCTGAGGGTAGCAGACACCAACAGAATCAACAAACTCATTCGTAAGGCCAGTGATGTTGTGGGGGTGTAACTGGACTCTCTGACGGTGGTGTCTGAAAAGAGGATGCTTTCCAAGTTGCATGCCATCTTGGAAAATGACTCCCATCCACCCCATAATGTATTGGTTAGGCACAGGAGTACATTCAGCCAGAGACCCATTCCACTGAGATGTAACACTGAGCATCATAGGAAGTCATTCCTGCCTGTGGCCATCAAACTTTACAACTCCTCCCTTGGAGTGTCAGACACTCTGAGCCAATAGGCTGGTCTTGGACTTATTTCCACTTGGCATAATTTAATTATTATTATTTAATTATTTCTGGTTTTATTTTGCTATATTGCTACTCTATTCTTGGTTGTTGCAACTGTAACAAATCCCAATTTCCCTCAGGATCAATAAAGTATGTCTGTCTGTCATTAATGTGTTTAGTCACATCTTCAAAAAATTGAATCAGGCTTGTAAGGCATGACCTGCCCTTGACAAAGTCATGCTGACTACTCCTACTCATAATATACCTCTCCAAATGTTCATAAATTCTGCCTCTCAGGATCTTCTCCATCAACTTACCATCTCACATTTCACCCTTAACCCATGATCTCTAGGTGTAGTCCCACCCATTCTCAGTGGTATTTTTCACCGTGTTTTTTGTGTGCTATGTGTTTTTGTTTGGAATGGTAATATCTATTAAGGAAGTTGTTCTTGCTTGTTTATTCTGTAATATTGCATCTGGATGGTTATTATGAATTGTTTTATCTGTAATAGTGGATTGGTCACAATTTTTTTGTACGATTCTGACTCTAAGACAGATTCAGGCATGTATTTATAATAAGAGATTGTGTCTTTTATGAATTTTCATATTAAAGTGAGATTTTGCTGAATGATGCTTGCCACTTGATTGTTCTTGTATAAGTAATCAGCCTGAGTTAAACTGCTGCAGGATCCTGCCATGTGGTGGATTGTCTCTAGTTTCTTATTTTTATTTTATATAAAGTTTTTCAGTTCAAGCTAGTAAAACCTGAAGTACAGGCAGAGCCAGGCATGTTTATTTGTCAATTGCTAGGAACTTTCAGACTATTCTAGTGTTATTTAGTATTGTGGCTTTCTGAAGATTTACGTAGATATTACAGTGTAGCCCTAATTGTTTAATACTATTGTGTAGTGCCTTTGGGATGACACCAGTTGTAGATATTACTATCGGGACAATGTATACCTTGTTCATGTTTAAATGTCTTTCAATTTCCTCTTTTAAATTGGTATATTTCTGGCATTTTTCACTTATTGATTTCTGTAAGTGGTGTGTGTTTGGAATGGCTGTATTTATTAAATAAGCTGTTCTTGCTTATTTATCCTGTATTATTATATCAGGATATTTATATGGATTGTCCTGTCCATAATAATCGATCAGTCAGAATGTAATGTGTGGTATTCTGACTCTAAAACTGGATCAGGCTTGTATTTATAGTAAGGTGTGATTTCATTTTTGAGTTTGTATTTTAAAGCAAGATTTTGGTGAATGATGTTTGCCACTTGATTGTGCCTATGTAAGTAATCAGATTGAGTTAAATTGCTCAGGATCCTGTAATGTGTGGGATTGTTTCTGTTTTCTCGTGGCATTTTCTACATTTATCATCCTGAATTTGGTAGTCTTTTATTATAAGTGTAATGTCCTGGTTAAGATTCTTGCAGCTATGCTGGAGGTATTTCACAATAGCAGTTCTGTTAAGAGCAGACTGTTCTGCTTTTAGCATGCTTGGGTTTGAGCTAAAGATAAGGTGCTATGTAGTTCAACTTAGAAATGTTGTGTTAGCCAGTCAGGATGCTGGAATTCGGAAAATGTTCAAGAGAACACTGGGAGGAGAGATTTTGGTGACAGGCACTGGTGTAGGTTGAGGTCTCTTTGGCGGGAGCTGGGAGAAGACAAAAGGGAAGGTGGCAGAGTTGAGGTCCCTGTTGCACAAGGTACTTTGTGCAGATGAATGGCCCTGTGTGGGAACCCATTTGTTCGAGATGGATTTCACTTGACATTCAGAAGATAGTGTGTCCTTTTACACAGACTGTGGGCCCAGCATGCGAGGTAAAGACAACTTCAAGTTGAGCTCCATTTGAAGACAACTTGAGCTCATTTGGTTAACTGTAATGGGCCCTTTTTCTTTTTTTTTCTTTTTCCTACTTACTGTTCAATAAAACTGAAATTTGTCAATATACTTTATTTATAATTGCATGCAGTGTATGATCTGTTATTTCTCGCCATCAGCTAATTGCATGGGGTAGTATTAACAGTATTCTCACAGATCAAGGTTCGGGTAGTCAAGACATTCCAACTTCCTGGTTTTGGTGGGACCCAGGTCATACCAATCCTAGATGTACAGAGTACGTACAGTGGCTGTCATGAGCTGTGTCTCCAGAAATAAGACCATAAGACTATAAGATATAGGAGCAGAAGTAAGCCATTTGGCCAATTGAGTCTGCTCCGCATTCAATCATGCGCTGATCCAATTCTTCCAGTCATCCCCACTCCCTGCCTTCTCCCCATACCCTTTGATGCCCTGGCTAATCAAGAACCTATCCATCTCTGCCTTAAATACACCAAATGACTTGGTCTCTAAAGCCACTCGTGGCAACAAATTCCACATATTTATGACCCTCTGATTAAAGTAATTTCTCAGCATCTCTGTTCTAAATGGACATCCTTCAATTCTGAAATCGTGCCCTCATGTCATAGACTCCCCTACCATGGGAAATAACTTTGCCATATCTAATCTGTTCAGGCCTTTTAACACTTGGAATGTTTCTATGAGATCCCCCCTCATTCTCCTGAACTTCAGGGAATACAGCCCAAGAGCTGTCAAGATGTTCCTCATACGGTAACCCTTTTATTCCTGGAATCATTCTCGTGAATCTTCTCTGAACCCTTACCAATGTCAGTATATCCTTTCTAAAATAAGGAGCCCAAAACTGCACACAATACTCCAAGTGTGTTCTCATGCGTGCCTTATGGAGCCTCAACATCACATCCCTGCTCTTATATTCTATACCTCTAGAAATGAATGTCAACACTACATTTGCCTTCTTCACCACAAACTCAATCTGGAGGTTAACCTTTAGGACAACCTGGAGGATATTCAAGTTCCATTGCATCTCTGCATTTTGAACTCTCCCCATCCAAATAACAGGCTGCTTGTTTATTTCTTCCACCAAAGTGCATGACCATACATTTTCCAACATATTTCATTTACCACTTCTTTGCCCATGCCTCTAAACCATATATGTCAAACTCAAGGCCCGTGAGCCAAATCCGGCCCGTGGTGGAATTATCTTTGGCCCGCGAGATAATATCTAATTACTATTAAAGCTGGCCCCAGTAATCAAAGCGCCTATGGCGTATGATATGGCTAATGCTGAGTTTATTCAGGTACCAGGTTTTCAGGGTTTTTAGTGTCTATTCGGCAGTCTTCTTCATAAGAAACGGAATTTGTAAAGTGAAACACTTTGCAGTTATAGCAGAGACTGAGACACATGAGAGCAGGCTGAAAAAACGGAGGCAACGAAAGCTGCGTTCGCACGCTTCCGACTGATCTGGCCTGCATGAAGCTGCATTTTGCTCAATCCGGCCCGTGACCTAAAATGAGTTTGACACCCCTGCTCTAAACTATCTTAGTCTCTCGCCAGGCTCTCTGTTTCCTCAACACTACCCGCTCCTCCACCTATCTTTGTGTCATCAGCAAAGTTAACCACAAATCCATTAATCCCATAGTCCAAATCATTGACATACATCGTAAAAACAATGGTCCCAACACCATCCCCTGTGGAGTTCCACTGGTAACCAGCAGCCAGCCAGAATAGGATCCCTTTATTCCCACTCTCTGTTTTTGGCTCCACCAATGCTAGTAACTTCCCTATAATTCCATGGACTCTTATCATACTAAGGAGCCTCATGTGCAGCACCTTGTCAAAGGTCTTCTGAAAATCCAAGTACACCAGATCTCCTTTGTCTACCCTGCTTGTCATTTCCTCAAAAAATTGTAGTAGCTTTGTCAGGTAGGATTTTTTTTCAGGAAACCATGCTGGCTTTGGCCTATCTTGTTAAGTGCCTCCAGCTATTCCGTAATCTCAACCCTAACAATCAATTCCAACAACCTCCCAAACACTGATGTCAGGCTAACAGGTCCATAGTTTCCTTTCGGCTGCCTCCCACCTTTCTTAAATAGCAGAGTAACATTTGCAATTTTCCAGTCATCCGGTACAATGCCAGAATCTATTGATTCTTGAAAGATCATTGTTAATGCCTCCACAAACTCTCCAGCTACTTCCTTCAGAACCCAAGGGTGCATTCCATCAGATCCAGGAGATTTATACACCCTCAGAACATTAAGCTTCCTGAACACTTTTTCAGTCATAATTTTCCCTGCACATACTTTACTTCTCTGACACTCTTGAATGTCCAGTATTCTGCAGATGTCTTCCACTGTGAAGAGTGATGCAAAATATGCATTTAGTTCCTCTGCCATCTCTGCATCTCTCATTACAATATCTCCAGTGTTATTTTCTATTGGTCCTATATCTACCTTTGAATTTCTTTTACCCTTTATATGCTTAAATTTTTTTTAGTATCTTCTTTGATATTAGTTAGTTAGATAGATAGATAGATACTTTATTCATCCCCATGGGGAAATTCAACTTTTTTTCCAATGTCCCATACACTTGTTGTAGCAAAACTAATTACATACAATACTTAACTCAGTAAAAAAAAATATGATATGCATCTAAATCACTATCTCAAAAAGCATTAATAATAGCTTTTAAAAAGTTCTTAAGTCCTGGCGGTTGAATTGTAAAGCCTAATGGCATTGGGGAGTATTGACCTCTTCATCCTGACTGAGGAGCATTGCATCGATAGTAACCTGTCGCTGAAACTGCTTCTCTGTCTCTGGATGGTGCTATGTAGAGGATGTTCAGAGTTTTCCATAATTGACCGTATCCTACTCAGCGCCCTTCGCTCAGCTACCGATGTTAAACTCTCCAGTACTTTGCCCACGACAGAGCCCGCCTTCCTTACCAGCTTATTAAGACGTGAGGCGTCCCTCTTCTTAATGCTTCCTCCCCAGCACGCCACCACAAAGAAGAGGGCGCTCTCCACAACTGACCTATAGAACATCTTCAGCATCTCACTACAAACATTGAATGACGCCAACCTTCTAAGGAAGTACAGTCGACTCTGTGCCTTCCTGCACAAGGCATCTGTGTTGGCAGTCCAGTCTAGCTTCTCATCTAACTGCACTCCCAGATACTTGTAGGTCTTAACCTGCTCCACACATTCTCCATTAATGATCACTGGCTCCATATGAGGCCTAGATCTCCTAAAGTCCACCACCATCTCCTTGGTCTTGGTGATACCATCTCCTTGGTCTTGGTGATATTGAGACGCAGGTAGTTTGAGTTGCACCTTATCACAAAGTCCTGTATCAGTTTCCTATACTCTTCCTCCTGTCCATTCCTGACACACCCCACTATGGCCGTGTCATCAGCGAACTTCTGCACATGGCAGGACTCCGAGTTATATTGGAAGTCTGATGTGTACAGGGTGAACAGCTAGCTTCCTTTCATAATTCATCTTTTCCTTCCGAATGACCTTCTTTGTTTCCTTCTGCAAGTTTTCAGAAGCTTCCGAATCGTCTTTCTTCCCACTAGCTTCATCTTCCTTGTATGCCCTCTCTTTTGCTTTTACTTTGGCTCTGATTTCACTTGCCAGCCACGGTACTCTCCTTTTTCCATTTGAAAATCTCTTCTTATTTGGAATATATCTGTCTTGCACTTCCCTCATTGTTTGCAGAAACTCCAACCATTGTTGCTCTGCTGTTCTTCCAGCTAGTGTCCCTTTCCAGTCAACTTTGGCCAGTTCCCCCCTCATGCCATTGTAATTTCCTTTATTCCACTGAAATACCGACACAATGGATTTCAGTTTCTCCTTCTCAGACTTCAAAGTGAACTCGATCATATTGTAATCACTGTTCCCTAAGGTTCCTTACTTTAAGCTACTTTGTCACCTCTGGATCATTGCACAACACTCAATCCAGCACAGCCAAACACCTAGTGGGCTCAACAACAAGCTGTTCTAAAAAGCCGTCCCTTAAACATTCTACAAATTCTCTCTCGAGGTCCAGTAATCCATTTTCATGTTAAAATCTCCAATGATTATCATGACATTGCACGTCTGACACACCTTTTCTATCTCCTGTTGTAATTTGTGATCCACAGCTTAGCTGCTGTTTGGAGGCCTGTACATAACTCCCATTAGGGTCCTTTTATCCTTGCTATTTCTTAACTCAATCCATAGAGACTCTACACCTTCCGATCCTATGTCATTCCTTTGTAATGATTTAATGTTATTTCTATCACACAGGGCCATCCCATCCTCTTTGCCTACTAACCTATCTTTCCAATACACCGTATATCGTTGGATGTTCAGCTCCCAATGAAAGCCATCCTTTAGTCAAGTTTCAGAGATGGCCATAAAATCATATTTGCCAATCTATAGCTAAATTTCAAGATAGTCCATTTTATTTCTTATGCTGCATGCATTCAATACACCACTTTCAGTCCAGTATTTGTTGCTTTCTGTTTTACCTGCACCACGCCTCTATTTATTAACATTTGGAGAGGAACATATGATTAGGAATAGTCAGCATGGCTTTGTCAAAGGCAGGTCATGCCTCACAAGCCTGATTGGATTTTTTTGAGGTTGTGACTAAACACATTGATGAAGGTTGAGCAGTAGATGTAGTGTATATGGATTTCAGCAATGCATTTGAGAAGGTAGCCCATGCAAGGCTTATTGAGAAAGTAAGGAGGCATGGTATCCAAGGGGTCCTGCTTTGTGGATCCAGAATAGGCTTGTCCACAGAAGACAAAGAGTGGTTGTAGATGGGTCATATTCTGCATGGAGGTTGGTGATGGGATCTGTTCTGGGACCCTTTCTCTTCGTGATTATTATGAATGACCTGGATGAGGAAGTGGAGGGATGCATTAGTAAATTTGCTGTTGATGCAAAGGTTGGTGGTGTTGTGGATAGTGTGGAGGGCTGTCAGAGGTTACAGCGGGACATTAATAGGATGCAAAACTGCCTGAGAAGTGGCAGATAAAGTTCTACCCAGTAAGTGTGAGGCGGTTCATTTTGGTAGGTCAGATGTG
Source organism: Hemitrygon akajei (assembly GCF_048418815.1). Taxonomy (NCBI): domain Eukaryota; kingdom Metazoa; phylum Chordata; class Chondrichthyes; order Myliobatiformes; family Dasyatidae; genus Hemitrygon; species Hemitrygon akajei. Next base: position 178,769,961 of record NC_133132.1, on the reverse strand, counting down.
ATGGCAGAATATAGTATTAATGGTAAGACTCTTGGCAGTGTGGAGGATCAGAAGGATCTTGGGGTCTGAGTCCATAGGATGCTCAAAGCTGCTGTGCAGGTTGACTCTATGGTTAAGAAGGCATATGGTGCATTGACTTTCATCAATCGTGGGATTGAGTTTAAGAGCCGAGAGGTAATATTGCAGCTATCTGGGACCCTAGTCAGATCCCACTTGGAGTACTGTGCTCAGTTCTGGTCGCCTCACTATAAGAAGGTTGTGGAAACCATAGAATGGGTTCAGAGGACATCTACAAGGATGTTGCCTGGAATTGGGGTGCATACCTTGTGAGGATAGGTTGAGTGAACTTGCCTTTCTTTCCTTGGAGCAATGGAGGATGAGAGGTGACCTGATAGAGGTGTACAAGATGATGACAGGCTTTGATCGTGTGGTTAGTCAGAGGTTTTTTCTTAGGGCTGAAATGGATAACACGACAGAGCACAGTGTTAAGATGCTCTGGAAGTAGGTACAGTGGAGATGTCAGGGTAAGTTTTTTTTACACAGAGAGTGGTGAGTGCATGGAATGGACTACCAGTGACGTTGGTGGAAGCGGATACGATAGGGTCTTTTAAGAGACACCTGGATAGATATACGGAGCTTAGAAAAATAGCGGCTATGGGTAACCCTAGGTAATTTCTAAATTAAGTATATGTTCAGCACAGCATTGCGGGCCGAAGTGTCTGTATTGTGCTGTAGGTTTTCTTTGTTTCTATGTTTCTAAAGAGGTGACATAGGGTTGGAAGGTGTTGAATCATTGTGGATAGAGCTAAGGAATTATATACAGACCTCCAAACAAGTAAGGACGTGGCCTGTAAATTACAATGGGAGTTAGAAAATGCATGGCAAAAGGGCAATGTTACAGCAGTCATGTGGAATTTCAATAAGCAGTTAGACTGGGAAGATCAGGTTGTTGCTGAATTCCAAGAGGGGGGAATTCCTAGAAAGCCTATTGAGATATTTTTAGAGCAGCTCGTAGTGAAGCCACTAGGGGATTAGATATTCTGGGTTCGGTATTGTGTAATAAACTGGAATTGATTACAGAGCTTAAGGTAAGAGAACCCTTTGTGGAAACTGATCATAATATGATTAAATTCACCATGAAATTTGAGAACAAGAAGCCAAAGTCAGGTATTAAAAGTTAAGTAAAGGGAATTACAGAGGTACGTGAGAAGAATTGGCCACAATTGATTGGAAAAGAATACTGGCAGGGATGACAGCAGAGCAGCAATGGCTGGAATTTCTGGAAGCAATTCAAAGGCACAAGATATATACATCCCAAAGAGGAAGAAGTATTTTAAAGGCAGGATGAGATACCTGTGGCTAACACTAGAAGTAAAAGCCAAAATAAAATTCAAAGAGAAAGCATATAATAGATGAAAATTAGTGGTAACTTAGAGAATTGGGAAGTTTATAAAAACAACAGAAGGCAACTAAAAAGAAGGGAGAGAAGAAAGGGAATTATAGGACAATTAGTCTGAACTCAGTAGTTCAAAGGTTCAAAGGTACAGTTTAATGTCAGAGAAATGTATACAATATACATGCTGAAATGCTTTTTCTTCACAAACATCCGCAGAAACAGAGGAGTGCCCCAAAGAATGAATAACAATTAAATGTTAGAACCACAAAGTCCCCCCCAGCTCTCCTCCCTCCCGTGCTTAAGCGGCAGTGAACAACATTCTCCCCTCCCTCCACCGGCAAAGATAAAGTGCACCCGCTACCAGCACTCAGGCATGAGCAAAGCAATAACAAAGACACAGAGTTGCAGTTACCCCAAAGACTACATTGTTCACCCGATAATTCGATGTGCTGCAGGTTCTCTCTCTCTCCTAATAAGGAAGAAAGAGATTACTCTATTTTCCAACGAGTGGGAGAGATAACAAACAACTCGCTGGTTTACGATGTTAAAAATCCGTTATGTCGCTTTTTGTGAGCTGGTTGGGAAGATGTTGGAGTCGATTATTAAGGATGTGGCTTTCATGTACTTGGAAGCACATGATAAAATAGGGCGTAGTCAATGTGGTTTTCTCAAGGGAAAATCTTGTGTGACAAATCTATTGGAAATCTTTAATGAAATAACAAGCAGAATAGACAAAGGAGAATGGATTGATGTTGTGTACTTGGATTTTCAAAAGGCCTTTGACAAGGTGCTACGCATGAGGCTGCTTAATAAGCTATGAGCCCATAGTACTACAGGAAAGATTCTAGCATTGGATAAAGCAGTGGCTGATCGGCAGGAGGCAAAGAGTGGGAGTAAAGGCGGCCTTTTTCGGCTGGCTGCTGATGGCTAGTGTGTTCTACAAGGGTCTTTTAACTTTATATTTCAATTATTTGGATGATGGAATTGATCACTTTGTTGCAAAGTTTGCAGATGATATGAAGACAGGTGGAGGGGCAGATAGCTTTGAGGAAGTAGAAAGGCTACATATGGACTTAGACAGATTAGGAGAATTAACAAAGAAACAGCAGATGTTATGCAGTGTTGGGACATGTATGGTCATGCATTCTGGCAGAAGAAATGAAAGGTTGACTATTTTCTAAGTGGAGAGAAAATACAAAAAAAAACAGGCACAAAGGGACTTGGGGGTCCTTGTGTAGGATTCCCTAATGGTTAATTTGCAGGTTTAGTCTGTGGTGAGGAAGATGAATCTGATGTTAGCATTCATTTTTAGAGGTCTAGAATATAAAAGAAAGTATGTGATGTTGAGACTTTATTAAGCACTGGTGAGTCCTCACACGGAGTATTGTGAGTAGTTTTTGGTTCCTTATCTTAGAAAGGATGTTCTGAAACTAAAGAGCACTTGAAGGAGGTTCATGAAACCTCTAGGTCTGGGCCTGTATTTACTAGAATTCAAAAGAATGAAGAGTGACCTCATTGAAACCTATTGAATGGTGAAAGGCCTGATAGAGTGGATGTGGAGAGAATGTTTCTAATAGTGGGGGACTTGAGGACCAGAGGGCACAGCCTCAGAATAGAGAAGTGTCCTTATAAAATGGAAATGAGGGGGAATTTCTTTAGCTAGAGGGTGGTGAAATTGTGGAATTCTTTGCTGCAGATTGCTGTGGAGACCAAGTATATTTAAAGCAGAGGTTGATAGATTCTTGGTTGGTCAAGGCATGAAGGGATACATGGGAAGGCTAAAGACTGGGGCTGAGAGGAAAATTGGATCTGCCATGATGAAATGGCAGAGAGAACTTGATGGGCCAAATGGCCTAATTCTGCTTGTATATCTTATGGTCTTAAACATCCACTGCTTTTTCCTTTTCATGGATGCTGCCTGACCTGCTAAGTTCCTCCAACGTTCTGTGTGTTTTCCAGCATCTGTTGAATCTCTTGTCCTTACAAAACACATTCCTGTTACCAAAAACATTCCCTTCCTTAGTACTTTTAATTTACTGCAATATTCTATCCTTTTGATAAAATATCTACAGTCCTCTAAATGCTCTTAAGACAAATTCTTCACTTTGTGTGAGAGCTTTTCAAAACAAAGAATTATGTTCTTATACTCCTGCAAATGGCAAAATCCAGTCTATTCTTGTTTTTATGGTATTAGCAATTAAAATAAATCAACTATTTACATAATCTTTTCAGTAGCTTTTCAACTGACCTATGATGAGAAATATAAAGCATTAAGATTAGAGATATTAGGGTTAGTGATGAGTGAAGCAACAGCATCAATCTTTAATGATTCCCCATTCTACTATAACATTCTGTACTTCTTTGTGTTGTAGTGGGATGGCAGTACAGGGCTGTGAATGCACAAGAATCCAATTCCTTCAGATGATAAAAGTAAATGTACCAATGGAAAGTGAAAGAAACTGTAATAATGAGATGAGAAACTAACTCAGTTCTTCATCCGTAATAATACTAAGATGCCCTGTGAACCTGACCCTTAGACTGCTGCTGTCTCCCCTTTGTAACTGATATGTCATTGTGTACACTGAATTGCATCTACTAAGTTTAATATAAAATATTGAACATTACAACATGCTATGGGCCCTTCAGCACATGATGTGGTGCTGACCTATTAACCTACTCTAAGATTAATTAGAATCAAAATCTGGTTAATATCATTGGCATATTTTGTGAAATTTGTTTTGTTGTAGCAGCAACACATGATACAAAGTATAAATTACAATAAGAACTGTGTATAAAATGTGTATCCAACTCTTCACACTTGCATATTGCTCCATTTTTCTATAATCCATGTTCCTATCTAAGAGTTTTTTAATTATCCTAGTATATTTCCCTCTACCTTCAGCCCATGCACCTACCATTCTCTGTGTAAAGAACTTACCTCTGACATACCCCCAACACTTTCCTCCAATCACCTTAAATTTATCCTCCTTTTATTTGCTATTTCCGCCTTGGAAAAAGACTCTATTTTTACTGTTCCCAAGACAGGAGGCCCTCTGTTGGTCATGGGTGACCATAGACATTGCATCCTAGCTCTCTATGTAATATGCAAGTCAGGGGAGTACAAAATGGAGAGCAAGTTGTTGCCCATGCAGCTGATAATTCAAAGGATTGGCAAAGACTGATACAGTTTGGCACCAGTGGCATCACAGAAGTTTCCAGTCAGGGCTGAACTCAACTGTCTTAGGGACTCCACCTGTAAATTTTTCCATGGGGTTTTTGGCATTAAAGTTCTAAGCCTTCACCATGAGCACGTATAGCCTCAAATCAAGTCAAGTTTATTGTCACTTAACTATGTACATGTATATAATCAAATAATGTATATAGAAACGAGACAACATTTCTCCAAACCAAGGTGTAAAACACCATATTACACATAACACACAATAACTTAAGAAGGTAAGGATAAAATCTACAAATAAATCACACATAAGTAACAAACTAAAGTGCATTAATATTAAATACTATACTGGAACAGATTAACCAGTGACACCAAATACGATGCAGCAGGGAGTTCAGAAGCCTTATGGCCTGGGGGAGTAAACTGTTGCAATGTTGCAAGAGTCTTTTAAGAGACTCCTGGATAGGTACATGGAGCTTAGAAAAAACAGAGGGCTATGGGTAACCCTAGGTAATTTCTAAAGTAAGTACATGTTTGGCACAGCATTGTGGGCCAAGGGGCCTATGTTGCGCTGTAGATTTTCTATGTTTCTATCTTTGTATCTGTGGTAACTTCTACTTTACAAAAGAACCACTCGATAATTTTATGACCAAAAGAACATCTTTATCTGGGACGGCAAATGATATTTACAATACAGAGGCTTTCAGGTACCTCGTGCGGCATGGGTGATGGAACTAGATACAGCGGGAAGTAAAATCCCGCTGACCTCGGAACCAGCCACTTGTTACCAACAGCTTCCTGATTAGTATTAACTTACTTTTAATAATGCTCACATTACAACAGTATCATCGGCAAATTAAGCCACAAATCCATTAATCCCATAGTCCAAATCATTATTTCAGAACCAGCTTCCACCCCTCCACCATCAGATTCTTGAATGGACAATGAATATCCCCACTACCATGTTCCAATGTACACTTTACTCTTTTTCACTCTATTTATTTAATTATATATTATGTAACTATTTTTATATTTCATATTGTAATTTACAGTTTCTTATTATGTGTTGCAATGTACTACTGCCACAAAAAACTTATTTCACAACGTATGCCAGTGATATTAAACCTGATTCTGATTCTGACCATAAGCAAAGCCCCTCCCACCCCAGACATACTCCCTTGCCTGTCCTTCCATGAGGCAGAACATACAAAAGCTTGAAAACACCTCCCACCAGGCTGAAAGGTTTTTTATCCCACCGCTATAAGATAATTGAATGGACTTTAGCACAATAATGGTGAACTCTTGACCTCACCATCTACCTCATCATGACCCTTGCACCTATACCGCATTTCTCTTTACCTGTATATGTAACATAGAATCATAGCACATAGAAAACCTACAGCACAATACAGGCCTTTCGGCTCACAATGCTGTGCCGAACATGTCCTTACCTTAGAACTACCTAGGCTTACCCATAGCCCACTATTTTTCTAACATCCATGTACCTGTTCGGCAGTTTCTTAAAAGATCCTGTCGTATCTGCCTCCACCACCATCGCCGGCAGCCCATTCCACGCACTAACCACTCCCTGCGTAAAAAAACTTACCCCTGACATCTCCTCTGTACCTACTTCCAAGCACTTTAAAACTGTGCCCTCTCATGTTAGCCATTTCAGCCCTGGGAAAAAGCCTCTGACTATCCACATGATCAATGCCTCTCATCAACTTCTACACCTCTATCAGGTCATCTCTCATCCTCCATTGCACCAAGGAAAAAAGGCTGAGTTCACTCAGCCTATTCTCATAAGGCATGCTCAAGAATCCCATCAAAATCCTTGTAAATCTCCTCTGCACCTTTTCTATGGTTTCCACATCCTTCCTGTAGTGAGGTGACCAGAACTGAGCACAGTACTCCAAGTGGGGTCTGATCAGGGTCCTATATAGCTGCAACATTACCTCTCAGCTCTTAAACTCAATCCCACAATTGATAAAGGCCAATGCACCATATCCCTTCTTAACCACAGAGTCAACCTGCACAGCAGCTTTGAGTGTCCTATGGACTCAGACCCCAAGATCCCTCTGATCCTCCACACTGCCAGGAGTTTTACCATTAATACTATATTCTGTCATCATATTTGACCTACCAAAATGACCAACCTCACACTTACCTGGGTTGATCTCCATCTGCCACTTCTCAGCCCAGTTTTGCATCCTATCAATGTCCTGAAGTAAGACTCACTGGTCTATAATTTCCTGGGCTATCTCTACACATCTGCAACCCTCCGATCCTCCGGAACCTCTCCTGTCCCCATTGATTATGCAAAGATCATTGCTAGAGGATTAGCAATCTCCTCCCTTGCATCCCGCAGTAGCCTGGGGTATATCTCATCCGGTCCCTGTGACTTATCCAACTTGATGCTTTCCAAAATCTCCAGCACATTCTCTTTATCAATGTCTCTATGCTCAAGCTTTTCAGTTCACTGTAAGTCATCCCTACAATCACCAAAGACCTTTTCCGTAGTGATTACTGAAGCAAAGTGTTCATTAAGTATTTCCATATCTTCTCCAGTTCGCTGCACACTTTTCCGCTGTCACACTTGATTGGTCCTATTCTCTAATGTCTTATCCTCTTGCTCTTCACATACTTGTCGAATGCCTTGGGATTTTCTTTAATTCTGCTCGTTAAGGTCTTCTCATGGCCACTTCTGGCTCTCCTAATTTCATTCTTAAGCTCCTTCCTGCTAGCCTTATAATTTTCTAGATCTTTATCATTACCTAGTTTTTGAACCTTTTGTAAGCTTTTCTTTTCTTCTTGACTGGATTTTCAACAGCCTTTGTACACCACGGTTCCTGTACCCTACCATCCTTTCCGTCTCATTGGAACATACCTATGCAGAACGTCACGCAAATATCCACTGAACATATACCACATTTCTGCCTTTCATCAAATGGAGGCATGGCAAATTTAAGATGGTGCTAAACAGCGATTTATTTGCTTACATCTTTGGAAACAGCTCTATTTCCATCTTTAATATCTTTATTTTTTCCCTTTCAGGTTTCTTTTGAAGACCCTGACCTGGAGTTACACGCTGACTACAGTTCTTTGCAGGAATGGGACCCATTCTCAGGATTCCATAACTGGCCATTGTTCAGCATGCCAAGAGTTTGGCCTGAGAGTCCAGCTTGAATTCGGAAGCCTAAGATCTTGGGGCTCTCGAGACGGGCTTGATCAAGGGTCGGTGTCACGGCAGGAGACCTGTGTGTTCTTGGTGGAGTCAGGATATCTGCTGTGGGTCCAAAGATCCGAGATCTTTGCGATCTTCGCGCACAGAGCTTGGAAAAAGTGACGTAACGGACTTTTAACATCATAAAGCAGCAAGTTGTTTGTTATGTCTCCATGCTCGCTGGTGAAAAACTGAGACAACTCCATCTCCCTTATTAAGGAGAGAGAGAATCTGCAGTACGTCATATGCCAGATGAAATGCAAAGTCTTTGGGGTAACTGCAACTCTGTGTCTTTGCTCATGCTGAGTGCTTGGTGGCGGTACCAATGCTTGATTTTTTTTGCCGGTTGGGGGAGGGGGGATTGTTACTTGCTGCTGTTTATGCATGGGAGGGAGGGGAGCTGGGGTTTGCTTTGGGGTTCTTACATTTATTTGTCATTCATTCTTTGGGGTACTTCTCTGTTTTCATGGATGGTTGCGAAGAAAAAACATTTCAGGATGCATATTGTATACATTTCTCTGACATTAAAATAGACCTTTGAACATTTCCCTGAGAACATCAGCTCCAAATTGATAGCTTCATATTTCCTCTTACTCCAATTAAACACTTTCCTAACTTATCTGTTCCTATCCCTCTCCAATACTATGGTAAATGAGATAGAATTATAATCTATCTCATTTTGTTACCTCTTCAAAAAACTCAATCAGGCTCGTGAGGCACGATCTTCCCTTCACAAAGCCATGTTGACTATCTATGAGTAGACTGTACTTCTCCAAATGGTTCATTTCCCAATACCAGATCAAGTACAGCTTCTCCTCTTGTAAGCTTATCTACATATTGTGTCAAGAAACCTTCCTGAAAACACCTAACAAACTCCACCCTACCTAAACTGCTTGCTCTAGGGAGATGCCAGTTGATATTTGGGAAATTAAAATCTCCATCACGACAACTGGGTTATTATTACACCTTTCCAGGATCTGTTTCCCTATCTGCTCCTTGATGTCCCTATTATTATTGGGTGGTCTATAAAGTACACCCAGTAGAGTTATTGGCCCCTTCCTGTTCCTAACTTGACTGAGTAGGCAATCCCTCTATCCTTCCGGAGGAGGTTGGGAGGGTCCTAAATGAATACTTTGCTTCAGTATTCACAAGTGAAAAGGATCTTGATCAGGATGAGGTCAAAGTAGGGCAGACCTGTGTGTTGGACAATGTGGAGATTAAGGAAGAAGAAGTGCTGGATCTTCTTAAAAACATTAAGATTGCTAAATCCCCAGGGCTGGATATGATACACCCCAGGTTGTTGTGGGAATTGAGAGAAGAGATTGCAGGAGCATTAGCTATGATCTTTGAATCCTCTTTGGCTGCAGGGGAAGTGCCGGAGGACTGGAGAATGGCAAATGTAGTTCCCTTGTTTAAAAAAGGTAATAGGGAGAAACCTGGGAACTATAGACCAGTGAGTCTTACGTCGGTGGTATGCAAACTACTGGAAAGGATTCGAAAGGATTCTTAAGGATAGGTTCTACGAGCATTTGGAGAAATACAGTCTACTCATGGATAGTCAACATGGCTTTGTGAAGGGAAGATTGTGCCTCACAAGCCTGATTGAGTTTTTTGAAGAGGTAACAAAAGAAATTGATGAGAGTAGGGCAGTGGATGTGGTCTACGTGGACTTTAGCAAAGCATTTGTCAAGGTTCTCATGAGAGACTCATCCAGAAAGTCATGAGGCCTGGGATGTGGAACCTTGGCTGTTTGGATAAAAAATTGGCTTAAAGGAAGAAAGCAGAGGGTAGTTGTGGAAGGCAAGTATTCTGCCTGGAGGTTGGTGACTAGTGGAGTGCAGCAGGGATCTGTCCTGGGACTCCTGCTATTTGTGATTTTTATAAATGACCTGGATGTAGAGGCGGAAGGATGGGTGAGTAAGTTTGAGGATGACACGAAGATTGGAGGAGTTGTGGATGGAGCAGTAGGTTGTCGAAGGTTACAAGAGGATATAGACAGGCTGCAGAGTTGAGCAGAAAAATGGCAGATGGAGTTCAATCCGGACAAGTGTGAGGTGATGCATTTTGGAAGGACAAACCAGAAGACTGAGTACAGGATTAATGATCAGTTACTTAAGAGTGTGGATGAACAGAGGGACCTTGGGGTTCAAATCCATACATCCCTCCAGGTCACTGCGCAGGTTGATAGGGTAGTTAAGAAGGCCTATGGGAAGCTAGGCTTCATTAATAGGGGGATTGAATTCAAGAGTAGAGAGGTCATGTTGCGACTCTACAAATCTCTGGTGAGGCCGCACTTAGAGTATTATATTCAATTCTTATCACCTCATTATAGGAAGGATGTGGAAGCTATGGAGAGGGTGCAGAGGAGATTTACCAGGATGTTGCCTGGTTTGGAGAACAAGTCATATGAAGCAAGGTTAGCAGAGCTGGTACTTTTCTCTTTGGAGTGTAGAAGAATGAGAGGGGACTTGATAGAGGTCTACAAGATTATGAGAGGCATAGATAGGGTGGATAGTCAGTACCTGTTTCCCAGGGCACCAATAGCAAACACCAGAGGGCATATGTACAAAATTAAGGGAGGGAAGTTTAGGGGAGACATCAGGGGTAAGTTTTTTTACACAGAGGGTTGTGATTGCCTGGAATCACTTGCCAGGGATGGTGGTGGAGACTAAAACATTAGGGGTATTTAAGAGCCTCTTGGACAGGCACATGGATGAAAGAAAAATGGAGGGTTATGGGGTAGTGTGGGTTTAGTACTTTTTTTAAGGATTATATGGGTCGGCACAACATGGAGGGCTGAAGGGCTTGTACTGTGCTGTAGTGTTCTATGGTTCCTCCTTTTCTGCAGCAGTGACACTATCTCTGATCAGCAGTGGCACACCCCCACCTCTTTTGCCTCCCTCCCTGTTTTTTCTGAAACATATAAAGCCTGGCACTCGAAGTAACCATTCCTGCCCCTGAGCCATCCAGGTCTCTGTAATGGCTACAACATCGTAGCTCTAAGTACAGCTCATCTGCTTTGTTCATGATGGTTCTTGCATTAAAATAGACTCATGTCAAACCATCAGTCTGAGCCTATCCCTTCACTATCACCTGCCTATCCTCCCTCTCACACTGTCTACAAGCTCTCTCTATTTGTGAGCCAACCTCCCCTTTCTCCATCTCTTCAGTTTGGTTCCCATCCCCTGCAATTCTAGTTTAAACTCTCCCCAGTAGCCTGAACAAACCTCCCTGCCAGGATATTGGTCCCCCTCAGATTCAAGAGCAACCTACCTGGTTTGTACAGGTCATGCCTGCTCCAAAAGAGGTCACAATGATCCAGAAATCTGAATCCCTGCCCCCTGCTCCAATCCCTTAGCCACACATTTATCCTCCATCTCACTCTATTCCTATACTCACTGTCATGTGGCACAGGCAGTAATCCTGAGATTACTACCTTTGAGTCCTGCTTCTCAGCTTCCTTCCTAAATCCTTGTAGTCTGGCCTAATCTCAAGTAATAATGAGTCAGCATACAGCAAAGAAGTCATCACCCTGACACAGTGGTGTCAAGAAAATAACTTCTCCCTCAATGTCGCAAAAACAAAGGAGCTGTTTGTGGAATACATGAGGAATGGAGACAAGCTAGCCGCAATTCGCATCAATTGAACTGGAATTGAGAGGATGAACAGCTTGAATTTCCTCGGCATAAACATCACCGAGGATCTCACATGGTCTGCACATACCAGCTGTGTAGTGAAAAAGGCACAGCAGTGCCTCTTTCACCTCAGATGGTTGAAGAAGTTTGATATGGGCCCCCAAATCCCAAGAACTTTCTACAGGGGCACAGTTGAGAGCATCCTGACTGGCTGCATCACTGCCTGGTATGGGAACTTTACTTCCCTCAGTCGCTGGACTCTGCAGAGAGTGATATGGACACTCCAGTGCAGCTGTAGATGTGAACTTCCCACTGTTCAGGACATTTACAAAGATAGGTGTGTACAAAAGGGTGAGCAATATCATTGGGTCCCGAGTTACCCCAACCACAAACTGTTCAATCTTCTACCATCTGGGAAACGGTACTGCACACAAAAGGCAGGACCAACAGGCTCCAGGACAACTTCTTCCACCAGGCCATCAGACTGCTTAACTCATGCTAACACAACTGTATTTCTATGTTATATTGACTATCCTATTGTACATGGCATTTATTATAAATTACTATAAATTGAACATTTGGACGGAGACATAACGTAAAGATTTTTACTCCTCATGTATATGAAGGACGTAATTATTAAAGTCAATTCAATTCAATCAAAATTACATCATTGCTTTTATATTTTAGTCCACTTGAAATGAAAGCTAACAATCCATTTGCCTTCATCACCACAGACTAAACCTGTAAATTAACCTTTAGGCAATCTCGCACAAGAACTCTGATGTCCCTTTGCACCTCAGATTTTTGTGACTTCTCTCGACTCAGAAAATTTCTTCCAGCAAGGTGCATAATCATACACTCCCCAACACTGTATTGCATCTGCCATTTCTCTCCTAATCTGGCCAAGAGTCTCCTAACCCTAAACTGTGCTGCTCCTAAGAGCACTCTTTGAGGTCATTCTTGGCCATTAGGCTCTATTATGAGTCAACCTATAGGTGGGGAAGTGATGATACCGTCCTGTTAGACTGTTTGAGGTAAACTGTTTTCTATTCTTTCTTACTTCTCTTCTAATATTTGTATATTTTCATATCTGTGCACTTGTAATGCGACTGTGACACTGTAATTTTCTAAGTGCTTCTGTAGTCAACTTCCTCAAAACTACCTGCCTCGCTACCTATCTTCATATTGTCTGCAAACTTAGCAACAAAGCCATCAATACCATCATCTAAATCACTGACATATAATGTAAAAAAATCGATCCCGACACAGACCCCTGTGGAACACCACTAGTCACCAGCGATTGATTTTTGGCATCCGTTAGTCTCGCAAGACCATGGATCTGTGCCTGGAATCCTCTCCAAGACGCAGGCCTGGGCAAGGCTGTATGGAAGACCGGCAGTTACCCAAGCAACAAGTCTCCCCTCTCCATACCACCGATGTTGTCCAAGGGAAGGGCAAGGGCCGATACAGCTTGGCACCAGTGATGTTGCAGGAGTTGCCAGAGCGAGGGTGAAGGCAATGTCGGACTGCCTTAGGGACTCCAGCTCTGGATTTGTCCTCATGGTTTACTCCCGAATCCTTTCCCATAAGTGGGTATGGCCGCAAGGCAGTGGAGGTTTGAAAACAGAGTTTTCCTTCTCTTAGATGGACTGCTTTCCCAGGCTGATGAGCTTGAACTACCTAAAGCACTGGTTTTAAGGTGCCAGGACCCACCTTCACCTTTTCTCCTGTCAGTAGAAACAGTTCTGCTGGACTTAGAGGCTAAGCCACATGAAAAGGCCAGGAGTTGGACTTGGTTGTCAGAGGCTATTTGAGGCGCATGCCATGAGGAGCACTTTTAGGTAGTGGGAGCTTTTCCCTACTGCCAGTCCTCGGCTTGACAAACTAGCCAGCCAGAAAAGGCTCCCTTTATTTCCACTCTTTGCCTCCTGTAAATCAGCAGTGACTAGTGGGGTACCACAAGGCTCGGTGTTGGGACCACAGCTATTTACAATATACATTAATGATTTAGATGAAGGGATTAAAAGTAACATTAGCAAATTTGCAGATGACACAAAGCTGGGTGGCAGTGTGAAATATGAGGAGGATGTTAGGAGAATGCAGGGTGACTTGGACAGGTTGGGTGAGTGGGCAGATGCATGGCAGTTGCAGTTTAATGTGGATAACTGTGAGGTTATCCACTTTGGTGGCAAGAACAGGAAGGCAGATTACTATCTGAATGGTGTCAAGTCAGGAAAAGGGGAAGTACAATGAGATCTAGGTGTTCTTGTACATCAGTCACTGAAAGTAAGCATGCAGGTACAGCAGGCAGTGAAGAAAGCTAATGGCATGTTGGCCATAACAAGGGGAGTTCAGTATAGGAGCAAAGAGGTCCTTATGTAATTGTACAGGGGCCTGGTGAGACCACACCTGGAGTATTATGTTCAGTTTTAGTCTCCAAATTTGAGGAAGGACATTCTTGCTATTGAGGGAGTGCAGCGTAGGTTCATGAGGTTAATTCCTGGGATGGTGGGACTGTCATATGTTGAAAGGTTGGAGCGACTGAGCTTGTATACACTGGAATTTAGAAGGATGAGAGGGGATCTGATTGAAACATATAAGATTATTAAGGGATTGGACACACTAGAGGCAGGAAACATGTACCCGATGTTGGGGAGTCCAGAACCAGAGGCCACAGTTTAAAAATAAGGGGTAGGCCATTTAGAACAGAGTTCAGGAAAAACTTTTTCACCCAGAGAGTTGTAGATCTATGGAATGCTCTGCCTCAGAAGGCAGTGGAGGCTAATTCTCTGGATGCTTTCAAGAAAGGGTAAGATAGAGCTCTTAAAGACAGCAGAGTCAAGGGATATGGGGAGAAGGCAGGAATGGGGTACTGATTGTGGATGATCAGCCATGATCACGGTGAATGGCGGTGCTGGCTCAAAGGGCCGAATGGCCTACTCCTGCCCCTGTTGTCTATTGCCTATTGCTTTATCCATGCTAGAATCTTTCCTGCACTACTATGGGCTTGTAGCTTGACAAGCAGCCTCATATGTGGCACCCTGTCAAAGACCTTCTGAAAATCCAAGTACACAACATCAAACCATTCTCCATTGTCTATCCTGCTTGTTATTTCTTCAAAACATTCCATCATGTTGAATTTGGAGAAGGAAGGCTGAGAATTGGAGCGGGAGTGCGGCAGGAGCCATTTTGATTTTTTCTTCTTCTCATCAGAGTTAAGAGAGACAGGACTGCGCAGGCGTGTGACGTTGGGCAGTGAAACACGGAAGATTTAAAAGGAACACAGCCTTATACTGGGGGCAGCATCATTTTGCAGCAGCGGAATGAGCCGGGAGTAGAGTGAAGGCTTAAGGGCTTCGGCTCAACGGGTTTAGGTGGAAACAGGCGAGGCAAGGTAGGTTTAGGTTTCAGTTTTTCCTGTTATTTGAAGAAAGGGAGAATTATGAATGTGAGGGCAGCTTGTTGTTCTTGGTGTTGGATATGGGAGGTCCTGGAGTCTCCTAGCCTCCTGGACGTTCACATCTCCACCAGGTACGCCAAGCTACAGCTCCTAAGGGACCGTGTTAGGGAAAGCGGCCAGTGAAGGAGTGGAGATTTGAGGCTTTGACTTGAGAGGCTTCGACGAGAAGAGGCTGAGGACGAGCTTCACTCCAAGTGAGGTAAGGCCGGTTAAGTTCCTTTAAAAGGAGAAAGTTTCAAAAGTTGAGGCAACGTATTGGGTAGGTCATGGCAGCTGAGATCAGCCCCGTGGTTTGTAAGCATGTGTAAGTCAGACCATGAGGCAGCGGGAGTATTTAAAGAGAACAGTTAGATGGAGTGGGCAACAGAGTAGAGGGAGACAGATTAGGAAGGCTTTGTCTTGAGAGGCTTCGGCGAGCAGAGGATGAGGACGAGCTTCACTCCAAGTGAGGTAAGGCCGGGTAAGTTCCTTTAAAAGGAGAAAGTTTCAAAAGTTGAGGCAACGTATTGGGTAGGTCATGGCAGCTGAGATCAGCCCCGTGGTTTGTTCATCCTGCAGCATGTGGGAAATCAGGGATACTTCCAGTGTCCCTGACGACTATGTGTGCAGGAAGTGTGTCCAGCTGCAGCTTCTGGCAGACCGCATTGAGCGTCTGGAGCTGCGATTGGATTCATACTGGAGCATTCCCGATGCTGAGAAAGTCGTGAATAGCACGTTCAGTGAGTTGGTCACACCTCAGGTAAAGGCTACACAGGCAGAAAGGGAAGGGGTGGCCACTAGACAGTGTAGCAGTAGGCAGGTAGTGCAGGAGTCATCTCCCTCCTAAACAGATATACTGTTTTGGATACTGTTGGGGGAGATGTCTCATCGGGGGAAGGCAGCAGCAGCCGAGTTCATGGCACCATGGGTGGCTCTGTGGCACAGGAGGGAAGGAAACAGAGTGGGAGAGCTATAGTGATAGGGGATTTGATTGTAAGGGGAATAGATAGGCGTTTCTGTGGCCGCAAACAAGACTCCAGGATGGTATGTTGCCTCCCCGGTGCAAGGGTCAAGGATGTCTCTGAGCGGCTGCAGAACATTCTGGAATGGGAGGGTGAACAGCCAGTGGTCGTGGTGCACATAGGTACCAACACTATAGGTAAAAAACGGGATGAGGTCCTACAAGGTGAATTTAGGGAGTTAGGAGATAAACTAAAAAGTAGGACCACAAAGGTAATAATCTCTGGATTACTACCAGTACCATGTGCTAGTCAGAGTAGAAATAGGAGGATATTTCAGATGAATACGTGGCTTGAAAAATGGTGCAAGGGGGAGGGATTCAAATTTCTGGAGTATCGGGAACCAGTTCTGGGGGAGGTGGGACCGGTATAAACAGGACGGTCTGCACCTGGGCTGGACTGGAACCAATGTCCTAGGGGGAGCGTTTGCTACTGCTGTTCAGGAGGCTTTAAACTAATGTGGCAGGGGGATGGGAACAAGTGCAGAGAGACAGAGGGGTGTAAAATGAGGGTAGAAGCAAAAAGTAGTAAGGTGAAAAGTAAAAGTGGCAGGCAGGCAAATCCAGGGCAAAAAGCAAAAAGGGCCACTTTTCAACATAATTGTATAAGGGCTAAAAGTGTTGTAAAAACAAGCCTGAAGGCTTTGTGTGTCAATGCGAGGAGCATTCGTAACAAGGTGGATGAATTGAATGTGCAGATAGTTATTAATGAACATGATATAGTTGGGATCACAGAGACATGGCTCCAGGGTGACCAAGGATGGGAGCTCAACATCCAGGGATATTCAATATTCAGGAGGGATAGACAGGAAAGAAAAGGAGTTGGGTAGCATTGCTGGTTAGAGAGGAGATTAATGCAATAGAAAGGAAGGACATTAGCCTGGAGGATGTGGAATCGATATGGGTAGAGCTGCATAACACTATGGGGCAGAAAACGCTGGTGGGAGTTGTGTACAGGCCACCTAACAGTAGTAGTGAGGTTGGGGATGGCATTAAACAGGAAATTAGAAATGCGTGCAATAAAGGAACAGTAGTTATAATGGGTGACTTCAATCTACATATAGATTGGGTGAACCAAATTGGTAAGGGTGCTGAGGAAGAGGATTTCTTGGAAGGTATGCGGGATGGTTTTCTGAACCAACATGTCGAGGAACCAACTAGAGAGCAGGCCATTCTAGATTGGGTATTGAGCAATGAGGAAGGGTTAGTTAGCAATCTTGTCGTGCGAGGCCCCTTGGGTAAGAGTGACCATAATATGGTGGAATTCTTCATTAAGATGGAGAGTGACTTAGTTAATTCAGAAACTAAGGTTCTGACCTTAAAGAAGGGTAACTTTGAAGGTATGAGACGTGAATTAGCTAAGATAGACTGGCAAATGATACTTAAAGGGTTGACGGTGGATATGCAATGGCAAGCATTTAAAGATCGCATGGATGAACTACAACAATTGTTCATCCCAGTTTTGCAAAAGAATAAACTAGGGAAGGTAGTGCATCTGTGGCTGTCAAGGGAAATTAGGGATAGTATCAAGTCCAAAGAAGAAACATATAAATTAGCAAAAAAGAGCGGCACACCTGAGGACTGGGAGAAATTCAGAGACCAGCAGAGGAGGACAAAGGGCTTAATTAGGAAAGGGAAAAAATATTATGAGAGAAAGCTAGCAGGGAACATAAAAACTGACTGTAAAAGCTTTTATAGATACGTGAAAAGAAAAAGATTGGTCAAGACAAATGTAGGTCCTTTACAGTCAGAAACAGGTGGATTGATCATAGGGAACAAAGACATGGCAGACCTATTGAATAACTACTTTGGTTCTGTCTTCACTAAGGAGGACATAAATAATTTTCCGGAAATAGTAGGGGACCGAGGGTCTAGTGAGATGGAGGAACAGAGGGAAATACATATTAGTAGGGAAGTGGTGTTAGGTAAATTGAAGGCATTAAAGGCAGATAAATCCCAGGGCCAGATGGTCTGCATTCCAGAGTGCTTAAGGAAGTAGCCCAAGAAATAGTGGATGCATTAGTGATAATTTTTCAAAACTCCTTAGATTCTGGATTAGTTCCTGAGGATTGGAGAGTGGATAATGTAACCCCACTTTTTAAAAAAGGAAGGAGAGAAAAACCGGGGAATTATAGACCGGTTAGTCTGACATTGTTGGTGGGGAAAATGCTAGAGTCGGTTATCAAAGATGTGATAACAGCACATTTGGAAAGAGGTGAAATCATCGGACAAAGTCAGCATGGATTTGTGAAAGGAAAATCATGTCTGACGAATCTTACAGAATTTTTTGAAGATGTAACTAGTAGAGTGGATAGGGGAGAGCCAATAGATGGGGTATATTTAGATTTTCAAAAGGCTTTTGACAAGGTCCCACACAGGAGATTAGTGTGCAAACTTAAAGCACATGGTATTGGGGGTATGGTATTGATATGGATAGAGAATTGGTTGGCAGACAGGAAGCAAAGAGTGGGAGTAAACGGGACCTTTTCAGAATGGCAGGCAGTGACTAGTGGGGTACCGCAAGGCTCAGTGCTGCGACCCCAGTTGTTTACAATATATATTAATGATTTTGATGAGGGAATTAATTGCAGCATCTCCAAGTTTGCGGATGACACGAAGCTGGGCGGCGGTGTTAGCTGTGAGAAGGATGCTAAGAGGATGCAGGGTGACTTGGATAGGTTAGGTGAGTGGGAAAATTCATGGCAGATGCAATTTAATGTGGATAAATGTGAGGTTATCCATTTTGGTAGCAAGAACAGGAAAACAGATTGTTATCTGAACGGTGGCCAATTAGGGAAAGGGGAGATGCAACAAGACCTGGGTGTCATTGTACACCAGTCATTGAAGGTGGGCATGCAGGTACAGCAGGCGGTGAAAAAGGCAAATGGTATGTTGGTATTCATAGCAAGAGGATTTGAGTACAGGAGCAGGGAGGTTTTACTGCAGTTGTACAAGGCCTTGGTGAGACCGCACCTAGAATATTGTGTGCAGTTTTGGTCCCCTAATCTGAGGAAAGACATTCTTGCCATAGAGGGAGTACAGAGCAGGTTCACCAGATTGATTCCTGGGATGGCAGGATTTTCATATGAAGAAAGACTGGATCGACTAGGCTTATACTCTCTGGAATTTAGAAGATTGAGGGGGGATCTTATTGAAACGTATAAAATTCTATAAGTATTGGACAGGCTAGATGCAGGAAGATTGTTTCCGATGTTGGGTAAGTCCAGAACGAGGGGTCACAGTTTAAGGATAAAGGGGAAGTCTTTTAGGACCGAGATGAGGAGAAACTTCTTCACACAGAGAGTGGTGAATCTGTGGAATTCTCTGCCACAGGAAGCAGTTGAGGCTGGTTCATTGGCTATATTTAAGAGGAAGTTAGATATGGCCCTTGTGGCTAAAGGGATCGGGGGTATGGAGAGAAAGCAGGTACAGGGTTCTGAGTTGGATGATCAGCCATGATCATACTGAATGGCAGTGCAGACTTGAAGGGCTGAATGGCCTACTCCTGCACCTATGTTCTATGTTTCTATGTCCTTCGTCTGGTCAGGGAGAGTGAGGAGTTGATAGAGAGGAGTTACAGGCAGGTGGTCACACCAGGACCACGGGAGGCAGACAATTGGGTCACAGTCAGGAGGGAGAAGGGGAAGAGTCAGGTACTAGACAGTACCCCAGTGGCTGTACCCCTTGACAATAAGTACTTCTTTTTGAGTACTGTTGGGGGGGGACAGCTTACCTGGGGGAAGCGACAGTGGCTGTGCCTCTGGCACAGAGTCTGGCCCTGTAGCTCAGAAGGGTAGGGAAAGGAAGAGGAAGGCAGTAGTAATAGGGGACTCGATAGTTAGGGGGTCAGATAGGTGATTCTGTGGATGCAGTCAAGAGACCCGGATGGTAGTTTGCCTCCCTGGTGTCAGGGTCCGGGATGTTTCTGATCGCGTCCAAGATATCCTGAAGTGGGAAGTTGAGGAGCCAGAGGTCGTGGTACATATAGGTACCAATGACATAGGTAGGAAAAGGGAAGAGGTCCTGAAAGGAGAATATAGGGAGTTAGGAAGGGAGTGGAGAAGAAGGACTGCAAAGGTAGTAATCTCGGGATTACTGCCTGTGCCATGCGACAGTGAGAGTAGGAATGGAATGAGGTGGAGGATAAATGCATGGCTGAGGGATTGGAGCAGGGGGCAGGGATTCAGATTTCTGGATCATTGGGACCTCTTTTGGGGCAGGTGTGACCTGAACAAAAAGGACGGGTTGCACTTGAATCCCAGGGGGACCAATATCCTGGCAGGGAGATTTGCTAAGGCTACTGGGAAGACTTTAAACTATAATGGTTGAGGGTGGGAATCAAATTGAAGAGACTAGGAGAGAGGAGGTTAGTTCACAAATAGAGAAAGCTAGTAGGCAGTGTGTGAGGGACGATAGGCAGGTGACAGAGAAGGGGAGCACTGAGACCGAAGATGTAGGGGAGAAGGAAGAAAAAGGTAATAAATTTGTTTGCGCCGTTAGGGATAAACAGAGAGTAAGAGTTGGGGAGTTTCTTAAATGCATCTATTTTAATGCCAGGAGCATTGGAAGAAAGGTGGATGAGCTTAGAGCATGAATTGATACCTCGAAATATGATGTTGTAGCTGTTAGTGAAAGATGGTAGCAGGAGGGGTGTGATGGGCTACTAATTATTCCTGGATTTCGTTGCTTCAGGTGTGATAGAATTGGAGGGGCAAGAGGGGAAAGTGTTGCATTGCTTGTCTGAGAAAATATTACGGCAGTCCTTTGGCAGGATAGATTAGAGGGCTCATCTAGGGAGACTATTTGGATGGAATTGAGGAATGGGAAAGGTGTAGTAACACTTATAGGGGTGTATTATAGACCATCTAATGGGGAGCAAGAATTGGAGGAGCAAATTTATAAGGAGATAGCAGATATTTGTAGTAAGCACATGGCTGTGATTGTGGGAGATTTTAATTTTCCACACATAGACTGGGAAGCCCATTTGGTAAAAGGGCTGGATGTTTTGGAGTTTGTAAAATGTGCGCAGGATAGTTTTTTGCAGCAATATATAGAGGTACCAACTAGAGAAGGGTCAGTGTTGGATCTCCTGTTAAGGAATGAGATAGGTCAGGTGACAGAGGTATATGTTGGGGAGCACTTCGGGTCCAGTAATCACAATGCCATTAGTTTCAATATAACTATGGAGAAGGATAGGACTGGACCCAGTGTAGAAATTTTTGATTGCAGAAAGGCTAACTATGAGGAGATGCAAAAGGATTTAGAAGGAGTGGATTGGGACAATTTGTTTTATGTGAAGGATGTAATAGAGAAATGGAGGTCATTTAAAGGTGAAATTTTGAGGGTACAGAATCTTTATGTTCCTGTTAGGTTGAAAGGAAAGTTAAAAATTTGAGAAAGCCATGGTTTTCAAGGGATATTGGAAACTTGGTTCGGAGAAAGAGAAATATCTACAATAAATATAGGCAGCATTGAGTAAATGAGGTGCTCGAGGAATATAAAGAATGTAAAAAGAATCTTAAGAAAGAAATTAGAAAAGCTAAAGAAGATACGAGGTTGCTTTGGCAAGTAAGGTGAAAATAAATCCAAAGGGTTTCTACAGTTATATTAATAGCAAAAGGATAGTGAGGGATAAAATTGGTCCCTTAGAGAATCAGGATGGACATCTATGTGCGGAGCCAAAGGAGATGGGGGAGATTTTGAACAATTTCTTTTCTTTGGTATTCACTAAGGAGAAGGATATTGAATTATTATATTGAATATTATAGGAAAGATGTCTACAAAATAGAGAGAGGTCAGAGAAGAATTACTAGAATGTTACCTGGGTTTCAGCACCTAAGTTACAGAGAAAGGTTGAACAAGTTAGATCTTTATTCTTTGGAGCGTAGAAGGTTGAGGGGGGACTTGATAGAGGTATTTAAAATTATGAGGGAGATAGATAGAGTTGACATGGATAAGCTTTTTCAATTGAGAGTAGGGGAGATTCAAACAAGAGGACATGAGTTGAGAATTAGGGGGCAAAAGTTTAAGGGTAACACGAGGGGGAATTTCTTTACTCAGAGAATGGTAGCTATGTGGAACGCGTTTCCAGTAGAAGTGGTAGAAGCAGTTTCGATATTGTCATTTAAAGTACAATTGGATAGGTATTTGGACAAGAAAGGAATGGAGGGTTATGGGCTGAGTGCGGGTCAGTGGGACAAGGTGAGAGTTAGCGTTCGGCACGGACTAGAAGGGCCAAGTTGGCCATTTTCCGTGCTGTAATTGTTATATGGTTATAATTGTGTAAGGTATGGGAAACAAGTAGGGTAGTTATGGAAACTATGACAATTAAAGAAGAGGAAGTACTGGCGCTTTTAAAGAATATAAAAGTGGATAAATCTCTGGGTGCTGACAGGATATTCCCTAGGACCTTGAGGGAAGTTAGTGTTGAAATAGCAGGGCCTCTGACAGAAATATTTCAAATGTCATTAGAAACGGGGATGGTGCCGGAGGATTGGCATATTGCTCATGTGGTTCCATTGTTTAAAAAAGGTTCTAAGAGTAAACCTAGCAATTATAGGCCTGTCAGTTTGATGTCAGTGGTGGGTAAATTAATGGAAAGTATTCTTAGAGATGGGATATATAATTATCTGGATAGACAGGGTCTGATTAGGAATAGTCAGCATGGATTTGTGCGTGGAAGGTCATGTTTGACAAATCTTATTGAATTTTTTGAAGAGGTTACTAGGAAAGTTGAGGAGGGTAAAGCAGTGGATGTTGTCTATATGGGCTCCAGTAAGGCCTTTGACAAGGTTCCGCATGGAAGGTTAGTTAGGAAGGTTCAATCATTAGGTATTAATATGGAAGTAGTAAAATAGATTCAACAGTGGCTAGATGGGAGATGCCAGAGAGTAGTGGTGGATAACTGTTTGTCAGGTTGGAGGCCGGTGACTAGTGGTGTGCCTCAGGGATCTGTACTGGGTCCAATGTTGTTTGTCATAGACATTAATGATCTGGATGATGGGGTAATAGATTGGATTAGTATGTATGCAGATGATACTAAGATAGGTGGCGTTGTGGATAATGAAGTAGGTTTTCAAAGTTTGCAGAGGGATTTAGGCCAGTTAGAAGAGTGGGCTGAAAGATGGCAGATGGTGTTTAATGCTGATAAGTGTGAGGTGCTACATTTTGGTAGGGCCAATCAAAATAGGAAATACATGGTAAATGGTAGGGCATTGAGGAATGCAGTAGAACAGAGTGATCTAGGAATAATGGTGCATAGTTCCCTGAAGGTGGAATCTCATGTGGATAGGGTGGTGAAGAAAGCTTTTGGTATTCTGGCCTTTATAAATCAAAGCATTGAGTATAGGAGTTGTGATGTAATGTTAAAATTGTACAAGGCATTGGTGAGGCCATATTTCGATTGTATACAGTTCTGATCAGCGAATTATAGGAAAGATGTCAACAAAATAGAGAGAGTACAGAGGAGATTTACTAGAATGTTACCTGGGTTTCAGCAGCTAAGTTACAGAGCAAGGTTGAACAAGTTAGGTCTTTATTCTTTGGAGCGTAGAAGGTTGAGGGGGGACTTGATAGAGGTATTTAAAATTATGAGGGGGATAGATAGAGTTGATATGGATAAGCTTTTTCCATTGAGAATAGGGGAGATCCAAACAAGAGGGCATGAGTTGAGAGCTATGGGGCAAATGTTTAGAGGTAACATGAGGGGGAACTTCTTTACTCAGAGTGGTAGCTGTGTGGAACGAGCTTCCAGTAGAAGTGGTAGAGGCAGGTTCAATTTTGTTATTTAAAAAAAAATTGGATAGGTATATGGACAGGAAAGGAATGGAGGGTTATGGGCTGAGTGCAGGTAGGTGGGAGTAGGTGAGAGTAAGCGTTCAGCACGGACTAGAAGGGCCGAGATGGCCTGTTTCCGTGCTGTAATTGTTATATGGTTATATATTTGTCAGGCAAGATTTCTCCTTGAGGAAACCATGAGGATAGGATCTCAATCAATGAGGATCTTCATCAAACTATGAAGGATCTCAATCAATTGTTACATTTAATAGGTATATTAACTGTTAGAGAAATGTATATAATATACATCCTGAAATTCTTCCTCCTCACCAACATCCACAAAAACAGAGAAATGCCCCAAAGAATGAATATTAGAACCTCAAAGCCCCACCTCAGCTCCCCCCTCCCATGCATAAGCAGCAATAAAGCAAGGACCCAACCCACTAGCAAAAAGCACTGGCACCCCCACCCCCCCCACCGAGCACTCAAGCGTGCAGCAAAGCATCAATAAAGACACAGACTTGCAGTACCCCAAAGAGATTAGGATTAGGGTCTCTCTCTCTCTCTCTCTGTCTGTCTGTCTGTCTGTCTCTCTCTCTCTCTCTCTCTCTCTGTCCCCCTCCCTCACTTCCTAATAAGGGAAAAAGAGGTGTCCCCATTTTAGTCATCCAGGTCTTTGTATACCAAGCAGTAGTAAATCAACGTGAGGGTAATGAGAGGGAAGTTTTTGGACAGGGAGGACAGGTTTGTTTGAAAGAGGGGTTAAAGAAGCCATCTTTGTCAAACTGGAAAACCAATCCCTGAACTATATGACACTGCCTATCAGGTACTTTCAATGCAGTCCTAACACTTCTACCCCAGTAACTCAATAATAGTTCACACCAACATTCATGACAAGATAAGACTAATGACCCTCTCATTGCCTCTATGACCTTTAATGATCCTCATGTGATTGTTATACAGTACCTTTAAACAACACACAGAATTTATAAACCGGAAACCTACCCACCATGGATCAGAGCTGAAGAAACTTCTTGGATGAGTGGTGAAATGTCTCCTAGGCAGCACACCAAGTCCAGTTGCCTTGATTTACTACTGTTTCCCATGCTGACTATGGCCTATTTGATAATGTGCCTGCAAGTACCCTGAGATCTCATTCTTAATCATTGTCTCCAGCATCTTCCCAACCACTGAGGTCAAACTAACTGACCTATTGTTTACTTTCTTCAGCCTCTCTCCTTTTTTGAAGAGAGGAGTGACATGTGCAATTTTCTAATGCCTCCATGATCTCTTCAGCCACCTCTTTCAGAACTCTGGGGTGCAGGTAATTGAATTCATACTGCAATTTGATAGGGAGAAGCATATATCAGTATCACATTGGAATAAACGGAATTACAGAGGCATGAGAGAGGAGGTTGCCCATCTGGATTGAAGGACACTGGTGGGGATGATGGCAGAGCAGAAGAGGCTGATGTTTCTGAGAATAGTTCGCAAGGCGCAGTATAGATGTGTCCCATTGAAGAAGAAGCTCTCAACTTACAGGGGTAGGCAACCATGGCTGACAATCACCATGGTCCTTTTCTGTAGTGAATACTGAAGCAAAGTATTCATTACTTCTGCTATCTCCTCTGGTTCCATACACACATTTCCACTGTCACACTTGATAGGTCCTATTCTCTCATGTCTTATCCTTTTGCTCTTCACATACTTGTAGAATGCCTTGGGGTTTTCCTTAATCCTGCTCACCAAGGACTTCTCATGGCCCCTTCTCGCTCTCCTAATTTCATTCTAAAGCTCCATCTTGCTAGCCTTATAATCTTCTATATCTCTATCATTTCTTTGTGTTTTGAAACTTTCGTTAGCTTTTCTTTTCATCTTGACTAGATTTTCCACAGCCTTTGTACACCACAGTTCCTGTACTCTACCATCTTTTCCCTGTCTCATTGGAACGTACCTATGCAGAACGCCATGCAAATATCCCCTGAACATTTGCCACATTTCTGCCATACATTTCCCTGAGAACATCTGTTCCCAATTTATGCTTCCAAGTTCCTGCCTAATAGCTTCATATTTCCCCTTACTCCAATTAAATGGTTTCCTAACTTGTCTGTTCCTATCCCTCTCCAATGCTATGGTAAAGGAGATCGAATTGTGATCACTATCTCCAAAATGCTCTCCTACTGAGAGATCTGACACCTGACCAGTTTCATTTCCCAATACCAGATCAAGTACAGCCTCTCCTCTTGTAGGCTTATCTATATATTGTGTCAGAAAACCTTCCTGAACACACCTAACAAACTCTACCTCATCTAAACCCCTTGCTCTAGGGAGATGCCAATCAATATTTGGGAAATTAAAACCTCCCACCACGCCAACCCTGTTATTATTACACCTTTCCAGAATCTGTCTCCCTATCTGCTCCTCTATGTCCCTGTTATTATTGTGTGTTCTATAAAAAAAATTCAGAAGAGTTATTGACCCCTTCCTGTTTCCAGCTTCCACCCACAGAGACTCAGAAGTGCTATGCAACCACATTTTTTGCATCCTTCCCTGTCCTTTCTGAAACATCTAAAGCCTGGCACTCTATGTTGCCACTCCTGCCCCTGAGCCATCCAAGTCTCTGTAATGGCCACAACATCATAGCTCCAAGTACTGATCCACGCTCTGAGCTCATCCGCTTTGTTCATGATACTCCTTGCTTTAAAACAGACACATCTCAAACCATCATTCTGAGTGTATCCCTTCTCTAGCATCTGTCTATCCTCCCACTCACATTATAATGTATTTTGGTAAAAGGAGTAATAGTGCATTCTATTTTCTGAATGGGAAAAAAATCAAATTTCAGAGGTGTAGAGGGACTTAGGAGTTCTGTGTAAAACTCCCAGAAGGTTAATTTACTGGTTGAGTCTGTGGTAAGGAAAGCAAATACATTGTAGGCATTTATTTCAAGGGAAATAGAATATAGAACCATAGAACTTTACAACACAGAAACAGGCCTTTTGGCCCTTCTTGGCTGTGCCAAACCATTTTTCTGCCTAGTCCCACTGACCTGCACCTGGGCAATATCCCTCCAAACCCCTCTCATCCATATACCTGTCCAAGTTTTTCTTAAATGTCAAAAGTGAGCCTGCATTCACCACTTC
This sequence comes from Hemitrygon akajei, assembly GCF_048418815.1. Classification (NCBI taxonomy): domain Eukaryota; kingdom Metazoa; phylum Chordata; class Chondrichthyes; order Myliobatiformes; family Dasyatidae; genus Hemitrygon; species Hemitrygon akajei. The sequence continues at coordinate 178,743,153 of NC_133132.1, read as the reverse complement.
ATCTGGCAGCTCATTCCACACTCCCACCACTCTCTGTGTGAAGAAGCCCCCCAATGTTCCCTTTAAACTTTTTCCCCTTCACCCTTAACCCATGACCTCTGGTTTTTTTTCTCCCTTGGCCTCAGTGGAAAAAGCCTGCTTGCATTCACTCTATCTTTACCCATCATAATTTTATACACCTCTATCAAATCACCCCTCATTCTCCTATGCTTCAGGGAATAAAGTCCTAACCTATTCAACATTTCTCTGTAACTCAGTTTCTCAAGTCCCAGCAACATCCTTGTAAACCTTCCCTGCACTCTTTCAACCTTATTAACATATAATAAGTTAACATATGAAGAGTGATAAGTGTTTGGCAGCTTTGGGCCTGTCCTCTCTGGAATTCAGAAGAATGCAGGCAGATCTCATTGAAACCTACTGAATGTTTGAAGGTTCATGTGGGGTTGATGTGGAGAGGATGTTTCCGAGATGGAGGTATCCAGAACTGGAGAGCACAGCCTCAAAATTGAGGATGACCTTTCAGAACAGAGGGAAGAAGGAATTTTTTAGCCAATGTGTAGCATTCATTATTAAGGACCCCCAGCAGCCAGGGCATGCCCTTTTCTCACTGTTGCCATCAGGTAGAGGTACAGAAGCCTGAAGGCACACACTCAGCGATTCAGAGACAGCTTCTTCCCCTCTGCCATCTGATTCCTAAATGGACATTGGACCCATGAACACTACCTCACATTTTAATATATATTATTTTTGTTTATGCATGATTTTTAATCTATTCAAAATACATATACTGTTAATTTTTTCTTTATTTATTTCCTTTTATTTTTCTAAACATAGAACACAGAGATTTACAGCACATTATGGGCCCTTTGGCCCACAATGTTGTGCCAGCTATGTAACTACTCTAGAGACTGCCTAGAATTTCCCTACCAAATAGCTCTCTATTTTTCTATCTGAGAGGTCTATTGTATCCGCATCCACCACTCCTGCTGGCTGTGCATTCCACGCAACCAGCACTCTCTGTGTGAAAAACTTACCCCTGACATCCCCTCGATACATATTTCTAAGCACATTAAAACTAAGCCCCCTCGTGTTAGCCATTTCAGCCCTGGGAAAAAGCTTCTGGCTATCCACATGATAAATGCCCCTCATCATCTTACACAACTCTATCAGGTCACCTCTCATCCTCCATGATTCCAAGGAGAAAAGGCCAAGTACACTCAACCTATCCTCATAAGGAATGCCCTACAATCAAGGGAACATCCTTGTAAATCTCCTCTGCATTCTCTCTATAGTATCCACATCCTTCCTGTAGTGGGGTGATCAGACCTGAATACAGTACTCCAAGTGGTGTCTGACCAAGATTTTATATAGCCATAACATTTACTCACGACTCTTGAATTCAATCCCATGGTTGATGAATGCCAACACACCATACGCCTTCTTAATGTAATCCTTAGGCTTGCCCAGCTCGTGTCCATCTAGGGGAATCAACCTTTGGCCCCACCAAACTGGGTAATCACGTTTGTGTGGATGCTGTGCAATGTACCCCCAGTTACAAACCCACAACGCAAAAATTCAGAGAGTACACCGTATGCAATTAAGTAATAGCCTTTATGAATCTTAATCTGAAAATAAGGCTAGTAATGAAAATAAACAAAACAAAAATAAGGGCCCAAATCAAAGTCAAAATTCCAGTTCGAGCTCACTCGGTAGTCATCCTTTCACCATTGATCTCCTCCAAACGTTACTGACCTTCAGACCCTCAGATCCCAGTCCACTCCATCCGGCGTTCTATCAGCTTTCTCCACTCATGTCTTCCCTCTTCATCTCTCCTTGACAAAAGACTGCAAAAATAACATCTTTCCAGATACACAAGACAAAACAACGATCCCCGATTGGCTAACAGTCCTGTTATCTCCAGCAATAACCCAAACATGGCTGCTGCAGAGAAACCACTACCTCAGCAGTGATCATTACAAAGAAGTCATTACATTAACAACACTGTCAACCTGTGAAGCAGCGTTGAGTCCCCTATGGACATAGACCCAAAGATTCTCCACACTTCACACTTATCTGGATTGAAGTCCATTGCCACTTCTCAGCCTAATTCTGCATCCTATCGATGTCGCACAGTAACCTCTGACAACCCTCAAGACTATTCACCCCTAATCTTTGTGTCATCAACAAACTTACTAATCCACCCTTCTACTTCTTCATCCAGGTCATTTATAAAAATCACAAAAATGAGGGGTCCCAGAACAGATCCCTGAGGCACACCACTGATAACCAACCTCCATGCAGAATACAAACCATCTACAACCACACTTTGCCTTCTGTGGGCATGCCAATTCTGGATCTACAAAGCAAGGTCTCTTTGGATCCCATGCCACCTTACTTTCTCAATAAGCCTTGCATGGGATACCTAATCAAATGCCTTACTGAAATCCATATACAGTCGGCCCGCCATATCCGTGGAACCGCATCCGCAGATTCAACCAATTGTGGATTAAAAATATTCGGAAAAAAATTACAGAATGTTCCAAAAAGCAAAACTAGAATTTGCCGTGTGCCCAGCACTACGCTGAATCCACACAGATGAAGTGATGTTTAGGCATACCCTGCTGTAGCCTCCCTCCATTTCACAGATCCTCAGTCTCTCTCCAGCACTCATTGTTTGAGCATTGTTTGCCTCGCATCTCGTTCGTTCGCTCCTTGTGTAGTGAACGAGAGGATGGAGTTTAAGGCTAGTAAGGGATGGCTGGCTAGGTGTAAGGGATGTAAAGCGCTACAGCCTCAGAAACTTAAAGATGATGGGAGAATCGGCATCGGCTGGTGCCGAGGCAGCATCAGCGTACCCAGAAGAGCTATGATGGTTGTGTCTATACTGAACATGTACAGACATTTTTTTTTGTCATTATTCCCTAAACAATTCCCTAAACAACTATTTGGACCATAAGACCATAAGACAAAGGAGAAGAAGTCAGCCATTCGGCCCATCGAGTCTGCTCCGTCATTTTATCATGAGCTGATCCATTCTCCCATTTAGTCCCATTCCCCTGCCTTCTCACCATAACCTTTGATGCCCTGGCTACTCAGATACCTAGCAATCTCTGCCTTAAATGCATCCAATGACTGGACCTCCACTGCCGCTTGTGGCAACAAATTCCACAGATTCACCACCCTCTGACTAAAAAAATTTCTTTGCATCTCTGTTCTGAATGGGCGCCCTTCAATCCTTAAGTCATGCCCTCTCATACTAGACTCCCCCACCATGGGAAACAACTTTGCCACATCCACTCAGTCCATGCCTTTCAACATTCGAAATGTTTCTATGAGGTCCCCCCTCATTCTTCTAAACTCCAAGGAGTACAGTCCAAGAGCGGTCAAACGTTCCTCTTATGTTTACCCTCTCATTCCCAGAATCATTCTAGTGAATCTTCTCTGAACCCTCTCCAATATCAGCACATCAGCGTCGGTGCGGGCAGCGGAGCGGGAGTAAGGAGTGCTTGAGGTTGACAGACGACTGGAGATTGGAGGATCAGCTATTGTAGGTAGGCCGAGACCGTCGGACCTACCTGGAGAGTACCTGAGGAAGAAGGTAAAACTGCGCAGGCGCGGGTGGCATCAGCGGCGAGCGCAGGGTTTAAAAAGAGGCCCACTTTCAGGAGCGGGCAGCGTTGGTGCGGGAGCAGAGTGCTGGGCTTTGGCTCAGCGGGCTTCGGCGCAAGGGGACTTTGGTGAGAGGAAATCAGTGAGCCTGAGTACGTGCTTGCTGAGGTAAAAAAGGTAAGGTCAGTAGGTACTTTTTTCATTTATTCTGACTAATCTGGGATCAGGTAATGGGGGAGACAGTTAGAGCAGTGGTGTGCTCCGTATGCAGTACGTGGGTCAGGGTCAACACAGTTGTCCCTGATGACCACACCTGCAAAAGGTGCATCCAGCTGCAGCTCCTATCAGACCGAGTTAGGGAATTGGAGCAGGAGCTGGATGAACTATGGATCATTCGGGAGGCAGAGATAGATAAGAGTTATCGGGAGGTAGTCACACCGAAAAGTCAGGAGGTAGGCAAATGGGTGACAGTCAAGAGAGGCAGGGGGAGCAGACAGAGAGAGCAGAGCACCCCTGTGGCCATTCCCATCAACAATAAGTATACCGTTTTGGATACTATTGGTGGGGATGACCTACCAGGAATAAATTGCAGTGGTCCTGTCTCTGGCACTGAGGTTGGACCCTCGACTAGGAAGAGAAGAGAGTGGTAGTGATAGGGGATTCTATAGTCAGGGGGGCGGAGAGGAGATTTTGTGGGGAAGATCGGGAGTTTCGGATGGTATGTTGCCTCCCTGGTGCCGGGGTCCGGGACATCTCAGATCGGGTGCAGGTTATTCTCGAGAGGGAGGGCAAGAACCCAGATGTTGTGGTCCATGTAGGGACCAACGACGTGGGTAGGATGAGTGAGGGGGTCCTGCGTAGTGAGTTCAGGGAGTTAGGTACGAAGCTGAAGGGCAGGACCTCCAGGGTAACAATCTCAGGATTGCTACCTGTGCCACGTGCGAGTGAGGCAAGGAACAGAAGGATTATACAGATTAATACGTGGCTGAGAGGATGATGCAGGAGGGAGGGCTTCAGGTTTTTAGATAATTGGGCTTTGTTCCAGGGAAGGTGGGATCTGTTCCGACGGGACGGTTTACACCTGAACTGGAGCAGTACTAAGATTCTTGCAGGAAAGTTTGCTAGTGCTGCTCGGGGGGGGTTAAACTAAATTTGCACGGGGCAGGGATCCAGAATGTGAGAGAGGATAGCGAGATGAAGAATAAAGGACAGGTGGGGACTACACGGTTCTGGAATATTAAGTGTGAAGTAGAGAAAGGTGAGGCGGAACAAGTGATAAGGAGGACACATGTACAGAGGGATGGTCTGACGGAACACGGAGTTAAATGTGCAGAAAGAATAAGTAAATTTAGGAAGGACAACAAAATTCAAGGGGCGTATAGCCCGATGGGAGTTCAGGGAGCTGGGTTAAGCACAATAGGCAGCGATTTAAACAGGGAGAGGAGAAATGGGCTAAAAATTCTATATCTGAATGCACGAAGTGTCAAAAATAAGGCGGATGAGCTTGAAGCTCAGGTGCGAATGGGTAACTATGATGTTGTTGGGATTACGGAGACATGGCTGCAGGGAGATCAGACCTGGGAAATGAATGTACAAGGGTATACATGCTATCGTAGGGACAGAAATGTGGGCAGAGGGGGTGGGGTGGCCCTGTTGGTGAGGAATGAGATTCAGTCCTTTGCAAGGGGGGACATAGGATCAGGAGAAGTAGAGTCTGTGTGGATAGAACTGAGGAACAGTAAGGGCAAAAGGACCCAAAGGGGTGTTGTCTACAGGCCACCAAACAGTAGCATGGATATTGGGTGCAAGTTGAATAGGGAGTTAACATTGGCATGTGGCAAAGGTAATGTCGCAGTAGTTATGGGGGATTTCAACATGCAGGTGAACTGGGAGAATCAGGTTGGTGCTGGACCCCAGGATAGGGAGTTTGTAGAGTGCCTACGGGATGCATTCTTGGAACAGCTTGTATGAGAGCCGACCAGGGACAAGGCTATTCTGGATTTAGTCTTGTGTAATGAACAGGATTTGATAAGCAATCTTGAAGTAAAGGAGCCATTAGGAGGTAGTGACCATAACATGATGTTTTTATCTGCAATTTGAGAAGGATAAGGGCAGATCGGAGGTGTCAGTGTTGCAGTTGAACAGGGGAGACTATGGAGCCATGAGGGAGGAGCTGGCCAAAGTTGACTGGACGGATATCCTAACAGAAAAGACAATGGAGCAGCAATGGCAGGTATTCTTGGGAATAATGCACAAGGTGCAAAATCTGTTCATCCCCCGGAGAAGGAAGGATTCAAAGGGGGGAAAGGGGCCACAGTGGTTGACAAAGGAAGTCAGAGATTGCATAGCATTAAAAAAAAAGATGAGTGGGAGGACAGATGATTGGGAAATTTTTAAGGAACAACAGAACTTAACTAAAAAGGCAATACGGGGAGAAAAAATGAGGTATGAATGCAAGCTGGCCAGGAATATAAAGGAGGATAGCAAAAGCTTTTTTAGGTATGTGAAGAGAAAGAAGATAGTTATGAACAATGTTGGGCCCTTGAAGAATGAATTGGGTGAAATTGTTATGGGAAACAGAGAAATGGCAGAAGAATTTAATAAGTACTTTAGATCTGTCTTCACTAGGGAAGACACAAGCAATCTCCCAGATGTATGGATGGGCCAAGGACATAGGGCAACAGAGGAAATGAAACAGATTGACATTAGGATGGAAACGGTGATGAGTAGACTGATGGGACTGAAGGATGACAAATCCCCAGGTCCAGATGGTCTGCATCCTAGGGTACTAAAGGAGGTGTCTCTGGAAATTGCGGATGCATTGGTAATCATTTTCCAATGTTCCTTAGATTCAGGATAAGTTCCTGAGGATTGGAGAATGGCTAATGTTATCCCACTTTTTAAGAAAGGAGGGAGGGAGAAAACAGAGAACTATCGTCCTGTCAGCCTGACATCAGTAGTGGGGAAGATGCTAGAGTCCATAATTAAAGATGAAATAGTGGCATATCTAGATAGCAGTGATAGGATTGGGCTGAGCCAACATGGATTTACCAAGGGCAAATCATGCTTGACTAATCTATTGGAGTTTTTCAAGGATGTAACCAGGAAGTTAGACAAGGGAGATCCAGTGGATGTAGTGTACCTCGATTTTCAGAAGGCATTTGATAAGGTCCCACATAGGAGATTGGTGGGTAAAATCAGAGCTCATGGCATTGGGGGGAAGATATTGACATGGATAGAAAACTGGTTGGCAGATAGAAAGCAAAGGGTAGTGGTGAATGGGTGTATCTCGGAATGGCAGGTGGTGACTAGTGGGATGCCACAGGGCTCGGTATTGGGACCACAGCTGTTTACGATTTACATAAATGATTTAGATGAAGGCATTGAGAATAATATCAGCAAGTTTGCTGATGATACTAATCTGGGTGGCAGTGTGACATGTGATGAGGATGTTAGGAGAATTCAGGGTGACTTGGATAGGCTGGGTGAGTGGGCAGATACTTGGCAGATGACGTTTAATGTGAATAAGTGTGAGATTATCCACTTTGGGAGTAAGAACAGGAAGGCAGATTATTATCTGAATGATGTAGAGTTAGGTAAGGGAGAAATACAAAGAGATCTAGGAGTACTTGTTCATCAGTCACTGAAGGTGAATGAGCAAGTGCAGCAGGCAGTGAAGAAGGCTAATGGAATGTTGGCCTTTATTACAAAGGGAATTGAGTACAAGAGCAAGGATATTCTTTTGCATTTGTACAGGGACCTGGTGAGACCACACCTGGAGTATTGTGTACAGTTTTGGTCTCCAGGGTTAAGGAAGGACATCCTGGCTGTAGAGGAAGTGCAGCATAGATTCACGAGGTTAATTCCTGGGATGTCCGGACTGTCTTACGCAGAGAGGTTAGAGAGACTGGGCTTGTACACGCTGGAATTAAGGAGATTGAGAGGGGATCTGAATGCAACATATAAGATTATTAAGGGATTGGACAAGATAGAGGCAGAAAATATGTTCCAGATGCTGGGAGAGTCCAGTACCAGAGGGCATGGTTTGAGAATAAGGGGTAGGTCATTTAGGACAGAGTTAAGGAAAAACTTCTTCTCCCAGAGAGTTGTGGGGGTGTGGAATGCACTGCCTCGGAAGGCAGTGGAGGCCAATTCTCTGGATGCTTTCAAGAAGGAGCTAGATAGGTATCTTATGGATAGGGGAATCAAGGGATATGGGGACAAGGCACGAATCGGGTATTGATAGTAGATGATCAGCCATGATCTCAGAATGGCGGTGCAGGCTCGAAGGGCCGAATGGTCTACTTCTGCACCTATTGTCTATCCTTTCTTAAATAGGGAGCCCAAAACTGCACGCAGTACTCCAAGTGAGGTCTTACCAGTGCCTCATAGAGCCTCAACTTCACATCCCTGCTCCTATACTCTATTCCTCTAGAAACGAATGCCAACATTGCATTCGCCTTCTTCACCACTGATTCAACCTGGACGTTAACCATAAGGGTATCCTGCACGAAGACTCCCAAGTCTATACCGTCTAGGTAGTCTCCAGCCCCTTGGTATGAACATCGAATTTTCCAACTTCCAGTAGTTCCCTCCCTCTCCCTTCCCCCATCCCACTTTCACTCTGTCTCCTCTTCTAGCTGCCTATCACCTCTCTCATGATTCTGCCTTCTTCTACTACCCATAGTGCTTCCCCCTTAGATTCCTTCTTCACCTCTTTTACCTATTCCCTTCCTGCTTCCCCTCCCCCACCCCTTGATCTTTCCTCTGATTGGTTTTCCACCCTCCCCCTCACCTTCTTTATGGGGCCCCAGTCCACTCCTTCTTCAATCCTGACGAAGGGTCTCGGCCCGAAACGTTGACTGCTCATTTCAACGGATGCTGCCCGACCTGCTGAGTTCATCCAGCTTGTTTGTATGTGTTGATTTGACTACTGCATCTGCAGTATACTTTGTGCTAACGACTCCCAAGTCCCATTGCATCTCAGAACTTTGAATTCTCTCCCCATTTAAAAAATACGCTTCCCGTTTGTTTCTTTTACCAAAGTGCATGACCATACGCTTTCCAACATTGTATTTCATTTGCCACTTCTTTGCCCATTCTCCCAATCTATCCAAGTCTCTCTGCAGACTCTCTGTTTCCTCAGCACTACCGGCCCCTCCACCTATCTTTGTTTCATCAGCAAACTTAGCCACAAAGCCATCTATTCCATAATCCAAATCATTGATATACAACATAGAAAGAAGCGGCTCCAATATGGACCCCTGTGAAACACCACTGGTAACTGGCAGCCAAGCAGAATAGGATCCCTTTATTCCCATTCTCTGTTTCCTGCCAATCAGCCAATGCTCTCCACGTATGTAACTTTCCCGTAATTCCATGGACTCTTATCTTGTTTAGCAGCCGCATGTGTGGCACCTTGTCAAAGGCCTTCTGAAAATCCAAATACACAACATCCACTGTATCTCCCTTGTCTAACCTACTTGTAATTTCCTCAAAAAATTGCAATAGATTTGTCATGCAGAATTTTCCTTTAGGAAAACCATGCTGAGTACTGCCTATCTTGTCATATGTCTCCAGGTACTCCGTAACCTCATTCTTGACAATCGACTCCAACAACTTCCGAACCACCAGTGACAAGCTAACAGGTCTAAAATTTCCTTTTTGCTTCCTTGCCCCCTTCTTAAATAGCAGAGTGACATTTGTAATCTTCCAGTCCTCCGGAACCAGGCCAGAATCTATCGACTTTTGAAAGATCATTGCTAATGCCTCCACCATCTCCACTGCTACTTCCTTCAGAACACGAGGGTGCATTCCATCTGGTCCGGGAGATTTATCTACCCTTAGACTATTCAGCTTATATAACCATATACAATTACAGCATGGAAACAGGCCATCTCGGCCCTCCTAGTCCATTCCAAATGCTTACTCTCACCTAGTCCCACTGGCCCGCACTCAACCCATAACCCTCCATTCCTTTCCTGTCCATATACCTATCCAATTTTACTTTAAATGACAATACCGAACCTGCCTCTACCACTTCTACTGGAAGCTCATTCCACACAGCTACCACTCGCTGAGTAAAGAAATTGCCCCTCGTGTTACCCTTAAACTTTTACCCCCTAACTCTCAACTCATGTCCTCTTGTTTGAATCTCCCCTACTCTCAATAGAAAAAGCCTATCCACGTCAACTGTATCCACCCCCCTCATAATTTTAAATACCTCTATCAAGTCCCCCTCAACCTTCTACGCTCCAAAGAATAAAGACCTAACTTGTTCAATCTTTCCCTGTAACTTAAGTGCTGAAACCCAGGTAACATTCCAGTAAATCTTCTCTGTACTCTCTCTATTTTGTTGACATCCTTCCTATAATCCAGTGACCAGAACTGTACACAATACTCCAAATTTGGCCTCACCAATGCCTTGTACAATTTTAACATTACATCCCAACTCCTATACATGTGATGAGGATGTTAGGAGAATTCAGGGTGACTTGGATAGGCTGGGTGAGTGAGCAGATACTTGGCAGATGACGTTTAATGTGAATAAGTGTGAGGTTATCCACTTTGGGAGTAAGAACAGGAAGGCAGATTATTATCTGAATGGTGTAGAGTTGGGTGAGGGAGTAATACAAAGAGATCTAGGAGTCCTTGTTCATCAGTCACTGAAGGTGAATGAGCAAGTGCAGCAGGCAGTGAAGAAGGCTAATGGAATGTTGGCCTTTATTACAAAGGGAATTGAGTACAAGAGCAAGGAAATCCTCTTGCATTTGTACAGGGACCTGGTGAGACCACACCTGGAGTATTGTGTACAGTTTTGGTCTCCAGGGTTAAGGAAGGACATCCTGGCTGTAGAGGAAATGCAGCGTAGATTCACGAGGTTAATTCCTGGGATGTCCAGACTGTCTTACGCAGAGAGGTTAGAGAGACTGGGCTTGTACACGCTGGAATTAAGGAGATTGAGAGGGGATCTGATTGCAACATATAAGATTATTAAGGGATTGGACAAGATAGAGGCAGAAAATATGTTCCAGATGCTGGGAGAGTCCAGTACCAGAGGGCATGGTTTGAGAATAAGGGGTAGGTCATTTAGGACAGAGTTAAGGAAAAACTTCTTCTCCCAGAGAGTTGTGGGGGTGTGGAATGCACTGCCTCAGAAGGCAGTGGAGGCCAATTCTCTGGATGCTTTCAAGAAGGAGCTAGATAGGTATCTTATGGATAGGGGAATCAAGGTATATGGGGATAAGGCAGGAACCGGGTATTGATAGTAGATGATCAGCCATGATCTCAGAATGGTGGTGCAGGCTTGAAGGGTCGAATGGTCTACTTCTATACCTATTGTCTATTGTCTATAAATGACTACCATTCCGTTGCACTTACATCCATCAGCATGAAGTGTTTCGAGAGGCTCGTCATGAAGCATATCAAGACCCTGCTGCCCCCCTCACTGGACCCCCTGCAGTTTGCGTACCGTCCCAACCACTCAACAGATGACGCCATTGCCACCACCCTCCACCTGGCCCTAACCCACCTGGACAAAAAAGACATACGTTCGGATGCTGTTCATAGACTTCAGTTCAGCATTCAACACAATCATCCCTCAGAAACTGATTGGAAAGCTGAGCCTACTGGGCCTGAACTGGGCCCTCTGCAACTGGATCCTAGACTTCCTGACTGGGAGACCTCAGTCAGTCCGGATTGGGAGCAGCATCTCCAACACCATCACACTGAGCACGGGGGCTCCCCAGGATTGTGTGCTCAGTCCACTGCTGTTCACTCTGCTGACCCACGACTGTGCTGCAACACACAGCTCGAACCATATCATCAAGTTCACTGATGACATGACTGTGGTGGGTCTCATCAGCAAGAACGAGGAGTCAGCTTACAGAGAGGAGGTGCAGTGGCTAACGGACTGGTGCAGAGCCAACAACCTGTCATTGAATGTGAACAAAACAAGAGAGATGGTTGTTGACTTCAGGAGGGCACGGAGCAACCACTCCCCGCTGAACATCAACGGCTCCTCGGTAGAGATCATAAAGAGCACCAAATTTCTTGGTGTTCACCTGACGGAGAATCTCACCTGGTCCTTCAACACCAGCTCCATAGCAAAGAAAGCCCAGCAATGTCTCTACTTTTTGCGAAGGCTGAGGAAAGTCCATCTCCCACCCCCCATCCTCATCACATTCTACAGGGGTTGTATTGAGAGCATCCTGAGCAACTGCATCACTGCCTGGTTTGGAAATTGCACCATCTTGGATCACAAGACCCTGCAGCGGATAGTGAGGTCAGCTGAGAACATCATCAGGGTCTCTCTTCCTGCCATCACTGACATTTACACTACACGCTGCATCTCCAAAGGAAACAGCATTATGAAGGACCCCATGCACCCCTCATACAATCTCTTCTCCCTCCTGCCATCTGGGAAAAGGCTCCGAAGCATTCGGGCTCTCACGACCAGACTATGTAACAGTTTCTTCCCCCAAGCTATTAGACTCCTCAATACCCGAAGCCTGGACTGACACCTTGCCCTACTGTCCTGTTTATTATTTATTGTAATGCCTGCACTGTTTTTGTGCACTTTATGCAGTCCAGTGTAGGTCTGTGGTCTAGTGTAGCTTTTTCTGTGTGTTTTTTTATTATTATGTGGTTCAGTCTAGTTTTTTGTACTGTGTCATGTAACACTATGGTCCTGAAAAACATCTCATTTTACTTTGCACTGTACCAGCAGTTATGGTCGAAATGACAATAAAAGTTGACTTGACTTGACTTGAAAAAACTATCCTGCACACATTTTACAAACTCCAAACCATCCAGCCCTTTTACAGTATGGGCTTCCCAGTCTATGTGTGGAAAATTAAAATCTCCCACAATCACCACCCTGTGCTTACTACAGATATCTGCTACCTCCTTGCAAATTTGCTCCTCCAATTCTCGCTCCCCATTAGGTGGTCTATAATACACCCCTATAAGTGTTTCTACACCTTTTCCATTCCTCAATTCGATCCAAATAGTCTCCCTAGACGAGCTCTCTAATCTATCCTGCCAGAGCATTGCTGTAATATTTTCTCTGACAAGCAATGCAACACCTCCCCATCTTGTCCCTCCGATTCTATCACATCTGAAGCAATGAAATCCAGGAATATTTAGTTGCCAATCACACCCCTCCTGCAACCATGCTTCACTAATAGCTACAACATCATATTTCCAGGTATCTATCCATGCTCTAAGCTCATCCACCTTTCTTACAATGCTCCTAGCATTAAAATAAATGCATTTAAGAAATTCTCCACCTCTTCCTCTCTGTTTATCTCTAACAGTACAAAGAACTTTACTGTCTTCTTTTTCTTCCTTCTCCCATACATCTGTTCCTACACTCTGGTTCCCCTCCCCCCACATATCTAGTTTAAATCCACTGGAGCCTCTCTAGCAAACCTACTTGCAAGAATATTTGTCCCCCTCCAGTTCAGATGTAAACCGTCCCACTGGAACAGGTCACACCTTCCCTGGAAAACTGCCCAATTATCTATACATCTGAAGCCCTCCCTCCTGCACCATGTCTTCAGCCACGTGTTGATCTGCACTATCTTACTATTTCTAAACCCACCTGCACGTGGCACTGGTAGCAATCCTGAGATTACAATCCTGGAGGTCCTGTCCTTTAACTTGGCACCTAGCTCCCAAAACTCACCTTTCAGGACCTCCTCACTCTTCCTACCCACGTCATTGGTCCCTACATGGACCACGACTTCTGGCTGCTCACCCTCCCTCTTGAGAATACTGAGAACTTGATCTGAGATATCACAGACCCTGGCACCAGGGAGGCAACAGATCATCCGGGATTCTCGATCTCTTCCACAGAACCTCCTATCTGTTCCCCTGACTATCAAATCTCCTATCACTACTGCTCTCCTCTTTTCCCTCCTTCCCTTCTGAGCTGAGGGTCCAGTCTCGGTGCCAGAAATGCAACCACTGCAACTTATCCCTGGTAGGTCATCCCCACCAATAGTATCCAAAATGGTATACTTATTGTTGATGGGACCGGCCACTGGGATGCTCTGCTCCTCTTGACTATTCCCCTTCCCTCTCCTGACAGTCACCCAACTACCTGTCTCCTGACTCCTAGGGGCAACTATCTCCCTAAAACTCCTGTCTATTTCTGCCTCTGCCTCCCAAATGATCCAAAGCTCATCCAGCTCCAGCTCCAGTTCCCTAACACTGCAGCTGCAGCTGGATGCACCTTTTGCAGGTGTAGTCATCAGGGACAGTTGTGCTTGCCCTGACTTCCCACATACTGCAAATGGAGCACTCAACTGCCCTAACTGCTGCCTCCATTACCTACTCCTAAGCTAATTAAATTAATTAAAGGAGCTTACCCGGCCTTTCCTCACCTGAAGTAATACTCATATTCAGCCTCTGCTCGCTTTTAAAATTCCCCCGCTGATCTCAGAGGCCGAGTTTCACACGCCTGCGCAGTCTAGCCTCTTTGCCCTGATCAGTTGAAAAAAACAGCTTCTCTCCAAGCTTCTTTTACCTCTTTCCTCTCTGCCTCTTGCCTCGATTTAAAATGCCCTGACTACTCAGATACCTATCAATCTCTGCCTTAAATACACCAAATGACTTAGCCTCCAGTGCTGCCTGTTGCAACAAATTCCATAGATTCACCACCCTCTGGCTAAAAATTTTTTTTTTGCATCTCTGTTCTGAATGGGCACCCTGCAACCCTCAAGTCATGTCCTCTCGTACTAGACTCCCCCACCATGGGAAACAACTTTGCCACATCCACTCTGTCCATGCCTTTCAACATTTGAAATGTTTCTATGAGGTCCCCCCTCATTCTTCTAAACTCCAAGGAGTACAGTCCAAGAGTGGTCAAACGTTCCTCATATGTTAACCCCCTCATTCCTGAAATCATTCTAGTGAATCTTCTCTGGACCCTCTCCAATGTCAGCACATCCTCTCTTAAATAAGGAGCCCAAAACTGCACACAGTATTCCAAGTAAGGCCTTACCAGTGCCTTATAGAGCCTCAACTTCACATCCCTGCTCCTATACTCTATTCCTCTAGAAATGAATGCCAACATTGCATTCGCCTTCTTCACCACCGACTCAACCTGGAGGTTAACCTTAATGAACAAAGAGGGTGAGCTTAGAGCGTGGATCAGTACTTGGAGCTATGATGTTGTGGCCATTACAGTGGCTTGGGTAGTTCAGGGGCAGGAATGGTTTACTTTAAGTGCCAGGCTTTAGATGTTTCAGCAGAGACAGGGAAAGAGATAAAAGAGGTGGGGGCATGTAACTGTTGATCAGAGATAGTGTCACGGCTGCAGAAAAGGAGGAAGTCATGAAAGGATTGTCTTCAGAGTCTCTGTGGGTAGAAGTTAGGAACAGGACGTGGTCAATAACTCAACTGGGTGTTTTTTATAGACCACCCAATAGTGACAGGGACATCGAGGATCAGATAGGGAGACAGATTCTGGAAAGATGCAATAATAACAGGGTTGTCATGGTGGGAAATATTAATTTCCCAAATATAGATTGGCATCTCCCAAGAGCAAGGGGTTTAGATGGGGTGGAGTTTGTTAGGTGTGTTCAGGAATGTTTCTTGACGCAATATGTAGATAAGCCTACAAGAGGAGAGGCTGCACTTGATCTGGTATTGGGAAATGAACCTGGTCAGGTGTCAGATCTCTCAGTGGGAGAGCATTTTGGAGATAGTGATCATAATTCCATCTCCTTTACCATAGCATTGGAGAGGAATAGGAACTGACAAGTTAGGAAACCATTTTATTGGTGTAAGGGGAAATATGAGGGTATCAGGCAGGAACTTGGGAGCATAAATTGGGAACAGCTGCTCCCAGAGAAATGTAAGGAAGAAATGTGACAAATGTTCAGAGGGTACTTGCATAGAGTTCTGCATAGGTATGTTCTAATGAGAGAGGGAAAGGATGGTAGGGTACAGGAACCGTGGTGTATAAATACTGTTGCAAATTTAGTCATAATGAAAAGAAAAGCTTACGAAAGGTTCAAAAACTAGGTAATGATAGAGATCTAGAAGATTATAAGGCTAGCAGGAAGGAGCTTAAGAATGAAATTAGGAGATCCAGAAGGGGCCCTGAGAAGAGTGGATTAAGGAAAATCCCAAGGCATTCTACAAGTATGTGAAGAGCAAGTGGATAAAATGTGAGAGAATAGAACCAATCAAGTGTGACAGTGGAAAAGTGTGTATGGAACTGGAGGAGATAGCAGAGGTACTTAATGAGTACTTTGCTTCAGTATTCACTACGGAAAAGGATCTTGATGATTGTAGGGGTGACTAAAAGCTTGAGCATGTAGATATTAAGAAAGAGGATGTGCTGGATCTTTTGGAAAGCATCAAGTTGGATAAGTCTCTGGGACCAGACATGATGTACCCAAGGCTACTGTGGGAGGTGAGGGAGGAGATTGCTGAGCGTCTAGCAATGACCTTTGCATCATCATTGGGGAAGGTTCCGAAGGATTGGAGGGTTGCGGACGTTATTCCTTTATTCAAGAAAGGGAGTAGAGATAGCCCAGGAAATTATAGACCAGTGAGTCTTACTTCAGTGGTTGGTAAGTTGATGGAGAAGATCCTGAGAAGCAGGATTTATGAACATTCGGATATGCATAATATGATTAGGAATCATCAGCTTGGCTTTGTCAAAGGCAGGTTGTGCCTTACAAGCCTGATTGAATTTTTTGAAGATGTGACTGAACACATTGATGAAGGTAGAGTAGTAGATGTACTGTATATGGATCTCAGCAAGGCATTTGATAAGGTACCCCATGCAAGACTGATTGAGAAAGTAAGGAGGCATGAGATCCAAGGGGACATTGCTTTCTCGATCCAGAACTGGCTTGCCCACAGAAGGCAAAGTGAGGTTATAGAGGTCAGTGACCAGTGGTGTGCCTCAGAGATCTGTTCTGGGACCCCTACTCTTTGTGATTTTTATAAATGACCTGGATGAGGTAGTGGAAGGATGGGTTAGTAAGTTTGCTGATGACACAAAGGTTGGTGGTGTTGTGGATAGTGTGGAGGGCTGTCAGAGGTTACAGAGGGACATTGATAAGATGCAAAACTGGGCTGAGAAGTGGCAGATGTAGTTCAACCCAGATAAGCGTGGTGGTTCATTTTAGTAGGTCAAATATGATGGCAGGATATAATATTAATGGTAAGACTCTTAGCAGAGTGGAGGATCAGAGGGAATTTAGGGTCCGAGTCCATAGGACACTCAAAGCTGCTGTGTAGGTAGACTCCGTGGTTAAAAAGGCATATGGTGCATTGGCCTTCATCAATCGTGCGATTGAATATAGGAGCTGAGAGGTAATGTTGCAGCTATATAGGATAGTCAGAGGCTTTTTCCTAGGGCTGAAATGGCTAACATGAGAGGGCAGAATTTTAAGCTGCTTGGAACAGCTTAAAGTACAGAGGAGATGTCAGGGCTAAGTTTTTTATGCAGATAGTTGTGAGTGCGTGGAATGAGCTGCCGGCAATGGTGGTGGAGGTGGATACAATATGGTCTTTTAAGAGGGTCCGGATAGGTACATGGAGCTTAGAAGAATAGAGGGCTATGGGTAACCCTAAGAAATTTCTAAGTTAAAAACAAGTTAGACACAGCTTTGTGGGCCGAAGGGCCTGTATTATACTCTATGTTTTCTATGTAACTCTCTGCACCAAAGCATTTTCTATTGAAGAGCATAGATTTTTCTGGATGCTGTTTCTAGCTAAATAGAATAGTCACAAATTTAAATACATTTGTTTCTCAGAGTAATAACCTAACACATGTCAAATGAAAACTGCAGCAGATAATGTTTTGTATGCTCTGCACCAGTTGAAAAAGCTGCATTTAACAATTACTTATTTAATCATTGCTTACTTGGAAAAGGTAAAAGGAGAGTTCTACATTTGTCAGAAAGAAATGAATGCTTTATTCCAGGGTAGTGTTTATTTCAATCAGGCTCAAGACATTTTTGAGCCCACTCATGGCTTTGTCACTGGCAGATTCTAAAGGTCTAAGTTACAAGTGCCATGAACTATGTCTCCCACTCCTTCCCATTCAGTGTCTTTTTTGTACAATAATTTAAAATTTGAAAGAAATATTTCATTATGTGTTATGGCACTTATCCTTTAGGCTGCCAGGATATGTAGAGAAATTTTTTGTTAAGAACACCCTATTCAAACTTGTTCTAATGTGTCACCTTTCTTCCGTTCTCTCCTATATTAACTTCTTGTCTGTTTGATAGTTTTGTTTACTTATACTATTTTCTAAATGCCTTATTGCCATTGATCAATATAACACAGATACCAGCCTTTTGGCAAATCCAGTCTGTGCGGAACTCTTAATTTGCTGAGTCCAATGATCTGCACTGGGACCTTAGCCCTCAGTACCCCTCCCATCCATGTAGTTATCCAAACTTCTGTTAAATGTTGAAACTGAAATCGCATCTACCACTTATAATCATATAACAATTGCAGCATGGAACCAGGCCATCTCGGCCCTTCTAGTCCGTGCTGAATGCTTACTCTCACCTAGTCCCACCTACCTGCACTCAGCCCATAAACCCTCCATTCCTCCATTATGGTGACAACTCATTCCACACACTCACCACCCTCAGAGGGAAGAAGTTTCCACTCATGTGTTACTCACCAGCAGCGATAGATAGGAAATTGAGTCAGGTTTTTATAAATAAACAGTGAAATTTATTAACCTCTACTCCAAAACATCGAAAGTAAACAAACGACTACCTTAAACGGAAGTTAACAGTGTTATGCATCTATAGTTATCAAACAGTCAAACTTAAAGATAATTCTTAACAAATCTTATTCAAGCACAATCTTAAAGTGGTGGTTTAATAAGTCCATATGATTCATAAAGTAAGTGAGAGGAGAGGCTTCCCAAACTAGTGATGGATCGATGCTTGAAGAAAAGATGAAATTACTGATGCAGATCCCAGCCGAAAAATGCCTTTTCCAAAGAGATCCTGAAGAATAAGATTTCTCAGAGTAACTGCCCTTTCGCCGGAGGTGGTCACCACACAACACCCAAGACCATGCAGGGGTTAACCAAAAGTGTGTGCCACAATTCACATCAATCACTTCGAGGCACACAGAATGCCATTGATTTCAACCCAATTTTTTGGGTTCGCATGAAGCTGGTAATTCTTCACTCTCCCTCCTTCTACGATTATGTAATAATCGACTGCGACTCCCCGGCAAAACAACTGCACAAGAAACTACGTTCTCCCCTTTTATACCGGCTGGGACATGCCATCACGTGACATCACATCACCCTACTATCAGGAGACAATTACATCATACCAATATCACGAGACAATTACATCATGCTCAAGAAACTCATGGGACAGGTAACACATGTCCCCCTTAAATATTTCACCCTTAACCCATGACCTCCAGTTTTAGCCTCACTCAACCCCAGAAGGAAAAAGCCTGCTTACATTCACCCAATCTACACCTCTGTAACATGCTGTAAGGTTTCACTGATAATGTAATGGTTTCTCTATAGTAGCAATGTTTGGGTTATGACTAGAGATAACGGGGTTAGGAATGCTGTTGTTCTTTCTTGTGAGCTGGAAGAGAGATTTTTGCAGTCTTTTGGCCGGAGAGAGATGAGGAGAGAGAAGATGCGAATGGAGAGAGTTGGTAGACCGCTGGATGGGGTGGACTTGGAGCGAGGGTCCGAAAGGCAGCGACGATCGGAAGAGGTCGATGGTGGATGGATGGCCATATTTGTGAGCTCCAACATTGTGCAACAGACTGTTTAATAAGATTGGGCCCTTTTTTTCATTTATTTTCTAACCATATAGTCAAAGTAAGAATTATGAAGCTTAATCGTTTAATTGCGTATTGTGTACTGTTTGCTATTTTGGGGTATTGATTTGTAACAGGGGACACATCATGCAGCATCCACCCAAATGAGATTTCTTAAGTGTGGCCGGGCCGGGGACTAACACCCCCTATATTAAGCCACTAGCCGAAGTGAGAGTTACACCCCTTATAATTTTATGTATGTCCATCAAATCTCCTCTCATTCTCCTACAATTTACAACCATAACCACACTCCACTTCCTGGTTTATAAAGTTGTTGATGAACTTTATTTTATTATGATATCTCCTTTAGGTAAGGGGATGAGTTTCTGTTGGAAAAAGACTTAACAGAGAGCTGCTTCCATGAAATCCAGTGACTGTTATTTTATTGTTTAATGCTGTGACAAAATAAATATAAACTGTCCCTCTCCTGAAAAGGAAGTTAGACCATAAGCTGCAGATGCTCAAAATCAAAGCCAAACACACAAAATGCTGGAAGAACTCGGCAGGCCAGGCAGCACTGATGGAAAACAGTATAGTTGACATTTTGGGGCGAGACTCTTCAACAAGACCCAGACTTTAGGCCATGGTGAGAAGACCATAAGACATAAGAGTAGATTTAGGCCATTCAGCCCATCATGTCACTGAATCGTGGCTGAAGGATGATTGTAGTTGGGTGTTGAATGTCAAAGGTTGCATGTTATATATTAAATGGTAAATGGTAGGGCATTGAGGAATGCAGTAGAACAGAGTGATCTAGGAATAATGGTACATAGTTCCCTGAAGGTGGAATCTCATGTGGATAGGGTGGTGAAGAAAGCTTTTGGTATGCTGGCCTTTATAAATTAGAGCATTGAGTATAGGAGTTGGGATGTAATGTTAAAATTGTACAAGGCATTGGTAAGGCCGAATTTGGAGTATTGTGTACAGTTCTGGTCACTGAATTATGGGAAAGATGTCAACAAAATAGAAAGAGTACAGAGAAGATTTACTAGAATGTTACCTGGGTTTCAGAACCTAAGTTACAGGGAAAGGTTGAACAAGTTAGGCTGAGCGTAGAAGGTTGAGGGGGGACTTGATAGAGGTATTTAAAATTATGAGGGGGATAGATAGAGTTGATGTGGATAGGCTTTTTCCATTGAGAGTAGGGGAGATTCAAACAAGAGGGCATGAGTTGAGAGTTAGGGGGCAAAAGTTTAAGGGTAACATGAGGGGGAATTTCTTTACTCAGTGTGTGGGACGAGCTTCCAGTAGAAATGGTAGAGGCAGGTTCAATATTGTCATTTAAAATAAAATTGGATAGGTATATGGATAGGAAAGGAATTGAGTGTTATGGGCTGAGTGCAGGTCAGTGGGACTAGGTGAGAGTGAGCGTTCAGCACGGACTAGAAGGGCCGAGATGGCCTGTTTCCATGCTGTAATTGTTATATGGTTATATCGGAGGGATAGGAAGGTAGTCAGAAGGGGTGGTGTGGCTCCACTTGTAAAGAATGGCATCAAATCAGCAGAAAGATGTGACATAGGATCAGAAGATGTTGAATCCTTGTTGGTTGAGTTAAGAAACTGCAAAGGTAAAAGGACATTGATGGCAGTTATATACAGGCCTCCCAACAGTGGCTTGGAGGTAGACCACAGATTACCACAGGAAATAGAAAGGGCAAATTAAAAGAGAAATGTTATGGTAGTCATGGGAGATTGGGGAAAATCAGGTTGGTAATGCATCTCAAGACAGTGAGTTCGTTGAATGCCTAAGAGATGGTTTTTTAGAGCAGTTTGTCATTGAGCCATCTGGGGGATTGGCTATACTGGATTGGGTGTTATGTACTGGTGATTAGGGAGCTTAAGGTAAAAGAACCCTTAGGAACCAGTGATCACAATATGATTGAGTTCAATTTGAAATTTGATAAGAAGAAAGTGAAGTCTGTGGTGGTATGAGAAATGGAAAAATGCAAATGTTACTCCACTCTTTAAGAAAGGAGGAAGGCAGAAGCAAGGAAATTATAGACCAGTTAGCTTGACCTCAGTGGTTTGAGTCAATTGTTAAGGATGAGGTTATGGAGTACTTGGTGATACAAGACAAGATAGTAGAAAGTCAGCATGGTTTCTTTCAGAGAAAATCCAACCTGATGAATCTGTTGGAATTCTTTGAGGAGATTGCAAGTAGGATAGATGAAGGAGATGTAGTGGATCTTGTATATTTGGACTTTCAGAAGGCCTTTGACAAGTGGCCCCACATGAGGCTGATTACCAAGTTAAGAGCCCCTGGTATTGGGGTTTCCGGTGATGTCATCATTGAGAATGGCAGCTTAAGTCACTAACTCCTCTGGAAAAATGTGTATTAAGCCCTGTTAACCCATCAAATATTGTATTTTTTGAAAAATATTTGAACTGAAAAGAGGGGCAAGAATGGGGAAAAAGAAGGGAAATAAAAAAATTACCCTGCAGCTGAGAGGAGTACAGCGAGTGGCTCTCCTACCCGACCGCGTGCTAGTGAGGCGGACGCTGGGCCTCGTTCAAGCGAAGCGGCGAATATGATCGAAATCCTTAAAGAGATAAGGGAGTTCTGGAAAGGAATAAAGCAGCAGCTCCGTGATATTAAGTCAGAGCTCGCCAGCGTCAATCAAAAATTAGCAGTGGCAGAGACTCGAATTGAGAAAGTGGAAGATCGCATTCAAAACGTGGAACGGATACTGAGTAAGACAATAAAAATATTAAATCACCAAGAAGGTAAACTGCTTGACCTGGAGGGAAGATCACAGTGGAAAAATATCAGAATCTACAACGTTCCCGAAGGAGCGGAGGGCTCGTCTATGACGGAGTTTGTTGGAAAGTTACTGCGAGATGTGCTGGATCTTCCCTCGGCTATAGAGCTGGAAATCAAAAGAGCCCATCATGCCCTAGACCCGAAACCTACCCGGGATAAGCCACGTTCAATAATAATTAAATTCCTTCGGTACAGCACCAAGGCAGAGATTCTATGAAGGGCCTGGTGTAAGAAGAGAGTGATTTTAGACAATAAATTAATATATTTCGACCAAGGTTACCCCCTGCAGTCCTGCAGAAATGCAAAGAATACACTGAAGTAAAGCTAGTACTAAAGCAAAAAAAGATTAGATTTCAAACTCTGTACCCCGCTAAACTTTGAGTGTTTTATGATGATGGAACGCGGTTGTACCAGACAGTGGAAGAGGCGACGATAGACATGAAGGCCAGAGGGTTGCCCGTCAGCGTGACCAAAACGAGGGAAAGCCTGGCTGAGGAATTAGATAGATAGATAGATAGATACTTTATTCATCCCCATGGGGAAATTCAACTTTTTTTCCAATGTCCCATACACTTGTTGTAGCAAAACTAATTACATACAATACTTAACTCAGTAAAAAAATATGATATGCATCTAAATCACTATCTCAAAAAGCATTAATAATAGCTTTTAAAAAGTTCTTAAGTCCTGGCGGTTGAATTATAACCATATAACATATAACAATCACAGCACGGAAACAGGCCATTCCGGCCCTCCTAGTCCGTGCCGAACTCTTAATCTCACCTAGTCCCACCTACCCGCACTCAGCCCATAACCCTCCACTCCTTTCCTATCCATATACCTATCCAATTTTACCTTAAATGACACAACTGATCTGGCCTCTACTACTTCTACAGGAAGCTCATTCCACACAGCTATCACTCTCTGAGTAAAGAAATACCCCCTCGTGTTTCCCTTAAACTTTTGCCCCCTAACTCTCAAATCATGTCCTCTCGTTTGAATCTCCCCTACTCTCAATGGAAACAGCCTATTCACGTCAACTCTATCTATCCCTCTCAACATTTTAAATACCTCGATCAAATCCCCCCTCAACCTTCTACGCTCCAATGAATAGAGACCTAACTTGTTCAACCTTTCTCTGTAACTTAAGTGCTGAAACCCTGGTAACATCCTAGTAAATCGTCTCTGCACTCTCTCTAATTTATTGATATCTTTCCTATAATTCGGTGACCAGAACTGTACACAATATTCCAAATTTGGCCTTACCAATGCCTTGTACAATTTTAACATTACATCCCAACTTCTGTACTCAATGCTCTGATTTATAAAGGCCAGCGTTCCAAAAGCCTTCTTCACCACCCTATCTACATGAGACTCCACCTTCAGGGAACTATGCACTGTTATTCCTAGATCTCTCTGTTCCACTGCATTCCTCAATGCCCTACCATTTACCCTGTATGTTCTATTTGGATTATTCCTGCCAAAATGTAGAACCTCACACTTCTCAGCATTAAACTCCATCTGCCAACGTTCAGCCCATTCTTCTAACCGGCATAAATCTCCCTGCAAGCTTTGAAAACCCACCTCATTATCCACAACACCTCCTACCTTAGTATCATCAGCATACTTACTAATCCAATTTACCACCCCATCATCCAGATCATTTATGTATATTACAAACAACATTGGGCCCAAAACAGATCCCTGAGGCACCCCGCTAGTCACCGGCCTCCATCCCGATAAACAATTATCCACCACTACTCTCTGGCATCTCCCATCTAGCCACTGTTGAATCCATTTTATTACTCCAGCACTAATACCTAACGACTGAACCTTCTTAACTAACCTTCCATGTGGAACTTTGTCAAAGGCCTTGCTGAAGTCCATATAGACTACATCCACTGCCTTACCCTCGTCAACATTCCTCGTAACTACTTCAAAAAATTCAATAAGGTTTGTCAAACATGACCTTCCACGCACAAATCCATGCTGGCTACTCCTAATCAGATCCTGTCTATCCAGATAATTATAAATACTATCTCTAAGAATTGTAAAGCCTAATGGCATTGGGGAGTATTGACCTCTTCATCCTGTCTGAGGAGCATTGCATCGATAGTAACCTGTCGCTGAAACTGCTTCTCTGTCTCTGGATGGTGCTATGTAGAGGATGTTCAGAGTTTTCCATAATTGACCGTAGCCTACTCAGCGCCCTTCGCTCAGCTACCGATGTTAAACTCTCCAGTACTTTGCCCACGACAGAGCCCGCCTTCCTTACCAGCTTATTAAGACATGAGGCGTCCCTCTTCTTAATGCTTCCTCCCCAACACGCCACCACAAAGAAGAGGGCGCTCTCCACAACTGACCTATAGAACATCTTCAGCATCTCACTACAGACATTGAATGACGCCAACCTTCTAATCCCGCTTTGCTTCGGAAATAGTGCGAGAATTGAGAAGGCAGGAGACAGGAGGAGGACGAGAGAAATATATCAGGAAGAGACCGGGAGTTTCCCAAAGACAGTCCTCACCCCCTTCAGAAGAGCCATAAGGTTTGGCTAATTTTAAAAATGTTGAGAAGCTAAACAGAAGCAAAAGTAGACGGTGATATACCTATCTCGAGAAATACTTATTATAATGTGGATTTTATATTACTTAGTTGCTATTCTTTATTCGCTCACTTACTCTTTTTCTCCCACCAAAATGAGGATATATATATGTGTGCATATATGTGTATGTATGTAAAATATATGTGTGTGTGTATATATATATATATATATATATATAGATGTATATATAGGAGTACACAGGGAAATCTTTTCTGTGTAATGGATTTGTTCACTGACTTTTATGAATACTGCAATGGGGTCCTCAACTCACAAGTAGGAGGGGTTATACCCCACAGCTAGACTTTTCCTCTACCTCAACGCAGGGTCATCTACTAGAGACCTCGGCCTTGGAATCACACGTTCGTTGCCATTTTTGTTATTATTTGCATTTCCTGGTTCTTATTTGTTCAGGGAGTAGATCGATTAAGTTTTATTCTAATTTCAATGATACATTGACAGATAAATACAGATGGCTAAGGACAAAGTAAAATTCATTTCTTTTAATGTCAATGGGCTATTAAATCCAATCAAACGTAAGAGAATTTTTATCCAAAATGAAAAAAGAACAAGCCCATGTAGTATATTTACAGGAAACTCATTTAAGTGATAATGAGCATAAAAAACTAAAGAGAATGGGCTTCACTAATTTGTTTTTCTTCTCATAAAAATCAGGACATGGGAGAGGAGTTGCTATTCTTACCTCAAATAAGTTAAATTTTGAAAAAGTATTCAAAAAGGGAGATAAAGAGGGCAGATATATTCTGGTAAGGGGGAATATAGACAGAATTTCAGTTACTCTGTTGAATATATATGCACCCCCAGGAAGTGATATTGGTTTCTTTCAGAAAATTACTGATATTATGGTAACGGAAACAGAAGGACTCCTGATCTGTGGGGGAGACTTAAATTTACAATTACAACCAAACTTAAACTCTTCCAATAGAAAAACCTATGAAACAAAATCTTTACATAAGAAAGTCAATACACTTTTTGAGGATGTTGTTTTAATTGATATCTGGAGGGACCTTTTCCCCGACAGAAGGGATTACACTCATTATTCTGCTGCCCATTCTGTATATACAAGAATAGACTATTTCATAACATTTGGAAAAGACAAGGACAAAATAAACACCTGTGGAATTGGGACAATAGATGTAAGTGACCATGCACTTATATATATATATACACCTATATATTTATCTGTTGATTTTGACCTACAACCAAAGAATACTATTTAGAAACTAAATTCAAGTCTACTCAATGATCTGTACTTTAAGGAACAAATTAAAAAAAAGAAATTGGTCTCTACTTAGAATTTAATGATAATGGAGAGGTTTCACATCCCATTTTATGGGATACTCTGAAGGCAGTCTTAAGAGGGAAAATTGTAGCAATATCTTCATATAAGAAAAAAAAAAGGAATAAAACATTAGAGGAATTACAAAATAGGCTGAAGGAACTAGAGAAAAAAACACAAATTGAATTTGGCACAGGATACATTAGGAGAAATTAAAAGAATTAGGAATGAAATAGTTTGGCTACGCAAGCAATCAGGAAAAACTTAATGTTTCTGAAACAGAGACATTATGAAAGTGGATCAAAATCTATGAAAATACTGGTGTGGAAACTGAAAAAAAAAGATAGCAGAAAATACAATTCATAGAATTAGGGACCCAAGAATGAAAATGATAAAAAATAAGCTAAGTGAAATTCAAGAAGCTTTTGAAGTGTTTTACAAAACTCTAAATTCCAAAGTTCCAGGGGGAAGCATAACCCAAATTGACACCTTCTTGAATTCTCTAGAGTTACCCACTTTAAACAAAGAACAAAATAGAATGATGACTGCTGACATAACTGAAGTTGAATTAAAAGCTGCAATTAGTAGGCTTAAATTAAGCAAGTCACCAGGATCAGATGGGTATACGACAGAGTGGTACAAAGAATGTAAAAATGAGTTAATTCCTATTTCACTCCCCACACTGAACTGGGCTCTAAAAAAGGCACAAATGCCACCCAGTTGGAAGGAAGCGATAATCTCAGCTATACTGAAAGAAGGCAAGGATAAAATGGAATGCGGGTCATTTAGTCCAATATCCATTCTTAATGTAGATTATAGATTATTTACCTCCATCATGGCCAAAGGATTAGAGGAGTTTCTACCCATACTGATACGTAACGATCAGACAGGTTTTATACGACAACTTCAGACACAAGACAATATATGAAGGGCACTTCACATTATGGATCACATACAAAAAAAAAATTGAAGCTATAGTGATAAGCGTAGATGCTGAAAAAGCATTTGATTCGGTTAATTGGAATTTTCTTTACAGAGTTTTACATAGATTTGGTTTCCAAGACACAATTATTAAAACTATACAGATACTATATGACAATCCTACTGCTAGGATTAAAATCAATGGATATTTATCAAATAGTCTTACCCTAGAAAGGGTCACGAGACAGGGTTGTGCATGGTCACCGCTACTCTTCGTATTATATCTGGAACCATTAGCTCAATACATCAGACAAAATGAAGATATCAGGGGAATTACTATTAAAGGGACAGAGCATAAATTGGCATGTTTCACGGATGACATTTTGATCTATTTAGGGCAACCAATATACTCTTTACCTAAATTAATGCAATCCTTTGAACAATATGGGCAATTATGAAGATACAAAATCAACAATGATAAAACCCAATTACTTTCATATAACTATAGCACACGAAGAGAAATTGAAAGTCGATACCCCTGGGCATGGCAAACAGAGTCTTTCAAATATCTGGGCATCATTACGCCAAAAGATTTGGCAAAATTATCAGACTACAATTATCAGACTATGTATAAAAAAAAGGAAGATATAACAAGATGGAATCTGATTCCTTTTTTTAGTCTCAGTTCAAGGATTGAATCTATTAAAGTAAATATACTGCCCAGGCTATTATATCTCTTTAAGATCCTACCAATAGAGATTAATCAAAATCAATTCAATGAATGGAACAAAATGTTATCAAGATATATTTGGTAAGGTAAAAGGCCTAGAGTTCATCTCAAAAGTTTGCAATTAGCCAAGGAAAAGGGGGGATGGGGCCTACCTTCTCTTAGAGATTATCATTTTGCAGCACAGTTGAGAGTTGTGATATGTTGGTGCAACCCATCATATGATGCTCAATGGAAAAACATTGAGGAGCGGGTGCTTCCCATCCCCGTACAGGCAATTTTGGCTGATAACAACCTACAAAGGTACATAAGTACTATTGATAACCAATGGGTGAAATGGACTCTTAATATATGGAAAACTATTATAAAAGAATATAAACTAGAGGGAGATATTACAATTCTTAAATGGTATGCATATGACTCGGATTTTACGCCTAATGAACTGGATGCTAGATTTAAGGACTGGACAGCTAAAGGAATAACAGTTCTTTGCGATGTAATGAAAGAAGGAACACTGTTCAGTTTTGAAATGCTTAAAGAGAAACACCTGTTAGAAAACAAGACTTTTATCTGTATTTACAGATGCGACAATATGTTAATAGGATGGTTAAAAATGTAACCAACACAAGTGTATATTTAATAGAGCTATTTAGAAAAGCATATAATTCAGATAACAGTAGTAGAATCATTTCAAGCGTATATAATGGTTTGTCAAATCTTAAGACACATTCGACTTCATACATTAAAACAAAATCAGAGAAGGAAGGAGGGATAATTATATCTGAGGAAGAATGGACAATAATATGGAGATATCAATGGAAGTGTGCCAGTTCATAGAAATGGAGGGAGTTCGGATGGAAAAACTTGATAAGATATTTTATTACACTCTCTCAGAAATCCCATTCTGTTAGTAACCTCCCTGTTTGTTGGAGAAATTGTGGAAATCAAAATGCAAACCATTATCACATTTTCTGGGAATGCCCCGTTATCAAAGACTATTGGAGTGGGATACACAATGCCCTACAAGACATCTTTAAATATGAAATACCGTTAGAAAGTAAGACCATATATTTTGGGTATATACGTCAAGAATGGTTGAAAAGAGATAAATATTTAATTTATCTCTTTTTACTAGCTGGTGGCTGGTAAAAAGACTCTTACTCGGAAATGGTTATCACAGGAGAGCCCAACCTTAAATGCATAGATGGAAATTACAATGGACATTTACAGAATAGAGAAGATAACAGCATCTGTTAATCATAAGCTGGAACAATTTGATTCATACTGGGAAAAATGGTTTAACTACATAATGCCTCATAGGCCTGATTTTATCCTCACAAATCAATGAATATGATGTTAAAAAAAAAAGATCACCCCCTACTTGTACATAATTTTCTCCTTTCGCTTGTTCTTTCTTTTCTCTCTTTTTTATAAGTATATACCTCAGATAAATATTATGTGGAGATTTGTGGCATACATGACTATATGTACAATATCTGAAATACATCTTATGGAAATGTTTGTTTGATGATGAACTTCAATAAAAAATAAATTACAAAGAAAAAGAGAATGCATACAGTGCATTAGCCTTCATCAACCATAGGATTGAGTTCAAGAGCCAAGAGTTAATGTTACAGCTATATAGGACCCTGGTTAGACCCCACTTGGAGTACTGTGCTCTCTTCCGGTCAGCTCATGACAGGAAGGATGTGGGGGTGGTGCTTAGGAGGAATGATGGCGCCTAACATTTCCTCAAGATTCAGGGGAGAAGATTTAAGATAAAGATGAGGAAATACTGTTTTCCCCAGAGAGTGGTGAATCTGTGGAATTCACTGTCCGGGGAAGCAGTTGAGGCTTCTTCACTAAATATATTTAAGATACAGTTAGATAGGTTTTTACATAGTAAGGGAATTAAGGGTTATGGGGAAAAGGCAGGTAGATGGAGCTGAGTTTACGGACAGATCAGCCATGAACTTATTGAATGATGGGACAGGCTCGATGGGCCAGATGGCCTACTCCTGCTCCTATTTCTTATGTACTTATGTATGTTCTAACAGCGACTCCTTTGCTTGCATCTTTGGAAGCAGCTCTATTTCTACCTTTAATATCTTTATTTTTTCCTTTCAGGGTTCTTTTGAAGACCCTGACCTGGTGTTACATACAGGCTTCAGTTCAGGGGTAAATACTTTATGCAGAGAGTGGTGAGTGTGTGGAATGGGCTGCCAGCAACTATGGTGGAGGTGGATACAATAGAGTCTTTTAAGAAACTCCTGGTCAGATATTGGACCTTAGAAAAATTGAGGACTATGGGTAACCCTAGATTATTTCTAAAGTAACTGCATGTTCGGCACAGCATTGTGGGCCAAAGGGTTGTTATTGTGCTGTATGTTTTCTGTGTTTCAACAACTAGAGGACATGGGTTAAGGATGAAAGGTGAAATATCAAAGGGGAACCTGAGGGGGAACTTCTTCACTCAGAGGGTGGTGAGAATGTGAAATGAGCTGCCAGCAGCAGTGGTGGATGAGGATTTGATTTCAACATTTAAGAGAAATTTGTATAGGTCCGTGGATAGGAGGGATGTGGAAGTCTATGGTCTAGGTGTAGGCTAATGGGACTAGGCCGAATATCAGTTCATCATGGACTGGATGAGCTGAAGAGCATAATTTTGTGTTGTAGCACTCTCTGACTCTACACCTTATTGATGCACCCATGAAGACTAACTTATATTTCAAAAGTTTTCTTTTATGAAAGAAATTTTTTTAAAAATTGTGATAATATTCTCTCTGCCTTAAAGTGGTATTAAGGAAGGATGAGCTAATTCCATGATTAGTATTGGTTACTGTGCTATTGTTATCCTTGTCATTAAAAGCTTTAGCCTTGCTTGGCTGAAATGGATAATTCTGCCTGTGCAAAATGAAACTGCAAATAGGATTGAAACAGCATTCTTTAATCTCCAGTTACAAAACAATAGCTTGTTTCATTACCTCTGTAGGCTTAGGTCCAGGATTTAGCTTATTCTTTCGAAGCATATTTAATACAATATTAGCAAACCAGACACACTGGGATAAACACTAGTTTTTTTCTGGATTTGGAAACCAAGCTTACATAACTTGGGGATTTCTTTGTTATATTCTGACATTTTGAATCCAGGCTGGCTTCAGTCTCCCAGTTTTATGGAACATTCGATGCATTCTGACTCAGAATGCAGGAATGATGTAAATTCATTTTCAACTAAGAACTCTCATTCCATTGTCCATCAAATCTTATACCTCCAAGTGTGATTTATTATTTTCTGATGCACACTATGAGGGAAGAAGATTAGAGTTTAGATGTGGAGGGACTTTTCTGTTTCATATTTTTAGGCTGAAAATGATTAGACAAGTACAGCCAAACACCATCTGTCACAATTGCAGCTTAGATAAGATGTTTTAAAATTCAGCAACATCTCTGTGTCTTTTATTGATGATTTTCACAGTCTTTAATATGGGATCCTGTATACATCTTAACGTGAAGGGACTGCTGAATGTGTAATGCATATATATTTCAGTGGAGTAACTTTTGCATTCTCATCTGGCAGGGGTGACCAGCTGTAAGATTGGTTTGATTAATGCGATTGTCTGTAAGGAGTTTATACATTCTCCCTGTAACTGTGTGAGTTTCCTGTGATATCCACCCACATTATAAAGTGTGCGGGTTAGGGCAAGTAAGATGTGGGCTTGCTATGTTGACACCAGAAGCGTGGTGACACTTGTGGGCTGTCCCAAGCACAATCCTCGGACTGTGTTGGTTGTTGATGCAAACAATGCAATTCACAATATGCTTCAATGATTCAATGTACATGTACAATGAAGCTAATATTCTGTATCCTTTCAGTTAATACACAGCTCTCCTAAGACTAATATAGAAGAGAACAGCACAGGAACAGGGCATTTAAGCTACAATGTTGTGCTGAACCAGCTAAAAAGCAAATCAAAAATACCCAAACACTAATCCCACCTACCTACTTTCTTTTCAAATCTTTTTATTATTATTATTATCATTCAAAAATAGCACAAGTACATCGAAGTAACAACACTTACAATGCCTCATAAAGAGGAAATTATCTTACGGATTGAAAATTTTGTGAATTTAAAAAAAAACCCTACTAAGCAAGAAAAGTGAGGATAAAAAAAAGAAACCCGTTGGAGGTATAATCCTGGAGCCATGCATCATACAAAAAGCTTCTAAAAATAAACATCAAACCGCCAACAAGAAAAAAAAGATATATCAAAAAAAATTTACATTTAGATCGTGGAGGAAATCTATCAGTTAAGGTTCGACTTCTAATTTTCTCCAAGCTAAGACACAGCATCACTTGAGAGAACCATTTTGACAAAGTAGGAGCTGATATATCCTTCCATTTCAACAAGATGGCCATTCTAGCTATCAATGTAACAAACACAATAACATGTTGGTCAGACACAGAAATACAATAGATATTTTGAGGAATTATTCCAAAAAGCACCGTCAATTTATTAGGTTGTAAATTGATTCTGAGTGCTTTAGAAATTGTCGAAAAGACTGACTTCCAAAACTGTTTTAATATAGAACATGACCAGAACATATGTGTCAGTGTAACTATCTCAGTTTTACATCTATCACAATACTTGTCAACATTGGGAAATATTTTAAAAAGTCTCTCCTTCGTCAAATGGTAACGATGTACAATTTTAAATTGAATCAGTGAATGAAGAAAGAAGAGTTAACCAGCTTCAGAATCCATGTCCAATCCTCCCATATAAAAGTCAAATTGAGTTCCTTCTCCCAATCCTGTTTAATCTCAAGTAAAGGACACTTATTCCATTGTAATAATAAATTATAAATTCTTCCAATAGAACCTTTCAACGAGGGGTTCATATTCATAATGGTATCTAACAAGTCAGCCTCCAATATGTAAGGAAAATTACTTAAATATTTTTGTAAAAAATGTCTAACTTGAAGATATTGTAAAAAATGTGAATATGACTACTTATTGACTAATTGTTCAAAAGACATCAATCTGCCTTTAAATAAATCCAAAAAAAAATTAATACCTTTATTTTTCCAAAGTAAAAAAAATTGTATCACTCCAAGAAGGTTTAAAAAAATAATTACGATAAATTAT
Source organism: Hemitrygon akajei (assembly GCF_048418815.1). Classification (NCBI taxonomy): domain Eukaryota; kingdom Metazoa; phylum Chordata; class Chondrichthyes; order Myliobatiformes; family Dasyatidae; genus Hemitrygon; species Hemitrygon akajei. The sequence goes on along the minus strand of NC_133132.1, from coordinate 178,710,247 downwards.
ACTACAAAGTTTAAATTTTTTAAGATTAAAAATATTGTGGAACTGGATCCAAATTTGTAAAGAGTGCTTAACCACAGGATATACAAATGTAGGTTTAAATTAGCAACTTTAGCTAATTGTATAGGTAGAGCAACTCCTAATAATGAAGTTAAATAAAACTGTTTCACAGCTGTCAGTTCCAGGTCTATCCAAATTGGCCGATCATTCCTATTACCCCAATATAACCAAAAGGACATATACCGCAAATTAACAGCCCAATAATACGTTCTTAGATTAGGCAAAGCGAGACCTCAGTCCTTTTTCAACTTTTGAAAATGACATTTACCAATTCTTGGTCTTTTATTATCCCAAATAAAAGATAGAATAACAGAATCAATCTGATCAAAAAACTTCTTAGTCAAAAAAACAGGAATATTCTGAAATAAATATAAAAATTTTGGTAAAATCATCATTTTAACTACATGAATACGACCAACAAGTGAAAATGTAAGGGTGCTCCATCTACTAAAGGAATACTTCATAGAGTCCACTAAAGGAGGAAAATTGGCTTCATAAAGATCCTTATATTTTTTAGTAATTATAACACCTAAATATCTAAAAGAATCTGTAATTTTAAAAGGAATATTATCATACATAGAGACAGATTCATTTAAAGGAAGTAATTCACTTTTACTAAAATTTATTTTATATCTTGAAAAGTCTCCAAATTTGTCAAATAATTTTAGCAAAGCAGGAATAGATTCTTCAGGCTTAGATATATATATACCAATAAATCATCAGCGTAAAGAGAGCTCTTGTGCATGGTCTCATTCACAAAAATCCCATGAATATTTTCGGCTTCACGAAGAGCAATAGCAAGGGGTTCTAATATTAAGTTAAATAACAAAGGACTTAATGGACAACTTTGTCTTGTCCCCCGTGATAGCTGAAAAAATGGAGACCTACAGTTATTAGTGACAACAGTAGCAATAGGAGCTTTATATATCATTTTAATTCAATTATTAAAATTAATACCAAAACCAAATTTTTCTAAAACATTAAATAAATATTTCCATTCGACTTGATCAAATGCTTTTTCAGCATCCAAAGATATAACGCATTGTGGAGTTTTAGAAGAAGGTGAATATATAATGTTAAATAATCTCCGAACATTTGAGAAAGAATAACGACTCTTTATAAAGCCTGTTTGATCTTTAAAAATGATTTTACCCAAAATACTTTCCAACCAATTGGCCATTATCTTTAAGAGAATCTTAGCATCAACATTCAATAATGAAATAGGTCTGTATGAGGCGCAATCAGTAGGATCTTTATCCTTTTTGAGAATAAAAGAAATAGAAGCTTCATAAAAAGTAGAGGGTAAATCACTTTTCACAAAAGATTCTTTAAACACCTTCAACATATATGGAGAAAGCAATTTTCCAAATTTTTTATAAAATTCTACAAGATAACCATCAAGTCCTGGGGCCTTACCAGATTGCATTGAAAAAATAGCTTTATAAATTTCGGATTCAGTAATTTGGGCATCGAGAGTTTTTTGATCCTCAGCAGAAATTTTAGGAAAAGCAATCTTTTGTAAAAAAGCATTCATTTCAGAAGAGTCTACTGGACATTGAAATTTATAAAGTTCAGTATAAAAATCTTGAAAAATGTTATTAATTTCTTCATAATCCCAAGCCAGGGTACCATCTTTTCTATGAATTTTCAAAATTTGCCTCTTGGTTCCAGCTGATTTTAATTGCAATGCAAGTAGTTTATTATTTTTATGTCCAAACATATAAAATTGGCTCTTTAACTTAAGTAGATAACCTTCAATTGGATGAGTTAATAATAGGTTATATTGTGATTGAAGTTCCACCCTTTTTTAAATAAGTCAACATTAGGGGAAGTCGCATAGCTATTATCTAAATCTTTAAATTGTTTTGAAATTTTATCTAATTCTGCTTTAGTCTGTTTTTTAAGTTTAGTTGAATAAGAAATAATCTGACCACGTAAAAATGCTTTGAATGCATCCCATATAATTAATTTAGACATACCTTCTATAACATTAAAAAGAAAAAAATCTTTTATCTGGCTTTTGATAAAACTGATAAAGTCAGAGTTTTGCAATAAAGTCTGAGACATGCTCCATGGTGGATGGGCAAAAATGACATCATCAAATTCAAAGGACAGACTCAAAGGCGCATGATCAGATATAGCAATAGCATCATATTCACAGTTTTTAACATTAAGCAAAAGACGGGGCTCAACTATAATATAATCAATCCTCGAATATTTTTTATAAACATGTGAAAAAAAAGAATATTCTCTGTTATCAGGGTGTAAATGCCTCCATAATTTGATCAACCCAAAATCAGTCAAAAAGGAGTTAATAACTGACATAGAACGATTTGGAAGTCGTTGATTAGTTAGCTCTTATCAATCATAGGATTTAAACAACAGTTAAAATCCCCACCCATTATCAACATATACTCATTTAAATCTGGCAGTAAAGCAAATTTTTTTTTTAAAAGAAGGATCATCTAAATTAGGACCATACAAATTGACCAAAACAACCTTTCTATTACAAATCACTCCTTTAACAATTAAAAATCTACCATTAGAATCTGATTCAATATCCTCTTGAATCTTAATATTCAATATTAGATTTAATAAAGATAGACATGCCCTTAGTTTTGCACTGAGAAGTAGCATGGTGTTGTATTCCATTCCACCATCGAAAGAATCTATTTTGATCTCCCGTCTTGATATGCGTCTCCTGAGCAAAAATTATATCAGGTTGGAATCGATTAATAATTTTAAAAGTATTTTTTCGTTTAATAGGATGATTCCAACCACGTACATTCCAACTTATTACATTAATCCGATTAACTGCCATACTATAATTTTATTCCAATTTACTTTATACATGCGCAGAGCGCATATCAATGCGGGATTATCAAAGATAGCGGTGATGAAGAATACAGCCATATAGAAAACACGCATGCTCCGGAACCACCCAATTGGAAAAAACTCCTAACTCTAAACCCACCCACCCTCCTAAAATCCCGAAGAAAAAGCAAGCGAACTAAGATTTATGTGAAGTCATGGGCCGCTCTGTCGGTCTCATCTCTCCCTCCCCCCAGCCAGTACACAAAAAAAAATGACCTTGCAAGAAAGACAGTAACGTCTCGACAAAGGAGAGTGTTTACATTCCTTCATGTACTAAACAGAAAAAGAACCAAAATAATATAATCTCTTAGAGAGAAAAAACAGTGGCATCTTAAGTTTAGCTTTAAATCCCTAAGAAAACTTTAAATTCGGTTATAGGGCGCTATAATAAAACAGATAAAAAAAGGTTAATAGTATATTTAACCGAACTACGTACACCATGTCCATATCCCTCTATCATCCTTATATCCATGTGCCTATCCAAACGTCTTTTAAAAGCCTCTAATGTATTTGCCTCTGCCACCATACCAGGCAGTACATTCCAGGCATTGACGAGGCTCCAATAACAAACAAGAGAAAATCTGCAAATGCTGGAAATCGGAGCATCACACACAAAATCACACACTTCAATCTACATATAGATTGGGTGAACCAAATTGGTAAGGGTGCTGAGGAAGAGGATTTCTTGGAATGTATGCGGGATGGTTTTCTGAACCAACATGTCGAGGAACCAACTAGAGAGCAGGCCATTCTAGATTGGGTATTAAGCAATGAGGAAGGGTTAGTTAGCAATCTTGTCGTGCGAGGCCCCTTGGGTAAGAGTGACCATAATATGGTGGAATTCTTCATTAAGATGGAGAGTGACTTAGTTAATTCAGAAGCAAGGGTTCTGAACTTAAAGAAGGGTTTGAAGGTATGAGACGTGAATTAGCTAAGATAGACTGGCAAATGATACTTAAAGGGTTGACAATGGATATGCAATGGCAAGCATTTAAAGATCGCATGGATGAACTACAACAATTGTTCATCCCAGTTTGGCAGAAGAATAAACCAGGGAAGGTAGTGCACCCGTGGCTGACAAGGGAAATTAGGGATAATATCAAGTCCAAAGAAGAAACATATAAATTAGCAAAACAAAGCGGCACAGCTGAGGACTGGGAGAAATTCAGAGACCAGCAGAGGAGGACAAAGGGCTTAATTAGGAAGGAGAAAAAAGATTATGAGAGAAAGCTGGCAGGGAACATAAAAACTGACTGTAAAAGCTTTTATAGATATGTGAAAAGAAAAAGATTGGTCAAGACAAATGTAGGTCCCTTACAGTCAGAAACAGGTGAATTGATCATGGGAAACAAGGACATGGCAGACCAATTGAATAGCTACTTTGGTTCTGTCTTCACTAAGGAGGAAATAGTAGGAGACTGAGGGTCTAGTGAGATGGAGGAACTGAGGGAAATACATGTTAGTAGGGAAGTGGTGTTAGGTAAATTGAAGGGATTAAAGGCAGATAGATCCCCAGGGCCAGATGGTCTGCATCCCAGAGTGCTTAAGGAAGTAGCCCAAGAAATACTGGATGCATTAGTGATAATTTTTCAAAACTCCTTAGATTCTGGATTAGTTCCTGAGGATTGGAGGGTGGCTAATGTAACCCCACTTTTTAAAAAAGGAGGGAGAGAAAAACCGGTGAATTATAGACCGGTTAGTCTGACATTGGTGGTGGGGAAAATGCTAGAGTCAGTTATCAAAGATGTGATAACAGCACATTTGGAGAGGTGAAATCATCGGACAAAGTCAGCATGGATTTGTGAAAGGAAAATCATGTCTGACGAATCTGATTGAATTTTTTGAAGATGTAACTAGTAGAGTGGATAGGGAGAGCCAGTAGATGTGGTATATTTAGATTTTCAAAAGGCTTTTGACAAGGTCCCACACAGGAGATTAGTGTGCAAACTTAAAGCACACGGTATTGGGGGTATGGTATTGATGTGGATAGAGAATTGGTTGGCAGACAGGAAGCAAAGAGTGGGAGTAAACGGGACCTTTTCAGAATGGCGGGCAGTGACTAGTGGGGTACCACAAGGCTCAGTGCTGGGACCCCAGTTGTTTACAATATAAATTAATGATTTAGACGAGGGAATTAAATGCAGCATCTCCAAGTTTGTGGATAACACGAAGCTGGGCGGCGGTGTTAGCTGTGAGGAGGATGCAAAGAGGATGCAGGGTGACTTGGATAGGTTAGGTGAATGGGCAAATTCATGGCAAATGCAATTTAATGTGGATAAATGTGAGGTTATCCACTTTGGTTGCAAGAACAGGAAAACAGATTATTATCTGAACAGTGGCAGATTAGGAAAAGGGGAGATGCAACAAGACCTGGGTGTCACTGTACACCAGTCATTGAAGGTGGGCATGCAGGTACAGCAGGCAGTGAAAAAGGCAAATGGTATGTTGGCATTCATAGCAAAAGGATTTGAGTACAGGAGCAGGGAGGTTCTACTGCAGTTGTACAAGGCCTTGGTGAGACCGCACCTAGAGTAGTTTTGGGAGTAGTTTTAGTGTGCAGTTTTGGTCCCCTAATCTGAGGAAAGACATTCTTGCCATAGAGGGAGTACAGAGAAGGTTCACCAGATTGATTCCTGGGATGGCAGGACTTTCATATGAAGAAAGACTGGATCGACTAGGCTTATACTCACTGGAATTTAGAAGATTGAGGGGGGACCTTATTGAAACATATAAAATTCTAAAGGGATTGGACAGGCTAGATGCAGGAAGATTGTTTCCGATGTTGGTGATGTCCAGAATGAGGGGTCACAGTTTAAGGATAAAGGGGAAGCCTTTTAGTATCGAGATGAGGAAAAACTTCTTCACACAGAGTGGTGAATCTGTGGAATTCTCTGCCACAGGAAACAGTTGAGGCCAGTTCATTGGCTATATTTAAGAGGAAGTTAGATATGGCCCTTGTGGCTAAAGGGATCGGGGGTATGGAGAGGATGCAGGTATAGGGTTCTGAGTTGGATGATCAGCCATGATCATACTGAATGGCGGTGCAGGCTCAAAGGGCCGAATGGCCTACTCCTGCACCTATTTTCTATGTTTCTATGTTTCTATAAAATGCTGGAGGAACTCAGCAGGCCAGAAATGTCAATTGTACTCTTTTCCCAGATGCTGCCTGGCCTACTGAGTTCTTCTAGCATTTGGTATGTGATCCGTGAGCCCCCTTCAGGTGACTGCCTGCTGGTATCAGACACTAAACTCAGAGAAACAGATACTTTTTGTCCATTCTATTAATGCTTCTCATAATCTTACAAATCTCAATCAAATTTCCCCTCAGCCTCTGGCACTCCAGACAAAACAACCCAAGTTTAATCAGATTTTCATGATAGCACCTGCTCTCTAAACCAGGCAGCATCCTGGTAAACCTCTTCTACACCCTCTCCAAAGCCTCAATTTCCTTTCTATAGTAGGACGAGCAGAACTGTATGCAATACTCCAGATGTGGCCGAACCAGAGTTTTATAAAGTTCCAATGTAACCTCCTGACTTTTGAACTCAATGACTCAAGTAATAAAAACAAGCATTCCATATGCCTTCTTAACCACCTAATCGACCTTTGTAGCCACTTTCAAGGAGCTATGAATTTGGATTGCAAGGTCTTTCTGCTCAGCAACACTGTTAAGGATCTTGCCCTTAACAGTGTACTGTCTCGTTGTATATGCCCTACTAAGGTGCAACATCTCACATTTATCTGGGTTAAACTCCATCTGCCATTTCTCAGCCCATACCTGCAACTGATCTATATTGTTCTATATTCTTTGCCAGTCTTTTACACTATTCACAACTCCATCAATCTTGGCGTCATACACAAATTTACCAATGCACCTATCTACGTTTTCATCCAGGTCATTTATATACATCACAAACAGCAGAGGTCCCAGTACAGATCTCCATAGAACTCCACAGATTACAAACCTCCAGCTCAAATAAGTCCTTAACCACTATCCTTTGTCTTCCATGTGCAAACCAATTTGCCACAGATCCCAAGCAACTTAATTTTCTGGATTACCCTCCCATGAGGAACTTTATCAAATGCCTTATTAAATTCCATGTGGACAGCATCCACTGCCCTGCCCTCATCAGTCTGTCACATCACCTTGTTAAAAAACTCAATCAAGTTGGAAAGGCACAACTTGCCACACACAAAGCCATGCTGGCTCTCCAGTGGCCCAATCAGTGACTGGAGCATGCCACATTGATGAGGTTTCTTGTAGGTCAGTGACACTAGTTTAAAAGGAAAGCTTTGTGGGCATTCAAGCTCATTCCAATGGCCCAATCATCAGTAGGACCAGACCACAGCAACGAGATTTCTTGCAGATGGGCGACACTTGTTTAAAAATACAGAAGGGGCAAGCAGGCAGCCATTGTTGGGAGTAGGCCAGTGGTGAGAGTACGAGTGTCAGACTTTGGCTCAAAAGAGATTTCAGCTCGAAAGAGGTGCTGGCTCTGGGTAAGTTTCTGTTAAGGTTCTCTTTTTTCCCTGTTACTGTACCTAGTGTAGTAAATGCCTGTTGTGTGTTCTTCATGCTGGATGTTAGAGTCCTGGGAGACCCGGAGTCTCCCAGCAAACTGAATCTGCATCAAGTGCATGCAGCTGCAGCTCCTTGAAAACATTTTAAGGACCTGGAACAGCAGCTAGATGACCTTCAGCTTGTATGGGAGATTGAGGAGATAGCCAGTCAGAGTTATAGGGACATGATCACCCAGAAGTTGGAAGAGTAGAGTAGCTGGGTAACTGTCAGAAGAAATGGAAATATGAATAGGCAGTTAGCACAGAGCAACAATTTGGACATTCCCCTCAAAAATAAGTATACCATTTTGGAGACTCTTGTGGGGAAGACCTCCCAGGGGAATGCCACAGAGACCGGGTCCATTGTGTAGTAGGAAAGAGAGAGAAAAGGGGAGTGGTAGTGATAAGGGACTTGATAGTTAGGGGAACAGACAGGAGATTCTATGGATGTGAAAGGCATGTATGTTGCCACCCAGGTGCCAGGATGTCTCACATTGCATTTACATTTTTGAGAGGGAGGGAAGGTACGGTACCAGTGACATAGGAAGGAATTGCAAAGAGGTCCTGAAAAGAGAATTTAGAGAGCTAGGTAGGAAGATGAGAAGCAGGACCTCCCGAGTAGTAATTTCTGGATTGTTGCCTGTGCCACTCACCAGTGAGAAACGGGATGATCTGGCAGATAAAGGCGTGGCTGAGAAGCTGGTGCAGGGAGCAGGGCTTCAGGTTCCTGGATCTTAGTGGGGTGTGTCAGGAATGGACAGGAGGAGGAGTATAGGAAACTGATACAGGACTTTGTGATATGGTGCAACTCAAACTACCTGCGTCTCAATATCACCAAGACCAAGGAGATGGTGGTGGACTTTAGGAGATCTAGGCCTCATATGGAGCCAGTGATCATTAATGGAGAATGTGTGGAGCAGGTTAAGACCTACAAATATCTGGGAGTACAGTTAGACGAGAAGCTAGACTGGACTGCCAACACAGATGCCTTGTGCAGGAAGGCACAGAGTCGACTGTACTTCCTTAGAAGGTTTGCGTCATTCAATGTCTGTAGTGAGATGCTGAAGATGTTCTATAGGTCAGTTGTGGAGAGCGCCCTCTTCTTTGTGGTGGCGTGTTGGGGAGGAAGCATTAAGAAGAGGGACGCCTCACGTCTTAATAAGCTGGTAAGGAAGGCGGGCTCTGTCGTGGGCAAAGTACTGGAGAGTTTAACATCGGTAGCTGAGCGAAGGGCGCTGAGTAGGCTACGGTCAATTATGGAAAACTCTGAACATCCTCTACATAGCACCATCCAGAGACAGAGAAGCAGTTTCAGCGACAGGTTACTATCGATGCAATGCTCCTCAGACAGGATGAAGAAGTCAATACTCCCCAATGCCATTAGGCTTTACAATTCAACCGCCAGGACTTAAGAACTTTTTAAAAGCTATTATTAATGCTTTTTGAGATAGTGATTTAGATGCATATCATATTTTTTTTACTGAGTTAAGTATTGTATGTAATTAGTTTTGCTACAACAAGTGTATGGGACATTGGAAAAAAAGTTGAATTTCCCCATGGGGATGAATAAAGTATCTATCTATCTATCTATCTATCTATCTATCTATCTTTGGGATCTCCAGAAGGTATGACCTGTTCAAAAGTGACAGGTTGCACCTGAACTTGAGGGGGACAAATATTCTCAGAATATTGTTGGGGAGGGTTCAGACTAATTTGGCAGGTGGTTGGGAACAGGAGTGATGGGACTCAGGATAGGATGGATGGTAAAAAAGCAAAGATAATGTGCAGTCAGACTGTCAGGATGAGCAGGCAGATGATAGGACATAATTGCAGTCAGCAGAGTGAGTATCAGTGCATAACGGATGCAGAATCAAAAAGGAGAGCAAATACAGTACTCAAAGTGTGATATCTCAATGCACGGAGTATAAGAAATAAGGTAGATGATCTTATTGCATCATTACAGATTGTCAGGTATGATGTTGTGGTCATCAATGAATTATCCCTGAAGGATGGTTGTAGTTAGGAGCTAAATGTCCAGGAATACACATTGTATCGGAGGGATAGGAAGGTCGGCAGAGGGGAAGGTGTGGCTCTGCTAGTAAAGAATGGCATCATAGAACCATACAACCATAGAACATTACAGCACAGAAACAGGCCTTTTGGCCGTTCTTGGCTGTGCCGAACCATTTTTCTGCCTAGTCCCACTGACCTGCACCTGGCCCATATCCCTCCATACACCTCTCATCCGTGTACCTGTCCAAGTTTTTCTTAAATGTTAAAAGTGAACCCGCATTTACCACTTCATCTGGCAGCTCATTCCACACACTCACCACTCTCTGTGTGAAGAAGCCTACCCTAATGTTCCCTTTAAACTTTTCCCCCTTCATCCTTAACCCATGTCCTCTGCTTTCTTTCTCCCCTAGCCTCAGTGGAAAAAGCCTGTTTGCATTCACTCTATCTATACCCATCATAATTTTATATACCTCTATCAAGTCTCCCCTCATTCTTCTACGCTCCAGGGAATAAAGTCCTAACCTATTCAACCTTTCTCTGTAACTCAGTTTCTCAAGTCCCGGCAACATCCTTGTAAACTTTCCCTGCACTCTTTCAATCTTATTAATATCCTTCATGTAATTCGGTGAATAAAACTGCACACAATACTCCAAATTTGGCATCACCAATGCCTTGTACAACCTCACCATAACATTCCAACTCTTACACTCAATACTTTGATTTATAATGGCCAATGTACCAAAAGCTCTCTTTACTACCCTATCTACCTGTGACACCACTTTTAGGGAATTTTGTATCTGTATTCCTAGATCCCTCTGTCCTACTGCACTCCTCTGTGCCCTACCATTTACCTTGCATGGTCTACCTTGGTTTTTCCTTCCAAAGTGCAATACCTCACACTTGTCTGTATTAACTTCCATCTGACATTTTTCAGCTCATTTTTCCAGCTGGTCCACATCCCTCTGCAAGCTTTAAAAACATTTCTCACTGTCCACTACACCTCGAACCTTTGTATAATCAGCAAATTTGCTGATACAATTTACCACATTATCATCAAGATCATTGATATAGATGACAAATATCAATGGACCCAGCACTGATCCCTGTGGCCACCACTAGCCACAGGCCTCCACTACCACTCTCTGGCTTCTCCAATTGAGCCAATGTCTAATCCAATTTACTACCTCACCATGTATACCTAGCGACTGAATCTTCCTAACTAACCTCCCATGCGGGACCTTGTCAAAAGCCTTACTCAAGTCCATGTAGACAACATCCACTGCCTTTCCTTCATCCACTTTCCTTGTAACCTCCTTGAAAAACTCTAATAGATTTGTTAAACATGACCTACCACGCACAAAGCCATGTTGACTCTCCCTAATAAGTTCCTGTCTATCCAAATATTTATAGATCCTATCTCTTAGTACTCCTTCCAATAATTTACCTACTACCGACATCAAACTTACCGGCCTATAATTTCCCAGATTACTTTTAGAGCCTTTTTTAAACAACAGAACAACATGAGCTATCCTCCAATCCTCCAGCACCTCACCCGTAGATACCCACATTTTAAATATATCTGCCAGGGCCCCTGCAATTTCAACACTAGTCTCCTTCATGGTCCAAGGGAATACCCTGTCAGGTCCTGGGGATTTATCTACTCTGATTTGCCTCAAGATAGCAAGCACATCCTCCTCTTCAATATGTATGGGTTTCATTACCTCACTACATGTTTGCCTTATTTCCATTGACTCCACGCCAGTTTCCTTAGTAAATATTAAGATAGAAATTGAGAACATAGAGCAGAGAACATAAAATTCTACAGCACATTACAGGCCCTTGGGCCCTAAATGTTGTGCCGACCATGTAATCTACTCTAGAAACTGCCAAAAATTACCCTACCACATAGCCCTCTGTTTTGCTAAGCTCCATCTGAGTCTCTCAAAATACCCAGTTGTATCTGCCTCCACCACCCTCACCACACACCCACTACTTGTTTCTTTTTCATGTCTACAGGATTGCCTATCTGTCCCCCTAACTATAGAGTTCCCTGTTACCACTGCCACCTTCTTCATTTCCCTACCCTTCTGAGCCATAGGGCCAGACTCAGTGTCAGGGGCACGGCCACTGTTGCGTCCCCCTGGTAGGTCACCCCCCAACAGCACTCAATATGGAGTACTTATTGTTAAGGGGGACAGCCACAGGGGTGCTCTCCACTACCTGGTGCCCTCCCTCCCTCTCTTGAAGATCACCCACTTATCTGTCTCCTGTGGCCCTGGGGTGATTACCTCCCTATCACTCCTGTCTATCACCCCCTCACTCTCCCTAACAAGTGGAAGGTCATCGAGCTGCAGCTCCAGTTCCCTAACTTGGTTTCTAAGGGGCTACATCTCGATGCACTTGGCGCAGATGTGGCCATCAGGTAGGCTGGAAGTATCCCGGACCTCCCACTCTGACACCCAGAACAGAAAACTAGCCTTGCAGTCATACCCACTATTCTTCTTAGAGGGGGAGAAAAAAGTAACCTACCTGGCCTAGGCCATTCCTTGTTGAAGCCCTGATGAGCCAAAGCCATAAGATCATGAGAAGATATAGGAACAGAAGTAGGCATTCGGCTCATCGAGTCTGCTCCACCATTCAGTCATGGGCTGATGCAATTTTTCCAGTCATCCCCACTCTCCTGCTTTCACCCCATACCCTTTGATGCCCTGGCTAATCAAGAACCTATCTATCTCTGCCTTAAATATATCCAATGACTTGGCCTCCACAGCTGTTCATGGTAACAAATTCCACAGATTTACTACCCTCTGACAGGCAGCCAGCCAAAATAGGATCCATTTATTCCCTCTCTCTGTTTTCTGCTGACCAGGCAATGCACCACCCATGCTAGTACCTTCCTTGTAATTCCATGGACTCTTACCTTGCTAAGCAGCCTCTTGTGCGGCACCTTGTCAAAGGCCTTCTGAAAATCCAAGTACACCACGTCTACTGCATCTCCTTTGTCTACCCTGCTTGCAATTTCCTCAAAGAATTGCACTAGGTTTGTCAGGCAGGATTTTCCTTTCAGGAAACCATGCTGGCTTTGGCCTACCTTGTCATGTGCCTCCAGGTATTCCTGTAGCCCTACTACTCTGACGACCTCTCCGCTAGACAATGTCTCTCTTTTATTTCAAATCTTTCTCAGCGTCCTTGTTTCATGACGAGCTACTGTGCCTGCACACTTCCTGACCTGTGCAAAGCTCACTCTCTGGGAGTGTGTCAGGTGTTGAAGGATGTGAAGGAAGAAAAGTAAGTGCAATTATTTTTACAAGGGAGAAGGTGTTCAAACGCTTAAAGACCCAAGGGTAAGTCACCCAGACCAGATTACCTGCACCCTAGGGTTCTGAAAGAGGTAGTGGTAGAGACATGGAGGCATTGGTAATGATCTTTCAGAAATTATTGGACTCTGGCATGGTGCCAGATAACTGGAAAATTGCAAATGTCACTCCACTCTTTAAGACTGCAGAAAGGAAATTATAGACCAGTTAGACTGACCTCAGTGGTTGGGAAGATGTTGGAGTCAATTGTTAAGGATGAGGTTATGGAGTACTTGGTGACCATATAACCATATAACAATCACAGCACGGAAACAGGCCATTCTGGCCCTCCTAGTCCGTGCCGAACTCTTAATCTCACCTAGTCCCACCTACCTGCACTCAGCCCATAACCCTCCACTCCTTTCCTGTCCATATATCTATCCAATTTTACCTTAAATGACACAACTGAACTGGCCTCTACTACTTCTACAGGAAGCTCATTCCACACAGCTATCAATCTCTGAGTAAAGAAATACCCCCTCGTGTTTCCCTTAAACTTTTGCCCCCTAACTCTCAAATCATGTCCTCTTGTTTGAATCTCCCCTACTCTCAATGGAAACAGCCTATTCACGTCAACTCTATCTATCCCTCTCAAAATTTTAAATACCTCGATCAAATCCCCCCTCAACCTTCTACGCTCCAATGAATAGAGACCTAACTTGTTCAACCTTTCTCTGTAACTTAAATGCTGAAACCCAGGTAACATCCTAGTAAATTGTCTCTGCACTCTCTCTAATTTATTGATATCTTTCCTATAATTCGGTGACCAGAACTGTACACAATATTCCAAATTTGGCCTTACCAATGCCTTGTACAATTTTAACATTGCATCCCAACTTCTGTACTCAATGCTCTGATTTATAAAGGCCAGCGTTCCAAAAGCCTTCTTCACCACTCTATCTACATGAGACTTCACCTTCAGGGAACTATGCACTGTTATTCCTAGATCTCTCTGTTCCACTGCATTCCTCAATGCCCTACCATTTACCCTGTATGTTCTATTTGGATTATTCCTGCCAAAATGTAGGGTGTAAAGGTAGTAAGGTAGAAGGGCTAAAGTGTGTGTACTTCAATGCAAGAAGCATCAGGAATAAAGGTGATGAACTGAGAGCTTGGATATATACATGGAATTATGATGTAGTGGCCATTACAGAGACTTGGTTGGCACCAGGGCAGGAATGGATTCTCAGTATTCCTGTATTTCAGTGCTTTAAAAGGGATAGAGAGGGGGAGAAAGGGGAGGAGTAGTGGCATTACTGGTCAGGGATACTATTACAGCTACAGAAAGGGTGGGTAATGTAGCAGGATCCTCTTTTGAGTAAGTATGGGTGGAAGTCAGGAACAGGAATGGAGCAGTTACTCTATTGGGGGTATTCTATAGGCCCCCTGGTAGCAGCAGAGATACCGAGGAGCAGATTGGGAGGAAGATTTTGGAAAGGTGCAAAAATAACAGGGTTTTTATCATAGGTGACTTTAACTTCCCGAATATTGATCAGCACCTAATTAGTTCCAAGAGTTTAGATGGGGCAGAATTTGTTAAGTGTATCCAGGATGGATTCCTGTCACAGTACGTTGACAGGCTAACTAGGGGGATTGCCATACTGGGTCAGGTCACAGATCTGTCAGTGGGTGAGCATCTGGGGGACAGTGATCACCGCTCCCTGACCTTTAGCATTACCATGGAAAAGGATAGAATCAGAGAGGATAGGAAAATTTTTAATTGGAGAAGGGCAAATTATGAGGCTATAAGGCTAGAACTTGCGGGTGTGAATTGGATGATGTTTTTGCAGGGAAATGTACTATGGACATGTGGTCAATGTTTAAGGATCTCTTGCAGGATGTTAGGGATAAATTTGTCCCGGTTAGGAAGATAAAGAATGGTAGGGTGAAAGAACCATGGGTGACAAGTGAAGTGGAAAATCTAGTCAGGTGGAAGCAGACAGCATACATGAGGTTTAGGAAACAAGGATCAGATGGGTCTATTGAGGAATATAGGGTAGCAAGAAAGGAGCTTAAGAAGGGGCTGAGAAGAGCAAGAAGGGGGCATGAGAAGGCCTTGGTGAGTAGGGTAAAGGAAAACCCCAAGGCATTCTTCAATTATGTGAAGAACAAAAGGATGACAGGAGTGAAGGTAGGACCGATTAGAGATAAAAATGGGAAGATGTGCCTGGAGGCTGTGGAAGTGAGCGAGGTCCTCAATGAATACTTCTCTTCGGTATTCACTACTGAGAGGGAACTTGATGATGGTGAGGACAATATGAGTGAAGTTGATGTTCTGGAGCATGTTGATATTAAGGGAGATGAGGTGGTGGAGTTGTTAAAATACATTAGGATGGATAAGTGCCTGTGGCCTGATGGAATATTCCCCAGGCTGCTCCACGAGGCAAGGGAAGAGATTGCTGAACCTCTGGCTAGGATCTTTATGTCCTCGTTGTCCACGGGAATGATACCAGAGGACTGGAGGGAGGCGAATGTTGTCCCCTTGTTCAAAAAAGGTAGTATGGAGAGTCCAAGTAATTATAGACCAGTGAGCCTTACGTCTGTGGTGGGAAAGCTGTTGAAAAAAAATTCTTAGAGATAGGATCTTTAGGCATTTAGAGAATCATGGACTGATCAGGGATAGTTAGCATGGCTTTGTGAAGGGCAGATCATGCCTAACAAGCCTGATAGAGTTCTTTGAGGAGGTGACCAGGCATATAGATGAGGGTAGTGCAGTGGATGTGATCTACATGGATTTTAGTAAGGCATTTGACAAGGTTCCACATGGTAGGCTTATTCAGAAAGTCAGAAGGCATGGGATCCAGGGAAGTTTGGCCAGGTGGATTCAGAATTGGCTTGCCTGCAGAAGGCAGAGGGTCATGGTGGAGGGAGTACATTCAGATTGGAGGGTTGTGACTAGTGGTGTCCCACAAGGATTTGTTCTGGGACCTCTACTTCTTGTGATTTTTATTAATGACCTGGAGGTGGGGGTAGAAGGGTGGGTTGGCAAGTTTGCAGACAACACAAAGGTTTGTGGTGTTGTCGATAGTGTAGAGGATTGTCGAAGATTGCAGAGAGACATTGATAGGATGCAGAAGTGGGCTGAGAAGTGGCAGATGGATTTCAGCCCGGTGGTACACTTTGATAGATAGATAGATAGATACTTTATTCATCCCCATGGGGAAATTCAACTTCCTTTGGAAGGACAAACTCCAAGGCAGAGTATAAAGTAAATGGCAGGATACTTGGTAGTGTGGAGGAGCAGAGGGATCTGGGAGTACATGTCCACAGATCCCTGGAAGTTGCCTCACAGGTAGATAGGGTAGTTAAGAAAGCTTATGGGGTGTTAGCTTTCATAAGACAAGGGATAGAGTTTAAGAGACGCGATGTAATGATGCAGCTCTATAAAACTCTAGTTAGGCCACACTTGGAGTACTGTGTCCAGTTCTGGTTGCCTCAGTATAGGAAGGATGTGGAAGCATTGGAAAGGGTACAGAGGAGATTTACCAGGATGCTGCCTGGTTTAGAGAGTATGGATTATGATCAGAGATTAAGGGAACGAGGGCTTTATTCTTTGGAGAGAAGGAGGATGAGAGGAGACATGATAGAGGTGTACAAGATATTAAGAGGAATAGATGGAGTGGACAGCCAGCGCCTCTTCCCCAGGGCACCACTGCTCAGTACAAGAGGACATGGCTTTAAGGTAAGGGGAGGGAAGTTCAAGGGGGATATTAGAGGAAGGTTTTTCACTCAGAGAGTGGTTGGTGCGTGGAATGCACTGCCTGAGTCAGTGGTGGAGGCAGATACACTAATGAAGTTTAAGAGACTACTAGACAGTATATGGAGGAATTTAAGGTAGGGGGTTATATGGGAGGCAGGGTTTGAGGGTCAGCACAACATTATGGGCCGAAGGGCCTGTAATGTGCTGTAGTATTCTGTGTTCTATGTTCTATGTTTTAACAGAGCACTTAGCAGGTCAGGCAACTTCTGTGGAGGGGAACAGAATCATAGTCTCAAGCTGATAGCCTGTCATCAGAACTACTGTTCTCTCAAAAAACCTGATTACTAGGTATATTACAGATATCATTACAGCATCTATTTCCTCATTTTCTGACCTGACAAACAATTAGTGGGTGTCAGTATGTATCTTACCTTATTATTTGTGGCACTGAAGCCATTCATTCATCAAGCTGCCCTCTCGTTTTCAAAGTTCAAAATAAATTTATTATCAAAGTACTTACAGTAGCATGCAAAAGTTTGGGCACTCTTGGTCAAAATTTCTGTTACTGTGAATAGTTAAGTGAGTAGAAGATGAACTGATCTCCAAAAGTCATGAAGTTAAAGATGAGATATTCTTTTCAACATTTTAAGCAAGATTAGTGTATTATTTTTGTTTTGTACAATTTTAGAGTGAAAAAAAGGAAAGAAGCACCATGCAAAAGTTTGGGCACCCCAAGAGATTTGAGCTCTCAGATAACTTTTACCAAGGTCTCAGACCTTAATTAGCTTGTTAGGGCTATGGCTTGTTCACAGTCATCGCTAGGAAAGGCCAGGTGATGCAAATTTCAAAGCTTTATAAATACCCGGACTCCTCAAACCTTTTCCCAACGATCAGCTGCCATGGGCTCCTCTAAGCAGCTGCCTAGCACACTGGAAATTAAAATAAATGATGCCCACAAAGCAGGAGAAGGCTATGAGAAGATAGCAAAATGTTTTCAGTAGCCGTTTCCTCAGTTCGCAATGTAATTAAGAAATGGCAGTTAACAGAAACGGTGGAAGTCAAGTTGAGGTCTGGAAGACCAAGAAAACTTTCCAAGAGGACTGCTTGTAGGATTGCTAGAAAGGCAAATCAAAACCCCTGTTTGACTGCAAAAGACCTTCAGGAAGATTTAGCAGACTCTGGAGTGGTGGTGCACTGTTCTACATTGCAGCGACACCTGCATAAATATAACCTTCATGGAAGAGTCATCAGAAGAAAACCTTTCCTGTATCCTCACCACAAAATTCAGCATCAGAAGTTTGCAAAGGAACATCTAAACAAGCCTGATGCATTTTGAAAACAAGTCCTGTGGACTGATGAAGTTAAAATAGAACCTTTTGGCCGCAATAAGCAAAGGTATGTTTGTAGAAAAAAGGGTGCAGAATTTCATGAAAAGAACACCTCTGCAACTGTTAAGCACAGAAGTGCATCGATCATGCTTTAGGCTTGTGTTGCAGCCAGCGGCACAGGGAACATTTCACTGCTAGAGGGAAGAATGAATTCAATTAAATACCAGCAAATTCTGGAAGCAAACATCACACTGTAAAAAAAGCTGAAGATGGAAAGAGGATGGCTTCTACAACAGGATAGTGATCCTAAACACAGTCAAAATCCTCAAGAGGCGCAAGCTGAAGGTTTTGCCATGGCCCTCACAGTCCCCTGACCTAAACATCATCGAAAATCTGTGGATAGACCTCAAAAGAGTAGTGCATGCAAGAATCTCACAGAACTAGAAGCCTTTTGCAAGGAAGAATGGGCGAAAATCCCCCAAACAAGAATTGAAAGACTCTTAGCTGGCTACAGAAAGCGTTTACAAGCTGTGATACTTGCCAAAGGGGGTGTTACTAAGCACTGACCATGCAGGGTGCCCAAACTTTTGCTTCAGGCCCTTTTCCTTTTTTGTTATTTTGAAACTGTAAAAAGATGGAAATAAAAAACTACTCTTGCTTAAGTATTAAAGAAATGTGTCATTTTTAACCTTATGCCTTCTGGAAATCAGGTCATCTTTTACTCACTTAGTTATTCACAGTAACAGAAATTTTGACCTGGGTGCCCAAACTTTTGCATAACACTGTATATGCCACCCTTGGATTCAAGTGCAACCCGTCCTTTTTGTCACCATATATTACCTTGGGATTCATTTTCTTGCAGGCATTCAATGCTTAATAAAGAAATACAATAGAATTTATGAAAAAAACAGATGTAACGTGTCATTTCTTCAGTAGTTTGAACAGGGCATGACTGCGCAAGCACGTGGAGGTCAGGCAGTGAGAACAGCGGGAAGAGTTTAAAAGCGAGCAGAGTTGAAAAGGTGACAGTTATTTCTTCAGCGGTTTGAACGGGGAACAACTGCGCAAGCACGTGGAGGTCAGCCAGTGAGAACAGTGGGAAGCATTTAAAAAGAAGACAGCTTTACAGAGCGGGTGTCAGAGGAGTGGGAGGCAGAGTAGGAAGGCTTTGGCTCAACAGGGCTTCGGCATTAATGGGACAATGTGAGGTAGGATATCTGGTTAGAATACAGGCAGAAAGAATGTGAGTGAAGCCCATTTTCTGTGCTCAGTATCAGATGTGAGAGTTTCTGGAGACTAACAGCCTCCCGGATGGCCACATCTGCACCAGGTGCATCAAGCTGCAGCTCCTTAGAGACGGTGTTAGGGAACTGGAGATGCAGTTCAATGACCTTCATCTGGTCAGGGAGAGTGAGGAAGTGATAGAGAAGAGTTACAGGCAGGTAATCACTCCGGGGTCTGGGGAAACAGATAAGAAGCAGATGCTAGAGAGTACCCCAGTGGCTGTCCCCCTTAAAAATAAGTACTCCTGTTTGAGTACTGTTGGGGGAAATGGCCTAGCTGCGGGAAGAAACGGCCTCTGGCACAGTCTGGTCCTGTGGCTCAGAAGGGTAGGGAAAGGAAGATGATGGCAGCAGTGAATGGGGACTCTATAGTTAGGGGGTTACACGGGCGATTCTGTGGAGGCAGGAAAGAAACACGGATGGTAGTTTGCCTCCCAGGTGCCAGGGTCCAGGATGTTTCTGATTGCGTCCATGATATCCTGAAGTGAGAAGGAGAACAGCCAAAAGTAGTGGTACATATTGGTATCAAAGACAGGTAGTGAAAGGGAGGAGGTCCTGAAAACAGTCGACAGGGAGTTAGGAAGGAAGTTGAGAAGCAGGACAAAGGTAGTAATCTCCGGATTACTGACTGTGCCATGTGACAGTGAGTATAGGAATAGAATGAGGGAGAGGATAAATGCGTGGCTGAGGGATTGGAGCAGGGGGCAGGGATTCAGATTTCTTTATCATTGGGACATCTGGGGCAGGTGTGACCTGTACAAAAAGGATGAGTTGCACTTGAATCTGAGCGGGACCAATATCCTGGCGTGGAGGTTTGCTAAGGCTATTGGGGAGAGTTTAAATGAGAATTGCTGGGAGGTGGGAACTGAACTGAAGTGACGGAGGCAAGAGGGGTTGGCTCGTGAACAGAGAAAGACAGATGGTTTGAGATGTGTCTATTTTAATGTGAGGAGTATTATGAATAAAGCAGATGAACTTGGAGCATGGATCAGCACTTGGAGCTATGAAGTTATGGCCATAAGAGAGACTTAGATGGTGCGGGACAGGAATGGCTACTTGAAGTGCGAGGCTTTAGATGTTTCAGAAAGGACAGGGAGGGAGGCATAAAAGAGGTGGGAGTGTGGCGCTATTGATCAGAGATAGTGTCACAGCTGCAGAAAAGAAGGAAGTCAAGGAAGGGTGAACACAGAGTCACTGTGCGTGGAAGTTAGGAATAGGAAGAAGTCAATAACTACTGGGTGTTTTTATAGACCACCCATTAATGGCAGAGACAGATAGAGAGACAGATTCTGGATAGGAGTAATAATAACAGGGTTGTTCCGGGGAAAGATTTTAATTTCCCAGATATTGATTGGCATATCCCTAGAGTGAGGGGTCTAGATGGGGTAGAGTTTGTTAGGTGTGTTCAGGAAGGTTTCTTGACACAATATGTGGATAAGCCTACAAAGGGAGAGGCTGTTCTTGATCTGGTATTGGGAAATGAACCTGATCGGGTGTCAGATCTCTCAGTGGGAGAGCATTTTTGAGATAGTATTCACAATTCTATCTCCTTTACCATAACATTGGAGAGGGATAGGAATAGACAAATTAGGGAAATGTTTAATTGGAGTAAGGGGAAATATGAGGCTATCAAGCAGGAACATTGAAGCATAAATTGCAAACAGATGTTCTCAGGGAAATATACGGAAGAAATGTGGTAAATGTCCAGGGGATTTTTGCATGGGGTTCTGCACAGGTATGTTTCAATGAGACAGGGAAAGGATGGTATAGTAAAGGAACTATGGTGTATAAAGGCTGTTGTAAATCTAGTCACAAAGAAAAGAAGAGCTTACGAAAGGTTCAAAAAACTAGGTAATGATAGAGATCTAGAAGATTATAAAGAGCTTAAGAATGAAATTAGGAGAGCCAGAAGGGGCCATGAAAAGGCTTTGGAGGACAGGATTAAGGAAAACCCCAAGGTATTCTTGGGGTTGCAGCGGACTAAAAAGCTTGAGCATCTAGATATTAAGGAAAAGGATGTGCTGGAACTTTTTGAATAACACTGGGACTGGATGGGATGTACCCCAGGCTACTGTGGGAAGTGTGAGAGGAGATTGCTGAGGCTCTGTCGATGATCTTTGCATCTTCAATGAGGACAGGAGAAGTTCCAGAGGATTGGAGGGTTGTGGATGTTGTTCCCTTATTCAAGAAAGGGAGCAGGGATAGCCCAGGAAATTATAGACCACTGAGTCATACTTCAGTGGTTGGTAAGTTGATGGAGAAGATCCTGAGAGGCAGGATTTATGAACATTTGGAGAGGAAAATATGATTAGGAATAGTCAGCATGGCTTTGTCAAAGGCAGGTCATGCCTTATGAACCTGATTGAATTTTTTGAGGATGTGACTAAACATATTGATGAAAGTAGAGTAGTAGATGCAGTGTATATGGATTTTAGCAAGGCATTTCAGAAGGTACCCCATGCAAGGCTTATTGAGAAAGTAAGGAGGCATGGGATCCAAGGGAACATTGCTTTGCGGATCCAGAACTGGCTTGCCCACAGAAGGCAAAGAGTTGTAGTAGACGTGTCATGTTCTGCATGGAGACCTGTTCTCAGGATCCATACTCTTTGTGATTTTTATAAATGACCTGGATGAGGAAGTGGAGGGACGGGTTAGTAAATCTGATGCTGACACAAAGGTTGGGATGTTGTGGATAGTGTGGAGGTTGTCAGAGGTTACAGCGGGACATGGATTGGATGCAAAAATGGGCTGAGAAGTGGCAGATGGAGTTCAACCCAGATAAATGCAAGGTGGTTCATTTTGGTAGGTTGAGTGAACTCGGCCTGTTCTCCTTGGAGCTACAGAGGATGAGAGGTGACCTGATAGAGGTGTACAAGATAATGAGAGGCATTGATCACATGGATAGTCAGAGGCTTTTTCCCAGGGCTGAAATGGCTAGCACAAGAGGGCATAGTTTTAAGGTGCTTGGAAGTCGGTACAGAGGAGATGTCAGGGGGAAGTTTTTCACGCAGAGAGTGGTGAGTGCATGGAATGGGCTGCCAGCAGCAGTGGTGGAGGCAGAAATGATAGGGTCTTTTAACAGACTCTTGGATGGGTACATGGAGCTTAGAAAAATTGAGGGCTATTGGTAAGTTGAGGTAGTTCTAAGGTAAGGACATGTTCAGCACAGCTTTGTGGGCTGAAGTGCCTGTATTGTGCTGTAGGTTTTCTATGTTTCTATGCTTCTAACAAAGGCTAACGCATATCCATTGTACAAAAGAGGCCAAATCATGCAAATAATAAACAATTTTTCAAATCTAAATAAATAATACCAAGAGAAAAGAACTGAACAGACTGAGGAAGAGGTGGTTGGCTCACAAATAGAGAAAGCTTGGAGACAGTGTGTGAGGGAGGATAGGCAGGTGATAGAGAAGGGACGTGTTCAGATGGATGGTTTGAGATGTGTGTATTTTAATGCAAGGAGTATTTTGGACAAAGCGGACGAGTTTAGAGCGTGG
Source organism: Hemitrygon akajei (assembly GCF_048418815.1). Lineage (NCBI taxonomy): Eukaryota > Metazoa > Chordata > Chondrichthyes > Myliobatiformes > Dasyatidae > Hemitrygon > Hemitrygon akajei. The sequence goes on along the minus strand of NC_133132.1, from coordinate 178,687,579 downwards.
ATTAGTACTTGGAGCTATGATGTGGTGGCCATTTCAGAGACTTGGGTGGCTCAAGGACAGGAGTGGTTACTTCAAGTGTTGGGTTTTAGATGTTTCGGAAAGGATGGGGAGGGAGGCAAAAGAGGTGGGGGCGTGGCACTGTTGATTAGCAATAGGGTCACGGCTACAGAAAAGGTGAATGTCATGGAGGGTTTTTCTACGGAGTCTCTGTGGGTGGAGGTTAGGAACAGGAAGTGGTCAATAACTTTATTGGGTGTTTTTTGTAGGCTGCCCAATAGTAACAGGGATATCGAGGAGCAGATAAGGAAACAGATCTTGGAAAGGTGCCATAATAACAGAGTTGTCATGATGGGAGATTTTAATTTCCCATCAATTGGCATAAAATCGATTGGCATCTCCCTGGAGCAAGGAATTTAGAAGGAGTAGAGTTTGTGAGGTGTGTTCAGGAAGGTTTCTTGATACAATTTGTAGACAAGAAGAGAGACTGTACTTGATTTGGTACTGGGAAATGATCCTGGTCAGATGTCAGATTTCTCAGTGGGAGAGCATTTTGGAGATAGTGATCATAATTCTATCTCCTTTACGATAGCATTGGAGAGAGATAGGAAAAGACAAGTTAGAAAAGTGTTTAATTGGAGTAAGGGGTATTATGAGGATATCAGGCAGGAAATTAGAAGCTTAAATTGGAAACAGATGTTCTCAGGGAAAAGTACGGAAGAAATATGTTAAAGGTTCAGGGGATATTTGTGTGGAGTTCCGCACAGGTACATTCCAATGAGACAGGGAAGTAATGCTAGGTTACAGGAACCGTGGTATACAAAGGCTGTAATAAATCCAGTCAAGAAGAAAAGAAAAGCTTACAAAAGTTTTAGAGAGCTAGGCAATGTTAGAGATCTAGAAGAGTATAAGGCTAACAGGAAGGAGCTTAAAAAAAGACATTAGGAGAGGCAGAAGGGTCCATGAGAAGTCTTTGGCGGGCAGGTTTATGGAAAACCCTAAGGTATTCTACAAGATTGTGAAGAGCAAGAGGATAAGACATGAAAGATAGGACCTATCAAGTGCGACAGTGGGAAAGTGTGTATGGAACCAAAGGAAATAGCCAAGATACCTAATGAATACTTTACTTCAGTATTCACTATGGAAAAGGATCTTGGTGATTGTAGTGAAGACTTGGAGCAGACTGAAAAGCTTGTGCATGTAGATATTAAGAAAGGGGATATGCTGGAGATTTTGGAAAACATCAAGTTGTATAAGTCACCGAGACCAAATGAGATGTACCCCAGGCTACTGTGGGAGATGAAGGAGGAGATTGCTGAGCCTCTGGTGATGATCTTTGCATCATCAATAGGGATGGGAGAGGTTCCAGAGAATTGCAGGGTTGTGGATGTTGTTCCTATATTCAAGAAAGGGAGTCAAGATAGCCCAGGAAATTATAGACCAGGGAGTCTTACCTCAGTGGTTGGTATGTTGATGGAGAAGATCCTGAGAGGCAGGATTTTTGAACATTTGAAGAGGAATGATGAGTAAGTGAGGTGCTCGAGGAATATAAAGAATGTAAAAAGAATCTTAAGAAAGAAATTAGAAAAGCTAAAATAACATCTGAGGTTGCTTTGGCAAGTAAGGTGAAAATAAATCCAAAGGGTTGCTACAGTTGTATTAATAGCAAATGGATAGTGAGGGATAAAATTGATCCCTTAGAGAATCAGAGTGGACAGCTATATGCGGAGCCAAAACAGATGGGGGAAATTTTGAACAATTTATTTTCTTCGGTATTCACTAAGGAGAAGGATATTGAATTGTGCAAGGTAAGGGAAACAAGTAGGGTAGTTATGGAAACTATGATGATTAAAGAAGAGGAAGTATTAACGCTTTTAAAGAATATAAAAGTGGATAAATCTCTAGACCCTGACAGGATATTCCCTAGGACCTTGAGGGAAGTTACTGTAGAAATAGCAGGGGCTCTGACAGAAATATTTCAAATGTCATTAGAGATGGGGATGGTGCCAGAGGATTGGAGTATTGCTCATGTGGTTCCATTGTTTAAAAAGGTTTCTAAGAGTAAATAATTGGCCTGTAAGTTTGACGTTAGTGGTGGGTAAATTAATGGAAAGTATTCTTAGAGATGGTATATATAATTATCTGGATAGACAGAGTCTGATTAGGAACAGTCAGCATGGAGTTGTGCATGGAAGGTCATGTTTGACAAATATTATTGAATTTTTTGAAGTGGTTACGAGGAAAGTTGACGAGGGTAAAGCAGTGGATGTTGTCTATATGGACTTCAGTAAGGCCTTTGACATGGTTCCACACAGAAGGTTAATTAGGAAGGTTCAATTGTTAGGCATTAATATTGAAGTAGTAAAATGGATTCAACAGTGGCTGGATGGGAGATGCCAGAGAGTAGTGGTGGATAACTGTTTGTCAGGTTGGAGGCCAGTGACAAGTGGTGTGCCTCAGCGATCTGTACTGGGTCCAATGTTGTTTGTCAAATACATTAATGATCTGGATGATGGGGTGGTAAATTGGATTAGTCAGTATGCAGATGATACTAAGATAGGTGGTGTTGTGGATAATGAAGTAGGTTTTCAAAGCTTGCAGAGAGATTTAGGCCATTTAGAAGAGTGGGCTGAAAGATGGCAGATGGAGTTTAATGCTGATAAGTGTGAGGTGCTACATTTTGGTAGGACTAATCCAAATAGGACATGCATGGTAAATGGTAGGGCATTGAGGAATGCAGTAGAATAGAGTGGTCTAAGAATAATGGTGCATAGTTCCCTGAAGGTGGAATCTCAAGTGGATAGGGTGGTGAAGAAAGCTTTTGGTATGCTGGCCTTTATAAATCAGAGCATTGAGTATAGGAGTTGGGATGTAATGTTAAAATTGTACAAGGCATTGGTGAGGCCAAATTTGGAGTATTGTGTACAGTTCTGGTCACCGAATTATAGGTCAGATGTCAACAAAATAGAGAGAGTACAGAGGAGATTTACTAGAATGTTACCTGGGTTTCAGCACCTAAGTTACAGAGAAAGGTTGAACAAGTTAGGTATTTATTCTTTGGAGCGTAGTTGGTTGAGGGGGGACTTGATAGAGGTATTTAAAATTATGAGGGGGCTAGATAGAGTTGATGCGGATAGGCTTTTTCCATTGAGAGTAGGGGAGATTCAAAGAAGAGGACATGAATTGAGAGTTAAAGGGCAAAAGTTTAGGGGTAACACAAGGGGGAACTTCTTTACTCAGAGAGTGGTAGCTGTGTGGAATGAGCTTCCAGTAGTAGTGGTAGAGACAGGCTCAATTTTGTCATTAAAAAAAAAATTGGATAGGTATATGGACAGGAAAGGAATGGAGAGTTACGGTCTGACTGCAGGTAGGTGGGACTAGGTGAGAGTAAGCGTTTGGCATGGACTATAAGGGCCGTGATTGCCTGTTTCTGTGCTGTAATTGTTATATGGTTATAATATGATTAGGAATAGTCAGCATTGCTTTGTCAAGGGCAGGCCGTGCCTTATGAGCCTGACTGAATTTTTTGTGGATGTGACTAAACTTATTGATGAAGGAAGAGCAGTAGATGTAGTGTATATGGATTTCAGCAAAGCATTCGATAAGGTACCCCATGTAAGGCTTACTGAGAAAGTAAGGAGGCATGGGATCCAAGGGGTTATTGCTTTGTTTATCCAGAACTGGCTTACCCTGTCAGAAGTTACAGCGGGATATTGATAGTATGCGAAACTGGGCTGAGAAGTGGCAGATTTTGTTCAACCCAGATAAATGTAAAGTGGTTCACTTTGGTAGGTCAAATATGATGGCTGAATATAGTATTAATAGTAAGGCTCTTGGCACTGTGGAGGTTCATCGGGATCTTGGGGTCTGAGTCCATAGGATGCTCAAAGCAGCTGCGCAGGCTGCCTCTTTGTTTAAGAAGACATAAGGTGTATTGGTGTTCATCAATCGTGGAATTGAATTTAGGCGCCAAGAGGTTCCGAGAGGTTGCAGCTAAATAGGACCCTGGTCAGACCCCACTCGGAGTACTGTGCTCTGTTCTGGTCGCCTCATTACAGGAAGGACGTGAAAGCTCTATAAAGGGTGCAGAGGAGGTTTACAAGGATGTTGGCTGGATTGGGGAGCATGCCTTATGAGAGTAGGTTGAGTGAACTTGGCCTTTTCTCCCTGGAACGGCAGAGGATGAGGGGTGACCTGATAGAGGTGTATAAGATGATGAGAGACACTGATCATGTGGATAGTCAGAGGCTTTTTCCCAGGGCTGAAATGGTTGCCACAAGAGGACACAGGTTTAAGGTGCTGGGGAGTAGGTACAGAGGAGATGTCAGGGGTAAGTTTTTTATGCAGAGAGTGGTGAGTGTGTGGAATGGGCTGCCGGCAACGGTGGTGGAGGCAGATACAATAGGGTCTTTTAAGAGACTTTTGGACAGGTACATGGAGCTTGGAAGAATAGAGGGCTATGGATAAGCTTCGTAATTTCTAAGGTAAGGATATGTTTGGCACAACTCTGTGGGCTGAAGGGCCTGAATTGTACTGTAGGTTTTCTTTGTTTCTATGTTTAGAGTATGAGTTATTGTGTCTTTGAGATTGTATCTGTAGGTTGTGTAGTCAGTTCAGCATTGAGGTAAGTGCAGTCTTCCTTGTTGGTTTGCTAACGACACCACTGTTATAGGCTGAACCAAAGGTGGAGATGAATCAGCATGTAGGAGGGAGTATGAAAATTTGGCTGAATGGTGGCACAAGAACTTCTTACTCAATGGCAGTAAGACCAAAAAGCTGATTAGTGACTTCAGGAGGAGGAAATCTGAGGTCCATGAGCTAATCCTCATTGGCTTATCAGAGGTAGAGAGGGTGAACAACTTTATATTCCTCGGTATTATTATTTTGAACAGTCTGTCCTGGACCCAGCACATAAATACCATTATGACGAAAGCACAGCAGAGCCTCTTCTTAGGAGTTTGCAAGAATTTGGCATGACATCTAAAACTTTGATTAACATCTATAGATGTGTGGTGGGGAGTATATTGATTGGCTGCATTACAACTGGTTTAAAAACACCAACACCTTTAAATGGAAAATCCTACAAAAATAATGAATAAGGCCATGTCCATCACAGGTAAAATACTCCTCACCATTGAGTACATCTACACAGAGTGTTGTCGCAGGAAAGCATTATTTATCATCCAGGACCCCAAACACCCAGGACAAGCTTTCTTCTCACTGCTGCCTTTAGGAGCCTCAGGACTCATACCACCAGGCTCAAGATCACCACTCAACCATCAGGCTCCTGAACTAGACAAAATAACCTCACTTGCCCCATCACTGAACTGTTCAAACAATCTATGGACTCAATTTCAAGGACTCTTCATCTCATTTTCTGGATATTTATTGTTTGTTTATTTATTTATTATTACTACAGTTTTATTTTTAAATTGAATATACCAGTTGTAGATATTACCAGTGGGACAATGTGCACCCTGTTCATGTTCCTTAGACTTTCAATTTCTTCTTTTAATTCAGCATTTTTCTGTTTTTCACTTATTGATTTCCATATGTTATGTACATTTGGAATGGTTTGGTGGGTTTTCTCTTTATTTTTGTATATTATTATTATATTGGAATCACACATTCATTGCCATTTTTGTTATTACTTGCGTTTCTTGGTTCTTATTTGTTCAGGGAGTAGATCACACGTTCGTTGCCATTTTTGTTATTATTTGTGTTTCTTGGTTCTTATTTGTTCAGGGAGTAGATTGACTAAGTTTTATTCTAATTTCAATGATACATTGACAGATAAATACAGATGGTTAAGGACAAAGTAAAATTCATTTCTTTTAATGTTAATGGGCTATTAAATCCGATCAAACGTAAGAGAATTTTATCCAAAATGAAAAAAGAACAAGCCCATGTAGAATATTTACAGGAAACTCATTTAGGTGATAATGAGCATAAAAAACTAAAGAGAGTGGGTTTCACTAATCTGTTTTTCTCCTCATATAAATCAGGACATAGGAGAGGAGTTGCTATTCTTAACTCAAGTAAGCTAAATTTTGAAAAAGTATTCAAAATGGGAGATAAAGAGGGCAGATATATTCTGGTAAGGGGGAAGATAGACAGAAATTCAGTTACTCTATTAAATATATATGCATCCCCGGGAAGTGATAATGGTTTCTTTCAGAAAATTACTGATATTATGGTAACGGAAACAAAAGGTCTCCTGATATGTGGGGGAGACTTACATTTACAATTACAACCAAACTTAGACTCTTCCAATAGAAAAACTTATGAAACAAAATCTTTACATTAGAAAGCTAATACACTTTTTGAGGATGTTGGTTTAATTGATATATGGAAGGACATTTTCCCCGACAGAAGGGATTACACTTATTATTCTGCTCCCCATTCTGTATTGTTATGACCCCAGCCCCCTCCTTTGTGAGAATCGCGAGAGAGAGAGAGAAGCCTTACGGTTTGGAATGTGGGCTGGCCTCTCTGCCAGACAAAAGCCATGGACATAGCCATTGTCTTGGGAGACACCTTTGTGGAATAAGGGACTGGACTACGTGCAAACCCTCAGGGCAACGTGGGCTGGGTGATGGGGGAAAGATTGCCTCACCCCCACCCTGATTGACATCTACAACCCTGCCAGTCCAGATAAAAGGTGGGCTGCCAAGGCGGGGCCTCAGACGCACCAAGGAGACACACGAAGAAGACACGATAGTGCTTCCCGTCGGAGCGGGAAGCCATTTTGAAGGAAGCCACGTGCGTTAGATTCCGGATCGGGAGTCTGTGGCTGAAACCAAAGGAAAAACGTTTTAACTAACAACAGGGATTTTCTTCGTAAAGACGACGGGCAAGTGTTCCTTCTTTCTCACCACTCTCTCTCTCCAACGCGTGAAATGCCAGCGGTTCCCAAACGGAAAAGCCTGAAAATTTATGAGTGACTTTTATATTCCATTGGACTCAGTATTCCCCTAGACAATGATAGAGCTTATTTCTGATTGATTATTACTATACCTGTGCTTTAGATTGAATTTTGACGATGTATATGATCTGAATGTTTTGTATTAACCATACATTTGTGCCCCTTTATAAATAAAAACGTTGAAAATAGTATCATCAGACTTCAGCGGACCTCTCTATCTTTGCTGGTAAGTCACCCGGTTACTGGGAACGTAACAAGTGGGGCCTCGTCCCGGGATTTGAAACCAAAGGGGAGGGTCAGTGAATCGGGCTGTAAGTCCAAACTTAAATCTGGTTACGCAGGTAGCCAGACAGGAAACCAGCAAAGATGGATGTGGATGAATTTATGAGAAACCCGACTGTAGAGGCGCTAGGGGCGGCTACCAAAATAGACTTGGTTCAGGGAAGAAGGTGTCTGTGCTGAAGGGGGTGTTCAGAGTTAATGTGGAGTTTACGAATGGGGAGATAACTGTTGTTGTGGAGGAGAACGGTAAATCTGTAGTTCCCAAATCGAATGAAAAAAAGTTAAAGTCTAGATTGATGCCTGCGCATCGATTACAGGTTGATTTGGAATGTAAAGGGGCCTCACACGTTATTGTTATTCAAGAAAGCGCTGTGAGGAAGCCGAAATTTAAATGCAGCCGGAGAAAAAGGTTTGAACTGAAACACATCAGCCTGCATGGTCTTGACAAAAGGGTTAATTACCTGTGTAGCATTAAAGAATTGGGTGGAAATTCCCATGATGGACTAGGTTGGGGACACGGAGTTAAGAGAATAACCCTCGTGGAAAGGAAAGGCGGGAGAGTACCTCGCCAAATTACTCAAGTTCCCCACGGGGGGACTCCCCGGGAAAGAGGCGATGGTTAATAGAAATTGTCATTTTTAAACAGCAACGCCGGTTGTACGGGTTTGCGCCAAAGCCTGTGAATAATAAAGACAACCCCTTTGGAGACCTGCCAGTGAAATAACATGACCAAAACGATTAGTATTTGTAAAAACTTTTGTAGATGCACCTAAGCTAAGATCACATGTCCTTAGTTGTGTTGCTGAAGAAAATAAATAAAAATAGGTGGTTATTGAGCTGAAGTTTGATGCTACCAGACTTTAGTATGGTACGTGATGTTAAGATATTAAAGAAAGGGGCACTGTAATTGTTACCTGTTTAGATACTGACTGGAATGTATAACGGTAGTACTCTGTGAAGAGAAAAGCTTGTGTAGTATGTTAGATTCCAAAAATCCTACACCAACTTGTTTTTAACCGCTGGTAAAAAAACTTTTAAGAGGGGAGATGTTATGACCCCAGCCCCCTCCTTTGTGAGAATCGCGAGAGAGAGAGAGAGAAGCCTTACAATTTGGAATGTGGGCTGGCCTCTCAGCCAGACAAAAGCCATGGACTTAGCCATTGTCTTGGGAGACACCTTTGTGGAATAAGGGACTGGACTACGTGCAAACCCTCAGGGCAACGTGGGCTGGGTGATGGGGGAAAGATTGCCTCACCCCCACCTTGATTGACATCTACAACCCTGCCAGTCCAGATAAAAGGTGGGCTGCCGAGGCGGGGCCTCAGACGCACCAAGGAGACACACGAAGAAGACACGATAGTGCTTTCCCGTCGGAGCGGGAAGCCATTTTGAAGGAAGCCACGTGCGTTAGATTCCGGATCGGGAGTCTGTGGCTGAAACCAAAGGAAAAACATTTTAACTAGCAACAGGGATTTGCTTTGCAAAGACGACGGGCAAGTGTTCCTTCTTTCTCACCACTCTCTCTCTCCAACACGTGAAATGCCAGCGGTTCCCAAACGGAAAAGCCTGAAAATTTATGAGTGACTTTTATATTCCATTGGACTCAGTATTCCCCTAGACAACGATAGAGCTTATTTCTGATTGATTATTACTATACCTGTGCTTTAGATTGAGTTTTGACGATGTATATGATCTGAATGTTTTGTATTAACCATACGTTTGTGCCCCTTTATAAATAAAAACGTTTGAAAATAGTATCATCAGACTTCAGCGGACCTCTCTATCTTTGCTAGTAAGTCACCCGGTTACTGGGAACGTAACAGTATATACAAGAATAGACTATTTCATAACATTTGGAAAAGACAAAGACAAAATAAACACCAGTGGAATTGTGACAATAGATGTAAGTGACCATGCACCTATATATTTATCTGTTGATTTTGACCAACAACCAAAGAATACTATTTGGAAACTAAATTCAAGTCTACTCAATGATCCGTACTTTAAGGAACAAATTAAAAAAGAAATTGATCCCTACTTAGAATTTAATGATAATGGAGAGGTTTCACCTCCCATTTTATGGATACTGGACTGGACAGCTAAAGGAATAACAGTTCTTTGCAACGTAATGAAAGAAAGAACACAGTTTAGTTTTGAAATGCTTAAAGAGAAACACTTATTAGAAAAACAAGATTTTTATCGGTATTTACAGATGCGACAATATGTTAATAAGACGCTTAAAAATGTAACCAAGGCAAGTACATGCTTGATAGAGCTCTTTAGAAAAACATATAATTCAGATAATGGTAGTAGAATAATTTCATGCATGTATGAGGGGTTGTCAAATCTTAAAACACATTCGACTTCATACATTAAAACAAAATGGGAGAAGGAAGGAGGGATAATTATATCTGAGGAAGAATGGACAACAATATGAAGGTATCAATGGAAGTGTACCAGTTCACAGAAATGGAGGGAGTTTGGATGGAAAAACTTGATAAGATATTTTATTACACCCTCTCAGAAATCCCATTATGATAGTAACCTCCCTGTTTGCTGGAGAAATTGTGGAAATCAAAATGCAAATCATTATCATATTTTTTGGGACTGCCCTGTTATCAAAGACTATTGGAGGGGGATACACAATGCCCTACAAGACATCTTTAAATGTGAAATACCCTTAGAGAGTAAGACCATGTATTTTGGATATATACCTCAAGAATGGTTGAAAAGAGATAAATATTTAATGAATATACTGTTGGTGGCTGGTAAAAAGACTCTTACTAGGAAATGGTTATCACAGGAGAGCCCAACTTTAAATACATGAATGGAAATTACAATGGACATTTACAAAATGGAGAAGATAACAGCATCTGTTAATCATAAGCTGGAACAATTTGATTCATACTGGGAAAAATGGTTTAACTACATAATGCCTCATAGGCCTGATTTTATTCTCACAAATCAATGAATCTGTTGTAAAAAAAAGATCACTCCCTACTTGTACATAGTTCTTGCCTTTTGCTTGTTTTTTCCCCACTCTTTTCTATAAGTGTATACTTCAGGTAAATACTTTGTGGAGATTTGTGATATATATGAATATATGATATATATGTACAATGTCTGAAATACATCTTATGGAAATGTTTGTTTGATGATGAACTTCAATAAAAAAATAAATTACAAAAAAAAATAAAGCCAGGTGGGTTGAGGAGGAGGATGAAGAAAGAAGCTGGGAGGTGATTATTCTCCATTTTATAAAACTCTTGTAAGTTTCTTTTATTTTTCTTCCAAGTTTCTTTATAATCCATCAGCCTCCTTTCATATATTGTTGAATTGTTGCTTTCCTTGTATTTCATATTTGCTATACTGCTCATTCCTCATTGGTTTATCAAAGCCAACTTAATTATCTCAGTTTGTTTAGTATCATAGATGTGCCTGTCAGATTGGGTATTATAATACTAGGTCTCTGTTGTATATGCAAGCAGCTTCTACATTCTTATTTCATTCCTTCACAATATTACAAAATATAATTTTCAGCATCTGCAATAGAGACATTGATATTACTGTACATGGATTCTAAATTGCAAAGGAAATTCAATAAACAAACTGCGAAAAATTCTGAAAGGTTCATTGTGCAGTAAATCAGCTGAATACATATGTAGAAGTGAAAATAGGTAATCGACTTATTTACAAAGCCATGCATGTTTATATATGCCTACTGGCAAAAATGAAAATCAGCATTTGATGGTAACAAGAAGACAGGCCTCATTACAGAATGGATTCATAAGACAGTTTGTTAGCTTTCTACCAACGTGGACTGTGGGTACAGTGTGCCTGTTCATAGCTCCCATCTGTCAAATCAGACTCTTTTCAATGCTCAACATTGAAAGGAAACATGCTTTCCTGATCTGGATGATATGGATTATGTTTTGTCTAGTGTGTTGCAAGAGGCTGCATGTAACCCTTAGTGTTGGGGACTGTATCTACAGATATACAGTCAATTCCAGTAAATTGAGGCCTCAGTTAATCAGGGTAGCCACTTATTTGGGACAACTCCTAAAAAACTAATTAAGAAAAGAGCTCTGGTTCCCTTTGTTAATTTGGGACACTATGTCGCTTTATTAGGAGAAAGGATTATTGCCAGTTTCTGCCTAATGTCAGTCATGTGCACTTGCGTGACCATTAGCTATTATACCATTCTTGGAGTGAATGATTTTTAAATAGTGTCTTTTGCATGCATTTGCATTTAAAAACACTGATTTTTGTCACTGATATTTTGCAAGAAATAAACAGTAAAACAATTCAGAACTGCTTTGTCACTGTGGCTTCAAGCATTCAGGGTTGGAAAGGTCTGAAATGGTTGGGAGTGAAAATGAAAAGATTTCACAACCTCAACAAGTTAAGACTATAAAGAATTTGAAGGTATCAAAAATCACCTTGAATGTTATAATGAAAATGAAGATTTGGAGGATGTAATCGAAGACTGTCCATTATCTGCACTAGATGTCTGCACTGATTTAGTTAAATTTAAGTCAACCTAAAAGCATTGGCAATATATACTGGACAAATTCCTCCAACTTTCTGGAACTAATACAGTTTTATAGTACTGTAGTAGTATTGATAGTGTTCTAATTTGTTCTGTATTTCACTTAGATACATAATTTGTCATTCAGTTGAATGGTAGTTTGTCTTTTTTATACCTTTTTAACTATTTCTATGAAACTTTGGATAACTGAGGAAGCCATTTAATTGGGCCAAAATGTACTGGTCCTGATATGTCCTAATTAACTGGAATCCACTATATTTCACATCTCCAAGAATCACTACCTTGTCGCGGTGATGAGTAATGCCATCAGAAATTTAGCCATCTGGTGCTTAGTTCCTCCTAGGGTGACCCATGATGATAAGGTCAGGGAGTAGGTTTCAGTACTAAACAATTCAACCAAGATTTTAGAGGTGGAGCTGAGACCATCCTTGTGTGTGGTCATTCACACATGCACTTCATTTGTAATCTACCTGTCCTGATGAATGACAGAAACATTCACTATTTATTTCTCTCCATTGATGCTGCCTGACAAGTTCCTCCTGCAGTTTTTACATGTTAATCTGGATTTCCAACATCTACAATATCTCCTGTGTTTATTATCCATCTGCCTCTTTTCATTCCAGCTATTGACTTTTGCATTGTAAGACCATAGACCAAAGAACATAGGAACAGAATTAAGCTGCTTGTCCCGTCGAGTCTGTACCACCATTCAATCATAGCTGATCCTTTTTTACTATCCTTGGCCTCAATTTCTGGCCTTCTCCCCATTATCTTTGATGCCATCAAACCAGAGCCATCAAATGTTCCTCAGATGATAACACTTTCATTTCCAGAAGCATTGTCTGAACCCTCTCCAACGCCAACACATCTTTTTCTTAGATGAGGAGCCTAAAGCTGTTCAAAATACTCAAGGTGACACGCCACCAGTGAAATATATAGCCTCAGCATCACATATAGAAACATAGAAACTTAGAAAATCTACAGCACAATACAGGCCCTTCGGCCCACAAAGTTGTGCCGGATATGTCCCTAACCTAGAAATTATGAGGTTTACTCAATACCCTATATCTTACTAAGCTCCATATACCTCTCCAAAAGTCTCTTAGAAAACCCTATCATACCGTCTCCACCACTGTTGCCGGCAGCCCATTCCACACAGTCACCACTCACTGCGTAAAAAACTTACCCCTGACAGCTCCTCTGTACCTACTCCCGAGCACCTTAAACCTGTGTCCTCTTGTGGCAACCATTTCAGTCCTGGGAAAAAGCCTCTGACCATTCGCACAATTAATGCCTCTCATCATCTTATACAGCTCTATCAGGTCACTTCTCATCCTCCATCACTCCAAAGAGATAAGGCCGAGTTCACAATCTGTTTTCATAAGGCATGCTCCCCAATAGACAATAGACAATAGACAATAGACAGTAGGTGCAGGAGTAGGCCATTCAGCCCTTCTAGCCAGCACCACCATTCACTGTGATCATGGCTGATCATACACAATCAGTACCCCATTCCTGCCCTCTCCCCATATCCCTTGATCCCGCTATCTATAAGAGCTCTATCTAACTCTCTCTTGAATGCATCCAGAGACTTGGCCTCCACTGCCTTCTGGGGCAGAGCATTCCACATATCCACCACTCTCTGGGTGAAAAAGTTTTTCCGCATCTCTGTTCTAAATGGCCTACCCCTTATTCTTAAAATGTGGCCTCTAGTTCTGGACTCACCCATCAGCGAGAACATGCTTCCTGCCTCCAGCGTGTCCAATCCCTTAATAATCTTATATGTTTCAGTCAGATCCCCTCTCATCCTTCTAAATTCCAGTGTATACAAGCCCAGTCGCTCCAATCTTTCAACATATGACAATCCAGGCAACATCCTTGTAAATCTTATCTGCACCCTTTCTATGGCTTCTACATCCTTTCTGTAGTGAGGTGACCAGAAATGAGCACAGTGCTCCAAGTGGGGTATGACCAGGGTACTATAGAGCTGCAACATTATCTCTCGGCTCCTAAATTCAATTCCATGCTTGATGAAGGCCAATACACCATATGCCTTCTTAAACACAAAGTCAACCTGCGCAGCTGCTTTGAGCGTCCAATGGACTCAGACCCCAAGATCCCTCTGAACCTCCACACTGCCAAGAGTCTTACCATTAATACTATATTCTGCCATCATAGTTGACCTACTGAAATGAACCACCTCACATTTATCTGCGTTGAACTCCACCTGAAACTTCTCAGCCTAGTTTTGCATCCTATCAATGTCTCACTGTAACTTCTGACAGCCCTCCATACTATCCGCAACACCTCCAACTTTTGTGTCATCAGCAAACTTACTAACCCATCCCTCCACTTACTCATCCGGGTCATTTATACAAGTCACGAAGAGTCAGGGTCCCAGAACAGATCACTGAGGCACACCACTGGTCACAGACCACCATGCAGAATATGACCCATCTACAACCACTCATTGCCTTCTGTAGGCAAGCCAGTTCTGGATCCACAAAGCAATGTTCCCTTGGATCCCATGCTTCCTGACTTTCTCAATAAGCCTTGCATGGGGTACCTTATCAAATGCCATGCTGAAATCCATAAACATGACATCTACCGCTCTTCCTTCATCAATGTGCTTAGTCACATCCTCAAAAAATTCTATCATGCTCATAATTCAATCTATCCTTGACAAAGCCATGCTGACTATTCCTAATCACATTATCCCTCTCCAAATGTTCATAAATCCTGCCACTCAGAATCTTCTCCATCAACCTACCAGCCACTGAAGTAAGACTCACTGGTCTATAATTTCCTGGGCTTTCTCTACTCCCTCTTTGAACAAAAGAACAACATCCACAACCCACCAATCCTCCGGAACCTCTCCCGTCCCCATTGATGATTCAAAGACCATTGTCAGAGCCTCAGCAATCTTCTCCCTCATCTCCCACGGTAGCCTGGGGTACATCTCATCCATTCTCAGTGACTTATCCAACTTGATGCTTTCCAAAAGCTCCAGCACAACCTCTTTCTTAATATCTACATGCTCAAGCTTTTCAGTCTGCTGCAAGTCAGCACTGCAATCACCAAGATCCTTTTCCATAGTGAATACTGAAGTAAAGTATTCATTAAGTACCTCTACTATTTCCTCCAGTTCCAGACACACTTCCTCACTGTCATACTTGATAGGTCCTATTCTTTCACGTCTTATCCTCTTGCTCTTCACATACTTGTAGAATGCCTTGGGGTTTTCCTTAATCCTGCCTGCCAATGCCTTCTCATGGCCCCTTCTGGTTCTCCTAATTTCTTTCTTAAGCTCCTTCCTGTTAGCCTTATAATCTTCTAGATCTCTAACATTGCCTAGCTCTCTGAACCTTTTGTAAGCTTTTCTCTTCTTCTTGACTGGATTTACTACAGTCTTTGTACACCACAGTTCCTGTACCCTACCATAACTTCCCTGTCTCATTGGAACGAACCTATGCAGAACTCCACACAAATCTCCCCTGAATATTTGTCACATTTCTTCCGTACATTTCCCTGAGAACATCCGTTCCCAATTTAAGCTTCCAATTTCCTGCCTGATTGCCTCATAATTCCCCTTACTCCAATTAAACGCTTTTCTGATTTCTCTGTTCCTATCTCTCTCCAATGCTATTGTAACCGAGATAGAATTATAATCACTATCTCCAAAATGCTCTCCCACTGAGATATCTGACACCTGACCAGGTTCATTTCCTAATACATAATCAAGAACAGCCTCTCCTCTTGTAGGCTTATCTACCTATTGTGTCAAGAAACCTTCCTGAACACACCTAACAAACTCCACCCCATCTAAACCCCTCACTCTAGGGAGATGCCAATCGATAATTGGGGTAATTAAAATCTCCCATCATGACCACTCTGTTATTATTACACCTTTCCAGGATCTGTTTCCCTATCTGCTCCTCGCTATCTCTGTTACTATTGGCCAGCCTATAAAAAACACCCAGTAAAGTTATTGACCCCTTCCTGTTCCTAACTTCCACCCACAGAGACTCTGTAGACAATCCCTCCATGGCATCTACCTTTTCTGCAGCCATGACACTATCTCTGATCAACAGTGCCACGCTCCCACCTCTTTTGCCTCCCTCTCTGTCCTTTCTGAAACATCTAAAACCTGGCACTTGAAGTAACCATTCCTGTCCCTGAGCCATCCAAGTGTCTGTAATGGCCACCACATCATAGCTCCAAGTACTGATCCACACTCAAAGCTCATCTGCTTTCTTCACAACACTCCTTGTGTTAAAATAGACACATCTCAAACCTTTGGTCTGAGCGTGTCCCTTCTCTATCACCTGCCTATCCTCCCTCTCACAATGTCTACAAGCTTTCTCTATTTGTGAACAAACCTCCTTTTCCCCAGTCTCTTTAGTTTGGTTCCCACCCCCCAGCAATTCTAGTTTAAACTCTCCCCAGCAGCCTTTACAAACCTCCCTGCCAGGATATTGGTCCCCCTGGGATTCAAGTGAAACCCATGCTTTTTGTACAGGTCACACTAGCTCCAAAAGAGGTCCCAATGATCCAGAAATCTGAATCCCTGCCCCCTCCTCCAATCCCTCAGCCACGCATTTATCCTCCACTTCATCCTATTCCTCTTCGCACTGTTGTGTGGCACAGGCAGTAATCTCAAGATTACTACCTTTGCTGTCCTGCTTCTCAACATTCCTTCCTAACTCCCTGTAGTCTTTTCTCAGGATTTTTCCTATCTATGTCATTGGTACCAATATGTACCATGACCTCTGGCTGTTCTCTCTCCCACTGCAGGACATTTTGGATGCAATCTGAAACATCCCGGACCCTGGCACCAGGGAGGCAAACTACCATCCGAGTTTTTTCCTGCATCCACAGAATCACATGTCTGACCCCCTGACTATAGAGTTCCCTATCACTACTACCTCCCTCTTCCTTTCCCTACCCTTCTGAGCCACAGGGCCGGACTTTGTACCAGAGGCACAGCCACTGCCGCTTCCCCCAGGTAGGCTGTCCCCCCGAACAGTAATCAAACAGGAGTACTGATTATCAAGGGGTACAGCCACAGGGGTACTGTCTAGTACCTGACTTTTCCCCTTCCCCCTCCTGATTGTGACCCACTTGTCTGTCTCCCGTGGCCTCAGTGTGACCACCTGCCTATAATTCCTTTCTGTCACCTGCTCGCTCCCTGACCAGGTGAAGGTCATTGAGCTGCATCTCCAGTTCCCTAACTCGGTCCCTCAGGAGCAGCAGCTCGACACATCGGGTGTAGATATGGCCATCTTCTCCCAGTCAGTTGGAAGAAGGCAGCATACATGAGGTTTAGGAAGCAAGGATCAGATGGGTCTATTGAGGAATATAGGGTAGCAAGAAAGGATCTTAAGAAGGGGCTGAGAAGAGCAAGAAGGAGGCATGAGAAGGCCTTGGCAAGGAGGGTAAAGGAAAACCCCAAGGAATTCTTCAATTATGTGAAGAACAAAAGAATGACAGGAGTGAAGGTAGGACCGATTAGAGATAAAGGTGGGAAGGTGTGCCTGGAGGCTGTGGAAGTGAGCGAGGTCCTCAATTAATACTTCTCTTTGGTGTTCACCAATGAGAGGGAACTTGATGATGGTGAGGACAATATGAGTGAGGTTGATGTTCTGGAGCATGTTGATATTAAGGGAGAGGAGGTGTTGGAGTTGTTAAAATACATTAAGATGGATAAGTCCCTGGGGCCTGATGGAATATTCCCCAGACTGCTCCACGAGGTGAAGGAAGAGATTGCTGAACCTCTGGCTAGGATCTTTATGTCCTTGTTGTCCACAGGAATGGTACTGGAGGATTAGAGGGAGGCGAATGTTGTCCGCTTGTTCAAAAAAGGTAGTAGGGATAGTCCGGGTAATTATAGACCAGTGAGCCTTACGTCTGTGGTGGGAAAGCTGGAAAGCTGTTGGAAAAGATTCTTTGAGATAGGATCTATGGGCATTTGGAGAATCATGGACTGATCAGGGACAGTCAGCATGGATTTGTGAAGGGCAGATCATGCCTAACAAGCCTGATAGAGTTCTTTGAGGAGGTGACCAGGCATATAGATGAGGGTAGTGCAGTGGATGTGTTCTACATGGATTTTAGTAAGGCATTTGACAAGGTTCCACACGGTAGGCTTATTCAGAAAGTCAGAAGGCATGGGATCCAGGGAAGTTTGGCCAGGTGGATTCAGAATTGGCTTGCCTGCAGAAGGAAGAGGGTTGTGGTGAAAGGAGTACATTCAGATTGGAGGGTTGTGACTAGTGGTGTCCCACAAGGATCTGTTCTGGGACCTCTACTTTTTGTGATTTTTATTAACGACCTGGATGTGGGGGTAGAGGGGTGGGTTGGCAAGTTTGCAGACGACACAAAGGTTGGTGGTGTTGTAGATAGTGTAGAGGATTATTGAAGATTGCAGAGGGACATTGATAGGATGCAGAAGTGGGCTGAGAAGTGGCAGATGGAGTTCAACCCGGAGAAGTGTGAGGCGGTACACTTTGGAAGGACAAAGTTAGATATGGAAGATGAGGAAGTTAGATATGGCCCTTGTGGCTAAAGGGATCGGGGGTATGGAGAGAAAGCAGGTAGAGGGTTCTGAGTTGGATGGTCAGCCATGATCATACTGAATGGTGGTGCAGGCTCGAAGGGCCGAATGACCTACTCCTGCACCTATTTTCTATGTTTCTATGTTTCTATGACAAACTCCAAGGCAGAGTACAAAGTAAATGGCAGGATACTTGGTAGTGTGGAGGAGCAGAGGGATCTGGGGGTACATGTCCACAGATCCCTGAAAGTTGCCTCACAAGTACATAGGGTAGTTAAGAAAGCTTATGGGGTGTTAGCTTTCATAAGTAGAGGGGTAGAGTTTAAGAGGCACGATGTAATGATGTAAAGAGTCTATTAAACTCTAGTTAGACCACTTTTGGAGTACTGTGTCCAGTTCTGGTTGCCTCACTATAGGAAGGATGTGGAAGCATTGGAAAGGGTACAGAGGAGATTTACCAGGATGCTGCCTGGTTTAGAGAGTATCGATTATGATCAGAGATTAAGGGAGCTAGGGCTTTACTCTTTGGAGAGGAGGAGGATGAGAGGAGACATGATAGAGGTGTACAAGATATTAAGAGGAACAGACAGAGTGGACAGCCAGCGCCTCTTCCCCAGGGCACCACTGCTCAGTACAAGAGGACATGGCTTTAAGGTAAGGGAAGGGAAGTTCAAGGGGGATATTAGAGGAAAGTTTTTCACTCAGAGAGTGGTTGGTGCATGGAATGCACTGCCTGAGTCAGTGGTGGAGGCAGACACACTAGTGAAGTTTAAGAGACTACTAGACAGGTATATGGAGGAATTTAAGGTGGGGGGTTATATGGGAGGCAGGGTTTGAGGGTCGGCACAACATTGTGGGCTGAAGGGCCTGTAATGTGCTGTACTATTCTATGTTCTATGTATCATATCACCTTCTCACTTCAGAATATCGTGGATGCGATCAGAAACATCCCGGACTCTGTCACTTCTTTGCCCATGCCCCTAGCCTACCTTAGTCTCTCTGCAGACTCTCTGTTTTCTCAAAACTACCCGCTCCACCACCTATCTTTGTATCATTGGCAAATTTAGCCATAAATCCATGAATCCCATCATCCAAATCATTGACATGGTACAAAGCTGCAGTCCCAACACTGATCCCTGTGGAACTCCAGTGGTATCCGGCAGCCAGCCAGAATAGGATCCCTTTATTCCCACTCTCTGTTTTCTACCAATCAGACAATGATCCACCCATGCTAGAAACTTCCCTGTAATTTCATGGGCTCTTATCTTGCTACTGATGTCAGGCTAACAGGTGTATAGTTTCCTTTCTGCTACCTCCCACCCTTCTTAAATAGCGGAGTAAAATTTGCAATTTTCCAGTCATCTGGTACAATGCCAGAATCTATCAATTTCTGCAAGATCATTGTTAATGCCTCCTCAATCTCTCCAACTACTTCCTTCAGAACCTGAGGTTACATTCCATCAGGTCCAGGAGATTTATCCACCCTCAGACCATTAAGCTTCCTGAGCACCTTCTCATTCGTAATTTTCACTGCACAAACTTCACTTCCCTGACAATCTTGAATGTCTGGTATACTGCAGATGTCTTCCACTGTGAAAACTGATGCAAAATACACTCTTATCAGAATCAGAATCAGGTTTATTATCACCGGCATGTGACGTGCAATTTGTTAACTTAGCAGCAGCAGTTCAATGCAATACATAATTTAGCGGAGAGAGAAAAATACAGTTGGCCCTCCGTATCCACGGGTCAACGAACCACTGATCGAAAATATTCAAAAAAAGAAATTCCAAAAAGTTCCAGAAAGCAAAACTTGAATTTGCCGTGTGCTGAGCACTACACTGAATCCGCGCAAATGAAGTGATGTGTAGGCATACCCTGCTGTAGCCTCCCACCATTTCATAGATCCTCAGTCTCTCTCCAGCACTTGTTTAAGCATTGTTTTCTTTGCATCTCGTTTATTTGCTACTTGTGTTGTGAGCGAGAGGAAGGACTGAAAGAAGCTGCAGAAGGTTGTAAATCTAGTCAGCTGCAACTTGGGTACTAGCCTACAAAGTACCCAGGACATCTTTAGGGAGCGGTGTTTCAGAAAGGCAGCGTCCATTATTGAGGATCTCCAGCACGCAGGGCGTGCCCTTTTCTAACTGTTACCATCAGGTAGGAGGTACAGAAGCCTAAAGGCACACACTCAGCAATTCAGGAACAGCTTCTTTCCCTCTGCCATCCAATTCCTAAATGGATATTGAAGCTTTGGACACTACCTCACTTATTTTGTATATAGTATTTCTGTTTTTGCACATTTTTAAAAACTATTCAAAATATATAATTATTTAACTTGTTTACTTATTATTATTACAGTCACCCCTCGGTATCTGCAGGGGATTGGTTCCAGGACCCCCACGTGGATACCAAAATCCGCAGATGCTCAAGTCCCTAATATAAAATGGCATAGTATTTGCATATAACTTACACACATCCTCCTGTATACTTTAAATCATCTCTAGATTACTTATAATACCTAATACAATGTAAATGCTATGTAAATAGTTGTTATACTGCATTGTTTAGGGAATAATGACAAAAAGAAAAGGTCTGTACATGTTCAGTACAGATGCAACCATTGTAGCTCTTCTGGGAATGCTAATGCTGCCTCGGCATCAACCAATGCAGATTCTCCTGTGAGCTTTAAGTTCTTGAGGCTGTAGCACTTTACTTAGCTAGTCAGCCATCCCTTACTAGCCTTAAAATCCTTTCTCTCGCTCACAACACAAGTAGCGAATGAATGAGACGCAAAGAAAACAATGCTTAAACAACAAGTGCTGGAGAGAGACTGAGGATCTATGAAATGGTGGGAGGCTAGAACTTGCGGGTCAACGAACTGCTGATTGAAAATATTCAAAAAAAGAAATTCCAAAAAGTTCCAAAAAGCAAAACTTGAATTTGTCGTGTGCTGAGCACTACACTGAATCCGTGCAAATGAAGTGATGTGTAGGCATACCCTGCTGTAGCCTCCCACCAAATTCTCTCTTTTGAAATCCAATACTGGCCTGGTTTTCTCAATCCAGTTTCATGTTAAAATCCCAACAATTATTCTATCTCCTGCTGTAATTTGTAATCCACATCCCAGCTGTATGCAACTGCCATTAGGGTCCTTTTACCATTGCCATTTCTTAACTCTACTCCTTCTGATCCGATGTCATCCCTTCCTTATGATTTATAATTATTTATTATACACAGGGCCACACCACCCCCTCTGCCTACTGACCTATCTTTCTGATACACCATATATCTTTGGTCGTTCAGCTCCCAATGGCAGCTATCCTTTAGCCAAATTTCACAGTTGATGTTTTGAGATGAATACCTTCAGCAGGACTGAAGAAAAAAAGCTGAGGAGTAGATTTGAAAGGTGGGGGAGGGGAGAGAGAACCACCAGGTGACAGGTGAAAATTGGAGGTGAAATAGGGATGAAGTAAAAGCTGGGAATTTGATTGGAGAAAGAGACCAAAGACCATAGAAGAAGGAAGGGGAATGAGCACCAGAGAGAGGTGATGTGGGCAAGGAGGTGAGGTGAGAGAAGGAAAAGGGGATGGGAAATTGAGAAGTGTGGGGGAGATTGGGGGGGGGGATTGAGAAATCGATGTTAATGCCACCAGGTTGGAGGCTACACAAACGGAATATAAGGTGTTGTTTCTCCAGCCCAAGTTTTCTTTCTTCCATGGCCTTCTGTCTCTTTCACCAAGTTTACACGTCATATCGGAGGGATAGGAAGTAGGCAGAGGGAGTGGTGTGGCTCCTCTGGTAAAGAATGGCATCAAATCAGTAGAAAGCTCTGACATAAGATTGGAAAATGTTGAATCCTTGTGTGTTGAATTAAGAAACTGCAAGGGTAAAAGGATGCTGATGGCAGTTATATCCAAGCCTCCCAACAGTGCCTGGGAGGTGGACCACAGATTACAACAGGAAATAGAAAAGATGTGTCAAAGGGTAGTCATGGGAGATTTTAACATGCAGGTCAATTGGGAGAATTAGGTTGGTAATAGATCAAAAGAGAGGTAGTTTGTTAAATGCCTAAGAGATTGCTTTATAGAGCAGTTTGTCGTTGAGCCTACTAGAGGATCAGCTATACTGGATTGGATGTTATATAATGAACCAGAGGCTATGATTGCATTCAACTTGAAATTTGATAGGGAGAAAGTAAAGTCTGATGTTGCAGTATTTCAGTGGAATTGGGAAAATTACAGTGGTATGAGAGAGGAGCTGACAAAAGTAAATTAGAAGGAACGTCAGCAGAGCACCAATGGCATGTGTTTCTGGGAAAAATGAGGACATGTGTATTCCATTCCAAAAATGATGAAATACTCAAATGGTAAAATAGTACAACCATTGCTGACAAGGAAAATCAAAGTTATTGTAAAAGCAAAAGAAAGGGCATACAACAAAACAAACATAAATGGGAAGATAGAGGTTTTAAAAAACCTATAGAAAGCAACTAAAAATCACATGAAGGGAAAAGATGAAATATGAAAGGAAGTTAGCAAATAATGCCAAAGTGGATAGCAAAAGTTTTGTCAACTATGTTAAAAACAAAAGAGAAATGAGAGTGGTAATAGGACCACCAGAAGATAAGGTAGGAGAAATAATAATGGGAGACAAGGAGATGGCTGCTTAACTAAATGAGCATTTTGCATCAGTCTTCACTGTGGAAAACACTAGCAGTATGCCTGATGGTGTAGTGTGTGAAGGAAGAGCAGTGGGTGCAGTTACTGTTACAAGACAGAAGGTGCTTAAAAAGCTGAAAGACCTAAAGGTACATAAGTCACCCAGATCAGAGGAACTGCAGCCTAGGGTTCTGAAAGAGGTAGCTTTAGAGAATGTTGTGGAATTATTCAAAAATGATTTCAAAAATCATTGGACTCTGGCATAGTGTCAGAGAACTGGAAAATTGTAAATGACACTCCACTCTTTATGAAAGTACGAAGGTAGCAGAAAGGAAACATAGAAACATAGAAAGCAGGAGTAGGCCATTCGGCCCTTTGAGCCTGCACCACCATTCAGTATGATCATGGCTGATCATCCAACTCAAAACCCTGTACCTGCTTTCTCTCCATACCCCCTGATCCCTTTAGCCACAAGGGCCATATCTAACTTGCCCTTAAATATAGCCAATGAACTGGCCTCAACTGTTTCCTGTGGCAGAGAATTCCACAGATTCACCACTCTCTGTGTGAAGAAGTTATTCCTCATCTCGGTCCTAAAAGGCTTCCCCTTTGTCCTTAAATTGTGACCCCTCGTTCTGGACTTCCCCAACATCGGAAACAATCTTCCTGCATCTAGCCTGTCCAATCCCTTTAGAATTTTTTACGTTTCAATAAGATCCCCCCTTAATCTTCTGAATTCCAGTGAGTATAAGCCTAGACGATCCAGTCTTTCTTCATATGAAAGTCCTGCCATCCCAGGAATCAATCTGGTGAACCTTCTCTGTACTCCCTCTATGGCAAGAATGTCTTTCCTCAGATTAGGGGACCAAAACTGCACACAATATTCTAGGTGCGGTCTCACCAAGGCCTTGTACAACTGCAGTAGAACCTCCCTGCTCCTGTACTCAAACCCTTTTGCTATGAATGCCAACATACCACTTGCCTTTTTCACCACCTGCTGTACCTGCATGCCCACCTTCAATGACTGGTGTACAATGACACCCAGGTCTCGTTGCATCTCCCCTTTTCCTAATCGGCCACCGTTCAAATAATAATCTGTTTTCCTGTTCTTGCAACCAAAGTGGATAACCTCACATTTATCCACATTAAATTGCATCTGCCATGAATTTGCCCACTCACCTAACCTATCCAAGTCACCCTGCATCCTCTTAGCATCCTCCTCACAGCTAACACCGCCGCCCAGCTTCGTGTCATCCGCAAACTTGGAGATGCTGCATTTAATTCCCTCGTCTAAATCATTGATATATATTGTAAACAACTGGGGTCCCAGCACTGAGCCTTGCGGAACCCCACTAGTCACTGCCTGCCATTCTGAAAAGGTCCCGTTTACTCCCACTCTTTGTTTTCTGTCTGCCAACCAATTCTCTATCCACATCAATACCATACCCCCAATACGGTGTGCTTTAAGTTTGCACACTAATCTCCTGTGTGGGACCTTGTCAAAAGCCTTTTGAAAATCTAAATATACCACATCCACTGGTTCTCCCCTATCCACTCTACTAGTTACATCTTCAAAAAATTCTATAAGATTCGTCAGACATGATTTTCCTTTCACAGATCCATGCTGACTTTGTCCGATGATTTCACATCTTTCCAAATGTGCTGTTATCACATCTTTGATAACCGACTCTAGCATTTTCCCCACCAACAATGTCAGACTAACCGGTCTATAACTCCCCAGTTTCTCTCTCCCTCCTTTTTTAAAAAGTGGGGTTACATTAGCCACCCTCCAATCCTCAGGAACTAATCCAGAATCTAAGGAGTTTTGAAAAATTATCACTAATGCATCCACTATTTCTTGGGCTACTTCCTTAAGCACTCTGGAATGCAGACCATCTGGCCCTGGGGATCTATCTGCCTTTAATCCCTTCAATTTACCTAACACCACTTCCCTACTAACATGTATTTCCCTCAGTTCCTCCATCTCACTAGACCCTCAGTCTCCTACTATTTCCGGAAAATTATTAATGTCCTCCTTAGTGAAGACAGAACCAAAGTAGTTATTCAATTGGTCTGCCATGTCCTTGTTCCCCATGATCAATTCACCTGTTTCTGACTGTAAGGGACCTACATTTGTCTTGACCAATCTTTTTCTTTTCACATATCTATAAAAGCTTTTACAGTCAGTTTTTATGTTCCCTGCCAGCTTTCTCTCATAATCTTTTTTCCCCTTCCTAATTAAGCTCTTTGTCCTCCTCTGCTGGTCTCTGAATTTCTCCCAGTCCTCAGGTGTGCCGCTTTTTTTTGCTAATTTATATGTTTCTTCTTTGGACTTGATACTATCCCTAATTTCCCTTGTCAGCCACAGGTGCACTACCTTCCCTGGTTTATTCTTCTGCCAAACTGGGATGAACAATTGTTGTAGTTCATCCATGCGATCTTTAAATGCTTGCCATTGCATATCCACTGTCAACCCTTTAAGTATCATTTGCCAGTCTATCTTAGCTAATTCACATCTCATACCTTCAAAGTTTCCCTTCTTTAAGTTCAGAACCTTTGTTTCTGAATTAACTATGTCACTCTCCATCTTAATGAAGAATTCCACCATATTATGGTCACTCTTACCCAAGGGGCCTCGCATGACAAGATTGCTAACTAACCCTTCCTCATTGCTCAATACCCAATCTAGAATGGCCTGCTCTCTAGTTGGTTCCTCGACATGTTGGTTCAGAAAACCATCCCGCATACATTCCAAGAAATCCTCTTCCTCAGCACCCTTACCAATTTGGTTTACCCAATCTATATGTAGATTGAAGTCACCCATTATAACTACTGTTCCTTTTTTGCACGCATTTCTAATTTCCTGTTTAATGCCATCCCCAACCTCACTACTACTGTTGGGTGGCCTGTACACAACTCCCACCAGCGTCTTCTGCCCCTTAGTGTTATGCAGTTCTACCCATATCGATTCCACATCCTCCAGGCTAACGTCCTTCCTTTCTATTGCGTTAATCACCTCTCTAACCAGCAAGGCTACCCCACCTCCTTTTCTTTCCCATCTATCCCTCCTGAATATTGAATATCCCTGGATATTGAGCTCCCATCCTTGGTCACCCTGGAGCCATGTCTCTGTGATCCCAACTATATCATATTCATTAATAACTATCTGCACATTCAATTCATCCACCTGGTTACGAATGCTCCTCGCATTGACACACAAAGCCTTCAGGCTTGTTTTTACAACACTCTTAGCCCTTATACAATTATGTTGAAAAGTGGCCCTTTTTGCTTTTTGCCCTGGATTTGCCTGCCTGCCACTTTTACTTTTCACCTTACTACTTTTTGCTTCTACCCTCATTTTACACCCCTCTGTCTCTCTGCACTTGTTCCCATCCCCCTGCCACATTAATTTAAAGCCTCCTGAACAGCAGTAGCAAATGCTCCCCCTAGGACATTGGTTCCAGTCCAGCCCAGGTGCAGACCATCCTGTTTATACCGGTCCCACCTCCTCTGGAACTGGTTCCAATGCCCCAGAAATTTGAATCCCTCCCCCTTGCACCATTTTTCAAGCCACGTATTCGTCTGAAATATCCTCCTATTTCTACTCTGACTAGCACGTGACACTGGTAATAATCCAGAGATTATTACCTTTGTGGTCCTACTTTTTAAGTTTATCTCCTAACTCCCTAAATTCACCTTGTAGGACCTCACCCTGTTCTTTACCTATATCGTTGGTACCTATGTGCACCACGACCACTGGCTGTTCACCCTCCCATTCCAGAATGTCCTGCAGCCGCTCAGAGACATCCTTGACCCTTGCACCAGGGAGGCAACATACCATCCTGGAGTCTCTTTTGCGGCCGCAGAAACGCCTATCTATTCCCCTTACAATCAAATCCCCTATCACTATAGCTCTCCCACTCCTTTTCCTTCCCTCCTGTGCCACAGAGCCAGCCAATGTGCCATGAACTCGGCTGCTGCTGCCTTCCCCTGATGAGACATCTCCCCCAACAGTATCCAAAACAGTATATCTGTTTAGGAGGGAGATGACCTCAGGGGACTCCTGCACTACCTGCCTACTGCTACACTGTCTAGTGGCTACCCCTTCCCTTTCTGCCTGTGTAGCCTTTACCTGCGGTGTGGCCAACTCACTGAACGTGCTATTCACGACTTTCTCAGCATCGTGAATGCTCCAGTATGAATCCAATCGCAGCTCCAGACGCTCAATACAGTCTGCCAGAAGCTGCAGTTGGACACACTTCCTGCACACATAGTCGTCAGGGACACTGGAAGTATCCCTGATTTCCCACATGCTGCAGGATGAACAAACCACGGAGCTGATCTCAGCTGCCATGACCTACCCAATACTTGCCTCAACTTTTGAAACTTTCTCCTTTGAAAGGAACTTACCCGGCCTTACCTCACTTGGAGTGAAGCTCGTCCCCAGCCTCTCGAGTCAAAGCCTCAAATCTCCACTCCTTCACTGGCCCACTCACTCACTGGCCATTTCCACAGGCCGCTCCGCTTCAGGTAACCCTCTATTTATCTGTTTGAGCTTTTCAAACTGCTTGGTCACCTGACCTCGATTGCCCAATCAGCTGCTATCTGCTGAGTCTGGGCTATTCAAATCTTGATTGACTTGATTGCACAGTCCAACTGCCAAAACTGCCAGAATCTCTTGAGTCAAAGCCTCAAATCTCCACTCCTTCACTGGCCCACTCACTCACTGGCCACTTTTCACAGATTATATACCAGTTGTAGACCAGTTAGCCTGACCTCAGTGGTTGGGAAGATGTTAGAATCAATTGTTAAGGATGAGGTGATGGAGTACTTGGTGACACAGGACAAAATAGTACAAAGTCAGCACGGCTTCCTTCAGGGAAAATCCTGCCTGATGAACCTGTTGGAATTCTTTGAGGAGACTACAAGACAGACAAACAGACAGACAGACATACTTTATTGATCCCAAAGAAATTGGGTTTCATTACAGTCACACCAACCAAGAATAGTGTAGAAATATAGCAATATAAAACCATAAATAATTAAATAATAATAAGTAAATAATGCCAAGTGGAAATAAGTCCAGGACCAGCCTATAGGCTCAGGGTGTCTGACACTCCGAGGGAGGAGTTGTAAACCATATATAACCATATAACAATTACAGCATGGAAACAGGTCATCTCGGCCCTTCTAGTCCATGCCGAACGCTTACACTCACCTAGTCCCACTGGCCCGCACTCAGCCCATAACCCTCCATTCCTTTCCTGTCCATATACCTATTCTATTTTACTTTCAATGACAATACCGAACCTGCCTCTACCACTTCTACTGGAAGCTCATTCCACACAGCTACCACTCTCTGAGTACAGAAATTCCCCCTTGTGTTACCCCTAAACTTTTGCACTTTAACTCTCAATTCATGTCCTCTTCTTTGAATCTCCCCTACTCTCAATGGAAAAAGCCTATCCGCATCAACTCTATCTAGCCCCCTCATAATTTTAAATACCTCTATCAAGTCCCCCCTCAACCAACTACGCTCCAAAGAATAAATACCTAACTTGTTCAACCTTTCTCTGTAACTTAGGTGCTGAAACCCAGGTAACATTCTAGTAAATCTCCTCTGTACTCTCTCTATTTTGTTGACATCTGACCTATAATTCGGTGACCAGAACTGTACACAATACTCCAAATTTGGCCTCACCAATGCCTTGTACAATTTTAACATTAAATCCCAACTCCTATACTCAATGCTCTGACTTATAAAGGCCAGCATACCAAAAGCTTTCTTCACCACCCTATCCACATGAGATTCCACCTTCAGGGAACTATGCACCATTATTCCTAGATAACTCTGTTCTACTGCATTCTTCAATGCCCTACCATTTACCATGTATGTCCTATTTGGATTATTCCTACCAAAATGTAACAGCTCACACTTTGATATAAAGTTTGATGGCCACAGGCAGGAATGACTTCCTATGACACTCAGTGTTGCATCTCGGTGGAATGAGTCTCTGGCTGAATGTACTCCTGTGCCTAACCAGTACATTATGGAGTGGATGGGAGACATTGTCCAAGATGACATGCAACTTGGACAGCATCCTTTTTTCAGACACCACCGTCAGAGAGTCCAATTCCACCCCCACAATATCACTGGCCTTACGAATGAGTTTGTTGATTCCGTTGGTATCTGCTACACTTAGCCTGCTGCCCCAGCACACAACAGCAAACATGATAGCACTGACCACCACAGACTTGTAGAACATCCTCAGCATCGTCCGGCAGATGTTAAAGGACTTCAGTCTCCTCAGGAAATAGAGATAGCTCTGACCTTTCTTGTAGACAGCCTCGGTGTTCTTTGACCAGTCCAGTTTATTGTTAATTCGTATCCCCAGGTATTTGTAATCCTCTCCCATGTCCACACTGATGCCTTGGATGGAAACAGGGGTCACCGGTGCCTTAGCCATCCTCAGGTCCACCACCAGCTCCTTAGTCTTTTTCACATTAAGCTACAAGTAGGATAGATAAAGGGGATGTAGTGGATGTTGTATATTTGGACTTTCAGAAGGCCTTTGACAAGGTGCCACACATGAGGCACCAAGTTAAGAGCCCATGATATTACAGGAAAGTTACTAACATGGTTAGAGCATTGGCTGATTGGTAGGAAGCAGTGAGTGGGAATAAAAGGATCCTTTTCTGGTTGACTGCCAGTGACTAGTGGGTCGTTGTTGGGACTACTTTTTATGCTGTTTATAAATGATTTATAAGATAGAATAGATGGCTTTGTTGCCAAGTTTGCAGATGATACAAAGATTGGTGGAGGAGCAGGTAGTGTTGAGAAAACAGGTAGCATGCAGAAGGACTTAGACAGATTAGGAGAATGGGCAAGAAAATGGCAAATGAAATACAATGTTGGAAAATATATTGTCATGCACATTGGTAGTAGAAATAAATGTGTGGACTATTTTCTAAACAGGGAGAAATTCCAGGAATCTGAGATGCAGAGGGACTTGGGCGCCCTTGTATAGAACACCCTAAAGGTTATCTTGCAGGTTGAGTCAATGGTGAGGAAGATAAATGCCATGTTAGCATTCATTTCAAGAGGTCTAGAATACAAGTGCAAGGATGTGATGCTGAGCTTTATACTGCATTGGTGAGGCCTCATCTTAAGTATTGTGAACAGTTTTGGGCCCCTCATCTTAGAAAAGATGTGCTGACATTACAGAGGGTTCACAACAATGATTTCAGGAATGAACGGGTTATCATACGAGGAATGTTTGATGGCTCTGGGCATGTACTCGCTGGAATTCAGAAGGATGGGGGGATGTCATTGAAACCTTTCAAATGTTGAAAAGCTTAGACAGAGTAGATGTGGAAAGGATGTTTCCCATGGTGGGAGAGTCTAGAATAAGAGGGCACAGCCTCAGGATAGATGGGCGCCCTTTCAAACCAGAGATGTGGAAAAAGGGTGGCGAGTTTGTGGAATTTGTTGCCACATACTGCTGTGGACACCAGGTCGTTGGGTGTATTTAAGGCAGAGATTGATAAGTTCTTCATTGTACATGGCATCAAAGCTTATGGGGAGTAGGCCGGGAACTGGGGTTGAGGAGGAGAAATAAAAAAGCGATCAGCCGTGATTGAATGGTAGAGCAGACTCAATGGGCCAGATGGCCTAATTCTGCTCCTATGTCTTATGGTCTTATGGTTTTGGCCTGGAACACTGTGTGTACTTTTTTCCAAAGATACTGCCTGGCCTGCTGAGTTCCACCAGCCCTTGTGTGTGTTGGATTTCCAGCATCTTCATATTTTCGCTTGTTTGTGATACCAATCGAATGTTGGAAAACCTCGATCGAGTGAATATGGAGAGGATGTTTCCTATAGTAGGGGAGTCTAGGACCAGAGGGCACAGAGAATACAGGGACATCTATTTAGAATGAAGATTAGGAGGAATTTCTTTAGCGAGAGTGTGGTGAATCTGTGGAATTCATTCTCACAGACAGCTGTAGAGGCCTAGTATTTGTGTGTACCAAAAACAGTGGTTGATAGACTTAATAAGTCAGGGTGCAAAAGGTTTTGGGAGAAAGCAGAAGAAGGGGGTTGAGAGGGAACTCGATCTGCCACGATGAAATGGTGGGGCAGACTAGATGGGCCGAATGGCCTAATTCTGCTTCTCCAGCTATATATTTATGCCTAACTTTTGCACAGTACTGTAGTAATTTTATGTATTGTACATCTGTATCCATATTGATCCGTCTGAAATAAGATTTCTAATGATAATCTCTTGCACATTAATAAGGTTCCATCAATTTAAAAACGATTTTTACCAAAA
The DNA here is from genome assembly GCF_048418815.1 of Hemitrygon akajei. Classification (NCBI taxonomy): domain Eukaryota; kingdom Metazoa; phylum Chordata; class Chondrichthyes; order Myliobatiformes; family Dasyatidae; genus Hemitrygon; species Hemitrygon akajei. Next base: position 178,656,286 of record NC_133132.1, on the reverse strand, counting down.
TTAGAGACATCAGACTCTTAGATTTGTAAGGCTATTGGGAAAGAGTGAGTGGATAATATTGATGGAGGGATTCAAATGTCTGTGAGTCTGCTGGTGGACTGGTGGCCTGGAGGTGGCTGTGCCATGGCTGGAAACCTGTCTATGTACGTGGGTGGGTGGGTGGGAGGGAGAGAGAAAATAAGTTTGTTATACCATTGCTGTTGTTGTTGTTTTTGTGGTTACTTGTGTTGTTCTACTGAACATGTGGACATGCAATTTTCCTGCCAGAACGTGCGGTGACACTTGTGGGCTGCCCCCAGCATATCTGTAAGTTGTGTTGATCGTGAAAGCAAACAATGCATTTCACTGTGTTTCAATGTACATGTGAAAAATAAGTTAATCTGAAATCCAATTCTGAGCAGACTGTTCTACAGAAAAGCAGAAAGACAAGATGTGATAGTCACAAATGTTAGACCATGATCAGAAGACATAGGAGCCGAATTAGGCCATTTGGCCCATCAAGTCCACTCTACCAATTCATTATGACTGATCCATTTGTCCTCTCAGCCCCAATCTTCTGTATTATCTCTGTATCCCATCATGCCTGGACCAATAAAGAATCTATCAACCTCTGCCTTAAATATTCATTAAGACCTGACCTCCACAGCTGCTGGTGGCAAAGAATTCCACAGATTCACCACTCTCTGGCTAAAGAAATTCCATTCTAAAAGGATGCTCCTTCACTCTGAGGCTGTACCTATTGCAGTTCAATGCAATACATAACATAGAAGAAGAAAAAGTAGAAAAATAATAAAAAAAAATAAATTCCAGTATACGTATATTGAATACATTAAAAATCATGCAAAAACAGAAATAATATATACTTCTAACTCCCTCTTTGGTTAGCAGCTTAATATAGGGGATGTCAGCCCCCTGGTCCAGCCAAACTTAAGAAATCTTGTTTGGGTGGATGCTGCACGATGTGTCCCCTGTTACAAATCAGTACCACAAAATAACAAACAGTACACAATATGCCATTAAACGATTGAGCTTTATCATTCTTAATTTGTCTATATGGTTAGTAAAGAAAACAAAAAAAGGAAAAGGGCCCATTTTTATGAAACAGTCTATTGTGCAACAGTGGAGTTCACTGATAAGGCTCTTCGTCCACCATCGACCTCCTGTGATCGTCGCTGACCTTCGGACCCTCACTCCAAGTCCACTCTGTCCAAGATCTACCTACTCACTCCATTCACATCTTCTCTCCTTATCTATCCCCGGCAAAAGACCGCAAATTCCCGGCTCCCAGACACACAAGAAAGAACACATCCTGTACATTGGCTAGCATGCCCCGTTATCTCTAGTCATAACCCAGACATTGCTGCTACAGAGAAACCATTGCATTAGCAGTGAAACTTTACAGCATGTTACACTCTGCCCCCACCAAATTTAGTTATGTTCTCATGACATTGAGATAATTTGCCAACCCTTCCTGCAAAACACAAAGTCCAGTCCAGGTGCATAAGGCAATGACATAGCTCCCCAAAACGGTACAGGTCACACTCTGCTCCCCTGGTGCTATGTAGGCCAGCCTATCGAGTGGTCTACTAGTTCTCTGAGACATCTGCACTCCCTCAACTAACTCTTCAAGTTCAGACTACTGGGGATACTACCGGTCTACATGGCGAGGCCTCCCCTGACCTATCACTTGTGCCCACCTACACCTCGGACCCCTCTGTCCTGTGGCCATGCCCTGCTTCCTCCCCTGCAGAGTCTTGTGGCAACACAGGCTGCCACAGATAGACCCCCCTCACCTCTTCTCCTGTCTCAGTGGGAGAAGGGCCGGGAGTCTCTTCCTCAATCAATGGGGAGTTAGCAAAAGGCGGCAGACACCACACATCCAGGTCCTCATTCTCTGAATCAGTATCCCTCTCAAGGGTAGGGGCTGGCCTAACCTCACCTTTACTAGGTGTAGGCTCTAAGTCAGGCTCTGAGTCTACCTATACCTCTTGTCCTAAGGGAAGCAGGTGGTTCTGATGGAGAAACTTGACAGGCCCATTCCCATCCTCTGGTTTCACCCAGAAAACTTGTAGGTTTGGCATCTGACTCTCCACCACATAGGGTGTAGCCACCTAGCGGTCAGCCAACTTATGCTTTCCAGGTAATCCCCAAATTCCCTATGAGGACTCAGTCTCCTGGCAGGAGTTGGGAGAACCTCACATTTTGATCATACCTCCTCTTATTTCCTTGATTCTGCTTGGCAGCCGTGACCCCAACTAATTCATAAGCCCTTCTCAGCTCTCTTCGCATGTCAGACACATACTTCAGATAAGTCTTCAGGGGTAAGTCACCCTTGTCAGTCTTAAAACAAAGGCCAATGGGCAACCTTGCCTTGCACCCAAACATCAAATAATATGGCGAGTGCCCAGCAACTTCATTTTGTTTACAGTTGTAGCTGTGAATCAGATGCCCAATAAGTTGACTCCACTTGTTCTTCTTGCTGACCTCTAGGGTCCCAAGCATGTCTAGCAAGATTTGATTAAACCTCTCTGGCTAGGGATCACCCTATGGGTGATAGGGTGTGGTCTTTGACTTCTCAACTCCAAGAATGCCCAGTAACTCATGGATGAGTCTGCTCTCGAAATCCTGTCCCTGATCATTATGTATCCACCTAGTAATAGATGAAATACTCCTCCCATTACACTTTGGCCACCGTGGACACCCTCTGTCCTTGGTAGGAAAAGCCTGAGCATATCTGGTGTAGTGGTCCGTGATGACTGAGACATTCGTCGTGTTACTGGCATTGGATTCTATTGATAGGAAATCCACGCACATCAGGTCCAGTGGCTCCGCACTCTGCAAGTGCTTAGGCAGCATCTTCCGCCATATGCATCAAATGCACCATTTGCAGGATTCTTCGACCTCTGATTTCATCTGGGGCCAGTAAAACCAGTCTCTGAGCAATCCATAGGTCTTTTCCACCCCCAAATGTTCAGAATCATCATAAAGTGACTTCAACACAATCCTCCGATACTTCTCGGGCAGAACCAGCTGGCAAAGCCGAGATCGGTCTGGGGGTGATGTGACGCAGTATAAGATCTGGTTCTTCAACTCCAACCAAGTCCATTCTCACAGTAATGGAAGCACTGACGCATGTTTCGTCTTCTCCACCTGAGCCATATCTCCCTTTTCGACCACTGCCCAAATGGTACCGATGCCCGGATCATCTCGCTGAGCAGCTGCCACTTCCCCAGAACTCAATTCCGGCAGCTGATTTGTCTTCAGAGCAGTCAGGTTACAGTAAACCTGGGGAATGATGTCATCAGAAACTCCCAATTGATCTACCGCTCGATCCTGCCCCTCCTTTCCCTCTGCCTTCACATGATGGCAAACTGACACGTGGCCTTCTCCCCTGGGGCAGGCTATGCGTAGTCACTTCACTGCAGGGAACCACCACCCAGGATTGCACCCTACTAACGGAGGCCTCCCACGCCTCCAATGCGTTCTCCTCTTCCTGTACCTCTCTGATCAGTTCAACAAAAGATGTAGGGGGCACATCTTATGAGACTATTGGAGGCCCCATGCAATCCGGTGCTGGGACTGGGCACCCCTGGCTATCTGGTCCATTCTTAACTGATCCACCTCAGCCACCTGGATGACCCCTCCGCGCTGCAAGCAATATAGCTGCCTCTCTGGCTGAAAAATATAAGCAGAAAGCTTCTTTTCCTTCTCCTGATGCATGTTCTGAAACCTCACCATGAGCTCCATTGGGCTTCCTGTTGGGTCAAAAACATTAGGACACTTTCACCTGATGGCTCTCACAATGTCAACGGCCCACCCATTCAAACTTTCAATCATTCTCTGTCGCTTTACATCATCAGAGCAGTGCCACTCATCTAACAACTGAGAGGTTCACTCTGCCCAAGTCTCATACGCCTCCTCCCCTTTAGGTGTGGGTGTTATTCCAGATAATAGGCGAAGCCTACCATAGCTGGGACTTTGAACCTGATTTTTCCATTTATTCACCAGAGAGTAAAGGGCAGATACTAATTTGTGTAGGGTCTCTCTGTAATGTTCACTGCTAAGGCTAATGTAATGGCTTCTCTGTAATGTTAACTGATGAGGTAATGGTTTCTCTGTAGCAGCAATGTTTGGGTTACAACTACAAATGGCTATCCAATGGGAGAAATGTTATTCTTTCTAGTGAGCCGGTGGTTTTGGTCGAGGAGTGTGAAGACGAAGGATGCGTGTGGAGAGCGCTGGGAGATCACCGGACGGCATATACTGGAATCGGAGGGTCAGAGAGTTGGCGACGTTTTGGCGGAGGTCGTTTGTGGAGAAATACCTGCTGAGTGAGTTTCAATGTATATCGAGACTTTAACTTTTTTTATTTTTGCTTGTTTATTTTTGTACTAACCCTATATTCGAATTAAGATTCATGAAGTTTATCATTTGATTGTATATGGTGTACTGTCTGATATTTTGCATTGTAGGTTTGTGAATGGGAATACATTTCCCAGCATCCACCCAAACTTGAATATCCTGTTTGGCGGGGCCAGAAGCTGATTCCCCTAGACGAACGTGAGTGGTGAGCCTGGTGGGTTACACTTGGAATTCTCACTTTCCCCTGGGGGACGTGGACTAATTAGACATTCCAAATCCAACCAAATTCCAAATTTCTTTCCCTCACTCCTCAGAAATGATAAAACCTTGTCTTTGAAATCTCCACCCCCAGCTACTGCTACGTCAGTGCTGGTCTGCATTAAAACGAGAACTGAACCCACCATTTTATCAAACCTCCATCCACAATTGCAACTTCAACAATATTTAGTAGGTGAATTAACAATTCATCCAGAGTACGAATATCTACCCCACTGGTTCAATGCTCAGGGTAACCACACAGCATCCAACGGAATAGATCGCAGACAAGCCCCCACAATTGTAACTCTTGCTTCAGCTAGCGACTTAACATAGGGAATGACAGCCCCTCGGCCTGGACAAACTTAAGAGATCAAGTCAAGTCAAGTCAAGTCACTTTTATTGTCATTTCAACCATAACTATTGGTACAGTACACAGTAAAAATGAAACAATGTTCCTTCAGGACCAGGACCATCTTGTTTCAGTGGATGCCTTGTGATGTGTACCCTGTTACAAATCAGTACCACAAAATAACAAACAGTACACAATATACGATTAAACAATTGAGCTTTATCATTCTTAATTTGACTATATGGTTAGTAAAGAAAACAAAAAAGAAAAAGGGGCCATTGTCATCAGACAGTCTATTGCACAACATTGGAGCTCACTGATAAGGCTGTTCGTCCACCATCGACCGTTTCTGATCGTCGCTGACCTTCAGACTCTCACTTCAAGTCCACTCCATCCGAGATCTACCAACTCTTTCCATTCGCATCCTCTCTCCTCATCTCTCCCTGGCAAAAGGCCACAAATTCCCGGCTCCCAGACACACAAGAAAGAACACATCCTGTTCATTGGCTAGCATGCCCCGTTATCTCTAGTCATAACCCAGACATTGCAGCTACAGAAAAACCATTACCTCAGCAGTGGAACTTTATAGAGAAGCCATTACATTAGCAGTGAAACCTTACAGCGTGTTACATATTAAAAAAGTGAGGTAATATTCAAAGGATCAATATGAGAAAATCTGCAGATGCTGGAAATTCAAGCAACACACATAAAATGTTGGTGAAACGCAGCAGGCCAGGCAGCATCTATAGGGAGAAGCAATGTCGACATTTCGGGCCGAGACCCTTCATCAGGACTAACTGAAAGTAAAGATAGGAGGAGATTTGAAAGTAGGAAGGGGAGGGAAAATGCAAAATGATAGGAGAAGACCGGAGGGGGTGGGGTGAAGCTGAGAGCCAGAAAGGTGATTGGCAAAAGGGATACAGAGCTAGAGAAGGGAAAGGATCATGGGACGGGAGGCCTAGGGAGAAAGAAAGGGGGAGGGGTGCACTAGAGGGAGATGGAGAACAGGCAGAGTGATGGGCAGAGAGAGAAAGAAAAAAAGGGGAGGAGGGAGAAAAACAAAAAAAAACTAAATATATCAGGGATGGGGTAAGAAGGAGAGGAGGGGCATTAATGGAAGTTAGAGAAGTCAATGTTCATGCCATCAGGTTGGAGGCTACCCAGCTGGTATATAAGGTGTTGTTCCTCCAACCTGAGTGTGGCTTCACCTTGATAGTAGAGGAGGCCATGGATAGACATATCAGAATGGGAATGGGATGTGGAATTGGAGAGTCTCCCAACGCAGTCTCCCGATGCAGACTGGGAGACCATTTCGCTGAACACCTACGCTCTGTCCGCCAGAGAAAGCAGGATCTCCCAGTGGCCACACATTTTAATTCCACGTCCCATTCCCATTCTGAAATGGGAAAGCTTTGGCTCAATTGGGCTTGGGCGATAATGGTTTGAGGTGAGGTAGGTTGCTTGTGTAGAATATAGACAGGAAGTATGTGTGTGAGGCCGGTATTCTGTGCTCGGTGTCAGAAGTGGGAAGTCCTATCGGACCGCCACGTCTGCACCAGGTGCGTTGAGCTGCAGCTCCTTAGGGACCGCGTTAGGGAACTGGAGATGCAGCTCGATGATCTTCGTCTGGTCAGGGAGAGTGAGATGGTGCTAGAGAGGAGCTATAGGCAGGTAGTCACACTGGGGACTCGGGAGACAGATAAGTGAGTAACAGTCAGGAGAGGGAAGGGCAAGAGTCAGATACCAGAGAGTACTCTTGTGGCAGTTCCCCTTACAATAAGTACTACTGTTTGACTGCTGTTCAGGGAGACAGCCTACCTGGGGGAACAACAGTGGCTGCAGCTCTGGCACAGAGTCTGGCCCTGTGGCTCAGAGGGGTAAGGAAAGGAAGAAGATGGCAGCAGAGATAGGGGACTGTATAATTAGGGGATCAGGCAGGCAATTCTACGGACGCAGGAAAGAGACACAGATGGTAGCTTACCTCCCAGGTGCAAGAGTCCGGGATGTCTCAGATCATGGGATTGGGGATAATATTCTGTCATGGGTGGAGGATTGGCTTTCTAACAGAAGACAGAGAGTTGGGATAAATGGTTTATTCTCAGACTGGCAGTTGGTGACTAGTGGTGTTCCGCAGGGGTCGGTGTTGGGACCCCAACTCTTTACAATCTATATTAATGATTTGGAGAAAGGGACTAAGTGCAATGTATCGAAGTTTGCTGATGACACAAAGATGGGAGGGAGTGTAATGAGTGCGGAGGACATTGAAACCCTGCAGGGGGACATAGATAGGCTGAGTGATTGGGCAGACATTTGGCAGATGAAATATAATACTGACAAGTGTGAGGTCTTGCACTTTGGCAAGAAAAATAATAGAGCAAGTTATTATCTAAATGGAGAGAAACTGGAAAGTGCTTCTGTGCAAAGGGATCTGGGGGTCCTAGTGCAGGAAACACAAAAAGTTAGTATGCAAGTGCAGCAGGTGGTCAAGAAGGCCAATGGAATGCTGGCTTTTATTGCTAGGGGGATGGAGTATAAGAACAGGGAGATCTTACTGCAGTTGTACCGGGTATTGGTGAGACCACACCTGGAGTATTGCGTGCAGTTCCAGTGTCCATATTTAAGAAAGGACATACTGGCTCTCGAGGCAGTGCAGAGAAGGTTCACTAGGTTAATTCCGGGGATGGGTGGGTTGATGTATGATGAGAGGTTGAGTAGATTGGGACTCTACTCATTGGAGTTCCAAAGAATGAGAGGCGATCTTATTGAAACATATAAGATTGTGAAGGGGCTTGATCGGGTGGATGCGGGGAGAATGTTCCCAATGATGGGTGAAACTAGGACTAGGGGGCATAATCTTAAAATAAGGGGATGCTGTTCCAGGAGTGAGATGTGGAGAAATTTCTTCACTCAGAGGGTAGTGGGGCTGAATTTGCTGCCCCAGAGAGCTGTGGAAGCTACTACACTCAATAAATTCAAAAAGGAGATAGACATTTTCCTGGATAAAAATGGCATTAGGGGATACGGTAAACAAGCAGGTAAGTGGACATGAGCCTAGGTTTAGATCAGCCATGTGATCTCCTAGACCAGTTTTCGATAGACTGGATGGGTCGGAGAGGAATTTTCCAGATTTTTTCCCCGGGTTTTTTTTTCCCGGGTGATCACATGGGTTTGGGCGGGATGAATAATAAAATAAAATGGGCGGCATGGTGCCCTGTTGTTGGCACTGTTGCCTTGTGGGATTCGGTGAAAACTAGAGTTAAGATTAGATCAGCCATGATCTTGTTGAATGGCGGAGCAGGCTTGAGGGGCCGATTGGCCTACTCCTGCTCCTATCTCTTATGTTCTTATGTATCACATCCACGATATCCTGAAGTGGGAAGGAGAACAGGCAGAGGTTGTGGCACAGACAGGCAGACAGACAGACAGACATACTTTATTGATCCCAGGGGAAATTGGGTTTTGTTACAGCCACACCAACCAAGAATAGTGTAGAAATATAGCAATATAAAACCATAAATAATTAAATAATAATAAGTTAATCATGTCAAGTGGAAATAAGTCCAGGACCATTGTACAATGTCCTGTGTATGTTACTCAAAATGGCTTCTTTGGTTTGTTAAGAGTAGGAATGCTTCTTTGTCTGATAAGTGTCTCTCTCGCAGTTGTTTAGCTTTAGACTTGCTGATATGGGGATTGTATTCATTTGTTAACCAATGGGGAATGTTATTTTGTCTTGTGAGGCTGGGAACTTGGGGGGGGGGGGGTTTCACGGGTTTTCGGGAGAGTCAGGAGGAAGACGCCGAGGAAGGTGGACGTGCGCTGCACTGCTTGGTTGACCACCGGGGGTGGTCCCGGGTGCGAAGACGTGGAGGTCGGAGGCAAGCGATGAGGGGTCGAATGGTTCGATGGTTGAGCTCCAACGATGTGCACTAAACTGACTGAACTTTGATAAATTCGTGCCTTTTGTTTTTTCTTTTCTTTCATATATATTGTATTGCCTAGTACTCTTTTAGTTTTAGTAAAATCTTTAAAGTGTATTTCATAACAGTATCTGGTGTGAATTTGATACTGTGTGCGTGCGCGAGGCATAAACTTGATTCTCACAGCACCTACGTGTATGGGAGGTGGGGTTGGTGAGTGGCTGGATCTCCTTTTCCTCTAGACATATACCAGCCTGTTGGGTAAGTGTTACATTTGTGGGGGCACGTCCGGGATTGGATTGTCAGGGGCTGTGGAATCATGTAGCCATCTTCTCTTTATCTGCCCGCTGGGGTTCTTTCAGTTTGAATGAATGCCCCAAGGCATATCGGGGGCCCCAGCCACCTTCCAGAGGCTCATGGAGACGACTGTGGGGGATGTGAATCTGTTGGAGGTGCTGGTGTACCTGGACGATTTGATAGTGATGCACCATCAATAACTCTCTGAGACGTGAGGCGAGATATCGGCTTTTATTGACTGGAAGAAAGAACAAGCAGCAATTGACCACCATGCTACATCCTGGAGACTGAGAGGCAGGGCTCAGGCCCCAATTGCCTTTATACCAGGGTCTGTGGGAGGAGCCACGGTCAGTGGGAGGAGCTACAGGAGCAGTCAGCGGGGGGGGGGGGGGGGGCGTGTCCAGACAGGTATATGTAGTTCACCACAGATAGTGTTTGGATCGACTTTGGAGGAACATGAGGAGAGGCTGTTGAAGGTGTTGGGCCGGCTTAATAAAGAAGGGCTGAAGCTTTCCCTGGACAAATGCCAGTTCTGCAAGTCGTCAGTTAGCTACGTTGGCCATATCATTTCGCAAGAGGGAGTGGCTACTGATCCAACCAAGATAGAGGCCGTGACCACCTGGCCGAGACCCCAGAAAATGAGTGCTCTGTGCTCATTTTTGGGGTTCTGTAGGTATTACCACCGATTCGTGAAAGGATACGCCAAAATGTGTCACCCGTTGACTCAGCTGTTGTGTGGATATCCCCCGCTGGGAAAGAAAAGGAAGGGGGACCGGAGGCAAGACGCTGGAGGATACTGGAACCTGGCGGAACCTTTTGGCTCGAGATGGGATGATCGATGTGAAGAGGCATTCCGATCTTTGAAAAGGGCGCTGACCCAGGCCCCGGTGTTGGCTTTTGCCGATCCCCAAAAGCCATATGTGCTGCACTCGGATGCCAGCCGAGAGGGTCTCCGGGCTGTTCTGTACCAGGAGCATGGCAAAGCATTGAGACCGGTAGCATTTGTCAGCCTACCCCAGGCCTTACATGATGATTCTGGACACTTGGGGGTGGAAAAGACCTATGGATTACTCAAAGACCAGTTCTACTGGCCCCAGATGAGGGGGGAGGTTGAAGAATACTGTAGGGGATGCAGTCGTTGCATCCAGAGGAAGACCCTGCCTGCGCCGGCGGCTCCACTGTCGCACTTGCAGTGTGCGGGACCCCTGGACCTGGTGTGTATGGATTTCCTGTTGATTAAGCAGGACACCAACAACACCGCAAATGTCTTAGTCACCACCGATCATTACACTCGATATGCTCAGGCATTTCCCACTAAGGATCAGAAAGTGACTGCAGTGGCGAAGGTGTTATGGGAGAAGTATTTTGTTCATTATGGCCTTCCCAGGCGAATCCATAGTGATCGGGGCGGGACTTTGAGAGCCGGCTTATCCATGAATTACTGACTATGCTTGGGGTTGAGAAATCGAGGACTACCCCTTATCACCCGTAGGGTGATCCTCAGCCTGAGAGGTTCAACAGGACCCTGTTGGACATGTTCGGGACGCTGGAGACTGGGCAGAAAAATAAGTGGAGTCGTCATATTGGACAATTGGTTCACTGTTACAATTGTACTCGCAATGATGCTACAGGGTACTCACCCTATTATCTGATGTTCGGGCAGGAAGCGAGGTTGCCCATTGACTTGTGTTTTGGGGGTGAAGTGGGTGAATTACCCGGGAAGTCCCATCTAAAGTATGTGTCCGACATGAAGAGGGAGTTACAGCGGGTGTACGAGTTGGCCGAGGTGGCGGCTACCAAACAAAATCAGAGGAATAAGATGAGGTATGACCAAAAGGTGAAGTTTGTTCAATTATTGCCGGGTGACCGGGTTCTTTTACGGAATTTGGGACTCCCTGGTAAGCACAAGTTGGCAGATCGATGGGCGGCCAGCCCCTATGTAATAGAGAGCCAGATGCCGAACCTGCCAGTTTACCGGGTGAAACCTGAGGATGGGAATGGGCCTGTCAAGGTACTCCATCGGAATCACCTGATGCCCCTGGGTCAAGCAGTGCAGGTGGTCAAGGAGCCAGAGAGGGAGGTTGCACCTAGTACAAGGACTCTGCAAGGGCGCAGAGCGAAGGAAGAGCCCGCTGCTGAAGAGCGGGGATGGGTCCTTAACCCGGTAATGGATACCGATTCGGAAGATGACGACTCAGATGAGTGGCCCCTGTTCCCATTCGCTGGCGCTCCTGTACCAGAAGAGGAGGCTCCTGGCCCTTCCCATACTGAGTTGGGCAAGAGGAGGAAAGGTATTGATGGTCAGATGGAGAGGCAGCCAGCGTTGGGGGGGAGAGAGGGTGGAACCCGAACGTGAACCGGAGGGTTCTCAGGTGAGGGGGGAACCCCGTGAGGGAGGAGGTGAGGGTCTGTCAGGTAGACTTGGGGTGTCCGAGGCAGCGGGTTCGCAGGTGAAGAGAGAGCCCAGTGAGGCAGAAGGGTTGGCAGAAGGGGTATGGAGATCTCAGAGAAGTAGGCGCCCCCTGGAGCGGTTGATATATGTGGTACCAGGAGAACCAAGTGTGATTTCTACTGCTCTGGGTAGTTATGTCGCTGCTTTCTGCACCTGGGTTGGGTTTTGTGTGTTGCAAGAAGCTTTGGGGAACTCTGGTAATGTCATGAGGACACCTGCTGGTGGGGGGAGAATGTACAATGTCCTGTGTATGTTACTCAAAATGGCTTCTTTGGTTTGTTAAGAGTAGGAATGCTTCTTTGTCTGATAAGTGTTTCTCTCGCAGTTGTTTAGCTTTAGACTTGCTGATATGGGGATTGTATTCATTTGTTAACCAATGGGGAATGTTATTTTGTCTTGTGAGGCTGGGAGCTTGGGAGGGTTTTCACGGGTTTCCAGGAGAGTCGGGAAGAAGACGCCGAGGCAGGTGGACGTGCGCTGCACTGCTTGGTTGACCACCGGGGGTGGTCCCGGGTGCGAAGACGTGGAGGTCAGAGGAAAGTGACGAGGGGTCGAATGGTTCGATGGTTGAGCTCCAACGATGTGCACTAAACTGACTGAACTTTGATAAGTTCGTGCCTTTTGTTTTTTCTTTTCTTTCATATATATTGTATTGCCTAGTACTCTTTTAGTTTTAGTAAAATCTTTAAAGTGTATTTCATAACAGTATCTGGTGTGAATTTGATACTGTGTGTGTGCGCGAGGCATAAACTTGATTCTCACAGCACCTGCGTGTACGGGAGGTGGGGGTGGTGTGTGGCTGGATCTCATTTTCCCCTAGACATATACCAGCCTGTTGGGTGAGTGCTACACCAGCCTATTGGCTCAGGGTGTCTGACATATTGTTATCAATGATATAGGTAGAAAAAGAGAAGAGGGCCTGAAAACAGACTAAGGGAGTTAGGAAGGAAGTTGAGAAGCAGGACCTCAAAAGAAGTAATCTCAGGATTACTGCCTGTGCCACATGACAGTGAGTATAGGAATAGAATAAGGTGGAGGATAAATGCGTGGCTGAGGGATTGGAGCAGGGGCAAGGATTCAGATTCCTGGATCATTCAGGCCTCTTTTGGGACCTGCAGAGGCAGAAGAAGAGGCGGTTGGCTCACAAATCGGGAAAGCTTGGAGACAGTGTGAGAGGGAGGATAAGCAGGTGATAGAAAAGGGACATGCTCAGACCAATGGTTTGAGATGTGTCTATTTTAATGCAAGGAGTATTATGAACAAAGTGGATGAGCTTAAAGAGTGGATCAGTACTTGGAGCTATGATATTGTGGCCATTACAAAGACTTGGATGGCTCAGGGGCGGGAATGGTTACTTAGAGTGTCAGGCTTTAGATGTTTCAGAAAGGACAAGGTGGGAAGCACAGAGGTGGGGTAATTGCACTATTGATCAGAAATAGTGTCACGGCTGCAGAAAAGGAGAAAGTCATGAAGGGATTGTCTATGGAGTCTCTATTGGTGAAAGTTAGGAACAAGAAGGGGTCAATATTTTTACTGGGTGCTTTTTATAGACCTCCTAATAGTAACAGGAACAACTAGGAGCAGATATGGACATAGAGATCAAAATTCTATCCCTTTTACCATAGCATTGGAGAGGGATAGGAACAGACAAGTTTGGAAAGTGTGTAATAGGAGTAAGGGGAAATATGAGGCTATCAGGCAGGAACGGAAGCAGAAATTGGGAACAGATGCACTCAGAGAAATGTACGGAAGAAATGTGGCAAATGTTCAGGGGATATTTGCATGGAGTTCTGCATAGTTATGCTCCAATATAACAGGGATAGGATGGTAGGGTACAGGAACTGTGCTGTACAAAGGCCGTTGTAAATCTAGTCAAGAAGAAAAGAAAAGCTTACGAAAGGTTCAAAAAACTAGGTAATGATAGAGATCTAGAAGATTATAAGGCCAGCAGGAAGAAGCTTAAGAATGAAATTAGAAGAGCCAGAAGGGGCCATGAGAAGGCCTTGGCAGACAGGATTAAGGAAAACCCCAAGGCATTCCACAAGTATGTGAAGATCAAGAGGACAAGACATGAAAGATAGGACCAATGAAAGAGGGAAGTTATGGTAGGGTATAGGAACTGTGGCGTACAAAGGCTGTAATAAATCTAGTCAAGAAGAAAAGGAAAGCTTACAAAAGGTTCAGAGAGCTAGGTAATATCAGAGATCCAGAAGATTATAAGGCTAACAGGAAGGAGCTTAAGAAGGAAATTCGGAGAGCCAGAAGGGGCCATGAGAAGGCCTTGGTGGGCAGGATTAAGGAAAACCCCAAGGCATTCTACAAGTATGTGAAGAGCAGGAGGATAAGACGTGAAAGTATAGGACCTATCAAATATGACAGTGGAAAAGTATGTATAGAACCGGAGGAAATAGCAGAGGTACTTAATGAATACTTTACTTCAGTATTCACTATGGAAAAGGATCTTGGTGATAATAGTGATGACTTGCAGCAGACTGAAAAGCTTGAGCATGTAGATATTAAGAAAGAGGATGTGCTGGAGCTTTTAGAAAGCATCAATTTGGATAAGTTGCCAGTCCTGGATGAGATGTACCCCAGGCTACTGTGGGAGATGAGGGAGGAAATTGCTGAGCCTCTGGCAATGATCTTTCCATCATCAATAGGGACGGGAGAGGTTCCAGAGGATTGGAGGGTTGTGGATGTTGTACCTTTATTCAAGAAAGGGATTAGAAATAAACCAGGAAATTATAGACCAGTGAGTCTTACCTCAGTGGTTGGTAAGTTGATGGAGAAGATCCTGAAAGGCAGGATTTATGAATATTTGGAAAGTTATAATATGATTAAGATTAGTCAGTGTGGCTTTCTCAAGGGCAGTTCGTGCCTTACGAGGCCGATTGAATTTTTTGAAGATGTGACTAAATATATTGATGAAGGAAGAGCAGTAGATGTAGTATATATGGATTTCAGCAAGGCATTTGATAAGGTACCCCATGCAAGGCTTATTGAGAAAGTAAAGAGGCATGGGATCTAAAGGAACATTGCTTTGTGGATTGAGAATTGGCTTGCCCACAGAAGGAAAAGAGTGGTTGTAGATGGGTCATATTCTATGTGGAGGTCTGTGAATGTGGTGGAAGCTCTTACAGAGAGAGGAGGGCCGAGCAGGTTGATCGACAGCTGGTGTCCAACATGTGGAGATAAAAACCAGGTCTGCTGTTACACAGACAGACACACAGTTTTGGACACTGAACGAGCTTTGTTGTAACCATAGGAAGCTGGAGGTTTTGGAGGATCGATTCAGAGAAATCGATCAGTGGCTCTAGCAGTGTGAAAAGGTACGACCAGTGGGGAATTATTAATGTGTCCAACCTCGCCTGGGTGATAATTCCATCAATGAAGAATGGTCATACGTGTTATGGTCATAGTCTGTGACTATAACAAGATTTCGGAAGACAACGGGAAGATCGACGGCATCAGTTCACCTCTCACTTCTCTCTCCAACGTTACTCAACTACCTCAAACTGAATTGAACCTCTTCATCATCGTAAGACTATATCCATTCACCCCTGGGTTTGAAAGAGCCTAGTTTTGTTCCTATTTCCACACTTATGTATATATATATCATTGCTAACCTGTTTGATATATCTGTATTTATAGTACTGTATTGCGTAGTTACTAATAAACACTATTAATTATTAGCAATACCAGACTCCAATGTGGTTTTCATTTCTGCTGGTTCTTTAACCCGTCACGAGGTACGTGACACCTGTCTACAACCACTCTTTTCCTTCTGTGGGCAAGCCAGTTCTCAATCACTGTGGGCCGAGGGGCCTGTATTGCGCTGTAGATTTTCTATTTTTCTAACCATTGAGGTTAGGTTAACTGGCCTATAATTTCCTTTCTTTTGCCTTTCTCCCTTCTTAAAGAATGGAGTAACATTTCTGATCATCCAGTCCACTGGGACCATGCCAGAATCAAGTAAATCTTGAAAGATCATAACCAATGCATCCATTATTTCTTCAGCAACATCTTCCAGGACTCTGGGATGTAGTCCATCTTGTCTGAGTGACTTATGCTCCTTAAGATCTTAGAGTATTCCTAGTACTTTTTCCTTTGAAATAGATATGACACTCACTCCTGCTCCCTGACACTCACAGACCTCTGACACACTGCTAGTGCCTTTCAGAGTGAAGACTGATTCAAAGTACCCATTAAGTTCATCTGCCATTTCTTTGTCCTCCATTATTACCTATTCATCATCATTTTCCAGTGGTCCAATAGCAACTTTCACCTCCCTTTTACTCTTTATATAACTGAAAAAACCTAGTTCATATTGTTGGCTAGTCTCCACAAATATTTTAATTTTTCCTATGGCTAACATGAGAGGGCACAGTTTTAAGGTGTTTCGAAGTAGGTACAGAGCAGATGTCAGGGGTAAGTTTTTTACACAGAGAGTGGTGAGTGTGTGGAATGGGCAGCTGGTGACGGTGGTGGATGCGGATACGATCGAGTCTTTTAAGAGACTCCTGGATAGGTACACGGAGCTTAGAAAAATAGAGGGCTATGGGTAACCTTAGGTAATTTCTAAGGTAGGGACATGTTTGGCATAGCTTTGTGGGCCAAAGGGCCTGTATTGTATTGAATTGAATTGAATTGAATAACCTTTATTGTCATTATACATAGGTACAATGAAACTCTGTTTGGCTTCCTCTCAGGCAATCAAACAAAGCGGTAGATAAAAACAAGACAGTAATAGAAAAACAGTATTAAATAGATAAGTAGCAGAAAATAAGTTACAGCAGCACCAGAATATCACAGTAATGCACAAAGTGTCGTTAGTGCAAGTATTTGAGTCCTTGTGTGTGCTCACAGTTTCAGTCGTTGTTCTGTGGGAGTGGTGTGATGGAGGCCACAGCTCTGGGGTAGAAGCTGTTCCTCAGTCTATTTGTTCTGGTTTTTAGTGTCCTGAACCTTTTGCTGGACGGCAGTGGGTCAAACAGGGAGTGGCCGGGGTGTGTGGTGTCTCTGGTTATGCTGATTGCTTTCCTCCTGAGTCTGCTGGAATAGATGGTGTCCAGTCCTGGGAGCTCCATCCTGTCAATTCGCTGTGCCGCCTTCACCACACGATGCAGGTCTTGTCGCTCAACGGCTGTGCAGCTAGCATACCACACTCTGGTGCTGTTGGTCAGGATGGTTTAAATTGTGCTTCTGTAGAAGTTAAGCAACAGATTTTGTGGGAGTTTGGCCTGTTTCAGCTTTCTGAGGAAGAGGAGTCTTTGTTGTGTCTTTTTTACAAGCAGTGAGGTGTTGGTGGTCCATGTCAGCTACTTTGACAACATAACTCCAAGGAACTTTAGGTTTTCCACACTTTCCACTACCTCTCCATGTATATGGAGGGGGGTGTGTACTTTGTCCTTTGATCTCCTGAAGTCAATGATCATCTCTTTTGTTTTAGAAGTGTTAAGGACCAGGTTGTTGTCCTTACACCACTCCGTCAGATGATCCACCTCGAGCCTGTAGGCTGTTTCATCCTTGTCTGAGATCAGGCCAACCATTGTGGTATCGTCCACAAATTTAATTATGGAGTTGGAGGTGTAGATGGGGGTGCAGTCATGTGTGAAGAGTGTGTAGAGCATAGGGCTCAGCACACAGCCCTGTGGGGTGCCTGTTGTTAAGATGAGGGTGGTGGAGGTGTGCTTACCAACTCTGACTCACTGTGGTCGGTCTGTGAGAAAGTCCATGACCCACAAGCACAGGGGGGAACCAAGGCCAAGAGTGTTCAGTTTGCTGACCAGTTTATGGGGGATGACTGTGTTAAATGCAGAACTGAAGTCCACAAATAACATCCTCACATAAGTTCCTCAAAGTGAGTCAGAGCAATATGGAGGGCTGTTGTGATTGCATCCTCTGTGGAGCGGTTTGCCCGGTAGGCAATCTGGTGTTTGTCCAGATCAGGTGGGATTTTAGCCTTAATATGTGAGAGCGCAAGTCTCTCAAAGCACTTCATGGCAATGGGTGTCAGTGCTACAGGGCAATAAGTCATTCAGGCACTTCACAGCTGATTTTTTGGGCACTGGGATGATGGTGGAGGTTTTAAGGCATGTTGAAACAGCAGCTTGTCGCAGTGAGAGGTTAAATATACTTGTAAACACCTCAGCAAGCTGGTCGGCACATGCTTTCAGTACCCGGCCGGGCACTCCGTCTGGGCCAGCTGCCTTACTCGCATTCGCTTTCCTCAGGGTGGATCTCACGCGGTGTTGCTTAAGGACCAGTGTGGACTCATCGTCAGGTGGGTTGATGAGTGGAGCAGCCTCCTCCCTCTGAGTATCAAAGAGTTCTTTGTCAAAGAACTGGTTTAGGACATCAGCCAGTGTGGTGTCATCATCTGGTAGCAGATTATTGGTTTTGTAGTCTGTCAGCGCCTTGATGCCTTTCCACATACTGTGGGGGTTGTTTTATCAAACTGATTTTCAATGCGCAATTTGTATTTGCGCTTTGCATCCCTGATTCCCCTGCAGAGATTCCCCTATGCTTCACTGTAGGCTTGTTTGTCTCCTGACCTGAAGACCGCATCGCGCTCCCTGAGCAGTGCCCTCCCATTGCTGTTAATCCACGCCTTTTGATTTGGAAACACCTTAATTGTCTTTTGTGTTATTACATTTTCTGTGCAAAAAACTTAATATATCCTAGGACTGAACCAGCATATTCTTTCAGGTCTGCTCCCTCTGCAAACAAGCCCCAATCTGTGTTGTCAAAACAGTCCTGTAGCATTGAGGTGGCTTCCTCAGACCACACATGTACTGTCTTGATGGTTGGTTTTACTCTGCAGATCTGTGGTCTGTAAGCTGGGCTCAGTGTGAGGGAGATATATTCTGATTGTCCTAGGTGTACAGATGGGGTTGCTTTGAATGCTCCTGGAATATTTGTGTAGACTTAGTCTAGCATGTTATTTTCTCATGTTGGGAAATACACATTTTTGTAAAACTTGGGCATGACCAGTTTAAGATCTGTGTGATTGAAGTCCCCTGCTACAATGATCACTTCGTCTGGATGTGCCATGAGCTGTTTGTTGGCACTATCATGTAGTTTTTCCAATGCTAACTTAGCTTTAGCTTTCGGGGGAACGTATACAGCCATAATTATTATCATTGTGAATTCCCTCGGGAGAAAGAATGGTCTACACCTTACCGCATGGAGCTCCAAGTCTGTGCAGCAAAGCTTATCCACAATGTTCACGGCTGTGCACCAATTGTTGTTTACATGGACACACAGTCCTCCTCCCCTGCTCTTTCCGGAGTTGGCCCTGTAAACAGAGCAGCTGGCCAGCTCGATAACAGCGTCAGGTATGTTTGGGTTCAGCCAGGTCTCCGTGATGATAGTCGCACAGTGAGGAATGGTTCTCACTCTAATCTCATCCATCTTGTTGGTGAGGGATCTGGCTTTAGCGAGAAATAAGCTTGGTAGTGCTGGTCTGTACAGGTTAGCCTTTAGCCTAGCCCGTAGCCCGGCCCGCTTTCCCCGTTTTTGTTTCCTCTCCCTCCGCCGCCTGCACCACCTCGCCGGTGGGATGGCAATTCTGAAGGGCTTCGGGGTGCGTAGAATCTCTGGCGGGAAGAGAGTTGTGTTAACTCTGGGATCTATGTAGTGTTCTCCAATGAACAGTAGCTGGAATCGATTGTAACTGGTGAGAGCTGCTACTATACTTAGGGTACTTAGAACTAAGAAAAACACAAAGCCGAGAGTGAGCCGAGCCACTGCTGCGTCTGCAAGCTCTGCCATGTTGTGCTGTAGGTTTTCTATATTTTCCATTCATGCAGCTATTTTCAGTTGCCTTTTGTTGAATTTTAAAAGCCTCCCAATGATCCAACTTTCCATTCACTTTTGCTACCTTATATGTCCTTTCTTCGGCTTTTATGCAGTCGGTAAGTTCCTTTATCAGCAACAGTTGCCTACCCCTACCATTTGAGAACTTCTTCCTCTGTGGGACGTATCTATCCTGCAGCTTGTGAGCTATTCCCAGAAACTTCAGCCACCTCTGCTTTTCTGTCAACCCCACCAGTATCCTCCTCCAATCCAACTGGGGAAGCTCCTCTCTCATGCCTCTGTAATTTCATTTATTCTATTGCAATACTAACAAATCTGCCGTATGTTTCTCCCTCTCAAATTATAATATCAATTCAATCATATTATGCTCACTGCCTCCAAAGGGTTCCTTTGCATTAAGCTGCCTAATAAGATCTGGGTTATTACACAACACCCAATCTAAGATGGCCTTTCCCCAAGAACTCTCAAAAACCAGCTGCTCGAAAAAAACGTCTCATAGGCATTCAGCAAATTCCCTGTCTTGCGACTCAGAGGTCATGGTACATATTAGTACCAGTGACATAGGTAGGAAAAGGGAGAGGGTCCTGAAAACAGACTCAGGGAGTTAGAAGGAAACTGAGAAGCAGGACCTCAAATGTACTAAGCTCGGAATTACTGCCTGTACCACGCGACAGTGAGTATAGGAATAGAATCAGGTGGAGGATAAATGCATGGCTGAGGGAATGCAGCAAGGGGCAGGGATTCAGATTTCTGGATCATTGGGACCTCTTTTGGGGCAGGCATAACCTGTACAAAAAGGACAGGTTGCACTTGAATCTGAGGGGGACCAATATCCTGGCAGGGAGGTTTGCTAAGGCTATTGGAGAGAGTTACATAGAAATATAAAAACAGAAAACCTAGAGCACAATACAGGCCCTTCGGACCACAGAGTTGTGCCAAACATGTCCCTACCTTAGAAATTACTAGGCTTACCCATAGACCTCTATTTTTCTAAGCTCCATGTACCTATCTAAAAGTCTCTTAAAAGACCCTATCGTATCCACCTCCACCACCATTACCGGCAGCCCATTCCATGCACTCATCACTCTCTGAGTAAAAAACTCCTGACATCTCCTCTGTACTTACTCCCCAGCACCCTAAACCTGTGTCTGCTTGTGGCAACCATTTCAGTCCTGGGGAAAAGCCTCTGACTATCCACACTATCAATGCCTCTCATCATCTTATACACCTCTATCAGGTCACCTTTCATCCTCCATTGCTCCAAGGAGAAAAGGCCGAGTTCATTCAACCTATTTTCATAAGGCATGCTCCCCAATCCAGGCAACATCCTTGTAAATCTCCTCTGCACCTTTTCTATGCCTTCCACAACCTTCCTGTAGAGAGGCGACCACAACTGAGCACAGTGCTCCAAGTGGGGTCTGACCAGGGTCCTACTTAACTGCAACATTACCTCTAGGCTCCTAAATTCAATTCCACGATTGATGAAGGCCAATACACCATACGCCTTCTTAACCAAAGAGTCAACCTGCGCAGCTGCTTTGAGGGTCCTATGGACTTGGATCCCAAGATCCCTCTGATCCTTCACACTGCCAATAGTCTTACCATTAATAATATATTCTGCCATCATATTTGACCTACCAAAATGAACCATTTCATACTTATCTGGGTTGAACTCCATCTGCCACTTCTCAGCCCAGTTTTGCATCCTATCAATCTCGCGCTGTAACCTCTGACAGCCCTCCACACTATCATCAACACCTCCAACGTTTGTGTCATAAGCAAACTTACTAACCCATCCCTCTACTTCCTTATCCAGGTCATTTATAAAAATCACAAAGAGTAAGGTTCCCAGAACAGATCCCTGAGGTGCTCCACTGGTCACCAGCCTCCATGCAGAATATGACCCTTCTACAACCACTCTTTGCCTTCTGTAGGCAAGCCAGTTCTGGATCCACAAAGCAATGTCCCCTTGGGTCCCATGCCTGCTTACATTCTCAATAAGCCTTGCATTGGGTACATTATCAAATGCCTTGCTGAAATCCATATACAATACATTAGTGCTCATCCTTCATCACTGTGTTTAGTTACATCCTCAAATAATTCAATCAGGCTCATAATGCATGACCTGCCCTTGGCAAAGCCATGCTGACTATTCCTAATCATGTTATACCTCTCCAAATGTTCATAAATCCTGCCTCACAGGATCTTCTCCATCTCACTGGTCTATAATTTCCTGGGCTATCTCTACTCCCTTTCTTGAATAAAGAAACAACATCCACAACCCTCCAATCCTCCAGAATCTCTCCCGTCACCATGATGATGCAAAGATCATTGCCAGAGGCTCAGCAATTTCCTCCCTCACCTCCCACAGTAGCCTGGGGTACATCTCATCCAGGCCTGGCAACTTATCCAAATTGATGCTTTCTAAAAGCTCCAGCACATCCTCTTTCTTAATATCTACATGCACAAGTTTTTCAGTCTGCTGCAAGTCACCACTACAATCATCAAGATCCTTTTCCATAGTGAATACTGAAGTAAAGTATTCATTAAGTACCTCTGCTATTTCCTCCAGTTCCGTACACACTTACCCACTGTCACATTTGATAGGTCCTATTCTTTTATGTCTTATCCTCTTGCTCTTCACATACTTGTAGAATGCCTTGGGGTTTTCCTTAATCTTGCCCACCAAGGCCTTCTCATGGCCCATTCTGGCTCTCCTAATTTCTTTCTTAAGCTCCTTCCTGTTAGCCTTATAATCTTCTAGATCTCAAACATTACCTAGCTCTCTAAACCTTTTGTAAGCTTTTCTTTTCTTCTTGACTAGATTTATTACAGCCTTTGTATACCACGGTTCCTGTACCCTACCATAACTTCCCTGTCTCATTGGAACGTGCCTATGCAGAACTGCACACAAATATCCCCTGAGCATTTGTCACATTTCTTCCGTACTTTTCCCTGAGAACATCTGTTTCCAATTTAAGCTTCCAATTTCCTGCCTGATAGCGTCATAATTCCCCTTACTCCAATTAAACGCTTTTCTAACTTGTCTGTTCCTATCTCTCTCCAATGCTATTGTAAAGGAGATAGAATTATGATCACTATCTTGAAAATGCTCTTCCACTGAGAGATCAGACACCTGACCAGGTTCATTTCCCAATATCAAATCAAGTACAGCCTCTCCTCCTGTAGGCTTATCAACATATTGTGTCAAGAAGCCTTCCTGAATACACCTAACAAACTCCACCCCATAAAAACCCCTTGCTTGAGGGAGATGCCAATCAATATTTGGGAAATTAAAATCTCCCACCATGACAACCCTGTTATTATGACACCTTTCCAGGATCTGTCTCCCTATCTGCTCCTCAATATCCCTGTTACTATTGGGTGGCATATAAAAAACACCCAGTAAAGTTATTGACCCTTTCCTGTTCCTAACCTCCACCCACAGAGACTCCGTAGACAATCCCTTTATGGCATCCACCTTTTCTGCAGCCGTGACACTATCTCAGCCATGCCCCCACCTCTTTTGCCTCCCTCCTTGTCCTTTCTGAAACATCTAAAACCCTGCAATTGAAGTAACCATTCCTGTCCCTGAGCCATCCAAGTCTCAGTAATGGCCACCACATCATATCTCCAATTACTGATCCATGCTCTAAGCTCATCCGCTTTGTTCACAATACTGATGCACCATCAATAACTCTGAGACGTGGGTTAAGGTAGGCTTTTATTGGCTGGAAGAAAGGTCTGTGCCTCCAATCACCTTTATACAGGGGTCTGTGGGAGGAGCCACAGGAGCAGTCAGCTGGGGGGGGGGGGGGGTGCATGTCCAGACAGGAATATGTAGTTCACCACAACTCCTTATGTTAAAATAAACACATCTCAAACCTTTGGTCTGAGCGCATCCCTTCTCTATTACCTGTCTGTCCTCCCTCTCGCACTGTCTACAAGCTTTCTCTATTTGTGAGCCAAACTCCTTTTCCCCAGTCTCCTCAGTTTGGTTCCCACCGCCCAATAATTCTAGTTTAAACTCTCCCCAGTTGCCTTAGCAATCCTCTCCGCCTGGATATTGGTCCCCCTGGGATTCAAGTGCAACTCATCCTTTTTGTACAGGTCACACCTGCTCCAAAAGAGGTCCCAATGATCCCTGCTCCAATCCCTCAGACACACATTTATCCTCCACCTCATTCTATTCTTATTCTCACTGTCGCGTGGCACAGGCAGTAATCTTGAGATTGCTACCTTTGTGGTCCTGCTTCTCAACTTCCTTCCTAACTCCCTGTTGTACTTTTTCAGGACCTCTTCTCTTTTAATAGAACATAGAACATAGAATAGTACAGCATATTACAGGCCCTTCTGCCCACAATGTTATGCCGACCCTCAAACCCTGCATCCCATATAATCCCCCATCTTAAATTCCTCCATATACCTGTCTAGTAGTCTCTTAAACTTCACTAGTGTATCTGCCTCCACCACTGACTCAGGCAGTGCATTCCATGCACCAACCACTCTCTGAGTGAAAAACCTTCCTCTAATATCCCCCTTGAACTTCCCTCCCCTTACCTTAAAGCCATGTTCTCTTGTACTGAGCAGTGGTGCACTGGGGAAGAGGCGCTGGCTGTCCACTCTATCTATTCCTCTTAATATCTTGTATATCTCTATCATGTCTCCTCTCATCCTCCTTCTCTCCAAAGAGTAAAGCCCTAGCTCCCAATCTCTGATCATAATCCATACTCTCTAAACCAGGCAGCATCCTGGTAAATCTCCTCTGTAACCTTTCCAATGCTTCCACATCCTTCCTATACTGAGGCAACCAGAACTGGACACAGTACTCCAAGTGTAGCCCAACCAGAGTTTTCCTACTATGCCATTGGTACCAATATGTACCACAACCTCTGGCTGTTCTCCCTCCCACTGCAGGATATCTTGGACATGATCTGAAACATCCTGGACCCTGGCACCTGGGAGGCAAACTACCATCCATGTTTCTTTCCTGCATCCACAGAATCGCCTGTCTGACCCCCTAACTATCGAGTCCCCTATCACTACTGCCTTCCTCTTCCTTTCCCTACCCTTCTGAGCCACAGGGCCAGATTCTGTGCCAGAGGCATGGCCACTGTCGCTTCCCCCAGGGAGGCTGTCTCCCCCAACAGTACTCAAACTGGAGTACTTATTGTCAAGCGGTACAGCCACAGGGGTACTCTCTAGTACCTGACTCTTTACTTACTTTATTTTTATTGTCACCAAACAATTGATACTAGAGCATACAATCATCACAGTGATATTTGATTCTGCGCTTTGTGCTCCCTGAAGTACAAATCGAAGTAAATATAATAAAAATTTAAATTATAAATCATAATTAGAAAATAGAAAAGGGAAAGTAAGGTAGCGCAAGTCAGGTCTGGATATTTGGAAGGTACGGCCCAGATCCGGGTCAGGATCCATTCAGCAGTCTTATCACAGTTGGAAAGAAGCTGTTCCCAAATCTGGCTGTACAAATCTTCAAGCTCCTGAACCTTCTCCCGGAGGGAAGAGGGACAAAAAGTGTGCTGGCTGGGTGGGTCATGTCCTTGATTATCCTGGCAGCACTGCTCCGACAGCGTGTGGTGTAAAGTGAGTCCAAGGATGGAAGATTGGTTTGTGTGATGTGCTGGGCTATGTTCCCGATCTTCTGCAGCTTCTTCCAGTCTTGGACAGGACAACATCCATACCAGGTTGTGATGCACCCTAGAAGAATGCTTTCTACGGTGCACCTATAAAAATTAGTGAGGGTTTTAGGGGACAGGCCAAATTTCTTCAGCTTTCTCAGGAAGTAAAGGTGCTGGTGAGCCTTCTTGGCAGTGGACTCTGCTTGGTTAGACCAAGTCAGGTCATTTGTGATATTCACCCCGAGGAAATTAAAGCTTTTGACCTGTTCCACCTGAGCACCACCGATGTAGATGGGGTTGTGCGATCCGCTACTCCTTCTGAAGTCAACAACCAATTCTTTCGTCTTGCTGATGTTGAGGGATAGGTTATTGTCTTCGCACCATGCCACCAGGTTCTTAATTTCCCCTCTATACTCAGACTCATCATTACCCAAGATACAGCCTACAATTGTGGTGTCATCAGCAAACTTATATATTGAGTTCGATAGAAACTTGGCTACACAATCATGGGTGTACAGTGAGTACAGCAGGGGGCTGAGTACACAGCCTTGTGGGGCACCAGTGCTCAGAGTGATTGTAGAGGAGAGCTTGTCCCCTATTTTTACAGCCTGGGTCCTGTCTGTGAGGAAGTTGAAGATCCAGATGCAGATCTATGTGCTAAAACCCAGGTTCCGGAGCTAGGAATCAGTTTATTTGGAATGATGGTATTAAAGGCAGAGCTGTAGTCGATGAAAAAGTGCCTTACATATGCGTCTTTATTCTCCAGGTGTTCTAAGGAGGAACGTAGTGCCAGAGAGATGGCATCTGCCATTGACCTGTTGCTCCGGTAGGCGAATTGCAAAGCGTCGAGGTTGACCGGTAGGTTATGGTTGATGTCTGCCATAACCAATTGCCTGAAGTACTTCATAGCAATTGATGTTAGAGCCACAGGTCGATAGTCATTCAGGCATGCCATCTTGCTTTTCTTTGGCAATGGGTTTATCGTTGCCTTCTTAAAACACGAGGGGATCTTAGACTGAAGCATGGAGCAGTTGAAGATGTCAGCAAACACTCCAGCTAGCTCACTTGCACAGGCCCGGAGAACCCGTCCCGGGACGACATCTGGGCCCGTCGCCTTCCTTGGATTTATCTTCAGGAAGGCTCTTCTAACGTCTTCCTTGGTGACGATGAATCTCGATGCCACAATGTCCAGTTCATCCAGAGGGGGCGGGAGGCTCCTCTTCTGTTCGAATCTTGCGTAGAATACGTTAAGTTCGTCAGGAAGAGAAGTGCTACAGTTATTGATATTCCCAGCCTTTTCTTTGCACCCAATGATCTCATTTAGACCCTGCCATAGTCTACTGGCATCCCTCTGGTTAGCCTGGGCTTCCAACTTGGCTCAATATTGCCTCTTGGCACCCTTAATAGCTTTCCGGAGTTCACGCCTGGATTCCGTGTAGCGACTGGTATCCCCAGACCTATAAGCCACAGCTCTAGCCTTCAAAAGGGACTAGACTTCATAATTCATCCAAGGTTTCTGGTTAGGGAATACCCAGATCGTCTTGCGAGACACACAGTCCTCTGTGCACTTCCAGAAAAAATCCGTGACATCGAGGTTAGCTGTCGAGTCCTTGAATACTAACCAGTCCACCGATTCAAAGCAGTCATGGAGGTCCTCATCCGTTTTCTCTGTCCAACGCGACATCACTTTTGACACCGTGACCTCCCGCTTCAGTTTCCGTTTGTAAGCCGGGAGGAGGAGTATGGCCTGATGGTCCGATTTTCCGAAGTGAGGTTGTTGGACGGAACGGTAGGCATCCTTGACTGCTGTGTAGCAGTGGTCAAGTATATTCGGGCCTCTAGTGGAGCAGGAGACATGTTGGTATAACTTTGGCAGCACTTTTCTGAGGTTGGCCTCATTAAAGTCCCTGGCTGTAATGAGCAAAGCCTCCGGATACCTGGTCTCAAGTTCACTGATGTTGGCATACAGTGTATTCACAGCGCACTCCACGTCCGCCTGGGGGGGAATATAGACCGCTGTCAGTATTACCGAGGTGAATTCCCGTGGCAGATAATAAGGACGACACTTCACCGACAGATGTTCCAGGCCCGGACTGCAGGAGCTTGTCAGTGCCTCTGTGTCCGAGCACCACACAGTGTTGATCAGTAGGCAGACTCCACCTCCCTTCGTCTTGCCCGAAGACGCCGTGCGGTCCATCCAATGGATCGAAAATCCCTCTGGTCAGATGGTTCAGTCAGGGGTGGCAGGGGAGAGCCAGGTCTCTGTGAAACAGAATACACAGCAGTTCTGCATCTCCCTGCAGTAGGTGAGTCTCCCTTTAAGATCATCCACCTTGTTCTCTATGGCTTGCACATTAGCTAGTAGAATGGTGGGCAGAGGGACCCTAAAACCCCTCCGCTTCAATCTGACCAGCAGCCCAGCTCTTTTCCCACTCTTCCTCGGTAAATAGTGCGTCTTTCCAGGTTTCCATTGATGCAGTGTGTTGTTGGCAGCTCTTTGAGGTTGGTGGACATGTCCCGCAGAGATCGATCAGCAGGTCACGTCATCGGACGCTCCAGGTCAGGCTAAGTGACGGGGGAGGCTCCGCTGCCAGTTCCAACTGTTGGGGGCCGGGGCTTTCAATCGGATCGGGCCCCGAAGCTGACACTTAATCCCAGAGGGCCAGGCTGCTGGCTGAACCAAGTCCATGAACTGTGTCACGGTTGCGGAGGCCTCCACTCCAGCCGAGCCCCGGGCTCGATTTCCGAGGTCGGTGGCGGAGGCCTCACTTCAGGCAGCTGTGGATGGCCACCAATGGGGCTCTGCGGTGGTCGCTCTGGGGAAGCGTCTGGGTACCTTGAGGTCTCTGACGTCACTTCTGTGTGGTCATCTGCTTTGGAGAGGTGCTGGTCAGAATGGGCTGCGTCTCCAGCCGTTCTGACACGGTAGCAGGCCGCGAGTCTCCGGGAAGATGGTGGACCTCGGACCAGGCCTCGATGATCGGGTCCAGGTGTGGTCCGGAGTTGAAACAATTCTGGCGTGTTGGTGGTCTCCAGCTGGGTCAGTAGCTTAGTCAGGGTGTTGCTGATCTTGCGAAATGTAGCAAATTGGAGATTTAGAAGGGTTTCTCAGGTATAGGATAGTGTAGAGGGCAGTTTGCTCGGGAGAGTATGCTCAGAGTCGCCAGATACTAGCGCCGTCTTAGATACATCTCTAGTACCTGACTCTTCCCTTTCCCCCTCCAGACTGTGACCCAGTTGTCTGCCTCCTGTGGCCCTGGTGTGTGACCACCTGCCTCTAACCCCTTTCTATCACCTTTTTGCTCTCCCTGACCAGGCGGAGCTCATCCAGCTGCATCTCCATTTCCCTAATTCAGTTCCTTAGGAGCTGCAGCTCGACACACCGGGGGCAGATAAGGCTGTCTGGGAGGCAGGACCTCCCACATCTGACACTGAGCACAGAAAACTGGCCTCACATTCATACTACTTCCTTCCTGCAATTAACACAGGTAAGCCTACCTCACCTAGTCCCATTACTGCCTAAGCCCATAGAGTCAAAGCCCCATCACTCTGCCTCCCTTTCACTCCGCTGCCCACTCTGAATGCTGCCCGCTGGATATGGTGGTCTTCTTTTTAAACCTTCCGTGCTCTACTGGCTGATGTCATGCACCTGTGCAGTTTTGCCTCTCTTTTATCCCGAGTAGTTAAACTGCCTTCACTCTGGAAGTCCTTAGCTGTTTACCTGCAGCCTTCTTTCTCCAAATTTAAACTAAAGTTGCTGGCAGTTAGGAACCAAACTGAAGAGACGGAGGAAGGAGTGGTTGGCTCACAAATAGAAAAAGCTTGGAGACAGTGCGAGAAGGAGGATAGGCTGCTAATAGAGAAGGGATGTGCTCAGACCAATGTTTTGAGATGTGTCTATTTTAAATCAAGAAGCATCATAAACAATCTAGATGGGCTTAGAGTGTGGATCAGCACTTGGAGCTATGATATTGTACCCATTACAGAGACTTGGATGGCTCAGGGGCAGGAATAGCTACTCAGTGTGCCAGACTTTACATATAACCATATAACAATTACAGCATGGAAACAGGCCAACTCGGCCCTTCTAGTCTGTGCCGAACGCTTACTCTCACCTAGTCCCACCGACCTGCACTCAGCCCATAACCCTCCATTCCTTTCTTGTCCATATACCTGTCCAATTTTTTTTAAATTACAAAATCAAACCTGCCTCTACCACTTCTACTGGAAGCTCATTCCACACAGCTACCACTCTCTGAGTAAAGAAATTTCCCCTCGTCTTACCCCTAAACTTTTGCCCCTTAACTCTCAACTCGTCCTCTTGTTTGAATCTCCTCTACTCTCGATGGAAAAAGCCTATCCACGTCACGTCATAAACTCATGTTTCTGAACTTTCTGAACTTATGTTTCAGAAAGAACAGGGTGGGAGGCAAAAGAGGTAGGGGCACGGCACTGCTGATCAGAAGTCGTGTCACAGCTGCAGAAAAGGAGGAAGATATGGAGGGATTGTCTACTGAGTCTCTGTCGGTAGAAGTCAGAAACAGGAAGGGGTCAGGAAGGATCTCTACTTAGTGTTTTGCAGAGATCAGCCAATAGTAACTAACAGGGACATCGAGGAGCAGATAGGGAGACAGATTCTGGAAAGGTGTAATAATAACAGGTTTGTCATGGTGGGAAATTTTAATTTCCCAAATATTGATTGGCATCTCCCTAGAGCAAGGGGTTTAGATGGGGTGGAGGTGTGTTCAGGAATGTCTCCTGACACAATATGTAGATAAGCCTACAAGTGGAGAGGCTGTACTTGATCTAGTATTGGGAAATGAACCTGGTCAGGTGTCAGGTCTCTCAGTGGAGAGCATTTTGGAGATAGTGATCACAATTCTATCTCCTTTACCATAGCATTGGAGAGGGATAGGAGCAGAAAAGTTAGGAAAACATTTAATTGGAGTAAGTGGAAATATGAAGCTATCAGGCAGGAACTTGGAAGCATAAATTGAGAACAGCTGTTCTCAGGGAAATGTACGGCAGAAATGTGGCAAATATTCAGGGATATTTGCGTGGCATTCTGAATAGGTATGTTCCAGTGAGACAGGGAAAGGATGATAGGGTACAGAAATGGTGGTGTACAAAGGCTGTTGAAAATCTAGTCAAGAAGAAAAGAAAAGCTTATGAATGGTTCAAGAAACTAGGTAATGATAGAGATCTAGAAGATTATAAGGCTAGCAGGAAGGAGCTTAAGAATGAAATTAGGAGAGCCAGAAGGGGCCATGAGAAGGCCTTAGCAGACAGGATTCAGGAAAACCCTAATGCATTCTACAGGTATGTGAAGAGCAAGAGGATAGGACCAATCAAATGTGACAGTGGAAACTTGTGTATGGAACCGTAGGAGATAGCAGAGGCACTTAATGAATCCTTTGCTTCAGTATTCACTATGGAAAAAGATCATGGTGATTGTAGGAATGACTTACAGTTGATTGAAAAGCTTGATCATATAGACATTAAGAAAGAGGATGCGCTGGAGCTTTTGGAAAGCATCAAGTTGGATAAGTCACCGGGACTGGACTAGGTGTATCCCAGGCTACTGTGGGAGGCGAGGGAGGAGATTGCTGAGCCTCTGGCAATGATCTTTGCATCATCAATGGTGATGAGAGAGGTTCCTGAGGATTGGAGGATTGCAAATGTAGCCAGATAGAGGGATTGAAATGTGTCTATTTCAATACTAGGAGTACTAGGAATAAAGGGGATGAACTCAGAGCATGGATCAGTACGTGGAACTATGATGTTGTGGCCGTTATTGAAACTTGGCTGGAGGAAGGGCAGGATTGGCTGATGTAGGTACCGGGGTGTTTTAAAAGGAATAGGATGGGAGGTAGAAAAGGGGGGGTGTAGCATTACTGGTCAGGGACAGTATCATGGCTATAGAAAGGGAGGACGCTGCAGAGGGAATGTCCACTGAGTCAGTGTGGGTGGAAGGCAGAAATAGGAAGGGATAAATCACTGTTCTGGGGAGTAGTCTATAGGCCCCCAAATAGCCCTCGGGATACCGAGGAGCAGATAAGCAGCCAGATTTTAGAATGGTGCAGGAAATATAGGGTTGTAGTTATGGGTGATTTCAACTTCCCTCATATTGACATGGCACCTCCCGACTGCAAGGGGGATGGACGGGGCTGAATTTGTCAGGTGTGTTCAAGAAGGATTCCTGACACAGTATGTGGACCAGCCGACGAGAGGAGAGGCTATACTGGATCTAGTTCTGGGTAATGAACCTGGTCAGGTGGCAGACCTCTTGGTGGGGGAGCATTTTGGTGAGAGTGACCACAACTACCTTAGCTTCAGCATAGCTATGGAAAGGAATAAAATCAGACAAAATGGGAAAGTGCTTAACTGGGCTAACTATGAAGGGATGAGGCAGGAACTAGCGAGAGTAAATTGGAAACAGATGTTCAAAGGTGAAAGAACAGAAGTAATGTGGAGGAAGCTTAGGGACCATGTGCTGTGTTCAGGATAGGTTTGTCCCACTGAGACAAGTAAAAAAAAGTAGTAGGAAAAGGGAACCATGGCTGACAAAACATGTGAGGCAACTTGTCAAGAGGAAAAAGGAAGCATATGTTAGATATAAGAAGCAGGAAGCAGGAGAGGCTCATGAGAAATATAGGGTAACCAGGAAGGAGCTTAAGAAAGGACTTAGGAGAGCTCGAAGGGGGCATGAGAAGTCCTTGGCATGTAGGATTAAGGAGAACCCCAAGGTGTTCTATGCATATGTGAAGAACAGAAGGAAAACGAGGATGAAGGTGGTGCTGCTAAAGGATAAAGAAGGCAACATGTGCCTGGAGGTGGAGGAGGTTGGGGAGGTCCTAAATGAATACTTTGCTTCATTATTCACAAGTGAAAAGGACCTTGATCAGGGTGAGGTTGAAATAGAACAGGCCTGTGAGCTGGACAATGTGGAGATTAAGGAAGAAGAAGTGTTGGATCTTCTTGAAAAGATCAAGATTGATGTCTCCAGGGCTGGACGTGATATACCCCAGGTTGCTGTGGAAAGTGAGAGAAGAGATCGCTGGAGCAGTAGCTATGATCTTTGAATCCTCTTTGGCTGCAGCAGAGGTGCCAGAGGATTGGAGAATGGCAAATGTAGTTCCCTTGTTTAAAAAAGGTAATAGGGAGAATCCTGGGAACTATAGACCAGTAAGTCTTACGCTGGTGGTCTGCAAACTATTGGAAAGGATTCTTAAGAATAGGATCTATGAGCATTTGGAGAAGTACAGTCTACTCAAGGATAGTCAACATGGCTTTGTGAAGGGAAGGTTGTGCCTCACGAGCCTGATTGAGTTTTTTGAAGAGGTAACAAAAGAAATTGATGAGGGTAGGGCAGTGGATGTGGTCCAAATGGACTTTAGCAAGGCATTTGTCAAGGTCCCTCATGAGAGACTCATCCAGAAAGTCATGAGGCATGGGATCAGTGGAACCTTGGCTATTTGGTTAAAAAATTGGCTTACAGGAAGAAAGCAGAGGGTAATAGTGGAAGGAAAGTATTCTGCCTGGAGGTCGGTGGCTAGTGGAGTGCTGCAAGGATCTGTCCTGGGACCCCTGCTCTTGGTGATTTTCATATCTGGATGAAAGATAAGACCTGGATGTAGAGGCGGAAGGATGGGTGAGTAAGTTTGCGGATGACACGAAGATTGGAGGAGTTGTGGATGGAGCTGTAGGTTGTCGAAGGTTACAAGAAGATATAGACAGGCTGCAGTGTTGGGCATAAAAATGGCAGATGGAGTTCAATCCGGACAAGTGTGAGGTGATGTATTTTGGAAGGACAAACCAGAAGGCTGAGTACAGGGTTAATGGTTGGTTACTTAAGAGTGTGGATGAACAGAAGGACCTTGGGGTTCAAATCCATACATCCCTCAAGGTTGCTGCACAGGTTGATAGGATAGTTAAGAAAGCCTACGGGATGCTAGGCTTCATTAATAGGGTGATTGAGTTCAAGAGTAGAGAGGTCATGTTGCAACTCTTCAGAGTATTGTGTTCAATTCTGGTCACCTCATTATAGGAAGGATGTGGAAGCTATGGAGAGGGTGCAGAGGAGATTTACCAGGATGTTTTTCTGGATTGGAAAACAAGTCTTATGAGGCAAAGTTAGCAGAGCTGGGACTTTTCTCTTTGGAGCGTAGGAGGATGAGAGGGGACTAGATAGAGGTCTACAAGATTATGAGAGGCATAGATAGTGTGGATAGCCAGTACCTGTTTCCCAGGGCATGAATAGCAAATGCCAGAGGGCATGTGTACAAAGCTAAGGGAGGGAAGTTTAGGGGAGATATCAGGGGTAAGTTTTTTTACACAGTAGGTTGTGGGTGCCTGGAATGACTTCACAGGGATGGTGGTGGAGACTAAAACATTAGGGGTATTTAAGAGCTTCCTGGACAGGCACATGGATGAAAGAAAAATAGAGGGTTACGGGGTAGTGTGGGTTTAGTACTTTTTTTAAAGGATTATATGGGTCGGCACAACATGGAGGGCTGAAGGGCCTGTACTGTGCTGTAGTATTCTAGTGTCTAGTGTCTAGATGTTGTTCCCTTATTCAAGAAAGGGAGTAGAGATAGCTCAGGAAATTATAGACCAGTGAGTCTTACTTCAGTGGTTGGTAAGTTGATGGAAAAGATCCTGAGAGGCAGGATTTATGAACATTTGAATAGGCATAATATGATTAGGAATAGTCAGCATGGTTCTGTCAAAGGCAGGTTGTGTCTTACGAGCCTGATTGAGTGTTTTGTGGATGTGACTAAACACATTGAGGAATGTTGAGCAGTAGATGTAGTGTATATGGATTTCAGCAAGGTATTTGATAAGGTACCCCATGCAAGGCTTATTGAGAAAGTAAGCAGGCATGGGACCCAAGGGGACACTGCTTTGCGGATCCAGAATGAGCTTGCCCATACAAGGCAAAGTGCATTTGTAGATGGGTCTTTTCTGCATGGAGGTTGGTGACCAGTGGTTTTCTGGGACCCCCTGCTCTTTGCAATTTTTATAAAAGACCTGTTTGAGGAAGTGGAGGGATAGGTTAGTAAATTTGCTGATGACTCAAAGGTTGGGGTTGCTGTGGATAGTGTGGAGGGCTGTCAGAGGTTTCAGCGGGACATTGACAGGATGCAAAACTGCCTGAGAAGTGGCAGATGGAGTTCAACCCAGATAAGTGTGAAGTGGTTCATTTTGGTAGGTCAAATATGATGGTAGAATATAGTATTAATGGTAAGACCATTAGCAGTGTAGAGGACCAGAGGGATCTTGGGGTTCATGTTCATAGGGCAGTGAAAGCTGCTGTACAGGTTGGCAGTGTTATCAAGAACAGGTCAACGGCAGATGTCATCTCACTGGCACTACATTCCTCCTTAGAACACCTGGAGAATAAAGACGCATATGTAAGGCTCCTTTTCATCGACTACAGCTCTGCCTTTAATACCATCATTCCAAATAAACTGATTCCTAGCTCCGGAACCTGGGTTTTAGCACATAGATCTGCATCTGGATCTTCAACTTCCTCACAGACAGGACCCAGGCTGTAAAAATAGGGGACGAGCTCTCCTCTACAATCACTCTGAGCACCGGTGCCCCACAAGGCTGTGTACTCAGCCCCCTGCTGTACTCACTGTACACCCATGATTGTGTAGCCAAGTTTCTATCGAACTCAATATATAAGTTTGCTGATGACACCACAATTGTAGGCTGTATCTTGGGTAATGATGAGTCTGAGTATAGAGAGGAAATTAAGAACCTGGTGGCATGATGCGAAGACAATAACCTATCCCTCAATGTCAGCAAGACGAAGGAATTGGTTGTTGACTTCAGAAGTAGTAGCAGACCGCACAACCCCATCTACATCGGTGGTGCGCAGGTGGAACAGGTCAAAAACTTTAAGTTCCTCGGGGTGAATATAACAAATGACCTGACTTGGTCTAACCAAGCAGAGTCCACTGCCAAGAAGGCCCACCAGCACCTTCACTTCCTGAGAAAGCTGAAGACATTTGGCCTGTCCCTTAAAACCCTCACCAATTTTTATAGGTGCACCGTAGAAAGCATCCTTCTCGGGTGCATCACAACCTGGTATGGATGTTGTCCTGTCCAAGACTGGAAGAAGCTGCAGAAGATCGTGAACATAGCCCAGCACGTCACACAAACCAATCTTCCATCCTTGGAACAACACACACAAATGCTGGTTGAATGCAGCAGGCCAGGCAGCATCTATAAGGAGAAGCACTGTCGATGTTTCGGGCCGAGACCCTTCATCAGGACTCATGTTTGCTCATGTTTGCTCTTCCATCCTTGGACTCACTTTACACCACACGCTGTCGGAGCAGTGCTGCCAGGATAATCAAGGACAAGACCCACCCAGCCAACACACTTTTTGTCCCACTTCCCTCCGGGAGAAGGTTCAAGAGCATGAAGATTCGTACGGCCAGATTTGGGAACAGCTTCTTTCCAACTGTGATAAGACTGCTGAACAGATCCTGAACCGGATCTGGGCTGTACCTTCCAAATATCCAGACCTGACTTGCACTACCATACTTTCCCTTTTCTATTTTCTAATTATGATTTATAATTTAAATTTTTATTATATTTACTTCGATTTGTACTTCAGGGAGCGCAAAGCACAGAAACAAATATCACTGTGATGATTGTATGCTCTAGTATCAATTTTTTGGTGACAATAAAGTAAAAGTAAAAAAGAAGGCATACAATGTGTTAGCCTTTATCAATTGTGGGATTAAGTTCAAGAGCCATGAAAGATTGTTATAGCTATATAAGACCTTAGTTAGACCCCACTTGGAATACTGTGATCAGTTCTGGTCACCTCACTACAGAAAGGATGTGGAAATTATAGAAAGGGTGCAGAGGAGATTTACAAGGATGTTGCCTGGATTGGAGAGCATGCCTTATGAGAATAGGTTGTGTGAACTTGGCCTTTTCTCCTTGGAGCTTCGGAGGATGAGAAGTGACCTGATAGAGGTATATAAGATGGTGGGAGGCATTGACCATGTGGATAGTCAGAGGCTTTCTCCCGGGGATGAAATGGCTAACGTGAGGGGGCATTGTTTTAGGGGGCTCAGAAGTAGGTACAAAGGGGATATCGGAGGTAAGTTTTTCACACAGAGAGTAGTGAGTGCATGGAATGCACTCATTGCCAGCGACGGTGGTAGAGATGGATACAATAATATGGTCTTTTAAGAAATTCTTAGATATATGGAGCTTAGAAAAAACAGAGGGGTATGTGATACGGAAATTCTAGGCTGCTTCTAGAGTAGGTTACATGGTCAGCACAACATTGTGAGCCAAAGTGCCTGTAATGCACTGTAGAATTTTATGTTCTATGTTCTATGTTCTCAACCCCACATTTTGACTTCTATTTGGTGGCCTATATATGATTTCCATAATATTTATTTTTACCCTTGCAATTTCTTAACTCCACCCACAAATATTCAGCATTTGCAGACCCCATGTCACCTTTTTCTGAAGATTTAGTTCTCTTACCAACAGAGCCACACCATAGCCTATGCCTTCCTGCCTATCCTTTTGATACAAAATATATCCTTTGATGTTAAGCTCCCGACTATGGCATTCTTGCAGCCATGACTCAATGATGCCCACAACATCATACTGACCAACCTCTAATTGTGCCACAAGCTTGCCTACCTTATTCCGGATGCTATGAACAATTAAATACAGCAACTTGAGTCCTGCATTCTTTGTCATTTTGAATTTTTCCTCTGTGGTACAACTTATCTCCCTGCTCTGTCTGCACTTGTATCCAATCATTGGCTTGTCCTTCCTTATATTCATGTCACATCCATCATCTACTTGTAAACCTGTTGGCTCATCCTCAGCTCTGTCATACTGGTTCCCACCCCCCCCCCCCACCGCCATATTAGTTTAAACCACTCCCAACAGTTCTAATAAATCTGCCCACAAGAATATTTGTCCCCCTCAGATTCAAGTGCAACCTATCCATTTTGTACAGGACACATCTGCTCCGGAAGAGGTCCCAATTGTCCAGAAATCTGAATACCCTCTGCTCCAATTCTTAAACCATGGATTTATTTGCCAGTTTATTTTATTCCTATCCTCACTGTTGCATAGCACAGGCAACAATCCCAAGGTTACTATTTTGAGGTCCTGCTTCTCAGCCTTCTCCCTATCCCTCTGTATTTCTTTTTTCAAGACCCCTCCCTTTTTCCTCCTGTGTCACTGATACCAATATGTACCACGACTTCTGGCTTCTCACTCTCCCTTTTTAGGATATTGTGGACGCATCCAAAAACATCATGGACCCTGGCATCTAGGAGGCAAACTAACACCTGTGTTTCCTTTTCTCGTCCACGGTATTGCCTATCTGTCCCCCTGATTATAGAGTGTATTATTACTGCTGCCATCCCCTTCATTTCCCTACACTTCAGAGCCACAGGACCAGACTCAGAGCCAGAGTCACAGCCACTGTTGCTTCCCTCAGGCAGGTCATCTTTCAGAGTACTTATTGTTGAGGGGAATGACCACAAGGGCACTCTCCACTATCTGATGTTCTCCCTTCCCTCTCCTGACAGTCACCCATTCTTCTTCTTTCTTCTGCAGCTTTAAGAAACATAAGAAATAGGAGCAGGAGTAAGCATCTGGCCCATCCAGCCTGCTCTGCCGTTAATAAGATCATGATTGGGAAGATGTTGGAGTTGATTGTTAAGGATGAGGTTTCAGGGTAATTCAAGGCACATGGTAAAATAAGTCATAGTTAGCATAGTTTTTTTAAAAAAAAATTAGACCATAAAACAAAGGAGCAGAAGTTGGCCATTCGGCCCATTGAGTCTGCTCCGCCATTTCATCATGAGCTAATCCAATCTCCCCTTTAGTCCCATTCCCCCGCCTTCTCACCATAACCTTTGATGCCCTGACTACTCAGATACCTATCAATCTCTGCCTTAAATACACCCAATGACTTGGCCTCCACTCCGTGGCAACAAATTCCACAGATTCACCACCCTCTGGCTAAAAAATTTTTTTCGCATCTCTGTTCTGAATGGGCACCCTGCAATCCTCAAGTCATGTCCTCTCGTACTAGACTCCCCCACCATGGGAAACAACTTTGCCATATCCACTCTGTCCATGCCTTACAACATTTGAAATGTTTCTATGAGGTCCCCTCTCATTCTTCTAAACTCCAAGGAGTACAGTCCAA
Source organism: Hemitrygon akajei (assembly GCF_048418815.1). Classification (NCBI taxonomy): domain Eukaryota; kingdom Metazoa; phylum Chordata; class Chondrichthyes; order Myliobatiformes; family Dasyatidae; genus Hemitrygon; species Hemitrygon akajei. The sequence goes on along the minus strand of NC_133132.1, from coordinate 178,617,972 downwards.
GAGTGGTCAAACGTTCCTCATATGGTAACCCTCTCATTCCCGGAATCATTCTAGTGAATCTTCTCTGAACCCTCTCCAATGTCAGCACATCCTTTCTTAAATAAGGAACCCAAAACTGCACACAGTACTCCAAGTGAGGTCTTACCAGTGCCTTATAGAGCATCAACATCACATCCCTGCTCCTATACTCTATTCCTCTAGAAATGAATGCCAACATTGCATTCACCTTCTTCACCACCGACTCAACCTGGAAGTTAACCTTAATGCACGAGGACTCCCAAGTCCCGTTGCATCTCAGAACTTTGAATTCTCTCCCAATTTAAATAATAGTCTGCCCGTTTATTTCTTCTATCAAAGTGCATGACCATACACTTTCCGACATTGTAATTCATTTGTCACTTCTTTGCCCATTCTCCCAATCTATCCAAGTCTCTCTGCAGACTGTCTGTTTCCTGAGCACTACCAGCCCCTCTACCTATTTTTGTATCATCAGCAAACTTAGCCACAAAACCATCTATTCCATAATCCAATCATTGATATACTACGTAAAAAGAAGCGGCCCCAACACGGACTCTTGTGGAACACCACTGGAAACCAGCAGCCAACCAGAATGGGATCCCTTTATTCCCACTCTCTGTTTCCTGCCAATCAACCAATGCTCTATCCATGTATGTAACTTCCCCGTAATTCCATGGGCTCTTATCTTGTTTAGCAGCCTCATGTGCGGCACCTTGTCAAAGGCCTTCTGAAAATCCAAATACACAACATCCACTGCATCTCCCCTGTCTAGCCTACTTGTAATTTCCTCAAAAAATTGCAATAGGTTTGTCAGGCAGGAGTTTCCTTTAAGGAAACTATGCTGAGTTCTGCCCATCTTGTCATATACCTCCAGGTACTCCGTAACCTCATCCTTGACAACCGACTCCAACAACTTCCCAACCACTGATGTCAGGCTAACAGGTCTATAATTTCCTTTTTGCTTCCTTGCCCCCTTCTTAAATAGCGGAGTGACATTTGCAATCTCCGGAACCAGGCCAGAATCTATCGGCTTTTGAAAGATCATAGCTAATGCCTCCGCAATCTCCACTGCTACTTCCTTCAGAACACGAGGGTGCATTCCATCTGGTCCAGGAGATTTATCTACCCTTAGACTATTCAGCTTCCTGAGTACTTTCTCTGTCGTAATTGTGACTGTGCATATTTCTCTTCCCTGACACCCTTGAATGTCCAGTATTTTGCTGATGTCTTCCTCAGTGAAGACTGATGCAAAATAATCGTTCAGTTTCTCCGCCATCTCCTTATCTCCCATTACGATTTCTCTAGCAACATTTTCTTACGGTCCTATATCTACTCTCACCTGTCTTCTACTCTTTATATACTTGAAAAAGCTTTTAGTATCCTCTGATATTATTTGCTAGCTTCCTTTTATAGTTCATCTTTTCCCTTTTAATCACCTTCTTAGTTTCCTTTTGTAACCATATAACCATATAACAATCACAGCACGGAAACAGGCCATTCCGGCCCTCCTAGTCCATGCCTCTTAATCTCACCTAGTCCCACCTACCCGCACTCAGAACATAACCCTCCACTCCTTTCCTGTCCATATACCTATCCAATTTTACCTTAAATGACACAACTGAACTGGCCTCTACTACTTCTACAGGAAGCTCATTCCACACAGCTATCACTCTCTGAGTAAAGAAATACCCCCTCATGTTTCCCTTAAACTTTTGCCCCCTAACTCTCAAAACATGTCCTCTCGTTTGAATCTCCCCTACTCTCAATGGAAACAGCCTATTCACGTCAACTCTATCTATCCCTCTCAACATTTTAAATACCTCGATCAAATCCCCCCTCAACCTTCTACGCTCCAATGAATAGAGACCTAACTTGTTCAACCTTTCTCTGTAACTTAAGTGCTGAAACCCAGGTAACATCCTAGTAAATCGTCTCTGCACTCTCTCTAATTTATTGATATCTTTCCTATAATTCGGTGACCAGAACTGTACACAATATTCCAAATTTGGCCTTACCAATGCCTTGTACAATTTTAACATTACATCCCAACTTCTGTACTCAATGCTCTGATTTATAAAGGCCAGCATTCCAAAAGCCTTCTTCACCACCCTATCTACATGAGACTCCACCTTCAGGGAACTATGCACTGTTATTCCTAGATCTCTCTGTTCCACTGCATTCCTCAATGCCCTACCATTTACCCTGTATGTTCTATTTGGATTATTCCTGCCAAAATGTAGAACCTCACACTTCTCAGCATTAAACTCCATCTGCCAACGTTCAGCCCATTCTTCTAACTGGCATAAATCTCCCTGCAAGCTTTGAAAACCCACCTCATTATCCACAACACCTCCTACCTTAGTATCATCGGCATACTTACTTATCCAATTTACCACCCCATCATCCAGATCATTTATGTATATTACAAACAACATTGGGCCCAAAACAGATCCCTGAGGCACCCCGCTAGTCACCGGCCTCCATCCCGATAAACAATTATCCACCACTACTCTCTGGCATCTCCCATCTAGCCACTGTTGAATCCATTTTATTACTCCAGCATTAATACCTAACGACTGAACCTTCCTAACTAACCTTCCATGTGGAACTTTGTCAAAGTCCTTGCTGAAGTCCATATAGACTACACCCACTGCGTACACCCTCGTCAACATTCCTCGTAACTTCTTCAAAAAATTCAATAATGTAAGCTTTTAAAAACTTCCCAATCCTCTGTCTTCCCACTAATTTTTGCTTCCTTGTATGCCCTCTGCTTTGCTTTTACTTTGGCTTTGACTTCTCTTGTCAGCCACAGTTACATTCTTTTTCTTTGGAATATATCTGTCTTGCACCTTCCTCACTTCTCGCATAAACTCCAGCCACTGCTGCTCTGCCATCCTTCCCACTAGTGTCCCTTTCCAGTCAACCTTGGCCAGTTCCTCTCTCATGTCACTGTAATTTCCTTTACTCCATTGAAATACCGACACATCGGATTTTGGCTTCTCTTTCTCAAATTTCACAGTGAACTCAAGCATGTTGTGATTACTGCCTCCTAAGGGTTCCTTCACTTCCATCTCTCTAATCACCTCTGGTTCATTACACAATACCCAATCCAGTACACCCGATCCCCTAGTGGGCTCAACAACAAGCTGTTCTAAACAGCCAGCCCGTAGACATTCTACAAATTCTCTCTTGAGATCCAGTGCCGGCCTGATTTTCCCAATCCACTCGCATGTTAAAATCCCCTATAATTATCAAAACACTGCCCTTCTGGGAAGCCTTTCTATTTCCTGTTGTAATTTGTAGTCCACATCGCTGCAGCTGTTTGGAGCCCTGTAGATAACTGCCATCAGGGTCCTTTTACCCCTGCGATTTCTAAGCTCAACCCATAAAGATTCTGTACCTTCTGATCCTATGTCAACTCTTTCTAATGATTTAATATCATTTCTTACCATTAAAGCCACGCCACCCCCTCTACCTACCTGCCTATCCTTCCGATACACCATGTATCCTTGGACGTTCAGCTCCCAGAGACATGCGTCCTTTAGCCACGTCTCAGTGATGGCCACAACATCATAACTGCTAATCTGTAACTGTACAACAAGATCATCCACCTTGTTCCTTATGCTGCGCGCATTTAAGTATAACACCTCAAGTCCAGTATTTGGTACTTTTTGCATTGATTGCACTGAAACTCATCCCAATGGCTGCAAATTTGCTCCATCACCTGCCTGTCCTTCCTGACATCCTTACTGCTCACTACCTTAGATCTATTTCTGTTTTCCCTCTCCTCCACTCCACCATTCTGGTTCCTATTGCCCTGCCAAATTAGTTTAAACCCTCCCTAACAGACTCTATTTAATCTTCCTGCCAAGATATTGGTCGCCCTAGGATTCAAGTGTAACCCATCCTTTTTGTACAGGTCACACCTGCCCCAAAAGAGGTCCCAATGATCCAGAAACTTGAATCCCTGCCCCCTGCTCCAATCCCTCAGCCACGCATTTATCCTCCACCTCATTCCATTCCAACTCTCACTGCCGCGTGGCACAGGCAGTAATCCTGAAATTACTACCTTTGTGGTCCTTCTTCTCAACTGCCTTCCTAACTCCCTATATTCTCCTTTCAGGACCTCTTCCCTTTCCCTACCTATGTCATTGGTACCTATATGTACCACGACCTCTGGCTCCTCACCCTCCCACTTCAGGATATCTTGGACACGATCAGAAACATCCCAAACCCTGGCACCAGGGAGGCAAACTACCATCCGGGTCTCCTGATCACGTCCACAGAATCACCTATCTGACCCCCTAATATCGAGTCCCCTATTACCACTGCCTTCCTCTTCCTTTCCCTACCCTTCTGAGCTACAGGGCTGGACTCTGTGCCAGAGTCACGGCCACTGTTGCTTCCCCCGGGTAGGCTGTCCCCCCCAGCAGTACTCAAACAGGAGTACTTATTGTCAAGGGGTACAGCCACTGAGGTACTCTCTTGTACCTGACTCTTCCCCTTCCCCCTCCTAACCGTGACCCACCTGTCTGCCTCCCGTGGTCCCGGTGTGACCACCTTCCTGTAACTCCCCTCTATCAACTCCTCACTGTCCCTGACCAGATGAAGGTCATCGAGCTGCAGCTCCAGTTTCCTAACACAGTCCCTTAGGAGCTGCAGCTCGGTGCATCTGGCGCAGATGTGGACATCCGGGAGGCTAGGAGATTCCAGGACCTCCCACATCCGACACCGAGAACAACAAGCTGCCCTGACACTCATACTTCCCCTTTCCTCACAACAGGAAAAACTGAAACCTAAATCTACCTTGCCTTGCCCGCTTCCGCCTAAACCCGTTGAGCCAGAGCCCTTAAGCTTTCACTTTGCTCCCGGCTCACTCCACTGCCCGCTGCTTAAGGCTGTATCCTTTTTAAATCTTCCCCGCTTCACTGCCGGACGTCACACGCCTGCGCAGTCCCACCTCTCTTAACTCCAATGAGAATAAGAAAAAGTCAACATGGCTCCCGCCACACTCCCGTTCTGATCCTCTGACTTCCTTCTTCAAACGAAAAAAAAAGATTTTCCTTAAGAGAAAATCTTGCCTGACAAATCCCTTGGAATTCTTTGAAAAAATAACAAGCAGTATAGACTATTTTCTAAATAGAGAGAAAATACAAAAACACCAAGGTGCAAAGGGACTTGGGAGTCCTTGGGCAGCAATCCTTAAAGCTTAATTTGCAGGTTGAGTCTGTGGAGAGGAAGGCAATTGCAATATTATCATTCATTTCAAGAGAACTGTAATATAAAAGAAAGATTGTAATGCTAAGACTTTATAAAGCACTGGTGAGGCCTTATTTGGAGTATTCTGAGCAGTTTTGGGCCCCTTAGTAAGGATGTGCTGAAACTGGAAAGAGTTCAAAGAAGATTCACAAAGATAATTCCCTTTTCTTTGAGAAAACCATGCTGTCTATGGCCTATTTTATAATGTGCCTCCAAATACCCTGAGACCTCATCCTTAATAATCAACTCCAACTTCTTCCCAACCACTGAGGTCTTCAGTTCCCTACCTTTCTGAGCTACAGGGGCAGACTCAGTGCCAGAGGCACACTCACTGTTGCTTCTTGCATGTAGGTCATCTACCCCCCAACAGTACTCAAAATGGAATACTTAACGTTGAAGGGGATGGTCGCAGGGGCGCTCTCCACTATCTGATGTCTTCCCTTCCCTCTCCTGACAGTCACCCATTTATCTGTCTCCTGCAGCTCCTGTCTATCACTGTTTTACGTTCCCTAGCAAACTCAATGTCATTGAGCTGCAGGTCCAGTTCCCTAAGGAGCTCCATATCAATGCACGGTGCAGATGTGGCCATCGGGGAGGCTGGGAGTCTCCTGGAAAACATCTGACACCCAGAGCAGCAAACTGGCTCTGCATATATACCCCCTAGAGTTGTGGCTATTACAGAGACTTGGATGACTCAGGGGCAGGAATGGCTGCTGAGTGTGCCAGGCTTTAGATGTTCCAAAAAGAACAGAGTGGGAGGCAAAAGGGGTTGGGTGTGGTGCTAATTAGGGGTAGTGTCATGGCTGCAGAAAAGGAGGAAGTCATGGATGGACAGTCTACTGAGTCAGTGTGGGTGGAAGTCAGAAACAGGAAAGGGGCATTAACTCTACTGGTTTTTGTTTATAGAGCTCCCCAATAGTAATAGAGACATCGAGGAGCAGATAGGGAGGCAGATTCTGGAATAGTGCAATAATAATAGGTTTGTTGTGATGGGTGATTTTAACTTTCCTAATAATGTTTGGCATCTCCTTAGAGCAAGGGGTTTAGATGGGGTGAAGTTTGTTAGTGTGCTCCTCTCCATAGATGCTGCCTGATCTGTTGAGTTCCTTCAGCATTTTGTGTGTGCGTTACTCATTTTGAAATGTTATGTTTTCCATAAAGTAAGAACTGAAAGAAAAATATTTTGCTCTACAATCTACAGAAGTATAAGCTGTTTGACCTTTTCTTATTCATTGTTTTCCATGTTTTGTAGAAAATGTATATAAAAATAAAGAAAATAAGGATTAAGCTTTACTTGTCACTTGTATGTTAAAACATTCAGTGACATGAGTAGTTTGCGTCAAATCAAATCAACCAGAATTGTGCTGGGCTGCTGTAAGTGTCACCATACTTCAGGTGCCAACAATACAAGTCCACAGCTTGCTAACCCTAACCCTTATGCACATCTTTGGACTCTATAAGGAAACCGGAGCACCCAGAGGAAACTGTCATGGAAGATTGTAAAACCTTCTTAAAGACTGCAGTGGAAATTGAATCCTGATCTTACAGCTGGGTTCACCGCTGTGTTACCGTGTCACCCTCAACATCAACATCCTGAAAGGAAATTAGAGAGCTATGCAGAACTACGGAATATTTCTTTTTTCACAGCAGTTAACAGGATAAAGTGCCTTTAAAAACAACGGCATTATCAAAGGATTTCAAAGAGAAGCTATCATTTGGAGGGATGTTTGAGAAACAAAATGTAGGCATTAAATAAAAAAAGAATGAGTACAAATTATTGCAAATTATTGGTAACTGGATTTTAAAGTAAACTAGATTCTTTTTAAACAAGATTTGTCAGTGATGGATTTTGTAGCATTCTGAGAACTAGAGGGTAAACATATCATTTACTCTAAAATTAACATTTTGTTCATAAACAGAATTCAGAGGGAAAAATGGTCTTGACAGCAGACTTAGCATGAGTGACAAAACTGTGCTGTGTCAGACTAGCATATCGAAAGATGTCAACAAAAGCCTGAAGCAGATTTCACCAAAGTGTGCCTTGCATATCATAGCAATTTTCCTAACCAATCAAAAACCAAAGACAAATTCCACTGCACCCACTGCCTTCATTAATCATGTCAATTAAGGCCCCAGTATATAGTCCTGTGAAAGAAAGTTGGCTGAGCATCCTCATGTATTGGTTTCCAAACATTAATGAGGCCTTTGTAATGAGCTGGCTAGGGCAGGCATGGCTGATTACTGGCAGTTCATCCCCCTTGCTTGACAGTGGGTTGGGAATTTGCAGCTGGCAGATGCTGGCTCTGTTTAATAACAAGGATGGCAGTGAGGATGCATGAATAAGCGGACAGAGGCTGTCTGTTTCCTGGGCCAATTATTTCTTTCAGACCCTGTGCTGCATGTCTTAACCCCGAAATGGAACAATGGTTGGATTTCACGCACAGAGCCGGTATGAGTATCACAATTATATTTGTTTGACTGGTTAGGGGGAGTTGGTGGTATGAACACATTAAAACACAAGAGCACAGAAATCCATTTGCAAAAATACTGCTTTTTGCTCAGTGCTATGCAATAGAAAATCCATTTTTTACTAGAATGTAACATGTTGAAAGCCATTTTGATTGTGTTCTGCATCATTCTGTAAATTTGAGGGTGCATTTTCTGGACCCAGTCACTCTGCATCCCTGGATTCCATGTCAGGGTACTTAAAATGTCATCATTTTCACTGCAAAACTCGTTTTGCCTCATTGCAGAAGGACCTGGACAACACATACCCTTGAATTTTTAGGACTACCTCGTGTTAAGCCTAGAGTTGGGTGAGCAGTGGACACTTCCTCCAAGTATTGCACTGACTTCCCAGCATCACACTTCCCCATCCAGGAATGCCGATATCCCAACTCCTTCATCCCCCTCTGTAACATGTGGTAATGCAGCAGTTACTGAGATGGTATTGCAGCTTGGGGCATCGGAATTCAGAGTTTATTTCCAGCATCCTCTGTAAAGAGTCTGTACGACTTTCCCGTGAATGCATTGGCTTTCTCTGGGGTGCTCGGGTTTCCTCCTGCAGTGCAAAAGCATACCAGTTAGTAAGCTGGTCATTGTAAATTATCCTGTGATTAGGCTAAGTTTAAATGGTCTAATTCTGCTCTTATGTCTTGTGGTTGCTGGGTAGTGCGGTTTGTCAGGTTGGAAGGGAAAACAAGAAAACAAATAAGTAACACACTTCATTCTTGTCTCTCCTGATCAGATTCAGATTCATTTATTTATCATATGTAGATTGAAACATAGTGAAATTTGTCGCTTATGTTAACAAAAATCATAACCAAGGGATGTGCTGGGACAGCCCACAAGCGTCACTGCACATTCCAGCACCAACACAACATGTCCACAATGCTCGGCAGAACAACAGAAGCAGCAGCAACAACAACAGTGACAGAACAACAGCAAAACAAGCCTCTTACCTCCCTACCACCCACGCACCCTCTCGGGCACACAGACTGTCCTCCAAACCCAGGACAGACTGGCTCCAGGCCTTCGCACATTCATCCTCCAGTGGACTCACAGTCTTACAGACGTTGGGCTCCTACTTCCCCATCGATCCTACCCACTCAGTCTTTTAAGCTTCAAATTTCAAAGTTACATTTACTACCAGAGTACATAGATGTAACCGCATACAACGCTGAGGTTCTTTTTCCTGTTGGCAACTCTATAGAAAAGTAATTATAAACAGGATCAATGAACAACAAACTGTGCAAATGCAAATGTGAATAAATATAATCGGTCAAGGTATCAATAAATAAATAGCAATAAATAACAAATATGAAATAATAAGACAAGGAGTCCTTAAAGTGAGACCATTGGTTGTGGGAACACCATAAATAGGATGAGTGTAGTTATCACTTTTGTTCAAGAGCCTGATAGTTGAGGAGTAGTAACCGTTCTTGAACTTGTTGGTGCAAGTCCTGAGACACTTGTACCTTCTACCTGATGGCAACAGTGACAAAGGCGCATGGCCTGGGTGGTGAGGATTTTTGATGATGGATGCTGCTTTTCTATAGCAACTGTTCATGTAGATGTGCTCAAAAGTTGGGAGAGTTCCACCCGTGATATACTGGGCTGAACCCATTGACTTTTATTGGATTTTCCACATAAAAGCATTGATGTTCCCATACTAGGCCATAATGCAGCCAGTCAGAATACTTTCACCACACATCTATAGAAGTTTGACAAAGTTTTTGATGACTTGCCAAATCTTCACAGACCCCTGACGAAGTAGAGAAACTATTGTGCTTACTTTGCAATTATATTTATATGATAGGTGCAGAACAGATCTTCTGAGATGGTAACACCCAGGAGTTTGAAGTTATTGACCCTCTCCACCTTTAATCCTCCAATGGGTTCTTCCAGTCATCCCCACTCCCCTGCTTTCACCCCATACCCTTTGATGCCCTAATTAATCAAGAACCTATCTATCTCTGCCTTAAATTTACCCAATGTCTTGGCCTCCTCAGCCACTCATGGCAACAAATTCCACAGATTTACCACCCTCTGACTAAAGTAATTTCTCTGCATCTCAGATCTAAAAGGATGTCCTTCAATCCTGAAGTTGTGTCCTCTTATCCTAGAATTCCCTACCATGGGAAATAAATTTGCCACATCTAATATGTTTAGGCCCTTCAACATTCGGAATGTTTCTATGTGATCCCCCCTCATTCTCCGGAACTCCAGGGAATGCAGCCCAAGGGCTACCATTCATTCCTCATACGGTAACCCTTTCATTCCTGGAAACATTCTCGTGAATCTTCTCTGTACCTTCTCCAATGTCAGTATATCCTTTCTAAAATAAGGAGCTTAAAACTGCACACAATACTCCAAGAGTGGTCTCACGAGTGCCTTATAGAGACACAACATCATATCCCTGCTCTTATATTCTACACCTCTAGAAATGAAAGCCAACATTTCATTTGCTTTTTCACAACCGATTCAAGCTGCAGGTTAATCTTTAGAGTATCTTGCACAAGGACTCCCAAGTCCCTTTGGATCTCTGCACTTTGAATTCTCTCCCCAGCTAAATAATAGTCTACCCATTTATTTCTTCCACCAAAGGGCACGACCATACACTTTCCCACATTGTATTTCATTTGTCACTTTGCCCATTCCCCTAAACTATCTAAGTCTCTCTGCAGGCTCTCTGTTTCCTCAACACCTATCTTTGTATCATTGACAAATTTTGCTACAAATCCATTAACACCATAGTCCTAATCATTGGCGTACATCGTAAAAAGCTGCGGTCCCAACAGTGACCCTTGTGGAACTCCATTAGTAACCAGCAGCCAGCCAGAATACAATTCCTTTATGCCTACTCTCTGTTTTCTGCCAACCAGCCAATACTCCAACCATGCTAGTAACTTTCCTGTAATTCCATGGGCCCTTATCTTACTTAGAACATAGAACATATAATAGTACAGCACATTACAGGCTCTTCGGCTCACAATGTTGTGCCGACCCTGAAACCCTGCCTCCCATATAATGCCCCCACCTTAAATTCCTCCATATACCTGTCTAGTAGTCTCTTAAACTTCACTAGTGTATCTGCCTCCACCACTGACTCAGGCAGTGCATTCCACGCACCAACCACTCTCTGAGTGAAAAACCTTCCTCTAATATCCCCCTTGAACTTCCCTCCCCTTACCTTAAAGCCATGTCCTCTTGTACTGTGCAGTGGTGCCCTGGGGAAGAGGCACAGGCTGTCCACTCTATCTATTCCTCTTAATATCTTGTACACCTCTATCATTTCTCCTCTCATCCTCCTTCTCTCCAAAGAGTAAAGCCCTAGCTCCCTTAATCTCTGATCATAATCCATACTTTCTAAACCAGGCAGCATTCTGGTAAATCTCCCCTGTACCCTTTCCAATGCTTCCACATCCTTCCAATAGTGAGGTGACCAGAACTGGACACAGTACTCCAAGTGTGGCCTAACTAGAGTTTTATAGAGCTGCATCATTACATCGTGCCTCTTAAACTCTATCCCTCTACTTATGAAAGCTAACACCCCATAAGCTTTCTTAACTACCCTATCTACCTGTGAGGCAACTTTCAGGAATCTGTGGACATGTACCCCCAGATCCCTCTGCTCCTCCACACTACCAAGTATCCTGCCATTTACTTTGTACTCTGCCTTGGAGTTTGTCCTTCCAAAGTGTACCACCTCACACTTCTCCGGATTGAACTCCATCTGCCACTTCTCAGCCCACTTCTGCATCTTATCAGTGTCTCTCTGCAATCTTTGACAATCCTCTACACTATCTACAACACCACCAACCTTTGTGTTGTCTGCAAACTCACAAAGCCTCACGTCTTAATAAGCTGGTAAGGAAGGCGGGCTCTGTCGTGGGCAAAGTACTGGAGAGTTTAACATCGGTAGCTGAGCGAAGGGCGCTGAGTAGGCTACGGTCAATTATGGAAAACTCTGAACATCCTCTACATAGCACTATCCAGAGACAGATAAGCAGTTTCAGCGACAGGTTACTGTCGATGCAATGCTCCTCAGACAGGATGAAGAGGTCAATACTCCCCAATGCCATTAGGCTTTACAATTCAACCGCCAGGACTTAAGAACCTTTTAAAAGCTATTATTAATGCTTTTTGAGATAGTGATTTAGATGCATATCATATTTTTTACTGAGTTAAGTATTGTATGTAATTAGTTTTGCTACAACAAGTGTATGGGACATTGGAAAAAAGTTGAATTTCCCCATGGGGATGAATAAAGTATCTATCTATCTATCTAAACTTGCCAACCCACCCTTCTACCCCCACATCCAGGTCGTTAATAAAAATCACAAAAAGTAGAGGACCCAGAACAGATCCTTGTGGGACACCACTAGTCACAACCCTCCAATCTGAATGTACTCCCTCCACCACAACCCTCTGCCTTCTGCAGGCAAGCCAATTCTGAATCCACCTGGCCAAACTTCCCTGGATCCCATGCCTTCTGACTTTCTGAATAAGCCTATCATGTGGAACCTTGTCAAATGCCTTACTAAAATCCATGTAGATCACATCCACTGCACTACCCTCATCTATATGCCTGGTCACCTCCTCAAAGAACTCTATCAGGCTTGTTAGACATGATCTGCCCTTTACAAAGCCGTGCTGACTGTCCCTGATCAGACCATGATTCTCTAAATGCCCATAGATCCTATCTCTGAGAATCTTTTCCAACAGCTTTCCCACCATAGACGTAAGGCTCACTAGTCTATAATTACCCAGATTATCCCTACTACCTTTTTAGAACAAAGGGACAACATTAGCCATCCTCCAATCCTCCGGTACCATTCCCGTGGACAACGACAACATAAAGATCCTAGCCAGAGGCTCAGCAATCTCTTCCCTCGCCTCGTGGAGCAGCCTGTGGAATATTCCGTCAGGCCCTTGGGACTTATCTGTCCTAATGTATTTTAACAACTCCAACACCTGCTCTCCCTTAATATCAACATGCTCCAGAACATCAACCTCACTCATATTGTCCACACCGTCATCAAGTTCCCTCTCATTGGTGAATACCAAAGAGAAGTATTCATTGAGGACCTTGCTCACTTCCACAGCCTCCAGGCACATCTTCCCACCTTTATCTCTAATCAGTCCTACCTTCACTCCAGTCATCCTTTTGTTCTTCACATAAGTGAAGAATGCCTTGGGGTTTTCCCTTACCCTACTCACCAAGGCCTTCTCATGCCTCCTTCTTGCTCTTCTCAGCCCCTTCTTAAGATCCTCTCTTGCTACCCTATATTCCTCAATAGACCCATTTGATCCTTGTTTCCTAAACCTCATGTATGCTGCCTTCTTCCACCTGACTAGATTTTCCACTTCACTTGTCACCCATGGTTCCTTCACCCTACCATTCTTTATCTTCTTCACCAGGACAAATTTATCCCTAACATCCTGCAAGAAATCCTTAAACATCGATCACATGTCCATAGTACATTTCCCTGCAAAAACATCATCCCAATTCACACCTGCAACTACTAGCCTTATAGCCTCATAATTTGCCCTTCCCCAATTAAAAATTTTCCTGTCCTCTCTGATTCTATCCTTTTCCATGATAATGTTAAAGGCCAGGGAGCGGTGATCACTGTCCCCCAGATGCTCACCCACTGAGAGATCTGTGACCTGACCTGGTTCATTACTTAATACTAGATCTAGTATTCACATCACGTGGCTGAAGATCTAGTATTAAGATCACACGTGGCTGAAGACATGGTGCAGGAAGGAGGGCTTCGGATTTATAGATAATTAGGCAGTTTTCCAGGGAAGGTGGGACCTGTTCCGGCAGGACGGTTTACATCTGAACTGGAGGGGGACAAATATTCTTGAAGATAGGTTTGCTAGAGAGGCTCCAGTGGATTTAAACTAGATATGAGGGGGGAGGAGAACCAGAGTGTAGGAACAGATGTATGGGAGAAGGAAGAAAAAGAAGACAGTGAAGTTCTTTGTACTGTTTGAGATAAACGGAGAGGAAGAGGTGCAGAATTTCTTAAATGCATTTATTTTAATGCTAGGAGCATTGTAAGAAAGGTGGATGAGCTTAGAGCATGGATTGATACCTGGAAATATGATGTTGTAGCTATTAGTGAAACATGGTTGCAGGAGGGGTGTGATTGGCAACTAAATATTCCTGGATTTCGTTGCTTCAGGTGTGATAGAATTGGAGGGACAAGAGGGGGAGGTGTTGCATTGCTTGTCAGAGAAAATATTACAGCGATGCTCTGGCAGGATAGATTAGAGAGCTCGTCTAGGGAGACTATTTGGGTGGAATTGAGGAATGGGATAGGAGTAGTAACACTTATAGGGGTGTATTATAGATCACCTAATGGGGAGCGAGAATTGGAGGAACAAATTTGCAAGGAGATAGCAGATATTTGTAGTAAGCACAGGGTTGTGATTGTGAGAGATTTTAATTGGGATGGATGGTTTGGAGCTTGTAAAATGTGTGCAGGATTGTTTTTTGCAGCAATACATAGAGGTACCAACTAGAGAAGGCGCAGTGTTGGATCTCCTGTTAGGGAATGAAATAGGTCACATGATGGAGATATGTGTTGGGGAGCACTTCGGGTCCAGTCATCACAATGCAATTAGTTTAAGTATAATTATGGAGAAGGATAGGACTGGACCCCAGGGTTGAGATTTTTATTTGGAGAAAGGCTAACTTTGAGGAGATGCGAAAAGGATTTAGAAGAAGTGGATTGGGACAATTTGTTTTATGGGAAGGATGTAATAGAGAAATGGAGGTCATTTAAAGGTGAAATTTTGAGGGTACAGAATATTTATGTTCCTGTTAGGTTGAAATGAAAGGTTAAAAGTTTGAAAGAGCCATGGTTTTCAAGAGATATTGGAAACTTGGTTAGGAAAAAGAGAGATATCTACAATAAATATAGGCAGCATGGAGTAAATGAGGTGCTCAAGGAATATAAAGAATGTAAGAAGAATCTTAAGAAAGAAATTAGAAAAGCTAGAAGAAGATATGAGGTTGCTTTGGCAAGGAAGGTGAAAATAAATCTGAAGGGTTTCTACAGTTATAATAATAGCAAAAGGATAGTGAGGGATAAAATTGGTCCCTTAAAGAATCAGAGTGGACAGCTATGTGTGGAGCCGAAAGAGATGGGGGAGATTTTGAACAATTTCTTTTCTTCGGTATTCACTAAGGAGAAGGATATTGAATTGTGTAAGGTAAGGGAAACAAGTAGGAAAGTTATGGAAACTATGACAATTAAAGAGGAGGAAGTACTGGCGCTTTTAAGGAATATAAAATTGGATAAATCTCTGGGTCCTGACAGGATTTTCCTAGGACCTTGAGGGAGGTTAGTGTAGAAATAGCAGGGGCTCTGACAGAAATATTTCAAATGTCATTAGAAACGGGGATTGGCATATTGCTCATGTGATTCCATTGTTTAAAAAGGGCTCTAAGAGTAAACCTAGAAATTATAGGCCTGTCAGTTTGATGTCAGTGGTGGGTAAGTTAATGGAAGTTATTCTTAGAGATGGTATATATAATTATCTGGTTAGAGAGGGTCTGATTAGGAACAGTCAACATGGATTTGTGTGTGGAAAGTCATGTTTGACAAATCTTACTGAAGTTTTTTAAGAGGTTACGTGGAAAGTTGACGAGGGTAAAGCAGTGGATGTTGTTTATATGGACTTCAGTAAGGCCTTTGACAAGGTTCTGCACGGAAGGTTAGTTAGGAAGGTTCAATCGTTAGGTATTAATATTGAAGTAGTAAAATGGATTCAACAGTGACTGGATGGGAGATGCCAGAGAATAGTGGTGGATAACTGTTTGTCAGGTTGGAGGCCGGTGACTAGTGGTGTGCCTCGGGGATCTGTACCGGGTTCAATGTTGTTTGTCATATACATTAATGATCTGGATGATGGGGTGGTAAATTGGATTAGTAAGTATGCAGATGATACTAAGCTAGGTGGCATTGTGGATAATGAAGTAGGTTTTCAAAGTTTGCAGAGAGATTTAGGCCAGTTAAACGAGTGGGCTGAAAGATGGCAGATGGAGTTTAATGCTGATAAGTGTGATGTGCTCCATTTTGGTAGGACTAATCAAAATAGGACATACATGGTAAATGGTAGGGCATTGAGGAATGCAGTAGAACAGAGTGATCTAGGGATAATGGTGCATAGTTCCCTGAAGGTGGAATCTCATGTGGATAGGGTGGTGAAGAAAGCTTTTGGTATGCTGGCCTTTATAAGTCAGAGCATTGAGTATAGGAGTTGGGATGTAATGTTAAAATTGTACAAGGCATCGGTAAGGCCAAATTCACTGAATTATAGGTCCCTACATGGACCACGACATACGGCTGCTCACCTTCCCTCTTCAGAATACTGTGAACTCAATCTGAGATAACGTGGACCCTGGCACCAGGGAGGCAACAGACCATCCAGCATACTCGATCTCTTCGACAGAAACTTTTATCTGCCCCCCCCCCAACTATCAAATCCCCTACCACTACTGCTCTCCTCTTTTCCCTCCTTCCCTTCTGAGCTGAGGGTCCAGGCTCGGTGCCAGAGATGCAACCATTGCAACTTGTCCTTGATAGGTCATCCCCACCAACAGTATCCAAAATGGTATACTTATTGTTGATGCGAACGGCCACAGGGGTGCTCTGCTCATTCTGTCTAATCACCTTCCCTCTCCTGACAGTCACCCAGCTACCTGTCTCCTGACTCTTAGGGGTGACTATCTCCCTGTAACTCCTGTTTATTTCTGCCTCTGCCTCCCGAATGATCTGAAGTTCATCCAGCTCCAGCTCCAGTTCCCTAACACTATTTGTCAGGAGCTGCAGCTGGATGCACCTTTTACAGGTGTAGTCATCAGGGACAACAGTGCTTGCCCTGACTTCCCACATACAAACAGTAGCATGGATATTGGGTGCAAGTTGAATAGGGAGTTAACATTGGCATGTGGCAAAGGTAATGTCGCAGTAGTTATGGGGGATTTCAACATGCAGGTGAACTGGGAGAATCAGGTTGGTGCTGGACCCCAGGATAGGGAGTTTGTAGAGTGCCTACGGGATGCATTCTTGGAACAGCTTGTACGAGAGCCAACCAGGGACAAGACTATTCTGGATTTAGTGTTATGTAATGAACAGGATTTGATAAGCGATCTCGCAGTAAAGGAGCCATTAGGAGGTAGTGATCACAATATGATAAGCTTTTATCTGCAATTTGAGAAAGATAAGGGCAGCTCAGAGGTGTCAGTGTTGCAGTTGAACAGGGGAAACTATGGAGCCATGAGGGAGGAGCTGGCCAAAGTTAACTGGACGGATATCCTAGCAGAAAAGACAGTGGAACAGCAATGGCAGGTATTCTTGGGAGTAATGCACAAGGTGCAAAATCAGTTCATCCCCCATAGAAGGAAGGATTCAAAGGGGGGAAAGGGGCCACAGTGGTTGACAAAGGAAGTCAGAGATTGCATAGCATTAAAAAAAAGGAAATATGACAGAGCTAAGGTGAGTGGGAGGACAGATGATTGGGAAATTTTTAAGGAACAACAGAACTTAACTAAAAAGGCAATACGGGGAGAAAAAATGAGGTACGGATGCAAGCTAGCCAGGAATATAAAGGAGGTTAGCAAAAGCTTTTTTAGGTATGTGAAGAGAAAGAAGATAGTTAAGAACAATGTTGGGCCCTTGAAGAATGAATTGGGTGAAATTGTTATGGGAAACAGAGAAATGGCAGAAGTATTTAATGAGTACTTTAGATCTGTTTTCACTAAGGAAGACACAAACAATCTCCCAGATGTATGGATGGGCCAAGGACATAGGGTAACAGAGGAAATGAAACAGATTGACATTCAGAAGGAAACGGTGATGAGAAGACTGATGGGACTGAAGGCTGACAAATCCCCAGGTCCAGATGGTCTGCACCCTAGGGTACTAAAGGAGGTGGCCCTGGAAATTGCGGATGCATTGGTAATCATTTTCCAATGTTCCTTAGATTCAGGATTACTTCCTGAGGATTGGAGAATGGCTAATGTTATCCCATTTTTTAAGAAAGGAGGGAGGGAGAAAACAGAGAACTATCGACCTGACAGCCTGACATTGGTAGTGGGAAAGATGCTAGAGTCCATTATTAAGGATGAAATAGTGGCGTATCTAGATAGCAGTGATAGGATTGGGCCGAGCCAGCATGGATTTACCAAGGGTAAATCATGCTTGACTAATCTGTTAGAGTTTTTTGAGGATGTAACCAGGAAGTTAGATGGGGGAGATCCAGTGGATTTAGTGTACCTCGATTTTCAGAAGGCATTCGATAAGGTCCCACATAGAAGATTGGTGGGTAAAATCAAAGCTCAGGGCATTGGGGGGAAGGCATTGACATGGATAGAAAACTGGTTGGCAGATAGAAAGCAAAGTGTAGCGGTGAATGGGTGTTTCTCGGAATGGCAGGTGGTGACTAGTGGGGTGCCACAGGGCTCGGTATTGGGACCACAGCTGTTTACCATTTACGTTAACGATTAGTTTGATGGCATTGAGAATAACATCAGCAAATTTGCTGATGATACTAAGCTGGGTGGCAGTGTGACATGTGATGAGGATGTTAGGAGAATTCAGGGTGACTTGGATAGGCTGAGTGAGTGGGCAGATACTTGGCAGATGGCGTTTAATGTGAATAAGTGTGAGGTTATCCACTTTGGGAGTAAGAACAGGAAGGCAGATTATTATCTGAATGGTGTAGAGTTAGGTAAGGGAGAAATACAAAGAGATCTCGGAGTCCTTGTTCATCAGTCACTGAAGGTGAATGAGCAAGTGCAGCAGGCAGTGAAGAAGGCTAATGGAATGTTGGCCTTTATTACAAAGGGAATTGAGTACAAGAGCAAGGAAATCCTCTTGCATTTGTACAGAGCCCTGGTGAGACCACACCTGGAGTATTGTGTACAGTTTTGGTCTCCAGGGTTAAGGAAGGACATCCTGGCTGTAGAGGAAGTGCAGCGTAGATTCACAAGGTTAATTCCTGGGATGTCTGGACTGTCTTACGCAGAGAGGTTAGAGAGACTGGGCTTGTACACGCTGGAATTAAGGAGATTGAGAGGGGAACTGATTGAAACATATAAGATTATTAAAGGATTGGACAAGATAGAGGCAGAAAATATGTTCCAGATGCTGGGAGAGTCCAGTACCAGAGGGCATGGTTTGAGAATAAGGGGTAGGTCATTTAGGACAGAGTTAAGGAAAAACTTCTTCTCCCAGAGAGTTGTGGGGGTGTGGAATGCACTGCCTCGGAAGGTAGTGGAGTCCAATTCTCTGGATGCTTTCAAGAAGGAGCTAGATAGGTATCTTATGGATAGGGGAATCAAGGGATATGGGGACAAGGCAGGAACCGGGTATTGATAGTAATTGATCAGCCATGATCTCAAAATGGTGGTGCAGGCTCGAAGGGCCGAATGGTCTACTTCTGCACCTATTGTCTATTGTTTATACTGCAAACGGAGCACTCGACTGCCCTAACTGCTGCTTCCATTACCTACTCCTAAGGTAATTAAATTAATTAAAGGAGCTTACCCGGCCTTACCTCACTGGAGTGAATCTCATATTCAGCCTCTGCTCACTTTTTAAATTCTCCGGCTGATCTCAGAGGCCGACTTTCACGCGCTTGCACAGTCGTGCCCCGTTCAAACCTTGCCTCTGCCTGTTGAGTCAAAGCCGTCCCACTCTGCCTCAGTCCACTCCGACGGTGGCTGCTGCGATGATGGCCACTGTATATGGCGGTCTTTTTCTTAAACCTTTGGCGCGCTACATCAAGCACATGCGCAGTCTAGCCTCTTTTCCCCGATCAGTTAAAAAAAGGCTTCTCTCTGAGATGCTTTTACTTCCTCCCTTTCCGCCTCTTGCTTCGATTTATTAGAATGTTACCTGTGTTTCAGCACCTAAGTTACAGAGAAAGGTTCAACAAGTTAAGTCTTTATTCTTTGGAGTGTAGAAGGTTGAGGGGAGACTTGATAGAGGTATTTAAAATTATGAGAGGGATAGATAGAGTTGACGTGGATAGGCTTTTTCCATTGAGAGTAGGGGAGATTCAAACAAGAGGACATGAGTTGAGAGTTAAGGGGCAGAAGTTTAGGGGTAACACGAGGGGGAATTTCTTAACTCAGAGAGTGGTAGCTGTGTGGAATGAGCTTCCAGTAGAAGTGGTAGAGGCAGGTTCGGTATTGTCATTTAAAGTAAAATTGGATAGGTATATGGACAGGAGAGGAATGGAGGGTTATGGGCTGAGTGCAGGTAGGTGGGACTAGGTGAGAGTAAGCGTTCAGCATGGACTCGAAGGGCCGAGATTGCCTGTTTCCATGCTGTAATTGTTATATGGTTATATGGTTATAGTATGGCATTCCCCCTAGTCGGCCTGTCAACATACTGTGACAGGAATCCGTCCTGGACTCACTTAATAAACTCTGCCCCATCTAAACCCTTGGAACTAATCAGGTGCCAATCAATATTAGGGAAGTTAAAGTCACCCATGATAACAACCCTGTTATTTTTGCACCTTTCCAAAATCTGCCTCACAATCTGCTCCTCAGTATCTCTGCTGCTACCAGGGGGCCTATAGAATACCCCCAATAGAGTAACTACTCCATTCCTGTTCCTGACTTCCACCCATACTGACTCAAAAGAGGATCCTGCTACATTACCCACCCTTTCTGTAGCTGTAATAGTATCCCTGACCAGTAATGCCACCATTCCTCTCCTTTTACCCCCCTCTCTATCCCTTTTAAAGCACTGAAATACAGGAATACTGAGAATCCATTCCTGCCCTGGTGCCAGCCAAGTCTCTGTAATGGCCACTACATCATAATTCCATGTATGTATCCAAGCTCTCAGTTCATCACCTTTGTTCCTGATGCTTCTTGCATTGAAGTACACACACTTTAGCCCTTCTACCTTACTACCTTTACACCCTTTATTCTGTTTCTCTTTCCTCAAAGCCTCTCTATATGTTAGATCTGGCTTTACTCCATGCACTTCTTTCACTGCTCTATCGCTCCAGGTCCTATCCCCCTTGCAAATTAGTTTAAACCCTCCCGAACCATACTAAAACCCTGCCCCCTGCACCAATTCCTCAGCCACGCATTCAACTGCCATCTCCTCCTATTCTTACCATCACTATCACGTAGCACTGGCAGCAATCCTGAGAATGCCACCCTTGAGGTCCTGTTCTTCAGCCTTCTGCCTAGTTCCCGAAACTCACACTTCAGGACCTCATCCCTCTTCCTGCCTATGTTGTTGGTCCCAACATGTATCACGACTTCTGGTTGCTTTCTCTCTCATACCAGGATGTCATGCACCCCGTCAGAGACATCCCGGATCCTGACACCCGGAAGGCAACAAACCATGCGGGTTTCCTTCTCACATCCACAAAATCTCCTGTCTGCTCCCCTAACTATAGAGTCTCCAATGACAACAGTTCTCCTCTTCTCCGTCCCATCCTTCTGCACCACAGGGTCAGACTCAGTGCCAGAGGCCCTGCCACTGTGTCTCACACCTGGTCGGTCGTTCCCACCAACAGTATCCAGGACAGTAAACTTACTATTCAGGGGAATGGCTACAGGGGTGCTCTGCACTACCTGTCTACTCACCTTTGCTTTACCCCCTCTGACTGTCACCCAACGACCTGCTTCTGGCAGCCTAGGTGTGACTACCTCCCTGTAGCTCTCATCTATGACTGCCTCATTCTCCCTTATGAGTCAAAGGTCATCCAGCTGCTGCTCCAGGTTCCTCACACGGTCTTCCAGATCGCCCAGCCGCATGCACTTCTGGCAGATGTGACTCTGCGGGAGAGGGGAGCTCCCCCAAGACTGCCACGTCTCACAGGAGAGGCACATCACCATCTCAGCAGGCATTGTAAAGACTAACTGGGAACAAGCTTGTCCTCCGCCTCTTCTCATTGAAGCCTCTCGAGTCAAAGCCTCAAAGCTCCACTCCTTCACTGGCCCACTCTGCTTTCACCTGACCTCGATTGCCTAATCAGCTGCTTTCTGCTGAGTCTGAGCTATTCAAATCTTGATTGTCTAATCAACAGCTTTCTACTGAGCTAGTCAAATCTTGATTGACTTGATTGCACAGTCTAACTGCCAAAACTGCCAGAATCTCTCGAGTCAAATCCTCAAAGCTCCACTCCTTCACTGGCCCACTCACTCACTGGCCCACTCCTTCACTGGCCCACTCACTCACTGGCCCACTCCTTCACTGGCCCACTCACTCACTGGCCCACTCCTTCACTGGCCCACTCACTCACTGGCCCACTCCTTCACTGGCCCACTCACTCACTGGCTGCTTTCCACAACCTCATGCGTGGCACCTTGTCAAAGGCCTTCTGGAAATCCAAGTACACCAGATCTCCTTTGTCTACCCTGCTTGTCATTTCCTCAAAGAATTGCAGTAAGTTTGTCAAGCAGGATTTTCCTTTCAGGAAACCATGCTGGTTTTGGCCTATCTTGTCATGTGCCTCTAGGTACTGTAATTTCATCCCTAACAATTGATTCCAACAACTTCCAAACCACTGATGTCAGGCTAACAGGTCTATATTTTCCTTTCTGCTGCCTCCCACCCTTCTTAAATAGAGTGGTGTAAAATTTTCAATTTTCCAGACATCCGGTACAATGCCAGAGTCTATCGATTCTTGAAAGATTATCGTTAATGCCTCCACAATCTCTCCAGCTACTTCCTTCAGAACTCGAGGGTGCATTCCATCAGGTCCAGGAGATTTATCCACCCTCAGACCATTAAGCTTCCTGAGCACCTTCTCAGTCATAATTTTTCACTCCACAATATTCTCTTCCCTGACTCTCTTGAATGTCCAGTATACTGCAGATGTCTTCCACTGTGAAGACTGATGCAAAATACGCATTCAGTTCCTCTGCTATCTTTGCATCTCTCATTCCCTCTCCTGAAGTCTACGATTAGTTCTTTGAGTCTTATTGACATAGAGTGAGAAGCTGGTGTTATTACACCACTCAGCCAAGTTTTCAATCTCCCTCCTGTATGATGATTCTATTTGATACAGTCCACAACAGTGGTGTCATCAGCAAATTTGTATCTGGTGTCGGAGCTGCATTTAGCCACACATTCATGGGTGTAAAGTGAGTAGGGCAGGGAGCTAAGTACACACCCCTGTAGTGCTCCTCTGTTGCTGGGAATTGTGGAGGAGATGTCTTTGCCAATCCAAACTGCAAGTGAAGAAATCCTGGGTCCAATTGCACACGGGGGTATTGGGGCCCAGGTCTTGGAGTTTACTGATTAATTTTGAAGGCATTATGGTAGTTCTACAGTTTGACCAATAGCTCTACAAATCTAAGACCCATGAGCAAGTGTTTGCTGAAATCCAGAACCAAACTCTATTGGCCCCATCACTATCACAGTCCGTATTTCCCCAGTCCTACTTGTGCCCCACCTCATTGATAACATGCTGGGCTCAATACCTCCTACTTAAACAACCAGAATAGGTGATGGTTCATTGCCCATCCCTCTACCTCAGACTTCCTGCTAGGTCCAACTTTAACTCTCTTGACAAAGCCTACAAAAAGTAGTGGATACAGCCCAATCCAACATGGGTAAAGCACTACCCAGCATTGAGCACATCTACAAGGAGCACAGTCGCAGGAAAGCAGGATCCATCATCAAGGACCCCCACCATCTGGGCCATGCTCTCTTCTCACTGCTGCCATCAGGAAGAAGGTACAGGAGCCTCAGGACTCACGCCAGGAACAGTTACAGTATTACCATTCAACCATTGAACCAGATGGGATAACTGTACTCAGCTTCGTTTGCCCCATCACTGAAATGTTCCCATGACCCATGAATTCACTTTCAAGAACTCTTCATCTCATATTCTCAATATTTATTTTTTATTTATTATTATTTTTTGCTTTGGTATTTGCACAGTCTGTTGTCTTTTGCTGCACATTGGTTAGAACTATAGAACATTAAAGCACAGAAAGAGGTCTTTTGGCCCTTATTGGCTATACCAAACCATTTTTCTGCCTAGTCCCACTGACCTGCACCTGGACCGTATCCCTCCATAGACCTCTCATCCATGTACCTGTCCAAGTTTCTCTTAAATGTTAAAAGTGAGCCGGCATTTGCCACTTCATCTGGCAGCTTATTCCACACTCCCACCACTCTCTGTGTGAAGAAGCCCCCCCCAAATGTTCCCTTTAAACTTTTCCCCCTTCACCCTTAACCCATGTCCTCTAGTTTTTTTTTTCTCCCCTAGCCTCAGTGGAAAAAGCTTGCTTACATTCACTCTACCTATACCCATCATAATTTTATAAACCTCTATCAAATCTCCCCTCATTCTTCTACGCTCCAAAGAATAAAGTCCTAACCTATTCAACCTTTCTCTGTAACTCAGTTTCTCAAGTCCTGGCAACATCCTTGTAAACCTTCTCTGCACTCTTTCAACCTTATTAATATCCTTCCTGTAATTAGGTGGAGCACACAATACTCCAATTTTGCCTCACCAATGCCTTATACAAGCTCACCATAACATTCCAACTCTTATACTCAATACTTTAATTTATAAAGGCAAATGTACCAAAAGTTCTCTTTACTACCCTATCTACCAGTGATGCCACTTTTAGGGAATTTTGTATCTGTATTCCTAGATCCCTCTGTTCTACTGCACTCCTCTGTG
The DNA here is from genome assembly GCF_048418815.1 of Hemitrygon akajei. Lineage (NCBI taxonomy): Eukaryota > Metazoa > Chordata > Chondrichthyes > Myliobatiformes > Dasyatidae > Hemitrygon > Hemitrygon akajei. The sequence goes on along the minus strand of NC_133132.1, from coordinate 178,593,501 downwards.
CCCTACCATTTACCTTGTATGTTCTACCTTGGTTTTTCCTTTCAAAGTGCAATACCTCACACTTGTCTGTATTAACCTCCATCTGACATTTTTCAGCCCATTTTTCCAGCTGGTCCACATCCCTCTGCAAGCTTTAAAAACCTTCCTCACTGTCCACTACACCTCCAATCTTTGTATCATCAGCAAATTTGCTGATCCAATTTGCCACATTATCATCCAGATCATTGATATAGATGACAAATAACAATGGACCTAGCACCAATCCCCGTGGCACACCACTAGTCACAGGCCTCCACTCAGAGTAGCAATCCTCCACTACCACTCTCTGGCTTCTTCCATTGAGCCAATGTCTAATCCAATTTACTACCTCTCCATGTATACCTAGTGACTGAATCTTCCTAACTAACCTTCCTTGCGGAACCTTGTCAAAGGCCTTACTGAAGTTCATGTATACAACATCCACTGCCTTCCCTTCATCCACTTTCCTGGTAACTTCCTCGAAAAACTCGAATAGATTGGTTAAACATGACCTACCACGCACAAATCCATGCTGACTTTTTATAATAAGTTCCTGTCTATCCAAATACCTGTGGATCCTATCTCTTAGTATTCCTTCCAATAATTTACCTACTACCAATGTCAAACTTACCGGCCTATAATTTCCCGGCTTACTTTTTGAGCTTTTTTTAAACAACAGAACTACATGAGTTATCCTCCAATCCTCCGACACCTGACCTGTGGATATCAACATTTTAAATATTTCTGCCAGGGCCCCTACAATTTCAACACTAGTCTCCTTCAAGGTCCGAGGGAATACCCTGTCAGGTCCTGGGGATTTATCTACTCTGATTTGCCTCAAGACAGCAAGCACCTCCTCTTCTTTAATCTGTATAAGTTCCATGACCTCTCTACTTGTTTGCCTTGTTTCCATAGACTCCATTCCAGTTTCCTTAGTAAATACAGATGCAAAAAACCCATTTAATATCTCTCCCAATACACACAAAACACAGCAGGCCAGGCAGCATCCATAGGAAGAAGCGCTGTCGATGTTTTGGGCCGAGACCCTTCGTCTTGTCTAACTGAAAGGAGAGATACTAAGAGATTTGAAAGTAGTGGGGGGAGGGGCAAATGCGAAATGATAGGAGAAGACCGGAGGGGGTGAGATGAAGCTAAGAGCTGCAAAAGCGATTGGCGAAAGTGATACAGAGCTGGAGAAGAGAAAGGATCATGGGACGGGAGGCCTAGGGAGAAAGAAAGGGGAGGGGGGAGCACCAGAGGGAGATGGAGAACAGGCAGGGTGATGGGCAGAGAGAGAAAAAAAAACAAACAACTAAATATGTCAGGGATGGGGTAAGAAGGGGAGGAGGGGCATTAACGGAAGTTAGAGAAGTCAATGTTCATGCCATCAGGTTGGAGGCTACCCAGCCGATATGTAAGGTGTTGTTCCTCCAACCTGAATGTGGACTTCTCTAACTTCTGTTTTCCCTGACTAGCAATGCCACACCCCACCCTTCATCCCTCTGCCTCTATCACATCTGAAACATCAGAACCCTGGAACATTACACTGTCAGTCCTGCCCCTCCTGTAGCCAAGTTTCACTAATGGCTATAATGTCGTAATTCCATGTGTCAGTCCACACCCTCAGCTTGTCAGCCTTCCCCACAATACTCCTCGTATTGAAATAGACACACCTCAGAAAATTATTACCACCACACACAACCCTTCTATTTGTTGCTTGTTCATAAGACCATAAGAGCATAAGACACAGGAGTAGAATTAGGCCATTCAGCCCATCGAGTCCGATCCGCCATTCCATCATGGCTGATCCCGGATCCCACTCAACCTCGTACACCTGCCTTCTCACTATATCCTTTGATGCCTTGACAGATCAGGAAACGATCAACTTTCGCCTTTAATATACCCATGGACTTGGCCTCCACTGCAATCTGTGGCAGAGCATTCCAGATTTACTACTCTCTGTCTAAAAAAATTCCTTCTTATCTCTATACTAAAGGGTTACCATTCAATTTTGAGGCTGTCCCCTTTAGTTCTGGATAACCCCACCACAGGAAACATCCTTTCCACATCCACCCTATCTAGTCCTGTCAACATTCGGTAGGTTTCAATGAGATCCCTCTGCATTCTTCTAAATTCCGCTAAGTACAGACCCAAAGCTGCCAAATGCTCCTCATATGTTAAGCCCTTCATTCCTGGAATCACTGGACTCTGGACTCTGTCCAATGACAACACATCCTTTCTGAGATATGGGACCCAAAACTGTCAACAATACTCCAAGTGTGACCTGACTAGTGTCTTATAAAGGCTCAACATACCCTCCTTGCATTTTTGCTCATTCTTCCAATTTGTCTAAGTACTGCTGCAATCGCATTGCTTCCTCAGCACTACCTACACCTCCACCTATCTTTATATCATCTGCAAACTTTGCAACAAGGCCATCAACTCCATTATCTAAATCATTAACAAATGATGTGAAAAGCAAAGATGAGGAAATCTGCAGATGCTGGAAATTCAAGCAACACACACAAAATGCTGGTGGAACGCAGCAGACCAGGCAGCATCTATAGGGAGAAGCACCGTCGATGTTTCGGGCTGAGACCCTTTGTTAAGACTAACTGAAAGGAAAGATAGTAAGAGATTTGAAAGTAGGAGGAGGAGGGGGAAATGCGAAATGATAGGAGAAGATCGGAGGGGGTGGGGTGAAGCTGAGAGCCGGAAAGGTGATTGGCAAAAGGGATACAGAGATGGAGAAGGGAAAGGATCATGGGACGGGAGGCCTAGGGAGAAAGAAAGGGGGAGAGGAGCACCAGAGGGAGATGGAGAATAGGCAGTGTGATGGGCAGTAAGAGAGAAATGTGCCCATTTCCTGCACATCTGCCCTCACCTCTTCCTCCTGCCACCCCACTCGGGATAGGGTTCCCCTTGTCCTCACCTACCACCCCACCAGCCTCCAGGTCCAACGTATAATTCTCCGTAACTTCTGCCACCTCCAACGGGATCCCACTACCAAGCACATCTTTTCCTTCCCCCCCTTTCTGCTTTCCACAGGGATCGCTCCCTACGTGACTCCCTTGTCCATTCATCTCCCCAATCCCTTTCCACTGATCTCCCTCCTGGTACTTATGCTTGCAAGCGGAACAAGTGCTACACCTGCCCTTACACTTCTCACCACCATTCAGGGCCCCAGATAGTCCTTCCAGGTGAGGCGACACTTCACCTGTGAGTCGGCTGGTGTGGTATACTGCGCCCAGTGCTCCCGGTGTGGCCTTTTATATATTGGTGAGACCTGACGCAGACTGGGAGACCGTTTCGTTGAATACCTACGCTCTGTCTGCCAGAGAAAGCAGGATCTCCCAGTGGCCACACATTTTAATTCCACGTCCCATTCCCATTCTGATATGTCTATCCATGGCCTCCTCTACTGTCAAGATAAGCCACACTCAGATTAGAGGAACAACACCTTATATACTGGCTGAGTAGCCTCCAACCTGATGGCATGAACATTGTGTAACACTTACCCAACAGGCTGGTATATGTCTAGGGGAAAAGGAGATCCAGCCACTCACCAACACCACCTCCCGTACACGCAGGTGCTGTGAGAATCAAGTTTATGCCGCGCGTACCACACAATATCAAACTCACACCAGATACCGTTACAGAATACACTTTAAAAATTTTACTAAAACTAAGAGTACTGTGCAATACAGTATATATGAAGGAAAAGAAAATAAAGCAAAAGGCGCCAACTTATCAAAGTTCAGTCAGTTTAGTGCACATCGTTGGAGCTCAACCATCGAACCATTCGACCCCTCGTCGCTTGCCTCCGACCTCCACGTCTTCACACCTGGGACCACCCCCGGTGGTCGACCGAGCAGTGCAACGCACATCAACCTTCCTCGGCATCTCCTTCCCGCCTCCCCTCAAAAGACCGCAAAACCCCCCAAGCTCCCAGCCCCACAAGACAAAATAACATTCCATCTTCAACATGAGTCTAGATCAGAGAAGAGTACCCAGACAGTGGAAAACATCTTGTATTGTCCCGGTACCGAAGAAACCACAACCAAAGGAGTTGAATGACTTCAGACCTGTTGCCTTGACGTCGCATGTGATGAAGACCATGGAGCGGCTGATAATACAGAATCTGAGGCCACAAACCAGGCACGCCCGGGATCCGCTTCAGTTTGCGTATAAGGAGAAGGTGGGAGTGGAGGATGCTATCACGTATTTGCTGCACAAATCACTCTCTCACCTAGATGGGGTCAGTTGTGCTGTGAGGATTACATTCCTTGACTTCTCTAGTGCCTTTAGCACCATCCAGCCCAAGATCTTAAAGCACAAACTAACGGAGATGGGAGTAGACTCTCACATGGTGGATTGGATAGTGGACTACTTGACAGATAGACCTCAGTATGTGCGGTTGGGAGACTGTAGGTCTGACACAGTGGTCAGCAGCACAGGAGCGCCACAGGGAACCGTACTCTCTCCGGTCCTGTTCACCCTGTACACATCTGACTTCCAATATAACTCGGAGTCCTGCCATGTGCAGAAGTTCGCTGATGACACGGCCATAGTGGGGTGTGTCAGGAATGGACAGGAGGAGGAGTATAGGAAACTGATACAGGACTTTGTGATATGGTGCAACTCAAACTACCTGAGTCTCAATGTCACCAAGACCAAGGAGATGGTGGTGGACTTTAGGAGATCTAGGCCTCATATGGAGCCAGTGATCATTAATGGAGAATGTGTGGAGCAGGTTAAGACCTACAAGTATCTGGGAGTACAGTTGGACGAGAAGCTAGACTGGACTGCCAACACAGATGCCCTGTGCAGGAAGGCACAGAGTCGACTGTACTTCCTTAGAAGGTTGGCGTCATTCAATGTCTGCAGTGAGATGCTGAAGATGTTCTATAGGTCAGTTGTTGAGAGCGCCCTCTTCTTTGTGGTGGCGTGTTGGGGAGGAAGCATTAAGAAGAAGGACGCCTCACGTCTTAATAAGCTGATAAGGAAGGCGGGCTCTGTCGTGGGCAAAGTACTGGAGAGTTTAACATCGGTAGCTGAGCGAAGGGCGCTGAGTAGGCTACGGTCAATTATGGAAAACCCTGAACATCCTCTACATAGCACCATCCAGAGACAGAGAAGCAGTTTCAGCGACAGGTTACTGTCGATGCAATGCTCCTCAGACAGGATGAAGAGGTCAATACTCCCCAATGCCATTAGGCTTTACAATTCAACTGCCAGGACTTAAGAACTTTTTTAAAGCTATTATTAATGCTTTTTGAGTTAGTGATTTAGATGCATATCATATTATTACTGAGTTAAGTATTGTATGTAATGAGTTTTTGCTACAACAAGTGTATGGGACATTGGAAAAAAAAATGTTGAATTTCCCCATGGGGATGAATAAAGTATCTATCTATCTATCTATCTATCTATCTATCTATTGGTTAACAAATGAATACACTCCCCATATCAGCAAGACCAAAGCTAAATAACTGCGAGAAAAAAACACTTATTAGACATAAAAGCATTCCTACTCTAGCAAACCAAAGAAGCCATTTTGATTACATACACAGTACATTGTACACATATTATTATTATGTTACCATAAGACCATAAAATATAGGAGCAGAATTAGGTCATTTGGCCCTTCAAGTCTGCTCTGCCATGGCTGATCCTTTCTTCCCTTCCTCAACCTCATTCTCTGGCCTTCTCCCCATAACCTTTGATGTTGTGCCCAATTGTGAATCTATCAATTTCTGCCTTAAATACACCCAACAACTGGCCTCCACAGTTGCCCGTGGTAACTCATTTCACAAATTTACTAGTTTCTGGCTAAAGGAATTCTCTGCAGTTCTAGACTACCCCACGATGGGAAACATCCTTCCCTCATCTACTCTGTCTAGCCCTTTCAACATTCAAATAGTTTCAATGAGATTACCCCTCAGCAAGAACAGACCCAGAGCCATCAAATGTTTCTCGTATAACAACACTTTCATTCCCAGAATCATACTTGTGAGCCAATGGCAATCTGGATCTCCCCAATACCAGCATATCTTGTTTCAGGTGAGGAGCCCAAAACTGTTCACAATATCAAGGGATGCCTTAACAGTACCTTATAAAGCCTCAGCATCACATCCCTGCTCTTGTATTCAAGCTCTCTTGAAATGAATGCTAATGTTGCATTTGCCTTCCTCACCACTGACTCAACCTGCAAGTTAACCTTTAGGGTGTCCTGCACAAGGACTTCCAAGTCCTTCTGCATCTCATATTTTTGGATTTTCTCCCCATTTAGAAAATAGTGCACACTTTTATTTCTACAACCAAAGTGCATGACCATGCATTTTCCAACATTGTATTTCATTTGCCACTTTCTTGTCCATTCTCCTAATCTGTCTATGTCCTTCTGTATCCTACCTGTTTCCTCAACACTACCTGCTCCTCCACCAGTCTTCATATGATCTGCAAACTTGGCAACAAAACCATCTATTCCATCATATAAATCATTGATATACAGCATAAAAAGAAGCGGTCCCAATACCGACCCCTGCAGATCACTACAAGTCACTGGCAGCCAACTAGACAATGATCCTTTTATTCCCACCCATTGCTTCCTACCAATCAGCCAATGCTCTAACCATGTTAGTAACTTTCCTGTAATACCATGGGGTCAAATTTGTAAGTGAACTCAAGTGTGGCACCTTGTCAAAGGTCTTCTGAAAGTCCAAATATACAACATCCACTGGCATCCACTTTATCTATCCTATTTGTAATCTCTCAAAGAATTTCACCAGGTTTGTCAAGCAAGATTTTCCCTTAAGGAAACTATGCCAATGTTGTCTAACTTGTCCTGTGTCACCAAGTACTCCTCATTCTCATCCTCATTCTTAACAATTGACTCCAACATCTTCCCAACCACTGAAGTCAGGCTAACAGGTCTGTAATTTCCTTTCTGCTACCTTCCTCCTTTCTGAAAGAACGGAGCGACTTTGCAATTTTCCAGTCCTCTGGCACCATCCCAAAGACCAATGATTTTGTAAGATTATTAATAATGCCTCCACAATCTCTAACTCTACCTTGTTCAGAACCCTAGAGTGCAGTTCATCTGGTCCAGGTGATTTATGTACCCCCAGCTCTTTCAGCTTTTTGAGCACCTTCTCTCTTGAAATAGTAACTGCACTCACTTCTCTTCCTTCACACACTACAACATCTGGCACACTGTTAATGTCTTCCACTGTGAAGACTGATGCAAAATACTCATTTAGTTCATCTGCCATCTCCTTGTCCCCTGTTATTATTTCTCCGGCCTCATTTTCTAACAGTCCTCTATCCACTCTCATCTCTCTTCTTTTTACATACTTGAAAGAACTTTTACTATCCATTTTGATATTGTTTGCTAGCTTGCTTTCATACTTCACTTTTCCTTCCTAATGATTCCTTTTGTTGCTCTCTGAAAGTTTTGAGAAGCTTCCCAATCCTCTATCTTCCCACTAATTTTGCTTTGTTGTATGCCCTCCCTTTTGTTTTTACATTAGCTTTGACTTCCCTTGTCAGCCATGGTTGTATTATTTTGCCATTTGAGTATTTTTTTGGAATACATCTAACCTGCACCTTTGTAATTTTTTTCCCAGAAACTCACGCCATTGCTGCTCTGCTGTCATCCCTGCCAACAGTTCCTTCTCATTTACTTTAGAGTGTTATAAAAAAATAGTTTCATATGCTTCTAGACTTTGAAGTTAAGATCCTAATGAGTGGCAGCGAGTGGGAATAAAAGGGGTCTTTTGTGGTTGATTGGTAGTGACTAGTAGTGTTTCTCAGTGGTTAGAATTGGGACTACTGCTTTTCACATTCACAAAATGCTGGTGGAATGCAGCAGGCCAGGCAGCATCTATAGGGAGAAGCATTGTCAACATTTCGGGCTGAGACCCTTCGTCAGGACTAACTGAAAGGAAAGATAGTAAGAGATTTGAAAGTAGGAGGGGGAGGGGGAAATGCAAAATGATAGGAGAAGACCGGAGGGGGTGGGGTGAAGCTGAGAGCCAGAAAGGTTATTAGCAAAAGGGATACAGAGCTGGAGAAGGGAAAGGATCATGGGACAGGAGGCCTAGGGAGAAAGAAAGGGGGAGGGGAGCACCAGAGGGAGATGGAGAACAGGCAGAGTGATGAACAGAGAGAGGGAAAAAAAGAGGATGGGGGAGAAAAACTATATATATCAGGGCTGGGGTAAGAAGAGGAGAAGGGGAATTAATGGAAGTTAGAGAATTCAATTGTACAATGTACTGTGTATGTAATCAAAATGGCTTCTTTGGTTTGCTAGAGTAGGAATGCTTTTATGTCTAATAAGTGTTTTTTTCTCGCAGTTGATTAGCTTTGGACTTGCTAATATGGGGATTGTATTCACTTGTTAACCAATGGGGAATGTTATTTTGTCTTGTGGGGCTGGGAGCTTGGGGGGTTTTGCGGTCTTTTGAGGGGAGGCGGGAAGGAGATGCTGAGGAAGGTGGACATGTGCTGCACTGCTTGGTTGACCACCAGGGTGGTCCCAGGTGCGAAGGCGTGGAGGTCGGAGGCAAGCGACGAGGGGTCGAATGTTTCGATGGTTGAGCTCCAACGATGTGCACTAAACTGACTGAACTTTGATAAGTTGGCGCCTTTTGCTTTATTTTCTTTTCCTTCATATATACTGTATTGCATAGTACTCTTAGCTTTAGTAAAGTTTTTAAAGTGTATTCTGTAATGGTATCTGGTGTGAGTTTGATATTGCGTGGTACGCGCGGCATAAACTTGATTCTCACAGCACCTGTGTGTATAGGAGGTGGGGTTGGTGAGTGGCTGGATCTCCTTTTCCCCTAGACATATACCAGCCTGTTGGGTAAGTGTTACATTTGTGGGGGCTCATCTGGGATCTGGCAATACCCACTCCTTAAGTCCAGCAGACTGAACCACTTCGCTCCGCTCGGGTAGGCCAACGCATCCTCGACCCTCGGGACAGTATATTGATCAGGGACAGTTCGCCGATTCAAAGTCCTGTAGTCAACACACATGCGCACCCTCCCATTCTTATTCCATGCCACCACTATTGGGGACGCATAAGGACTTCGAGACTCAGGTATGACTCTGGCTTCCTTCAACTTGCACAAGTGCTGCCGCACGTCCTCAACATCTGCCGGGGCCAGCCACCGGGATCTCTCTCGGAACGGGGTGTCCTCCGTCACCCGGATGGTGTGGCGAGTGCTTTTGGAGCAGCCAACATCAAACTCACCCCAAGAAAAAACAGCTTCCATCTTCAGCATCTTCTCCACTAGCCTGCGTTTCCACTCCGGTGACACAGGGGAATCCCCGAAGTTAAAGGCTTCAGCGGTCAGCTCCCTTCGATGCTCCACCCCTTCCCCATTAGGGGTCCTCACTGGTGTGCTAGACATTACCGTCACCGGGAACAGATGTGCCAGCGGCATTCCCCTCTTAAAGGTGATTTCTCTTGCCGTAGTGTTCCTGACACTTACAGCTATACGCCTCACATGTACCGCCCCTGGTCTCTGCACTTCGGGCCTCACCAGCACCCCCGCTGGAAATCGTGTCTCCCCATCAAGATCGTCCGGGGCGTCTACTAACAGGGCTTTGCCCGTCGGCATTCCGGGGAATCTGGGGGTCCCCATCACGAGTGCTACCTCCCCTGAATCACCTTGGGCCTCGCCTGCGTACACCACACCGTCCCTCGTTTACACTCCGGGTCCAGCCCTTGGGGGGCAACCCCTTCTTCGCATACCGCTCGAAACACTGGATGCACCGAGAGGGTCTCCAGAAAGTGTTCCCCCCCTTTCTCCTTACAAGCTCCCAGGAGCCGTCGCACGACAGGGGAGTTAGTCCCCACCAGGAGGGCAGCACCACCGGTTTCCACCGGGTCAGGACACACCAACACCAACGTCTCAATAGCTTCGGACACTCCCACATCGCCCTCTGAGAACTCCAAACTCACCGATAGGTACCCATCATACGGGTAGTCACCCTAGTTCACACCCCAAATCTGCAGGGCATCAAATGGGATTACGGGCAAATGCTTTAGATATTTGTTGTAGAAAGACTGGTACAATAAGGTCACCTGCGATCCCGTATCAAGAACAGCTTTTGCGTAAACTCCCTCTATCCATAGACACACACTGGCACAGGGTCCTACCAGCCCATCTGGAATAGAGGCGTGGGCACCCGGTGGTCCCCTGGCTGATCTCTGGGAACGTGTTCCTCCAGAGGCTCTAGTCCATTACCTCACTGAGCCTCTCCTAAGTTTCCCGACACCTCTCCCTTCTTAGTCGCAGGGGGGCTTGCCCTCCGCGGGGCTCCTTGTCTGTCACAATCCCACCGAAAGTGTCCCTCTTCTCCACAGCTATAGCATACCCTTGGCCGCCCACAGTCCCATCTGAAATGCCCCTCTTTCCCACAGTTAAAGCACACGCGGCCCACCGCCCCTCCTCCCCCAGGACGGCCCCCGCTCCCAACCCACTGCACGGGCCGCCCCCGGGAGTGAGTACCTTCCCTGTTCTTCCCCTCCAGAGGGGGGTCCCTACTCCCCTGGGGGTTTTCAGTCCTCCACCCAGCCACCACTTCCTGTATCGCTGAGGATCGCTCCTGGTGGCCCGAGCCCCTTTTCCGCCCCAATGCTCTCTCTTCCTCCTGCACCTCTCTAATCAGTTGTCCGAATGATGGAGGGGGGCCCTTCCTATAAGCCTGCCGGATAGTCCACGCCACCTTGTCCTCCTCCAGAGAGCCACTGAATAACTGACTCATCCTCACGCTAGCCACGTCAGGTGCCTTCACTACCCCCCGGCGCCGCAGCCCCGAGAGCATTCCCTCCATCCTAAATATGTACTCGGAGAGCTTTTCCCCTCTCCATTGTTCCAGGCATTGGAACTCTGCTAAAAGCAGCCAGGGTTCCCCTGACAACCCAAACGCTCCCTCCAAAACTTCTATGCATTCCTCCACTGAAGCCCCAGGCTTTTCAGCTTTCAACTCCCGGACTGTTTTGGTTGCTGAACCCCTCAAACTTCCCACCAATCGCCGCCTCTTCTCCTCCTCCGAGCCTGGCCACTCCTCTAACATCAAAGACGTATGCTCAATCCAGGTCTCATAGTCCACCTCCCCATCTGGGGTAGGCTTGGCTCCGGAGAACACCCCCAGCTTCAGCTGTGGCCTCTCGGCCACTCCCACCGGGGAGTTAAGTGCGGCTGCCAGCTCCGAGGCTTCCACCCTACCTGGGGGGCGGGGTCTAGTCATGCCTTCCCCCTCCTACTCCCCTTTACTAGTGACGGGCACCTCTCTGGGGTCCGCCTCTAGCTCTAGCTCCTCCTCCGATGTCTCGTCATCGTCATCCTTGGAGAGAGTGTGGAGCCCCCATGGCCCCTCCTCCCCCGGAACACTGACTGTCGCCGGCAGTTCCAACGTCCTGATGTCAGCACTCGTACGAACCAACACCCAGCTAGACTCCATCTCTTTACCACACCGTCTAGCTACCAATTCTACCTGCCCAATACCCTTCACCAAACTTAACCCCCACACTAACGCGTCACCCGAAACTCAAAAATCCACCCCGCTCACTACGCAGGCATACTGCACTGGTACATCTTCCAACTCGCACCAGTTAACAAACTGTCCATCTCCACTCTGCTGCCTGCGCGATTCCACAGCCCCTGACAATCCAATCCCGGATGAGCCCCCACAGATGTAACACTTACCCAACAGGCTGGTATATGTCTAGGGGAAAAGGAGATCCAGCCACTCACCAACCCCACCTCCCATACACGCAGGTGCTGTGAGAATCAAGTTTATGCCGTGCGTACCACACAATATCAAACTCACACCAGATACCATTATAGAATACACTTTAAAGATTTTACTAAAATTAAAATCTTACTATGCAATACAGTATATATGAAGGGAAAGAAAATAAAGCAAAAGGCGCCAACTTATCAAAGTTCAGTCAGTTTAGTGCACATCGTTGGAGCTCAACCATCGAACCATTCGACCCCTCATCGCTTGCCTCCGGCCTCCACGTCTTCACACCTGGGACCACCCTGGTGGTCGACCGAGCAGTGCAGCACACGTCCACCTTCCTCGGCATCTCCTTCCCGCCTCCCCTCAAAAGACCATGAAACCCCCCCAAGCTCCCAGCCCCACAAGACAAAATAACATTCCCCATTGGTTAACAAGTGAATACAATCCCCATATCAGCAAGTCCAAAGCTAATCAACTGTGAGAAAAAAACACTTATTAGACATAAAAGCATTCCTACTCTAGCAAACCAAAGAAGCCATTTTGATTACGTACACAGTACATTGTACATATGCCCCAGAAGACAAATCTCTGTACTGAAAATATCCCACCATGAATCAGTATTAGAAGACTGATAATGTTTCCATCTTTATCATTAAGGATTAGGACAACATCAGTAAAATCTCCTCTGCCCCAGCTGGAAGTAATTAGTTCTATTCTGATCCAGGATGAATCTTTTTTGTAACTGGTTACAGTTTTTAATCACCACACAACTTCTGCTGAAGTATCTGCCCTCCCTATCACAGAATGATAGCCACAGAAGCAAGCCATTCAACCCATTGAAATAGCTCACTAATTAGACCATCTCTCCAGCCTTTTTTCCTATAGCTCTGCAAAGCTTTCACCTTCTTCAAGTAATCTAATTTTTCATTTGAAATGTCTTACTGAATGTACTCCCACTTTCTCTTAGACAGTGTGTTCTAAATTTTAATATGTACATTAAGAAAGAAGTTCTCCTCTCTTCAATTCTTAAGCCAATTATTTTAAATCTACATCCTCAGTATAGAGAGTTTGTTTTTCTTCTTATTCAGGGACATTAAAACAACATCAGTTTTGAACAAGTACCAATACCTCTTAACTGCAGCTATACAACCAGTGGCCACTATTTCGATACACCTATACACCTGTTCATTAATGCAAATATCTAATTAGCCAATCGCGTGCCAGCAATGGATAAAAGGATGTAGACATGAGGAAGAATTGCAATCTAAGTCACTTGAACAATGGATTGTCTGTTCGTGCCAGACAGTGGGGTTTGAGTATGTCAGAAACTGCTGATCACCAGGGATTTTCATGCACAATTAGACCATCTCTCCAGCCTTGTTTCCTACAGAGTTTATGAAGACTGGGGCAAAAAATAAACTTAAAAAAATCCAGGGAGTGACAGTTCTGTGGGCGAAAATGCCCTGTCGCAAAAGAGATCAGAGGAAAATGGCCAGATTGGTTCATGCTGACGGGAAAGTGACAGTAACTCAAAGTGTTACTTTGACAAAGAGTTATCATCGACTCATAGTGTCCAAGTTTAAACTTCGCATCCTGCCTGTGAGAAGACCCCAAGATCAGAAGACTGCAAAGAGGCTCAATGTCTCCAGGCTGAAGAGCAGCACAGTTGCAGAAGATTTTCGTGAAGACCTACAAAGCAGGCTGCTTGACACACCCCAGAATGACCACACCAGCATTGAAGAGCAGTGGACGGCTTTCGGAGATCTGACCAAGGCATTTGATACGGTCAGCAGAGATGGCTTATGGAAGATAATGGAGAAGTTTGGCTGCCCTAGCAGGTTCATCATGACTGTTCGGCAGTTCCACGATGGCATGATGGTGAAAGTTTTGGATGATGGTGACGAGTCAGAAGCCTTCCCAGTGATGAACGGTGTGAAGCAAGGATGCGTTCTCACCCCTACACTCTTTAGCAGGGTCTTCTCTGCTATGCTGAATGATGCCTTCCGCAATTGTCAGGATGGTATACACGTCAGATACAGGACTGGTGGTGGGCTATTCAACCTCCGGCATCTACAGGCTGTTACAAAGGTAAAGGAGACCGTCGTCAGAGACCTCTTATTCGCTGATGATTGTGCCCTCAACGCCAGCACACAGCAGAAGATGCAGTGAGAAATGGACTGCCTCTCTCAAGCCTGTGACAACTTCAGACTTACAATCAGCAGCAAAAAGACCAAAGTTATGTACCAGCCCGCACCCGGAAAGCCCTACCAGGAACCCCACATCACAGTAAAGGGGCAGAAGCTACTGGCAGTCGACAGCTTTACTTATCTGGGCAGTACTCTATCACGAGCGGTGAACATAGATGCAGAGATCAGCAACAGAATTGCCGAAGCCAGTGCCACCTTTGGGAGACTCCGTGAGAACGTATGGGAGCGGAGAGGACTCAGCCTTACCACCAAGCTGAAGGTCTACCGAGCAGTGGTTCTCACCACCCTCCTCTATGCCAGCGAGACCTGGACTGTCTACAGCAGACACGCTAAACAGCTCAACCGCTTCCAGTTGAGCTGCCTCCACAGACTTCTCCACGTACGATGGCAGGACAAAGCCCCAGACACAGAGGTCCTGGAGCGGGCTAGCACCCACAGCGTCTACACCCTCCTACAGAAAGCCCAAGCCAGATTGGCTGGCCATGTCGTCAGGATGTCTGACAGTCGACTACCAAAACAGCTGCTGTATGGAGAGCTGAGCCAGGGCAAGCGCTCAGTTGGAGGGCAGAAGAAACATTTCAAAGACTGCCTCAAAGTGTCCCTCAAAGACCTCAACATCAATCCCAGTAGCTGGGAATCACTTGCTCTGGACCGCCCAACCTGGTGGAGCAGGACCACTAAAGGAGCGTATGCAGCAGAAATCAGACGCACCGCAGAGGCTCAGAGGAAACGCGCCACATGCAAGGCTTGAACTACCTCCACTTCCACTGCAGCACCTACCCTCATGTGTCCCACATGTGGGCGAGCTTTCAGGGCCCGGATTGGCCTCACCAGTCACCTCCAGACCCACAGTCACAAACCCTCCACCTGACAGAAGTTGTGGTCGTCTTCGAATCCGAAGGAAGAACAGTAACTCAATAACCACACATTACAATGGTGGTGTCAGCATCTCTGAATATACAGCACAATGAACTTTACATGCATGGGCTACAGCAGCAAGAGATCACTAACATGCACTCAGTGGCCATTTTTTTAGGTACTGGAGGTAAAGTGCCACTGAGTGTAGCTTTTACACTGGAAGTACAGTTCAACCACCTGTAGGGGTGGTGCAAGAGACAACTTACTGAGTTCCCAGCTCTGTTGAATCATTCCTAACCTCACAACACCATTGACCATCTCATTCAGACAAACAGACAGACAGACATACTTTATTGATCCTGAGGGAAATTGGGCTTTGTTACAATCGCACCAACCAAGAATAGTGTAGAAATATAGCAATATAAAACCATAAATAATTAAATAATAATAAGTAAATAATGCCAAGTGGAAATTAGTCCAGGATGAGCCTATAGACTCAGGGTGTCTGACACTCCAAGGGAGGAGTTGTAAAGTTTGATGGCCACAGGCAGGAATGATTTCCTATGACGCTCAGTGTTGCATCTCGGTGGAATGAGTCTCTGGCTGAATGTACTCCTGTGCCTAACCAGTACATTATGTAGTGGATGTGAGACATTGTCCAAGATGGCATGCAACTTGGACAGCATCCTCTTTTCAGACACCACCGTCAGAGAGTCCAGTTCCACCCCCACAACATCACTGGCCTTACGAATAAGTTTGTTGATTCTGTTGGTGTCCGCTACCCTCAGCCTGCTGTCCCAGCACACAACAACAAACATGATAGCACTGGCCACCACAGACTCGTAGAACATCCTCAACATCGTCCGGCAGATGTTAAAGGACCTCAATCTCCTCAGGAAATAGAGACGGCTCTGACCCTTCTTGTAGACAGCCTCAGGGTTCTTTTACCAGTCCAGTTTATTGTCAATTCGTATCCCCAGGTATTTGTAATCCTCCACTATGTCCACACTGACCCCTTGGATGGAAACAGGGGTCACCGATGCCTCAGCCCTCCTCAGGTCCACCACCAGCTCCTTAGTCTTTTTCACATTAAGCTGCAAATGATTCTGCTCACACCATGTGACAAAGTTTCCCACCATAGCCCTGTACTCAACCTCATCTCCCTTGCTGATGCATCCAGCTATGGCAGAGTCATCAGAAAGCTTCCGAAGATGGCAAGACTCTGTGCAGTAGTTGAAGTCCGAGGTGTAGATGGTGAAGAGAAAGAGAG
The DNA here is from genome assembly GCF_048418815.1 of Hemitrygon akajei. Lineage (NCBI taxonomy): Eukaryota > Metazoa > Chordata > Chondrichthyes > Myliobatiformes > Dasyatidae > Hemitrygon > Hemitrygon akajei. The sequence goes on along the minus strand of NC_133132.1, from coordinate 178,577,385 downwards.
ACAGGACAGTCCCCTGTGGAGCCCCAGTGCTGCTGACCACTCTGTCTGACACACAGTGTTGCAAGCACATGTACTGTGGTCTGCCAGTCAGGTAATCAATAATCCATGACACCAGGGAAGCATCCACCTGCATCACTGTCAGCTTCTCACCCAGCAGAGCAGGGTGGATGGTGTTGAATGCACTGGAGAAGTCAAAAAACATGACCCTCACAGTGCTCGCTGGCTTGTCCAGGTGGGCGTAGACACGGTTCAGCAGGTAGACGATGGCATCCTCAACTCCTAGTCGGGGCTGGTAGGCGAACTGGAGGGGGTCTAAGTGTGGCCTAACCATAGGCCGGAGCTGCTCTAGAACAAGTCTCTCCAGGGTCTTCATGATGTGGGAGGTCAATACCACCGGTCTGTAGTTATTGGAGCCACTGGGGCGCGGCGCCTTATATACAGGGACGAGGCAGGATGTCTTCCAAAGCACAGGAACCCTCTGGAGACTCAGGTTCAGGTTGAAGACATGGTGAAGTACTGGGGGGCACAGGCTTTGAGCACCCTGGGACTGACACCATCCGGGCCTGCAGCCTTGCTTGGGTGGAGACGTTTCAGCTGTCTTCTCACCTGTTCTGCTGTGAAGCCCACCATGGTGGTTTCAGGTGGGGGAGGGGTGTAGCCATGAGAACAGGGTGGGGGGCTGTGAGGAGGGGTAGGAGGGGAGAGTGGAGTATGTGTTGGTTGGGGGCCGACAACAGATGAATCATGTGGGGGATGGGCAGGGGCCACAGTGTCAAATCTGTTGAACCTCAACAGATTTGGAACCTCGAATTCCAAACCTCACAACACCATTGACCAACTCATTGAACCCTCACAGCTTCATTGACCACACACATCCATTGAATAATTCCATCCTAACCTTACAGGTCTACTAACTAACTCATTCCTAAACTCACAGCTCCATTAACCAAGCAACTCATACAAAGTACTGGAGAAACTCAGCAGACCAGGCAGCATCTATGGAAAAAAGTACAGTCGACCTTTTAGGCCAAGACCTCATTCCCCACCTCACAGCTCCGTTGAACATGTCCATTATAACCTCACAACTCCATCCTAACCTCAGAGCACCATTGACCAACTCATTTCAAACCTCACAATTCCATTAAGCAATATCATCTTAATCTCATAGCTCCATTAACTCAATCCTAACCTCACAGCTCCATTGAATAACTCCATCCTAACCTAAAAGCTCCACTGATCAACTCCATCTTAACCACACAGTTCCATTGATTACACATTCCTAACTTCACAGCTCTATTCAATAAAAGCATCCTAACCGCTCAACTCCATTCACTCATCCCAAACCTACCACAGATTCCTTGGATAACTCCATCTGAATTTCATGGCTCCATTAACTCCTCCAAACCTCACAACTCCATTGAATAACTAACTTCATCTTGACAGCTCTATTGATTCATTCCAAACCTCACTTTCCCATTGACCAATTACAACCAACCTCAGAGCTCCATTGACTAACTCATTCCTAATCTCACATTTCCATTGAATAACTCTTTCCTCACATCATGACTCCATTGACTCATTTCTAACCTCACAACTCCATTCACTAACTCCATTCTAACCTCACAGCTCTATTAATCAAGTCATTCCTAAACTTACAGCTCCATTGACTAATTCCATCCTAGCCTCACAGCTACATTGAGCAACTCATTCCAAACCTCAAAGCTACATTAATCAATGCCATCCTACGATTGCACCTCTATTGACTAACTCATTCCTCATCTCACAGCTCTATTGACTAACACATTGCTAACCTCACAGCCCCATTTAATAAATCTATCCTAACCTCATGGCTCTATTGACTCATTTGAAGCTCCATTGAAAAACTCCATCTTAACCTGACAGCTTGATTGACTCATTCCAAATCTTACAACGCCATTGGCTCATTCCTAACCTTATAGCTCCTTTGAGTAATCCCATTGCAAACTCATGGCTCCATTGACTCATTCATAACCTCTCATCATCATTGAATAACTCCAGAGTAACCTTATGGTTAATTGACTAATAAATCAAAAGCTAATGTCACCATTGACTAACTCATTGATAACGACTCAGCTCTATTGAATAACTCATTCCTAATCTCATCCCTCCATTGACTAACTCATTCCTAAACTCATAGCTCCATTGCCTAACCCATTTGCTAACCTCACAACTCTATTGAATAGCTCCATACTAATCTCAGGGCTTCATTGATTCATATCAAACCTCATAACTCCATTGAACAACTCCATCCTAACATCACTGCTCCATTGACTCATTCCAAACATCAACAATTCCATTAACTCATTCCAAACATCAACAATTCCATTAACTCATATTTATCCTCATAGCTCTATCAAATATCCCCATCGTAATGTAGCGGTGTGCTACACGCAGTGCTGAAATAACGACACGTAGTCGATGAGCTGCAGTTGCAAAGAGGTTTATTCAAACTTCGCGGCCTCGCTTTAAAGCCTTCTTGTTCCCCCCCTCCCTGGGCGGGAATGCCGTAGGGGGCGCATATTCACAGTCCCGTCCTGCGCGCAAGCTTTTCCCCTTGCTGGTGAAGCAGGCTTGGTGCCCTCTTTGGGACCGGCCTCAATTCCCGGTGTGCGCGACTTTGTGAGCCGGTTCGAGTGCGCTGGGAAGTGGGTCACCACAGTAACTCATTTCTAAACTCAAAGCTCCATTACTAACTCATTCTAATCTTATGGCTCCATTGACTAACTCCATGCCAAACTCACAGCTCTATTGAATAACTCATTCCTAACCTCACAGCTCCATTGAATAACTCCATCCTAACCTCAACCAAGAGAAAACCTGCAGATACTAGAAATCCAAGCAACACACATACTGTGCAGGAGGAACTCAGTAGGCCAGGCAGCATCTACAGAAAAAGTACAGTTGGCGTTTCAGGCTGAAACCCTTCAGTAGGACTGGAGATAAAAAGCTGAGGAGTAGATTTAAAAGGTGGGGGAGGGCAAAGAGAACCACCAGTGACAGGTGAAACCTGGAGGGGAAGGGATGAAGTGAAGAGCTGGGAAGTTGATTGGTGAGATGAAGTGAGAGAGGGAAAAGAGGATGGAAAATGGAGAAGGATGGGAGAGAATTACTGGAGATTTGAGAAATCAGTGTTCACTCCATCACATTGGAGGCTACTCAAATGGAATATAAGATGCTGCTCTTCTAACCTTGTGTGACCTCATCATGATAGTGGAGGAGGCACTGGATGAACATACCGGAATGGGAATGGGAAATGGAATTAAAACTGGTGGCCACTAGGAGATCCCACTTGTTCTGGCGGACGGAGTGTAGATGTTCAGAGAAGTGAACTCCCAAACTACTTGTGTCTCATTGATGTACAGGAGGCCACACAGGAAGCACCAAACACAGTAAATGACCCCACCAGACTCACAGGTAAAGTGTCACCTCATCTGGAAGGACTATTTAAGGCCCTGGGTGGTATTGAGGGAGGAGATGTAGGTACAGGTGTAGCATTTGTTCCACTTCCTCAGCTATTTCTAACACAGTCCTGCCAAAGAGTTTCAGCCCGAAATGTTGAATGCATTTTTTTCCATGGATGCTGCCTGGCCTGCTGAGTTCCTCCAGCATTTTGTGTGTGTCCATCTTAACCTCATGGCTCGATTGACTAATTTATTCCAAAACTGACGTCTCCATTGACCAAAACATTCCTAACCTCACAGTTCCATTGACTAACTCATCCCTAACCTCAACCATCTATTGACAAAATCATTCCAAACCACACAGCTTCATTGACCAATTCCATCCTAACCTCACAGCTCTACTAACTCATTCCATACCTCACAGCTGCATTGATTAACTTATTACAAAACTTGGAGCTCCAATGACTAACTCATTCCTAATTTCATAGCTCCATTGACTCATTCCTAATCTCATGACTCCAGTGATTAACTCAATCCTAAACTCGTGGCTCTATTAACCAACTCATTCATAACCCCACAGCACCATTGACCACCTCTATTCTGATCTCAGAGCTCCATTGATCAACTAATTCCAGATCACACCGTTCCATTGACCAATTAAATCCTAACCTCACAGCTCCATTGACTAACTCATTCCTAACCTCATGATTCCATTGACTAACTCATTCCTAACCCCATGGCTCCATTGGATCATTACTAACTTCACAGCTCCATTGACTCATGCCAAACCTCACAACTCCATTGATCTTAGGAAGTTAGGAAGGAAGTTGAGAAGCAGGACCGCAAAGGTAGTAACCTTGGGATGATTGTCTGTGCCATGCGACAGTGAGAATAGGAATAGAATGAGATGGAGGATAAATGTGTGGCTGAGGGATTGGAGCAGGAGGCAGGGATTCAGATTTATGGATCATTGGGACCTCTTCTGGGGCAGGTGTGACCTGTACAAAAAGGACGGGTTGCACTTGAATCCCAGGGGGAGCAATATCCTGACAGGGAAGTTTGTTAAGGCTACTGGGGAGAGTTTAAACTAGAATTGTTGGAGGGTGGGAACTGAACTGAAGAGACTGGGGAGGAGGAGGTTGGCTCACAAATAGAGAAAGCTTGGAGACAGTGTGTGAGGGAGGATAGGCAGGTGATAGAGAAGGGACACGCTCAGATCAAAGGTTTGAGATGTGTCTATTTTAACGCAAGGAGTCTTGTGAACAAAGTGGATGAGCTTAGAGCACGGATCAGTAGTTGGAGATATGATGTGGTGGCCATTACAGAGACTTGGATGGGTCAGGGACGGGAATGGTTACTTCAAGTGCTGGGTTTTAGATGTTTCAGAAAGGACAGGAAGGGAGGCAAAAGATGTGGGGGCGTCGCATGATCAGAGATAGTGTCACAGCTGCAGGAAAGGTAGGCGCCATGGAGGGATTGTCTACAGAGTCTTTGTGGGTGGAGGTTAGGAACAAGCAGGGGTCAATAACTTTACAGGGTGTTTTTTATAGGCCGCCTAATAGTAGCAAGGATATCGAGGAGCAAATAGGGAAACAGATCCTGGAAATGTGCAATAATAACAGAGTTGTCGTGATGGGAGATATTAATTTCCCAAATATTGATTGGCATCTCCCTAGAGCAAGGCGTTTAGGTGGGGTGGAGTTTGTTAGGTGTATTCAGGAAGGCTTCTTGACACAATATGTAGATAAGCCTACAAGAGGAGAGGCTGTACTTGATTTGGTATTGGGAAATGAACCTGGTCAGGTGTCAGATCTCTCAGTGGGAGAGTATTTTGGAGATAGTGATCATAATTCTATCTCCTTTACAATAGCATTGGAGAGAGATAGGAACAGACAAGTTAGAAAAGCATTTAATTGGAGAAAGGGGAATTATGAAGCTGTCAGGCAGGAAATTGGAAGCTTCAATTGGAAACAGATGCTCTCAGGGAAAAGTATGGAAGAAATGTGGCAAATGTTCAGGGGATATTTATGTGGAGTTCTGCATAGGTATGTTCCAATGAGACAGGGAAATTATGGTAGGATACAGGTACCGTGGTGTACAAAGGCTATAATAAATCTAGTCAAGAAGAAAAGAAAAGCTTACAAAAAGTTCAGAGAGCTACTGTAGGTAATGTTGGAGATCTAGAAGATTATAAGGCTAATAGGAAGGAGCTTAAGAAGGAAATTAGGAGAGCCAGTAGGGGCGATGAGAAGGCCTTAGCAGACAGGATTAAGGAAAAGCCCAAGACATTTTACAAGTATATGAAGAGCAAGAGGATAAGACATGAAAGAATAGGACCCATTAAGTGTGACAGTGGGAAAGTGTGTATGGAACCGGAGGAAATAGCAGAGGTACTTAATGAATACTTTACTTCAGTATTCACTATGGAAAAGAATCTTGGTGATTGTAGTGATGACTTGCAGCAGAATGAACAGCTTGAGCATGTAGATATTAAGAAAGAGGAAATGCTGGAGCTTATGGAAAGCATCAAGTTGGATAAGTCTCTGGGACTGGATGAGATGTACCCCAGGCTACTGTGGGAGACAAGGGAGGAGATTTCTGAGCCTCTGGCAATGATCACTCAGTGGGAGAGCCTTTTGGAGGTAGTGACAGCAACTCTATCCCCTTCACCATAGCGCTGGAGAGAGCTAGGAGCAGACAATTGGGGAAAACGATTAATTGGGGTAGGGGGAAATATAATGCTATTAGGCAGGAAATTGGGAGCTTAAAGTGGGAACAGAAGTTCTCAGGAAAATGCATGGCAGAAATGTGGCAAACGTTCAGGGAACACTTGCATGGAGTTCTGCACAGGTATGTTTCAACGAGGCAGGGAAAGAAATGGTAGGGTTAAAGAACCATGGTGTACAAAGGATGTAGAAAATCTAGTTAAATAGAAAAGAAAAGCTTAGAAAAGGTTCAAGAAACTAGGTAATGTTAGAGCTCTAGAAAATGGCAAGGTTGGTAGGAAGGAGCTTAAGAATGGAATTAGGAGAGCCAGAAGGGGTCATGAGAAGGTCTTGGTGAACAGGATTAATGAAAAGCCAGGTATGCCAGCCAACAGACAGGAGATTTTGTGGACGTGAGAAGGAAACCCGCATGGTTTGTTGCCTCCCGGGTGCCAGGGTCCAGGATGTCTCTGACCGGGTGCATGACATCCTGGTACGAGAGGGAAAGCAACCAGAAGTCGTGATGCATGTTGGTACCAACGACATAGGCAGGAAGAGGGATGAGGTCCTGAAGTGTGAGTTTCGGGAACTAGGCAGAAGGCTGAAGAACAGGACCTCAAGGGTGGCGTTCTCAGGATTGCTGCCAGTGCTACGTGATAGTGATGGTAAGAATTGGAGGAGATGACAGTTGAATGCATGGCTAAGGAGTTGGTGCGGGGGCAGGGTTTTAGATTTTTGGACCATTGGGATCTCTTCTGGGGAAGGTGGGACCTGTACAAATTGGATGGTTGCACCTGAACTCGAGGGGGAGCAATATCCTTGCTGGTAGGTTTGCTAGCATGGTTCGGGAGGGTTTAAACTAATTTGCAAGGGGGTTGGGACCCGGATCGATAGAGCAGTGAAAAAAGTGCATGGAGTAAAGCCAGATCTAACATATAGAGAGGCTTTGAGGAAAGAGCAGCAGAATAAAGGGTGTAAAGGTAGTAAGGTAGAAGGGCTAAAGTGTGTGTACTTCAATGCAAGAAGCATCAGGAACAAAGGTGATGAACAGAGAGCTTGGATACATACATGGAATTATGATGTAGTGGCCATTACAGAGACTTGGCTGGCACCAGGGCAGGAATGGATTCTCAATATTCCTGGATTTCAGTGCTTTAAAAGAGATAGAGACGGGAAAGGGGAGGAGGGGTGGTATTACTGGTCAGGGATACTATTACAGCTACAGAAAGGGTGGGTAATGTAGCAAGATCCTCTTTTGAGTCAGTATGGGTGGAAGTCAGGATCAGGAAGGGAGCAGTTACTCTACTGAGGGTATTCTATAGGCCCCCTGGTAGCAGCAGAGATACCGAGGAGCAGATTGGGAGGCAGATTTTGGAAAGGTGCAAAAATAACAGGGTTGTTATCATGGGTGACTTTAACTTCCCTAATATTGATTGGCACTTGATTAGTTCCAAGAGTTTAGATGGGGCAGAATTTGTTAAGTGTGTGCAGGATGGATTCCTGTCACAGTATGTTGACAGGCCGACTGGGGGAATGCCATACTAGATCTAGTATTAGGTAACGAATCGGGTCAAGTCACAGATCTGTCAGTGGGTGAGCATCTGGGGGACAGTGATCACCGCTCCCTGACCTTTAGCATTATCATGGAAAAGGATAGAATCAGAGAGGACAGGAAAATTTTTAATTGGGGAAGGGAAAATGATGAGGCTATAAGGCTAGAACTTGCGGGTGTGAATTGGGATGATGTTTTTGCAGGGAAATGTACTATGGACATGTGGTCGATGTTTAAGGATCTCTTGCAGGATGTTAGGGATAAATTTGTCCTGGTGAGGAGAATAAAGAATGGTAGGGTGAAGGAACCATGGGTGACAAGTGCAGTGGAAAATCTAGTCAGATGAAAGAAGGCAGCATACATGAGGTTTAGGAAGCAAGGATCAGATGGGTCTATTGAGGAATATAGGGTAGCAAGAAAGGAGCTTAAGAAGGGGCTGAGAAGAGCAAGACGGGGGCATGAGAAAGCCTTGGCGAGTAGGGTAAAGGAAAACCCCAAGGCATTCTTCAATTATGTGAAGAACAAAAGGATGACAGCGATGACTTCCTCTTTTGGAAGAAGACAGCGAGGCTTTGAGAGGAAGTGCGGCGGCGGCCATTTTCAAATTGCTTCTCTTATTTCGGGGCACTAGACAAGGTTGTCCTCTTAGTCCATTACTATTTAACATCGCTTTAGAACCTTTGGCAATTGCCATCAGAGAATCACAGGATATTTTGGGTATTAATCGTGGAACAGATATTCATAAGGTATCTTTGTATGCAGATGATTTATTATTATTCATCTCTAACCCTGAGAAATCTATTCCAGCAGTCTTATCATTGTTGGCTCAATTTAGTGAGTTTTCTGGGTATAAGTTAAATCTTAATAAGAGTGAATTGTTTCCTTTGAATAGACAGGTCCCAAGCTATGGTATTTTACCTTTTAAATTAGTTAATGATTCTTTTAATTACTTAGGGATTAAAATCACAAAAAACCATAAATAATTATTTGGGTTTAATTTTCTACCCTTAATTGATCAGATTAAAGGCTTGTTTACTAAGTGGTCACCATTATCTTTATCTCTGATAGGTAGGATTAATGCTATTAAGATGGTTACTTTACCTAAATTTTTATATATTTTTCAAGCGGTACCAATTTTTATTCCGAAATCCTTTTTTACTAATGTTGATTCAAAAATTTCCTTATATATATGGCAGAATAAAAATCCCAGGTTAGGTAAAACATACTTACAGAAGACAAAGAAGGAAGGTGGGTTGGCATTACCCAATTTCAGATTTTATTATTGGGCAGTTAATATTAGATATTTGTTATGTTGGTTGAAAGAATGGGATGGTCCTTTTGGCCCTCATTGGGTGAGTTTGGAAACTAAATCGGTATCAGGTTATGCTCTGGGTTCTATTTTAGGGACATCTCTCCCTTTTGCTCTTTCTAAATTGCCGAAATGAATTGACAACCCGATAGTTAAATATACCTTACGTATATGGTTTCAATTTCGGAAATTTTTCGGGTTGACTCAATTCGTTTTAAATAGTCCTATTGTAGCTAATTGTTTTTTCCACCCCTCAATTATAGATCAAGCTTTTTCGGCTTGGAAAACTAAGGGTTTATTAAGATTTTCCGACTTATTTTTGGACAATTGTTTTATGTCTTTTGAGCAATTATCTAATAAATATAATTTGCCTAGATTTAATTTTTTTAGATACTTACAGGTTAGGCATTTTTTAAGTATGGTACTTCCTACGTTTCCAAATTTTGTGTCTTCAGATATTTTGGAGAGTTTGTTTGAATTAAACCCTTTTCAAAAAGGGCTTATATCAAAACTTTATAATATAATTATGAAGATACGTTCAGTGCCCTTTGATAAGACCAAAAATGATTGGGAAAGAGAGCTCAATCTTATTATTCCTATTGAGAATTGGGATAGAATTCTTCAATTAGTTAATACATCATCTATATGTGCCAAACATTCATTAATACAATTTAAGGTTGTACATAGGGCCCATATGTCCAAGGATAAATTAGCTCATTTTTATTCTTATATAAACCCTATTTGTGACAGATGTCAATTAGAAATCGCGTCTTTAACTCATATGTTTTGGTCATGTCCGCTTTTGAAAAAATATTGGAAAGATATTTTTGATATTATCTCTGCGGTACTGAACATCGATTTACAACCCCATCCTATTACCGCAATTTTTGGTTTACCGATGATGGACTCACTCCATTTATCTCCTTCCGCCTGTCGAATGATTGCTTTTCTCACTTTGATGGCTAGAAGATCTATTTTGTTGAATTGGAAGGAAATTATCCTCCCACGGTATTTCATTGGCTTTCTCAAACTATGTTATGTCTAAATTTAGAAAAAATTAGAAGTGCTGTATTTGATACTTCTATTAAATTTGAAAAGATATGGAGACCATTTATTCAATATTTTCATATGATGTAATATGGCCCTGTGCCAAGCTTATTGGTTTTTTCAGCTTTAATTGTATGTATGTTGAGAGGATCGGAGTTGACGACATTGATGTTTATGTACTCTTGTGAGATACTATAAACAGCCCTTTTTTTTTCTCTTTTTCTTTAGTTTTTTCTTTTTTTGCTTTCTTTTTTTCCCTTAGATATTAGATTAGTAGGTTAGTAACTTTGCATATATATTTTTTTCTTTTTCTTTTTTTTATATATTATATATTATGAAATATCTAGATTTATCTTGTTCATATATATACTATATGGTTCATGTTTTGGGAAAACTTATTTATACTGTATTCATTGCTTATGTATTCCTTCATGTGTAATGGGAGTTTATATGTTTGTAATCCCTTTATTAATATAATAACTGTATTTTGTTCATAATATTTTTAATACTAATAAAAAGATTGAAAAAGAAAGAACAAATTGCTTCTCAGATCGGAGTTCTGAGAGGCGGGACTGCGCAGGCGCGTGAAGGAGGCCTGGGAAGGAGGGAAGATATAAAAAGAACGCAGCCTTAAGCAGCGGGCAGCTTCGTTTGCGGGCAGCGGAGTGAGCCGGGAGCAGAGTGTAGGGCTTGGGCTCAGAGGGCTTAGGCGGAAGAGGGCACAGTAGGCTTATCTTTTAGGTCTCCTTGTTATTTTCAGTTATTCAGGAAGTATGAGTGTGAGGGCAGCTTGTTGTTCTCGGTGTCAGATGTGGGAGATCCTGGAGTCTCCGAGCCTCCCGGACGTCCACATCTGCACCAAGTGTGCCGAACTGCGGCTCCTGAGGGACCGAGTTAGGGAACTGGAGCTGCAGCTCGATGACCTTCGCCTGGTCAGGGAGAGTGAGGAGGTGATAGAGAGGAGTTACAGGCAGGTGGTCACTCTGGGGCCACGGGAGGCAGATAGGTGAGTCACGGTCAGGAAGGGGAAGAGGCAGGTACTAGAGAGTACCCCAGTGGCTGTACCCCTTGACAATAAGTACTCATGTTTGAGTACTGTTGCTGGGGACAGCCTACCTGGAGGAAGTGACAGTGGCCGGGCCTCCAGCACAGAGGACGGCCCTGTAGCTCAGAAGGGTAGGGATAGAAGAAAGAGGACCATAGTAATAGGGGACTCGATAGTCAGGGGTTCAGACAGGTGGTTCTGTGGAGGTGATCGGGAGTCCCGGATGGTAGATTGCCTCCCTGGTGCCAGGATTCGGGACATTTCTGATCACGTCCAAGATATCCTGAAGTGAGAGGGTGAGGAGCCAGAGGTCGTGGTACATGTAGGTACCAATGACATAGGTAGGAAAGGGGAAGAGGTCCTGAAACGAGAGTATAGGGAGTTAGGAAGGCAGTTAAGAAGAAGGACCGCAAAGATAGTAATCTCGGGATTACTGCCTGTGCCACGCGACAGTGAGAGTAGGAATGGAATTAGGTGGAGGATGAATGCGTGGCTGAAGGATTGGAGCAGGGGGCAGGAATTCAAGTTTCTGGATCATTGGGACCTCTTCTGGGGCAGGCGTGACCTGTTCAAGAAGGACGGGTTACACTTGAATCCTGGGGGGACCAATATCCTAGCAGGGAGGTTTGCTAGGGCTACAGGGCAGACTTTAAACTAGTAAGATGGGGGGGGGGGCAGGAATCAATTTGAGGAAACTATGGGAGAGGAGGTTAGTTCACCAGTAGAGCAAGTAAGTAGACAGTGTGTGAGGGAGGAAAGGCAGGTGATGGAGAAGGGATGCGCTCAGCCCGAAGATGTAGGGGAGAAGAAAGAAAAGGATAATAAATTTGAATGCATTGTTAGGGATGAAAAGAGAGGAGGAGGTAGAGAGTATCTTAAATGTATCTATTTTAATGCTAGGAGCATTGTAAGAAAGGTGGATGAGCTTAAAGCGTGGATTGATACCTGGAATTATGATGTTGTAGCTATTAGTGAAACATGGTTGCAGGACGGGTGTGATTGGCAACTAAATATTCCTGGATTTAGTTGCTTCAGGTGTGATAGAGTAGGAGGGGCCAGAGGAGGAGGTGTTGCATTGCTTGTCCGAGAAAATCTTATGGCGGTGCTTTGGAAGGATAGATTAGAGAGCTCCTCTAGGGAGACTATTTGGGTGGAATTGAGGAATGGGAAAGGTGTAGTAACACTGATAGGAGTGTATTATAGGCCACCTAATGGGGAGCGTGAGTTGGAAGAGCAAATGTGTAAGGAGATAGCAGATATTTGTAGTAAACACAAGGTGGTGATTGTGGGAGATTTTAATTTTCCACACATAGATTGGGAAGCTCATTCTGTAAAAGGGCTGGATGGTTTAGAGTTTGTGAAATGTGTGCAGGATAGTTTTTTGCAACAATACATAGAAGTACCGACTAGAGATGGGGCAGTGTTGGATCTCCTGTTAGGGAATGCGATAGGTCAGCTGACAAATGTATGTGTTGGGGAGCACTTCGGGTCCAGTGATCACAATAGCATTAGCTTCAATATAATTATGGAGAAGGACAGGACTGGACCTAGAGTTGAGATTTTTGATTGGAGAAAGGCTAACTTTGAGGAGATGCGAAGGGATTTAGAGAGAGTGGATTGGGTCAAGTTGTTTTATGGGAAGAATGTAATAGAGAAATGGAGGTCATTTAAGGGTGAAATTATGAGGGTACAGAATCTTTATGTTCCTGTTAGGTTGAAAGGAAAGGTTAAAGGTTTGAAAGTGCCATGGTTTTCAAGGGATATTAGAAACTTGGTTCGGAAAAAGAGGGATGTCTACAATAGATATAGGCAGCATGGAGTAAAGGAATTGCTCGAGGAATATAAAGAATGTAAAAGGAATCTTAAGAAAGAGATTAGGAAAGCTAAAAGAAGATACGAGTTTGGTTTGGCAAATAAGGTGGAAGTAAATCCGAAAGGTTTCTAGTTATATTAAAAGCAAGAGGATAGTGAGGGATAAAATTGGTCCCTTAGAGAATCAGGGTGGTCAGCTATGTGTGGAGCCGAGGGAGATGGGAGAGATTTTGAACGATTTCTTCTCTTCGGTATTCACTAAGGAGAAGGATATTGAATTGTGTAAGGTGTGGGAAACAAGTAAAGAAGTTATGGAACCTATAACAATTAAAGAGGTGAAAGTACTGGTGCTTTTAAGAAATTTAAAAGTGGATAAATCTCCAGGTCCTGACAGGATATTCCCCAGGACCTTGAGGGAAGTTTGTGTAGAGATAGCAGGAGCTCTGATGGAGATCTTTCAGATGTCATTAGAAACGGGGATTGTGCCGGAGGATTGGCGTATTGCTCATGTGGTTCCATTGTTTAAAAAGGGTTCTAGAAGTAAGCCTGGCAATTATAGACCTGTCAGTTTGACATCAGTGGTGGGTAAATTAATGGAAAGTATTCTTAGAGATAGTATTTATAATTATCTGGATAGACAGGATCTGATTAGGAGTAGCCAGCATGGATTTGTGCATGGAAGGTCATGTTTGACAAACCTTATTGAATTTTTTGAAGAAGTTACGAGGAATGTTGACGAGGGTAAGGCAGTGGATGTAGTCTATATGGACTTCAGCAAGGCCTTTGACAAAGTTCCACATGGAAGGTTAGTTAAGAAGGTTCAGTCATTAGGTATTAATGCTGGAGTAATAAAATTGATTCAACAGTGGCTAGATGGGAGATGCCAGAGAGTAGTGGTGGATAATTGTTTATCAAGATGGAGGCCGGTGACTAGCGGGGTGCCTCAGGGATCTGTTTTGGTCCCAATGTTATTTGTAATATACATAAATGATCTGGATGATGGGGTGGTAAATTGGATTAGTAAGTATGCTGATGATACTAAGGTAGGAGGTGTTGTGTATAATGAGGTGGGTTTTCAAAGCTTGCAGGGAGATTTATGCCAGTTAGAAGAATGGGCTGAATGTTAGCAGATGGAGTTTAATGCTGAGAAGTGTGAGGTTCTACATTTTGGCAGGAATAATCCAAATAGAACATACAGGGTAAATGGTAGGGCATTAAGGAATGCAGTGGAACAGAGATCTAGGAATAACAGTGCATAGTTCCCTGAAGGTGGAGTCTCATGTAGATAGGGTGGTGAAGAAGGCTTTTGGAACGCTGGCCTTTATAAATCAGAGCATTGAGTACAGAAGTTGGGATGTAATGTTAAAATTGTACAAGGCATTGGTAAGGCCAAATTTGGAATATTGTGTACAGTTCTGGTCACCGAATTATAGGAAAGATATCAATAAATTAGAGAGAGTGCAGAGACAATTTACTAGGATGTTACCTGGGTTTCAGCACTTAAGTTACAGAGAAAGGTTGAACAAGTTAGGTCTCTATTCATTGGAGCGTAGAAGGTTGAGGGGGGGATTTGATCGAGGTATTTAAAATGTTGAGAGGGATAGATAGAGTTGATGTGAATAGGCTGTTTCCATTGAGAGTAGGGGAGATTCAAACGAGAGGACATGATTTGAGAGTTAGGGGGAAAAAGTTTAAGGGAAACACGAGGGGGTATTTCTTTACTCAGAGAATGATAGCTGTGTGGAATGAGCTTCCTGTAGAAGTAGTAGAGGCCAGTTCAGTTGTGTCATTTAAGGTAAAATTGGATAGGTATATGGACAGGAAAGGAGTGGAGGGTTATGGGCTGAGTGCGGGTAGGTGGGACTAGGTGAGATTAAGAGTTCGGCACGGACTAGGAGGGCCGAGATGGCCTGTTTCCGTGCTGTGATTGATATATGGTTATATTATATGGTTATTAATACTATATTCTGCCATCATATTTGACCTACCAAAATGAATCACTTAACACTTATCTGGGTTAAACACCATCTGCCACTTTTCAGCCCAGTTTTATATCCTACCAATGTCCCGCTGTAACCTCTAAGAGCCTTCTGCACTACCCACAACACCTCCAAACTTTGTGTCATCAGCAAACTTACTAAACCATCCCTCCACTTCCTCATCCAGGTCATTTATAAAAATCACGAAGAGTAAGGGTCCCAGAACAGATCCCTGAGGCACACCACTGGTCACTGACCTCCATGCAGAATATAACCCGTCTACAACCACTCTTTGCCTTCTGTGAGCAAGCCAGTTCTGGATCCACAAAGCAATGTCCCCTTGGATCCCATGCCACCTTACTTTCTCAATAAGCCTTGCATGGGGTACTTTATCAAATACCTTGCTGACATCCATATCCACTACATCTACTACTCTTCCTTCATCAATGTGTTTAGTCACATCCTCAAAAAATTCAATCAGGCTCGTGAGGCACAACCTGCCCTTGACAAAGCCATGCTGACTACTCCTAATTATATTATACCTCTCCAAATGTTCATAAATCCTGCCTCTCAGGATCTTCTCCATCAACTTACCAACCACTGAGGTAAGACTCACTGATCTATAATTTCCTGGACTATCTCTACTCCCTTTCTTGAATAAAGGAACAACACCCGCAACCTTCCAATCCTCTGGAACCTCCCCCAATGATGATGCAAAGATAGACAATAGACAATAGACAATAGGTGGAGAAGTAGACCATTTGGCCCTTCGAGCCTGCACCGCCATTCTGAGATCATGGCTGATCATCTACTATCAATACCCGGTTCCTACCTTGTGCCCGTATCCCTTGATTCCCTTATCCATAAGATACCTATCCAGCTCCTTCTTGAAAGCATCCAGAGAATTGGCCTCCACTGCCTTCTGAGACAGTGCATTCCACACCCCCACAACTCTCTGGGAGAAGAAGTTTTTCCTTAACTCTGTCCTAAATGACCTACCCCTTATTCTCAAACCACGCCCTCTGGTACTGGACTCTCCCAGCATCTGGAACATATTTCCTGCCTCTGTCTTGTCCAATCCCTTAATAATCTTATATGTTTCAATCAGATCCCCTCTCAATCTCCTTAATTCCAGTGTGTACAAGCCCAGTCTCTCTAACCTCTCTGCGTAAGACAGTCCAGACATCCCAGAAATTAACCTTGTGAATCTACGCTGCACTTCCTCTACAGCCAGGATGTCCTTCCTTAACCCTGGAGACCAAAACTGTACACAATACTCCAGGTGTGGTCTCACCAGCGCCCTGTACAAATGCAAGAGGGTTTCCTTGCTCTTGTACTCAATTCCTTTTTTAATAAAGGCCAACATTCCATTAGCTTTCTTCACTGCCTGCTGCACTTGCTCATTCACCTTCAGTGACTGATGCACAAGGACTCCTAGATCTCTTTGTATTTCTCCCTTACCTAACTCTACACCATTCAGATAATAATCTGCCTTCTTGTTCTTACTCCCAAAGTGGATAACCTCACACTTATTCACATTAAACGTCATCTGCCAAGTATCTGCCCACTCACCCAGCCTATCCAAGTCACCCTGAATTCTCCTAACATCCTCATCACATGTCACACTGCCACCCAGTTTAGTATCATCAGCAAACTTGCTGATGTTATTCTCAATGCATTCATCTAAATCGTTGATGCAAATCGTAAACAGCTGTGGTCCCAATACCGAGCCCTGTGGCATCCCACTAGTCACCACCTGCCATTCCGAGAAACACCCATTCACCGTTACCCTTTGCTTTCTATCTGCCAACCAGTTTTCTATCCATGTCAATACCTTCCCCCCAATGCCATGAGCTCTGATTTTACCCACCAATCTCCTATGTGGGACATTATTAAATGCCTTCTGAAAATAGAGGTACACTACATCCACTGGGTCTCCCTTGTCTAACTTCCTGGTTACATCCTCAAAAAACTCCAATAGATTAGTCAAGCATGATTTGCCCTTGGTAAATCCAAGCTGGCTCGGCCCAATCCTATCACTGCTATCTAGATATGCCACTATTTCATCTTTAATAATGGACTCTAGCATCTTCCCCACTACTGATGTTAGGCTGACAGGATGATAGTTCTCTGTTTTCTCCCTCCCTCTTTTCTTAAAAAGTGGGATAACATTAGCCATTCTCCAATCCTCAGGAACTGATCCTGAATCTAAGGAACATTGGAAAATGATTACCAATGCATCCGTAATTTCCAGAGCCACCTCCTTTAGTACCCTAGGATGCAGACCATCTGGACCTGGGGATTTGTCAGCCTTCAGTCCCATCAGTCTACTCATCACCGTTTCCTTCCTAATGTCAATCTGTTTCATTTCCTCTGTTACCCTATGACCTTGGCCCATCCATACATCTGGGAGATTGCTTGTGTCTTCCCTAGTGAAGACAGATCTAAAGTACTTATTAAATTCTTCTGCCATTTCTCTGTTTTCCATAACAATTTCACCCAATTCATTCTTCAAGGGCCCAACATTGTTCTTAACTATCTTCTTTCTCTTCACATACCTAAAAAAGCTTTTGCTATCCTCCTTTATATTCCTGGCTAGCTTGCGTTCGTACATCATTTTTTCTCCCCGTATTGCCTTTTTAGTTAAGTTCTGTTGTTCCTTAAAACTTTCCCAATCATCTGTCCTCCCACTCACCTTAGCTCTGTCATACTTCCTTTCTTTTAACTCTATGCTATCTCTGACTTCATTTGTCAACCACTGTGGCCCCTTTCCCCCCTTTGAATCCTTCCTTCTCTGGGGGATGAACTGATTTTGCACCTTGTGCATTATTCCCAAGAATACCTACCATTGCTGTTCCACTGTCTTTTCTACTACAATATCCATCCAGTTAACTTTGGCCAGCTCCTCCCTCATGGCTCCATAGTCTCCTTTGTTCAACTGCAACACCGACACCTCCGATCTGCCCTTATCCTTCTCAAATTGCAGGTAAAAACTTATCATATAATGGTCACTACCTCCTAATACCTCCTTTGGTCACTATGGTCACTACTTCCTTTGCTCTAATGTCTACCTATCATTCCTCACAAACTCTCTACAAGCTGTCTCAACTTGTGCTCCAACCTCCCCATCCTATGTCTCTTTACTGAAACAGAGGAGGGTTAAGGCACCAGTGACCCCTGTTTCCATCCAAGGGGTCAGTGTGGACATAGTGGAGGATTACAAATACCTGGAGATATGAATGGACAATAAACTGGACTGGTCAAAGAACACTGAGGCTGTCTACAAGAAGGGTCAGAGCCGTCTCTATTTCCTGAGGAGACTGAGGTCCTTTAACATCTGCTGGACGATGCTGAGGATGTTCTACGAGTCTGTGGTGGCCAGTGCTATCATGTTTGTTGTTGTGTGCTGGGGCAGCAGGCTGAGGGTAGCGGACACCAACAGAATCAACAAACTCATTCATAAGACCAGTGATGTTGTGGGGGTGGAACTGGACTCTCTGACGGTGGTGTCTGAAAAGAGGATGCTGTCCAAGTTGCACGCCATCTTGGACAATGACTCCCATCCTCTCCATAATGTACTGGTTAGGCACAGGAGTACATTCAGCCAGAGACTCATTCCACTGAGATGTAACACTGAGCGTCATAGGAAGTCATTCTTACCTGTGGCCATCAAACTTTACAACTCCCCCCTCACAGTGTCAGACACCCTGAGCCAATAGGCTGGTCCTGGACTTATTTCCACTTGGCATGATTAACTTATTATTATTTAATTATTTATGGTTTTATATTGCTATATTTCTTCACTATTCTTAGTTGGTGCAGCTGTAACAAAACCCAATTTCCCTCGGAATCAATAAAGTAGGTCTGTCTGTCTGTTTGTCTGTCTACTTCAGTTCCTACCACCCTGAAAATCTAGTTTAAACCCTCACCAACAGCATTAGGAAACCTCCCCACTAGGATATTGGTTCCCCCTCAGATTCAAGCGCAACCCATCTCTGTTTTTGTACAGGTCACACCTGCCCCAGAAAAGGTCCCAATGATCCAAAAATCGTAATCCCCGCTCCCTGCTCCAATACTTCAGCCATGCATTTATCCTCCACCTCATTCTATTCCCCAGGTAGGACCACTGCCCAAACAGCACCAACAGCACTCAAACTGGAGTACTTATTGTTAAGGGGGACAACTGCAGGGGTGCTCTCCACTACCTTACATCCTCCCTTCCCATTTCTGATGGTCATGCACTTCTCTGTCTCCTTTGGCTCTGTGGTGACTACCAGCCTGTAGCTCCTGTCTATCACCGCCTCATTCTCCCTAACAAGCCAAAGATCATCAAGCTGCAAGGCTAGTTCCCTAACTCAGTCTCTAAGAAGCTGCAGCTCGACGCACCTGGCACAGATGTGGCCATGGGGGAGGCTGGAAGTCTCCCAGACATTCCACATCTGACACCCAGAACAGAAAACTGGTCTCTCAGTCATTCCCAGTATTCTTGTTTGAGAAGGGCTAAAATTTCTACAATGTCTATGAGATGGCTTTTTAGAACAGGATGTTGTTGAGCCCACTAGGAGATCGGCTGTACTGGATTGGGCATTGTGCAATGAACCAGAGGTGATTAGAGAGATTGAGGTGAAGGAACCCTTAGGACGCAGTGATCACAACATGATTGAGTTCACTGTGAAATTTGAGAACGAAAAGCCGAAATCCAATGTGTCGGTATTTCAATGGAGTAAAGGAAATTACAGTGGCATGAGAGAGGAACTGGCCAAAGTTGACTTGAAAGGGACACTAGCGGGAAGGACGGCAGAGCAGCAGTGGCTGGAGTTTATGTGAGAAGTGAGGAAGGTGCAAGACAGATATATTCCAAAAAAGAAGAAATTTTCAAATAGAAAAAGGATGCAACCGTGGCTGACAAGAGAAGTCAAAGCCAAAGTAAAAGCAGAGGGGGCATACAAGGAAGCAAAAATTAGTGGGAAGACAGAGGATTGGGAAGTTTTTAAAAGCTTACAAAAAGAAACTAAGAAGGTCATTAAGAGGGAAAAGATGAACTATGAAAGAAAGCTAGCAAGTAATATCAAAGAGGATATTAAAAGCTTTTTCTCTCTTTCAATATTTTTATTAATGTATACAAGAATACATAACAAATACAGAGTATATATATTAAAAAATTACTAACAGAATACAGACAATGGAAAAATTGAACTGTATAGGACTGAGTAACATACGTGTATATAGTACTCCGGTAATGATTACTAATACTGCAAATTTATAAACCGTATACATTAGGAATTTTATATACATTTAAAAAAATCTAGCCCCGACCAAGAAAGCCAATGGGTAAGAACAAGGAAAGAAAATTTTTTTAAAAAGTGTCGCTAAGTTGTTAACAAAGAATAACATAATTAATAACATCTACGTAGAAAAAAAACCTTAGAGTAGTAGTTCATAAAAGGACCCCATGTCATATAAAAATACTGTACTGAATTAGAAATAGAACACCAAATCTTCTCCAAACTAAGATGAGTCATAATGTCTTCTAACCACTGCATATGAGTAGGAGAGACTGCTTCTTTCCATTTAAGCAAAATCCGTCTTCTTACCATAAGTGAGATTAAAGCTAGAACATACAAGTCTGAAGGAGTTAAAGTTATATCTTGAGTTCCGAGAATACCAAAGAGAGCAGTAAGAGGATTAGGCTCAAAGCTTTTTCAAGTATATAAAGAGTAAAAGACAGGTGAGAGTAGATATAGGACCAATAGAAAATGATGCTGGAGAAATTGTAATGGGAGATAAGGAGATGGCAGAGGAACTGAATGAGTATTTTGCATCAGTCTTCACTGAAGAAGACATCAGCAGTATACCGGACACTCAAGGGTGTCAGGGAAGAGAAGTGTGTGCAGTCACAATTACAACAGAGAAAGTACTCAGGAAGCTGAATAGTCTAAGGGTAGATAAATCTCCTGGACCAGCTGGAATGCACCCTCGTGTTCTGAAGGAAGTAGCTGTGGAGATTGTGGAGGCATAAGCAATGATCTTTCAAAAGTCAATAGATTCTGGCATGGTTCCAGAGAACTGGAAAATTGCAAATGTCACTCCGCTATTTAGGAAGGGGACAAGGAAGCAGAAAGGAAATTATAGACCTGTTAACTTGACATCGGTGGTTGGGAAGTTGTTGGAGTCGATTGTCAAGGATGAGGTTACGGAGTACCTGGAGGCATATGACAAGATAGGCAGAACTCAGCATGGTTTCCTTAAAGGAAACTCCTGCCTGACAAACCTATTGCAATTTTTTGAGGAAATTACAAGTAGGCTAGACAAGGGAGATGCAGT
This sequence comes from Hemitrygon akajei, assembly GCF_048418815.1. NCBI lineage: Eukaryota > Metazoa > Chordata > Chondrichthyes > Myliobatiformes > Dasyatidae > Hemitrygon > Hemitrygon akajei. The sequence goes on along the minus strand of NC_133132.1, from coordinate 178,556,172 downwards.
GGATGTTGTGTATCTGGATTTTCAGAAGGCCTTTGACAAGGCCTAAACAAGATAAGAGCCCGTGGAATTACGGGAAAGTTACATACGTGGATAGAGCATTGGCTGATTGGCAGGAAACAGAGTGGGAATAAAGGAATCCCATTCTGGTTGGCTGCTGGTTACCAGTGGTGTTCCACAGGGGTCCGTATTGGAGCCGCTTCTTTTTATGTTGTTTATCAATGATTTGGATTATGGAATAGATGGCTTTGTGGCTAAGTTTGCTGATGATACAAAGATAGATGGAGAGGCCGGTAGTGCAGAGGAAACAGAGAATCTGCAGAGACACTTGGATAGATTGGGTCAATGGGCAAAGAAGTGGCAAATGAAATACAATGTTGGCAATTGTATGGTCATGCACTTGGGTAGGAGAAATAAATGGGCAGACTATTATTTAAATGGGAAGAGAATTCAAAGTTCTGAGATGCAACAGGACTTGGGAGTCCTCATGCAAGAAATCCTTAAGGTTAACCTCCAGATGGAGTCGGTGGTGAAGAAGGCAAATGCAATGTTGGCATTCATTTCTAGAGGAATGGAGTATAGGAGCAGGGATGTTATTTTGAGGCTCTATAAGGCACTGGTAAGACCTCACTTGGAGTACTGTGTGCAGTTTTGGACTCCGTATTTAAGAAAGGTTGTGCTGACGTTGGAGAGGGTTCAGAGAAGATTCACTAGAATGATTTTGGGAATGAGAGGGTAAACATAAGAGGAACGTTTGACTGCTCTTGGACTGTACTCCTTGGAGTTTAGAAGAATGTTTAGAAACATTTCAAAGGTTGAAAGGCATGGACAGAGTGGATGTGGCAAAGTTGTTTCCCATGGTGGGGGAGTCTAGTACGAGAGGACATGACTTGAGGATTGCAGGGCGCCCATTCAGAACAGAGATGCGAAGAAATTCTTTTAGCCAGAAGGTGGTGAATCTGTGGAATTTATTGCCATGGGTGGCAGTGGAAGTCAAGTCATTGGATGTATTTAAGGCAGAGACTGATAAGTACCTGAGTAGCCAGGGCATCAAAGGTTATGGTGAGAAGGCGGGGGAGTGGGACTAAATGTGAGAATGGATCAGCTGATGATTAAATGGTGGAGCAGAATCGATGGGCCAAATGGCCAACTTCTGCTCCTTTGTCTTATGGTCTTATGGTCTAAAATGTAACCTACCTCGCCTAGGCCCATCCTCGGCAAAGCCCTACTACTTTGACTTGCACTACTGCGATGACCGCTCCTTCGCAGACTGGTCCGCTAGACAGTGTCTCTCTTTTATTTCGGAGCTTTCTCAGTGTCCTTGCGTGATGACGAGCTACTGTGTCTGTGCACTTCTCCCCGACCTGTGCAAAGCTCATTCTCTCTTCAAATCGATTGGTCTGCCACTGATGTTTAATAGTTTTGTAAACTATTGAAGGATTTTGATAATATTTATGTCAGTCTATCACTATGGTGAACATTATCTGGCAGGCTGTCATCTGAAATCTGAATTTAATACAAAGGAAATAGTATTTATAATCATTGTCTTCATCTGTGAAATGATTAAGAGATTGTTGAACTAAATAGCTTTCATGTACATACTATTTTTAGTATTTACTATTTTTATGCTTCTTCATCTGAAAGCACTATGGAGCAGGACTTTGGTCAAAGCTGTCTTGAATCATTGTTGACAAGAATATTTTCTCCTGTAGAAATGAACCCTTTAAAATAAGGCAATGTCTGTGTTGAGAACACACAAAGTCCAATAGAGCAAAACAGTGGGATCCTGATTTAATGACTGTCAGAAACAATTTCTGCACTAGAGGTGAGGTGAGGCAAGATGTCAAAATGTTTGAATACATTTCATTGAAGTGCTTTTCTCTGTTAAATTAGTTACTAAAAGCAGGCAATCGAAGAGGTATATTCTCCAGTAATAAATATGCATGCTGTAAGCACTTTCAAGTGATTTTTAATGAAATGATCACCATTATGAAAAAGAAATATAGAAGAGGAAATTATAGATTAATTTCTTGTTTAACCCTTTACAGTAGTGTCTGAATCACAATTGGAGAAGCTAAAAAATAATTGATGCAATTAAATCAGGAATTCCAGCAAATTAAATATTTATGGTTTTGAAAATGTCAAAAGGCTTCATTTTAGTGATGTGTAGTAACTGTGTGGCTTTTCTAAAGCAAAAGCCAATGAAACTGACAAAGTTGACGTGACACCCAAACTATCCACCCTTATTTTGTAATGCAAAGATCCTGATCGTATTATGAATTACAAATGAATAGCAATCGAAAACCCAAAATGTTGTCTGATATCATTGCTCTAACTTTCATCGATATTCTGCCATGATTATTTTTTATTTTATTTTAGATATACAGCACAGTAACAAGTCTTTCCAGACCAATGAGCCCATGCTGCCCAATTACACCCATGTGAGCAATCAGACTACAAGACCAATAAGACACAGGAGCAAAATTTGATCATTTGGCCCATCGAGTTTGCTTCACCATTCCTCTCTACCCTATTTTCCTGCCTTCTCACTATAACTCTTGATGCCCTGACTAATCAAGAACCTGTCACCCTCTGCTTTTAATATGCTCAATGTGGCCACAGCTGTTTGTGGTAATGAATTCCACAGATTCACTGCCCTCTGACTGAATGGACATCCCTTTATTCTGAGGCTGTGTCCTCTGGTCCTAGAATCCTACACTAATCAAAACATCCTCTTCACATCCATTCTGTCCAGACCATTCAATATTTGATAGGTCTCAATGAGATTCCCCCACCCCAGTGCTTTTAACCTACAGTGAGTACAGGCTCAGTGCCATCAAACGCTCCTCGTACATTATTCCCCAAATCAACTGACCTGTTTAAACTAACTTTTAATCTACTAACCCATTCATAGAACCATTGACCATTACAGCACAGTACAGGCTCTTCAGTCCTCCATGTTGTGCTGACCCATATACTGCTTAAAAAAAGTACTAAACTCACACTAGCCCATAACCCTCTATTTTACTTTCATCCATGTGCCTGTCCAAGAGGCTCTTAAATACCCCTAATGTTTTAGCCTCCACCACCATCTCTGGCAAGTCATTCCAGGCACTCACAACCCTCTGTGTAAAAAAACTTACCCCTGATGTCTCCCCTAAACTTCCTTCCCTTAATTTTGTACATATGCCCTCTGGTGTTTGCTATTGGTGCCCTGGGAAACAGGTACTGACTATCCACCCTATCTATGCCTCTCAAAATCTTGTAGACCTCTATCAAGTCTCCTCTCATTCTTCTACGCTCCAAAGAGAAAAGTCCCAGCTCTGCTAACCTTGCTTCATATGACTTGTTCTCCAAACCATGCAACATCCTGGTAAATCTCCTCTGCACCCTCTCCATAGCTTCCACATCCTTCCTATAATGAGGTGACCAGAATTGAACACAATACTCTAAGTGCGATCTCACCAGAGATTTGTAGAGTTGCAACATGACCTCTCTACTCTTGAACTCAATCCCCCTGTTAATGAAGCCTAGCATCCCATAGGCCTTCTTAACTACCCTATCAACCTGTGCAGTGACCTTGAGGGATGTATGGATTTGAACCCCAAGGTCCCTCTGTTCATCCACACTCTTAAGTAACTGACCATTAATCCTGTACTCAGTCTTCTGGTTTGTCCTTCCAAAATGCATCACCTCACACTTATCCGGATTGAACTCCATCTGCCATTTTTCTGCCCAACTCTGCAGCCTGTCTATATCCTCTTGTAACCTTCGACAACCTGCAGCTCCATCCACAACTCCTCCAATCTTTGTGTCATCCGCAAACTTACTCACCCATCCTTCTGCATCTACATCCAGGTCATTTATAAAAATCACGAAGCGCAGGGGTCCCAGGACAGATCCCTGCGGCACTCCACTAGTCACCGACCTCCAGGCAGAATGCTTTCCTTCCACAACTACCCTCTGCTTTCTTCCTTTAAGTCAATTTTTTATCCAAAGAGCCAAGGTTCCACTTATCCCATGCCTCATGACTTTCTGCATGAGTCTCTCATGAGGGACCTTGTCAAATGCTTTGCTAAAGTCCATGTAGACCATATCCACTGCCCTACACTCATCAATTTCTTTCGTTACCTCTTCAATAAACTCAATCAGGCTCGTGAGGCATGATCTTCCCTTCACAAAGCCATGTTGACTATCCATGAGTAGACTGCACTTCTCCAAATGCTCGTAGATCCTATCCTTAAGAATCCTTTCCAGTAGTTTGAAGACCACCAACATAAGACTCACAGGTCTGTAGTTCCCAGGTTTCTCCCTATTACCTTTTTTAAAGAAGGGAGCTACATTTGCCATTCTCCAGTCCTCCAGCATTTCCCCTTTAGCCAAAGAGGATTCAAAGATCATAGTTAATGCTTCTGCGATCTCTTCTCTCAATTCCCACAACAACCTGGGGTGAATCATATCCGGCCCTGGGGATTTATCAATCTTGATGTTTTTAAGAAGATCCAGCACTTCTTCATCCGTAATCTCCACATTGACCAGCACACAGGCCTGCTCTATTTCGACCTCACCCTGATCAAGATCCTTTTCACTTGTGAATACTGAAGCAAAGTATTCATTTAGGGCCTCTCCAACCTCCTCTGCCTCCAGGCACATGTTGCCCTCTTTATCCTTTAGCGGTCCCACCTTCGTTCTCATCATCCTCCTGTTCTTCACATACGCATAGAGCACCTTGGGGTTCTCCTTAATCCTACATGCCAAGGCCTTCTCATGCCCCCTTCTAGCTCTCCTTAGTCCTTTCTTTAGCTTCTTCCTGGCTACCCTATATTTCTCATGAGCCTGTCCTTCTTCCTGCTTCTTATATCTAACATATGCTTCCTTTTTCCTCTTGACGAGTTGCCTCACATGTTTCATCAGCCACGGTTCCCTTTTCCTACCATTTTTTCCTTGCCTCAGTGTCCTTTCTGTACAGGTCACTCCAGCCCCAAAAGAGGTCCCAATGATCCAGAAATCTGAATCCCTGCCCCCTGCTCCAATCCCTCAGCCACGCATTTATCCTCCACCTCATTCTATTCCTATTCTCACTGTCGCGTGGCACAGGCAGTAATCCTGAGATTACTACCTTTGAGGTCCTGCTTTTCAACTTCCTTCCTAACTCCCCGTAGTCTTCTTTCAGGACCTCTTCCCTTTTCCTACCTATGTCATTGCTACCAATATGTACCACAACCTCTGGCTGTTCTCCCTCCCACCACAGGATATCTTGGATGTGATCAGAAATATCCTGGATCCTGGCACCTGGGAGGCAAACTACCATCCGAGTTTCTTTCCTGCGTCCACAGAATCGCCTGTCTGAACCCCCGACTATAGTCCCCTATCACTACTGCCTCCCTCTTCCTTTCCCTACTCTTCTGAGCCACAGGACCAGACTCTGTGCCAGAGGCACGGCCACTGTCGCTTCCCCCAGGTAGGCTGTCCCCCCCCAACAGTACTCAAACAGGAGTACTTATTGTCAAGGGGTACAGCCACAGGGGTACTCTCTAGTACCTGACTCTTCCCCTACCCTCTCATGACTGTGACCCATTTCTCTGTCTCCCATGGCCCCGGAGTGACCACCTGCCTGTAACTCCTCTCTATCACCTCCTCACTCTCTCTGACCAGACGAAGGTCATTGAGCTGCATCTCCAGTTCCTTAACATGGTCCCTTAGGAGTTGCATCTTGATGCATCGGGTGCAGAAGTGGCCATCCAGGATGCCGGGAGACTCCAAGACCTCCCACATCTGACACCGACCACAGAAAACTGGCCTCACACAAATACTACTTCCTTTTGCAATCAACAATTGCCTCGCCTCATCCCGTTACCGCTAAAGCCCGTGGAGCCAAAGCCCTTTCACTCTGTTGCCTCTCACTCCACTGCCCGCTCCCAACGCTGCCTGCTGGATATGGTTGCCTTCTTTTTAAACTGTTTGCGCTCAACTGGCTGACATCACGCACCTGCGCAGTTTAGCCTCTCCCCCCGAGAACTCAAAATGTCTTCCCACTGGAAATCCTTAGGTGCTCTCCCGTTGCCTTCTTGTTCCAAATCAAAAAATATATACATATACCTTCTTACAGTTTTTTTTAGTTGTCTTTTGTTGGATTTTAAAAGCTTCCCAAGCATCCAGCTTTCCACTTAATATGCACTTTCCTTGGCTTATATGCAGTCCTTAGTCAGCTATGGTTGCCTACCCCTGTCATTTGAGAACTTCTTCTTCGTGGGACATATTTATCCTGCATCTTGTGAACTATTCCCAGAAACTTCAGCCATCTCTACTCTGCTCTCATCCTTGCTGGTATCCTCCTCCAATCCACCTGGGCAAGCTCCTCACCCATTCTTCTGTAATTCCCTTTATTCCGTTATGATATTGATACATGTACATCTGCGATACTGATATGTCTAGATAGATAGATAGATAGATAGATAGATACTTTATTCATCACCATGGGGAAATTCAACTTTTTTTCCAATGTCCCATACACTTGTTGTAGCAAAACTAATTACATACAATACTTAACTCAGTAAAAAAAATATGATATGCATCTAAATCACTATCTCAAAAAGCATTAATAATAGCTTTTAAAAAGTTCTTAAGTCCTGTCGGTAGAATTGTAAAGCCTAATGGCATTGGGGAGTATTGACCTCTTCATCCTGTCTGAGGAGCATTGCATCGATAGTAACCTGTCGCTGAAACTGCTTCTCTGTCTCTGGATGGTGCTATGTAGAGGATGTTCAGAGTTATCCATAATTGACCGTAGCCTACTCAGCGCCCTTCGCTCAGCTACCGATGTTAAACTCTCCAGTACTTTGCCCACGACAGAGCCCGCCTTCCTTACCAGCTTATTAAGACGTGAGGCGTCCCTCTTCTTAATGCTTCCTCCCCAACACGCCACCACAAAGAAGAGGGCGCTCTCCACAACTGACCTATAGAACATCTTCAGCATCTCACTACAGACATTGAATGACGCCAACCTTCTTAGGAAGTACAGTCGACTCTACAGGAGGACCTAGACAGATTAGGAGAATGCAAAAGAAAGTGGCAAATCAAATATGGGCTGTTATGCGGTAATGTTTCTCATAATATTGGCTGAAAGATCAAAAGGATTTGAATTTTTGAGAGTTAAAAGATTAATGCTAAAAGAAGAACCTGGGTAAATCTTTATTCAATTTTTTCATCGTTAAAAATCTGTTTTGAGCCCTGCAGAAGAAATTTTATCTCCCAGCTTTTAAAATGCCATTCATCGTTTTTAGTAGGATCACACAGACCTCCAGGCCACAGGCAATAGTCTGATGATCCACTCGACAGTGATGGGAGAGAGGTGAAAATTCAGGTAGAAATGGGGCATAAACAAAGGTTGCTCACAAATCTAGGATAGGCACATAGATGTAAAAAAAATTGAGTCATATGATGCATAGGAGGGAAGATTTAGATTGATCATGGTCAGCATAACATCATAAGGTGTGGAAGCAGAATGAGGCCATTTGGCCCATTGAGTCTGCTCCTCCATTTTATCATGGCCGATCCATTTCCCTCTCAGTCCCAGTCTCCTGCTTCTTTCCCGTATCCCTTCATGCCCTGACTATTCAAGTATCTGTCAGCCTCTGCTTTAAATATACCCAATGACTTGGCTTCCACAGCTACCTGTGGCAACAAATTCCCCTGATTCACCACTCAGGGTGTCAAAAGAAATTCCTCCTCATTTCTGTTCTAAAAGGAAGCCTCTCTATTCTGAGGCTATGTCCTCCGGTCTTGGACTCCCCCATCATAGAAAAATCTTCCCCATGTCCACTCTTGCCCCAAAGGCCCCATACAGAAGTCGTGATATATGTTGGTACCAATGATATAGGCAGGAAGGGGGATGAGGTCCTGAAGCGTGAGTTTCAGGAACTAGGCAGAAGGCTGAAGAACAGGACCTCAAGGGTGGCATTCTCAGGATTGCTGCCAGTGCTACGTGATAGTGATGGTAAGAATAGGAGGAGATGGCAGTTGAATGCGTGGCTGAGGAATTGGTGCAGGGGGCAGGGTTTTAGATTTTTGGACCATTGGGATCTCTTCTGGGGAAGGTGGAACCTGTACAGATTGAATGGTTGCACCTGAATTCGAGGGGGAGCAATATCCTTGCTGGTAGGTTTGCTAGCATGGTTCGGGAGGGTTTAAACTAATTTGCAAGGGGGATGGGACCCGGAGCGATAGAGCAGTGAAAGAAGTGCATGGAGTAAAGCCAGATCTAACATATATAGAGGCTTTGAGGAAAGAGCAGCAGAATAAAGGGTGTAAAGGTAGTAAGTTAGAAGGGCTAAAGTGTGTGTACTTCAATGCAAGAAGCATCAGGAACAAAGGTGATGAACTGAGAGCTTGGATACATACATGGAATTATGATGCAGTGGCCATTACAGAGACTTGGCTGGCACCAGGACAGGAATGGATTCTCAATATTGCTGGATGTCAGTGCTTTAAAAGGGATAGAGAGGGGGGAAAGGGGAGGAGGGGTGGCATTACTGGTCAGCGATACTATTACAGCTGCATAAAGGGTGGGTAAAGTAGCAGGATCCTCTTTTGAGTCAGTATGGGTGGAAGTCAGGAACAGGAAGGGAGCAGTTACTCTACTGGGGGTATTCTATAGGCCCCCTGGTAGCAGCAGAGATACCAAGGAGCAGACTGGGAGGCAGATTTTGGAAAGGTGCAAAAATAACAGGGTTGTTATCATGGGTGACTTTAACTTCCCTGATATAGATTGGCACTTGATTAGTTCCAAGGGTTTAGATGGGGCAGAATTTGTTAAGTGTGTGCAGGATGGATTCCTGTCACAGTATGTTGACAGGCTGACTAGGGGGAATGCCATACTAGGTATTAGGTAACGAACTGGGTCAGGTCACAGATCTGTCAGTGGGTGAGCATCTGGGGGACAGTGATCACCGCTCCCTGCCCTTTAGCATTATCATGGAAAAGGATAGAATTAGAGAGGACAGGAACATTTTTAATTGGGGAAGGGAAAATTATGAGGCTATAAGGCTAGAACTTGCGGGTGTGAATTGGGATGATGTTTTTGCAGGGAAATGTACAATGGACATGTGGTCGATGTATAGGGATATCTTGCAGGATGTTAGGGATAAATTTGTCCCGGTGAGGAAAATAAAGAATGGTAGGGTGAAGGAACCATGGGTGACAAGTGAAGTGGAAAATCTAGTCAGGTGGAAGAAGGCAGCATACATGAGGTTTAGGAAGCAAGGATCAGATGGGTCTATTGAGGAATATAGGGTAGCAAGACAGGAGCTTAAGAAGGGGCTGAGAAGAACAAGAAGGAGGCATGAGAAGGCCTTGGCGAGTAAGGGAAATGAAAACCCCAAGGCATTCTTCAATTATGTGAAGAACAAAAGGATGACAGGAGTAAAGGTAGGACCGATTAGAGATAAAAGTGGGAAGATGTGCCTGGAGGCTGTGGAAATGAGCGAGGTCCTCAATGAATACTTCTGTTCGGTATTCACCACTGAGAGGGAACTTGATGACAGTGAGGACAATATGAGTGAGGTTGATGTTCTGGAGCATGTTGATATTATGGGAGAGGAGGTGTTGGAGTTGTTAAAATACATTAGGATGAATAAGTCCCCGGGGCCTGACGGAATATTCCCCAGGCTGCTCCACGAGGCAAGGGAAGAGATTGCTGAGCCTCTGGCTAGGATCTTTATGTCCTCGTTGTCCACAGGAATGGTACCGGAGGACTGGAGGGAGGTGAATGTTGTCCCCTTGTTTAAAAAAGGTAGTAGGGATAGTCCGGGTAATTATAGACCAGTGAGCCTTACATCTGTGGTGGGAAAGCTGTTGGAAAAGATTCTTAAAGATAGGATCTATGGGCATTTAGAGAATCATGGTCTGATCAGGGACAGGCAGCACGGCTTTGTGAAGGGCAGATCATTGCTAACAAGCCTGATAGAGTTCTTTGAGGAGGTGACCAGGCATATAGATCAGGCTAGTGCAGTGGATGTGATCTACATGGATTTTAGTAAGGCATTTGACAAGGTTCCACACGGTAGGCTTATTCAGAAAATCAGAAGGCATGGGATCCAGGGAAGTTTGGCCAGGTGGATTCAGAATTGGCTTGCCTGCAGAAGGCAGAGGGTCGTGGTGAAGGGAGTACATTCAGATTGGAGGGTTGTGACTAGTGGTGTCCCACAAGGATCTGTTCTGGGACCTCTTGGTGATTTTTATTAATGACCTGGATGTGGCGGTAGAAGGGTGGTTTGGCAAGTTTGCAGACGACACAAAGGTTGGTGGTGTTGTAGATAGTGTAGAGGATTGTCGAAGATTGTAGAGAGACATTGATAGGATGCAGAAGTGGGCTGAGAAGTGGCAGATGGAGTTCAACCCGGAGAAGTGTGAGGTGGTACACTTTGGAAGGACAAACTCCAAGGCAGAATACTAAGTAAATGGCAGGATACTTGGTAGTGTGGAGGAGCAGAGGGATCTGGGGATACATGTCCACAGATCCCTGAAAGTTGCCTCACAGGTAGATAGGGTAGTTAAGAAAGCTTATGGGGTGTTAGCTTTCATAAGACGAGGGGTAGAGTTTAAGAGGCACGATGTAATGATGCAGCTCTATAAAACTCTAGTTAGGCCACACTTGGAGTACTGTGTCCAGTTCTGGTCGCCTCACTATAGGAAGGATGTGGAGGCATTGGAAAGGGTACAGAGGAGATTTACCAGGATGCTGCCTGGTTTAGAGAGTATGGATTATGATCAGAGATTAAGGGAGCTAGGGCTTTACTCTTTGGAGACAAGGAGGATGAGAGGAGACATGATAGAGGTGTACAAGATATTAAGAGGAATAGATAGAGTGGACAGTCAGCGCCTCTTCCCCAGGGCACCACTGCTCAGTACAAGAGGACATGGCTTTAAGGTAAGGGGAGGGAAGTTCAAGGGGGATATTAGAGGAAGGTTTTTCACTCAGAGAGTGGTTGGTGCGTGGAATGCACTGCCTGAGTCAGTGGTGGAGGCAGACACACTAGTGAAGTTTAAGAGACTACTAGACAGGTATATGGAGGAATTTAAGGTGGGGGGTTATATGTGAGGCAGGGTTTGAGGGTCAGCACAACATTGTGGGCCAAAGGGCCTGTAATGTGCTGTACTATTCTATGTTCTATGTTCTATGCTATATTGTCTACATTTTATGAGTGGGAGCAGGTTACAAGAAAATATGTACAGGGTTGGGATAAATGGGATTGATCAGAAAGCTAACAGAAACTTATTGGGCTGAATGGCCTTCTGCATTATAAGAAAGTATAAGGGTGTGTGCTGAAAAGTCACTCAGTCATAGTCTGGCTCCTCTAGTATTAGGTGAGTCCATTCTCTTCAATCTGCACAGAAACTGGCCTCAAAGCTCCTATTACACCTTCCTCCGGTCCATTCACCTGTCGTGTTTGGAGGCCACAAGTGGGCAAATAACACTTCCAAAAGTATGCCCAGAAGTGCCCACATTCCATGCCATTTGACATCACTCCCCCTATCAATGGTCTCCGAGAACACTGGCAGCAGAGAGTTTACGAACACACTGAACTCGATGTTTGGACGATAACTTAGGCGCTGTGTCAGGTTGAAAAGGTTCGGATGTCAGGATCCAAGGCTACTTGGCTCTGAGACAAACTAAAGGTCTGGGATGGATTCTCTGTGAACTTCAGTTCGGAAAGCTATTTGCTTGCATTTACTGTTTGCATGATTTGTTTTCTTTCTGGGTTTGAGGGCCTTTTTTTTCCTGGGTTCTTCTGGGTTTCTTTGTTTTACGGCTACCTGTTATGAGACGAATCTCAGCCTCGTACAACGTATGCATACTTAGATAATAAATAAACTTTGAACTTTGAACTTTTGCATTTTTGAGAGTAACACAAACAAAATACTGGAGGAATTCAATGGGTCGGGCAGCATCTACAGAAGAGAATACACAGTTGATGTTTCGGGTCGAGACCTTTCATCAGGACTGGGTATGTTGCTCTACATTTCCAGCATCTGCAGAACTGCTTTGTTTATGTTTACAAGAAGGATTGTGCAATTTTAAGTTTCCTGCCCAAAAAACAGTGTTCTTTTGAGTCCCAAGGACAAACACAAGAGATTCCCCTCCAAGCCACTCACCATTCTGGTTTGGAAATGTATAGCCAATGCCTCATTGGTTATTGTCATCCTCATTACGCCTTGTCCAATGACATGGGCAAACATGGACTTCTGTCTACTAATAAGCTCTTCTTATTCCTTTCTCTATCTGTGACCATGATTGTTTGTGGCAAATTACCAACAAAAGTGGTTTGCCATTGCCTTCATATCAGTAGTGTCTTTACAAGACTTTTGACCTCAGCCATTATCAATACTCTTCAGAGATTATCTGCCTGGCATCAGTGGTTGCATAACCAGGAACTGTGATATTCATCAGCTGCTCATATGACCATCTACCACCTGCTTCCGTGCATGACTATGATCGGGGGCTAAGCAGGAGCCTCACCTTGTCCAAGGGTGACCATTCAGGTTAGCAGAGGGAAGGAGAGCCTTACAACTTCTTTGGTAGAGACATATCTCCACCCCACCACACTCATTGGTGCTGGGTCTAAATCCTGGAACTCCCTCCCCAGCAACAGAGAGGGGGGGCATCATCATCAGAAGGTTGGTAGTGATTCTAATGTTGCTCAAACACTGTTGGCAGAATTTCAGATGGTGACAAGAAAGCATACAGGAATGAGATAGATCTGCTCGTTGAGATGTGTTGCAGCAACAACCTTGCACTCAATCTCTTTTAGAGCAAAGAACTATCCTCACACACCAGTCCTTATACAGGGATCAGAAGTGGAGAGAGTGAGAAATTTCCTGCTCTTGGGTGTCAACATCTCTAAGGTTCTATCCTGGATCCAACATATCAATGCAGCTACAAAGAAGGAGACAATATTTCATTACGAGTTTGAGGAGACTTTGCGTGCCACCTTAAAACACTTGCAAATTTTTTTACAGATGTACAGAGGAGAGCATTCTAACTGGCAGCATCACCATATGGGGGGGGGAGGGGACTACTGCACAGAATTGAAATAAGCTAGACAGAGTTGTAAACTTAGTCAGCTCCAACGTGGGTACTAGCCTCCATTGTATCCAGGACATCTTCAAGTACCAGAGCTTCAGAAAAGTGGCATCCATCATTAAGGACCCCCACCACCCAGGACATGCCCTCTTCTCACTGTTGCCAGCAGGAAGGAGGTACAGAAGCCTGAAGGCACACACTCAGCGATTCAGGAACAACTTAATCACTTCTGCCATCTGATCTCTGAATGGAGATTGAACCCATGAACTCTACCTTACTACTTTCTTATTTCTACCTTTGCACTACTTATTAAATTTAACTATCTAATAAAGAAGTGCTTACTGTAATTCACATTTTTCTAGTGTTATATATTGCATTGTACTGCTGCTGTAAAGAAAGCAAATTTCATGATAAATGCCGGTGATATTAAACCTGACTCTGATTCTTATTCTGACCTTCTCAAGGGCAAACAGGGAGGGGCAGTAAATGGGTAACAAAATCAATCAACAAAACACTCATTTCCAGCTCAAAAATATTTCAAAAATACGTTATTGTTGGCAAGGTCACTCCACGACATCCTGTGCTTGTGAATGAGATTGCCTAGCTATGAAAAAGCTAGCACCATCCTTTTAAGTGTTCCTGTGGAGTTCACCTTGGTAAAGAATTCAGGTAACCTAAGACCATAAGACCGTAAGATATAGGAGCAGAATTAGGGCATTTGGCCCAACGAGTCTGCTCTGCCATTTCATCATGGCTGATCCATTCCCTCTCAGGCACTGAGCATGGGTCTGTGGTGCGGAAGAGAAATAGAGAGAAGAAGGAAGCGGTAGTGATAGGGGACTCAATAGTGAGGGGAACAGACAGGAGATTCTGTGGAGATGAATGGGACACTTGGATGGTATGTTGCCTCCCAGGTACTAGGGTCAGGGATGTCTCAGATCATGTCCACAACAGTTTGGAGAGGGAGTGGGAGCAGCCAGATGTTTTGGTACAAATTGGTACCATTGACATAGGAAGGAAAAGCAATGAGGTCCTGTAAAGAGAATTTAGAGAGCTACAGAGAAAACTGGGTAGTAATTTCTGGATTGTTGCCTGTGCCATGCACAAAGAGGGTAAAAACTCAGTGAACTTGGCCTTTTCTCCTTGGAGCAATGGAGGATGAGAGGTGACCTGATAGAGGTGTACAAGATAATAAGAGGCATTGATCATGTGGATAGTCAGAGGCTTTTTCCCAGGGCTGAAATGGCGAGCATGAGAGGACACAGTTTTCAGGTGTTTGGAAGTAGGTACAGAGGAGATGTCAGGGGTAAGTTTTTTACGCAGAGAGTGGTGAGTACATGGAATGGGCTGCCAGTGGCAGTAGTGGAGGTGGAAACAAAAGGGTCTTTTAAGAATATCCTGGATAGGTACATGGAGCTTAGAAAAATAGAAGACTATGGGTAAGCCTAGGTAGTTCTAAGGCAAGGACGTGTTCAGCACAGCTTTGTGGGCCAAAGGGCCTGTATTGTGCTGTAGGTTTTCTATGTTTCTATGTTTCTAAATACAATGTTGGAAAATGCATAATCATGCTCTTTGGTTGTAGAAATAAATGTGCAGACAATTTTCTAATTGGGGTGAAAATTCAAAAATCTGAGATGCAAAAGAACTTGGCAGTCCTTGTGCAGAACTCCCTAAAGGTTAATTTGAAGATTGAGTCTGTGGTGATGAAGGCAAATGCAACGATAGAATTCATTTCAAGAGGGCTTGAACACAAGGGCAGGGATGTGTTGCTGAGGCTTTATAAGGCACTGATGAGGATTGGTATGTGTTCCTTCGTCTTACAGTTCCAGAAGTCCACAATCAGCTCTTTCGTCTTACTGATATCGGTGCCAGGTTGTTGCTGCGGTACCACTCCTCTAGATGACATATCCTACTCCTGTACACCCTCTTGTCACCACCTGAGATTCTACCAACACTGGTTGTATCATCAGCAAATTTATAGATGGTATTTGAGCTATGCCTAGCCTCACAGTCATGTGTATATAGAGAGTGGAGCAGTGGGCTAAACACACAGCCCTGAGGTGCGCCGATGTTGACTGTCAGCAAGGAGGATATGTTATCACCAATCCACACAGATTGTGGTTTTCCAGTTAGGAAGCTGAGGATCCAATTGCAAAAGGAGGTACAGAGGCCCAGGTTCTGCAGCTTCTCAATCAGGATTGTGAGAATGATGGTATTAAATACTGAGCTATAGTTGATGAACAACATCCTGACGTAGGTGTTTGTGTTGTCCAGGTGGTCTAAAGCCGTGTGGAGAGCCATTGAGGTTGGTCTGCTGTTGACCTATTGTGGTGATAGACAAATTGCAATGGGTCCAGGTCCTTGCTGAGGCAGGAGTTCAGTCTAGTCATGACCAACCTCTCAAAGCATTAGATGTGAGTGCTACCAGGTGATAGTCATTAAAGCAGCTTACATTACTCTTCTTGGGTACTATTATAATTGTTGCCTTTTCGAAGCATGGGAACTTCCGCCAATAGCAGTGAGTGATTGAAAATGTCCTTGAATACTCCCACTAGTTGGTTGGCACAGGTATTCTGAACCTGAACCAGGTACTCCATCAGGACCTTCCGCCTTGCGAGGGGTCACCCTATTTAGAGACAGCCTAACATCAGCCTCTGAGACAGAGATCACAGGGTCATCAGGTGCAGCAGGGATTTTCACAGCTGTAGTTGTGTTCTCCCTTTCAAGGTGTGCATGGAAGGCATTGAATTCATCTGGTAGTGAAGCATCACTGCCATTCATGCTATTGGGTTTTGCTTTGTAGGAAGTAATGTTTTGCAGACCCTGCCAGAGTTGCTGTGGATCCGATGTCACCCCCAAACTCATTCAAAATTGTCTCTTTGCCCTTGAAATAGCCTTCTGCAAATCATACCTGGTTTTCTGGTACAGGCCTGGGTTGCCAGACTTGAATGCCACAAATCTTGCCTTCAGCAGATGACATACCTCCTGGTTCATCCACGGCTTTTGGTTTGGGAATGTTCAGTGTCATCCACATGAGTTTTAATGAAGTCAGTAACAACTGCAGCATACTCATCCAGGTTCGAATATGAATCCCTGAATACGGTTCAGTCCACTGATTCAAAGCAGTCCTGTAGGCACTCCTGTGCTTCCCTTGTCTGTACCTTGGATGTGCTTACCTGTGCTTCCGGGATGTTGCTTGGATTGGGGAGCATGCCTTATGAGGATACGTTGAGTGAACTCGGCCTTTTCTCCTTGGAGTGACGGAGGATGAGAGGTGACCTGATAGAGGTGTATAAGATGATGAGAGGCATTGATAGTGTGGAGAGTCAGAGGGGTTTTC
Source organism: Hemitrygon akajei (assembly GCF_048418815.1). Lineage (NCBI taxonomy): Eukaryota > Metazoa > Chordata > Chondrichthyes > Myliobatiformes > Dasyatidae > Hemitrygon > Hemitrygon akajei. The sequence goes on along the minus strand of NC_133132.1, from coordinate 178,539,754 downwards.
CCAGGGCTGAAATGGCTAACACGAAACAGCACAGTTTTAAGGTGCTTGGAAGTAGGTAAAGAGGAGATGTCAGCGTAAATTTTGTTACGCAGAGAGTGGTGAGTGCATAGAATGGGCTGCCGGTGATGTAGGCAGATACAATAGAGTCTTTTAAGAGATTATTGGACAGGTACATGGAGCTTAGAAAAATAGAGGGCTATGTGGTAGGGTAATTCTCAGCAGTTTCTGGAGCAGGTTACATGGTCAGCACAACATTGTGGCCCGAAGACTATGTAATGTGCTTTAAATCTCAATGTTCTATGTATCTTCTATGAACCCTTATGAGGCAGTGATCATAATGTGATTGAATTCATACTGCAATGTGAAAGGGAGAAGCGTAACTCACATGTATCAGTATCACAATGGAATAAATGGAATTACAGAGGCATGAGAGAGGAACTTGCTCAGGTGGATTGGAGGAGGATACTGGTGGGGGTGATGGTAGAGCAGAGATGGCTGAAGTTCTGGGCATAGTTTACAAGGTGTAGGATAGATAGGTCCCACAGAAGCAGAAGGTCTCAAATGGCAGGGATAGGCCACTGTGGCTGACAAGGGAAGTTAAGCACTGCATAAAACCAGAGGACTGGGAAGCTTTCAAAGAGCAACAGATGACAACAGAAAAGGCAATACGCCAAGAAAAAATGAGGTACGAAGGTAAACTAGCCAAGAATATAAAGGAGGATAGTAAAAGCTTCTTTAGGTATGTGAATAGCAAAAAAATAGTTAAGACCGAAATTGGGCCATTGAAGACAGAAACGGGTGAATTTATTATGGGGAACAAGGAAATGGCAGATGACTTGAACAGGTACTATGGATCTGTCTTCACAAGGGAAGACACAAACAATCTCCCAGATGTAATAGTGGCCAAAGGAACTAGGGTAAAGGATTAACTGAAGGAAATTTATATTAGGCAAGAAACGGTGTTGGATAGACTGTTGAGTCTGAAGGCTGATAAGTCCCCAGGACCTGATGGTCTGCATCCCAGGGTACTTAAAGAGGTGGCTCTAGAAATTGTGGATGCATTGATAATCATTTTCCAATGTTCTATAGATTCAGGAACACTTCTTGCTGATTGGAGGGTGGCTAATGTTGTCCCACTTTTTAAGAAAGGAGGGAGAGAGAAAATAGGGAATTAAAGACCGGTTAGCCTGATGTCAGTGGTGGGAAAAATGCTGGAGTCAATTATAAAAGAGGAAATTATGACACATTTGGATAGCAGTAGAAGGATCAGTCCGAATCAGCATGGATTTATGAAGGGAAAATCATGCTTGACTAATCTTTTGCAGTTTTTTGAGGATGTAACTATGAAAATGGACAAGGGAGAGCCAGTGGATGTAGTGTGCCTGGACTTCCAGAAAGCTTTTGATAAAGTCCCACATAGGAGATTAGTGGGCAAAATTAGGGCACATGGTATTGGGGGCAGAGTACTGACATGGATTGAAAATTGGCTGGCTGACAGGAAACAAAGAGTAGCGATTAACGGGTCCCTTTCGGAATGGCAGGCTGTGACCAGTGGGGTACCGCAAGGTTCAGTGCTGGGACCGCAGCTGTTTACAATATACATTAATGATTTAGATGAAGGGATTAAAAGTAACATTAGCAAATCTGCTGATGACACAAAGCTGGGTGGCAGTGTGAAATGTCAGGAGGATGTTATGAGAATGCAGGGTGACTTGGACAGGTTGGGTGAGTGGGGAAATGTATGGCAGATGCAGTTTAATGTGGATAAATGTGAGGTTATCCACTTTGGTGGCAAGAACAGGAAGGCAGATTACTATCTAAATGGAGTCAAGTTAGGAAAAGGGGAAGTACAATAAGATCTAGGTGTTCTTGTACGTCAGTCAATGAAAGCAAGCATGCAGGTACAGCAGGCAGTGAAGAAAGCTAATGGCATGCTGGCTTTTATAACAAGAGGAATTGAGTATAGGAGTAAAGAGGTCCTTCTGCAGCTGTACAGGGCCCTGGTGAGACCCCACCTGGAGTATTGTGTGCAGTTTTGGTCTCCAAATTTGAGGAAGGACATTCTTGCTATTGAGGGAGTGTAGGTTCACAAGGTTAATTCCCAGAATGGCACGACTGTCATATGTTGAAAGATTGGAGCGACTGGGCTTGTATACACTGGAATTTAGAAGGATGACAGGGGATCTGATTGAAACATATAAGGTTATTAAGGGATTGGACACACTGGAGGCAGGAAGCATGTTCCCACTGATGGGTGAGTCCAGAACTAGAGGCCACAGTTTAAGAATAAGGGGTAGGCCATTTAGAACAGAGATGCGGAAAAACTTTTTCACCCAGAGAGTGGTAGATATGTGGAATGCTCTGCCCCAGAAGGCAGTGGAGGCCAAGTCTCTGGATGCATTCAAGAGAGAGTTAGATAGAGCTCTTATAGATAGAGGGGTCAAGGGATATGGGGAGAGGGCAGGTACAGGGTACTGATTGTGTATGATCAGCCATGATCACAGTGAATGGCGGTGCTGGCTAGAAGGGCCAAATGGCCTATTCCTGCACCTACTGTCTATTGTCTATTGTCTATTGTCAAAAATGAGTGGGAAGTTGGATAATTGAGGAATTCTTAAAATCCATCATAGGGCAAATATAAGAGTCATAAGAAGGGAAAAGAAAATATGAGGGAAAACAAGCCAATGATATAAAGTCGAATATTAAAAGTTTTTTCATATAGTAATAATAATAATAAATATTTTATTGATAGAAACATAGAAAACCTACAGCACAATACAGGCCCTTTGACCCACAAAGTTATGCAGAACATGTCCCTACCTTAGAAATTAAAAGGCTTACCAATAGCCCTCTATTTTTTTAAGCTCCATGTACCTATCCAAAAGTCTCTTAAAATACCCTATCGTATCCACACGATCAATGCCTCTCATCATCTTATACACCTATATCAGGTCACCTCTTATCCTCCGTCACTCCAAGGAGAAAAGGCCGAGTTCACTCAACTGGTTTTCATAAGGCATGCTCCCCAATCCAGGCAACATCCTTGTAAATCTCCTCTGCACCCTTTCTATGGCTTCCACATCTTTCCTGTAGTGAGGCAACCAGAACTGAGCACAGTACTCCAAGTGGGGTCTGACCAGGGTCCTATTTAGCTGCAACATTACCGCTCGGCTCCTAACTTCAATTCCACGAATATACTGTATGCCTTCTTAAGCACAGTGTCAACCTGCGCAGCTGCTTTGAGGGTCCTATAAACTCGAACCCCAAGATACCTCTGATCCTCCACACTGCCGAGAGTCTTACCATTAATACTATGTTCTGCCAACATATTTGACCTACCAAAGTGGACCACTTCACACTTACCTGGGTTGAACTCCATCTGCCACTTGTCAGCCCAGTTTTGCATCCTACCAATGTCCCACTGTAACCTCTGACATCCCTCCACACTACCCACAACACCTCCAAACTTTGTGTCATCAGCCAATTTACTAACCAATCCTTCCACTTCTTCATCCAGGTCATTTATGAAAATCACAAAGAGTAAAGGTCCCAGAACAGATCCCTGAGGCACACCACTACACCACTGGTCACCAATCTCCATGCAGAATATGACCCATCTACAACCACTCTATGTATAAGATGATGAGAGGCATTGATCATGTAGATAGTCAGAGGCTTTTTCCCAGGGCTGAAATGGTTGCCAAAAGAGGACACAGGTTTATGGTGCTGGGAAGTAGGTACAGAGGAGATGTCAGGGGTAAGTATTTTACTCAGAGAGTGCTGAGTGCATGGAATGGACCACCAGCAATGGTAGTGGAGGCGGATACAATAGGGTCTTTTAAGGGACTTTTAAATAGGGACATGGAGCTTAGTAAAATAGAGGGCTATAGGTAAGCCTATTAATTTCTATGGTAGGGACATGTTCGGCACAACTTTGTGGGCTGAGGGGCCTGTATTGTGCTGTAGGTTTTCTATGTTTCTATGTTTCTTTGCCTTCTGTGGCAAGCCAGTTCTGGATCCACAAAGCACTGTTCCCTTGGATCCCATGCCTCCTTACTTTCTCAATAAGCTTTGCATGGGGTACTTTATCAAATGCCTTGTTGAAATCCATATACAATAGACAATAGACAATAGGTGCAGAAGTAGACCATTCAGCCCTTCGAGCCTGCACCGCCATTCTGAGATCATGGCTGATCATCTACTATCAATACCCGGTTCCTGCCTTGTCCCCATATCCCTTGATTCCCCTATCCATAAGATACCTATCTAGCTCCTTCTTGAAAGCATCCAGAGAACTGGTCTCCACTGCCTTCCGAGGCAGTGCATTCCAGACCCCCACAACTCTCTGGGAGAAGAAGTTTTTCCTTAACTCTGTCCTAAATGACCTACCCCTTATTCTCAAACCATGCCCTCTGGTACTGGACTCTCCCAGCATTTGGAACATATGTCCTGCCTCTATCTTGTCCAATCCTTTAATAATCTTATATGTTGCAATCAGATCCCCTCTCAATCTCATTAATTCCAGCGTGTACAAGCCCAGTCTCTCTAACCTCTCTGCGTAAGACAGTCTGGACATCCCAGGAATTAACCCTGTGAATCTACGCTGCACTTCCTCTACAGCCAGGATGTCCTTCCTTAACCCTGGAGACCAAAACTGTACACAATACTCCAGGTGTGGTCTCACCAGCGCCCTGTACAAATGCAAAAGGATTTCCTTGCTCTTGTACTCAATTCCCTTTGTAATAAAGGCCAACATTCCATTAGCTTTCTTCACTGCCTGCTGCACTTGCTCATTCACCTTCAGTGACTGATGAACAAGGACTCCTAGATCTCTTTGTATTTCTCCCTTACCTAACTTTACACCGTTCAGATAATAATCTGCCTTCCTGTTCTTACTCCCAAAGTGGATAACCTCACACTTATTCACATTAAACGTCATCTGCCAAGTATCTGCCCACTCACCCAGCCTATCCAAGTCACCGTGAATTCTCCTAACATCCTCATCACATGTCACACTGCCACCCAGCTTAGTATCATCAGCAAACGTGCTGATGTTATTGTCAATGCATTCATCTAAATCATTGATGTAAATCGTAAACAGCTGTGGTCCCAATACCGAGCCCTGTGGCACCCCACTAGTCACCACCTGCCATTCCGAGAAACACCCATTCACCATTACCCTTTGCTTTCTATCTGCCAACCAGTTTTCTATCCATGTCAATACCTTCCCCCCAATGCCATGAGCTCTGATTTTACCCACCAATCTCCTATGTGCGACCTTATCAAATGCCTTCTGAAAATCGAGGTACACTACATCCACTGGATCTCCCTTGTCGAACTTCCTGGTTACATCCTCGAAAAACTCCAATAGATTAGTCAAGCATGATTTGCCCTTGGTAAATCCAAGCTGGCTCGGCCCAATCCTATCACTGCTATCTAGATATGCCACTATTTCATCTTTAATAATGGACTCTAACATCTTCCCCACTACTGATGTTAGGCTGACAGGATGATAGTTCTCTGTTTTCTCCCTCCCTCCTTTCTTAAAAAGTGGGATAACATTAGCCATTCTCCAATCCTCAGGAACTGATCCTGAATCTAAGGAACATTGGAAAATGATTACCAATGCATCTGAAATTTCCAGGGCCACCTCCTTTAGTACACTAGGATGCAGACCATCTGGACCTGGGGATTTGTCAGCCTTCAGTCCCATCAGTCTACTCATCACCGTTTCTTTCCTAATGTCAATCTGTTTCATTTCCTCTGTTACCCTATGTCCTTGGCCCATCCATACACCTGGGAGATTGCTTGTGTCTTCCCTAGTGAAGACAGATCTAAAGTACTCATTAAATTCTTCTGCTATTTCTCTGTTTCCCATAACAATTTCACCCAATTCACTCTTCAAGGGCCCAACATTGTTCTTAACTACTATATCTACTGTTCTTCCTTCATCAATGTGTTTAGTCACATCCTCAAAAAATTCAATCAGGCTCGTAAGGCATGACCTGCCCTTGAAAAAGCCATGCTGACTACTCCTAATCATAGTACACCTCTCCAAATGTTCATAAGTCCTGCCTCTCAGGATCTTCTCAGACCCCAAAGGAGATCTGAGTTATTACACAGCACAAAATCTAAGATAGCTTTTCTCTGAGTAGGCTCTCGCACTGATGCTCTAAAATGCCATCTCACGAGCATTCAACAAATTTCCTCTCTGGTGATGCGACACCATCCTGATTTTCCAAATCCTCTTTCGTGTTGAAGTCCCCCATTACATTTGTGTTATTACTGTTATTACATGCCTTTTCCAGTTCCCTTTACAATCTCAGCCCAACGTCTTGGCTACTCATCAGAGATCTGGTGTGCCTCAGGGATCTGTTCTAGGACCCCTTCTTCTCATGATTTTTATAAATGACCTGGATGAGGAAGTCGAGGGATAGGTTAATAAATTTGCTGATGACACAAAGGTTGGCGGTGTTGTGGATAGTTTGGAGGGCTGTCAGAGGTTACAGTTGATAGGATGCAAAACAAGGCTGAGAAGTGGCAGATAGAGTTCAACCCAGATAAGTTGTGATAAGAGGCGGTTCAGTTTGGTAGGTCAAATATGATGGTAGAATAGAGTATTAATGGTAAGGCTCTTGGCAGTGTGGTGGATCAGAGGGATCTTGTAGTCCGGGTCCATAGGGAACTCAAGGCTGCTGCTTAGGTTGACCCCATGGTTAAGAAGGCATATGGTGCATTGGCCTTCATCAATCGTGGATTGAGTTTAAGAGCGAAAGGTAATGTTACAGCTTTATAGGACCCTAGTCAGACCCCACTTAGAGTACTGTGCTCAGTTCTGGTCACCTCTCTACAGGAAGGATGTGGAAACTATAGAATGAAACTAAAATGAACCATCTCACATTTATCTGGGTTGAGTTCCATCTGCCACTTCTCAGCCCAGTTATGCATCCTACAGATATCCTGCTGTAACCTATGACATCACTCCACACTATCCACAACACTACCAACCTTTGTGTCATCAGCAAATTTACTAGCCCATCCCTCCACTTCCTCATCCAGGTCATTTATAAAAATTACAAAGAGTAAGGGTCCCAGAACAGATCCCTGAGGCACACCACTGGTCACCGAACACCGACCTGTCTACAACCACTCTTTGCCTTTTGTGAGCAAGCCAGTTCTGGATCCACAAAGCAATGTCCTCTTCAATTACATGCCTCTTTACTTTCTCAATAAGCCTTGCAAGGGGTTACCTTATCAAATGCCTTGCTGAAATCCACTACATCTACTGCTCTACCTTTATCAATGTGTTTAATCACATCCTCAAAAAATTCAATCAGGCTCGTAAGGCACAACCTACCTTTCACAAAGCCATGCTGACAATATTTCCTAATCATATGATGCCTCTCCAAATGTTCCTAAATCCTGCCTCTCAGGATCTTCTCCATCAGCTTACCAATCACTGAAGAAAGTCTCACTGGTCTATAATTTCCTGGGCTATCTCCATTCCCTTTCTTGATTAAGAGAACAACATATGCAACCCTCCAATCCTCCAGAACCTCTCCCGTCCCCATTGGTGATGCAAAGATCATTGCCAGAGGTTCTGCAATCTCCTCCTTTCTCTCCACTGTAGCCTGGAGTACATCTTGTCCAGTCCCGGAGACATCCAACTTGATTCTTTCCAAAAACTCCAATACATCCTCTTTCTTAATGTCTACATACTCAAACTTTTCAATCCTCTGTAAGTCATCCTGATAATCACCAAGATCCTTTTCCATAGTGAATACTGAAGGAAAGAATTCATTAAGTATCTCTGCTATCTCCTCCAGTTCCATACACACTTTTCCACTGTCACACTGGATTAGTCCTTTTCTCTCACATCTTATCCTCTTGCTGTTCACATCCTTGTAGAATGCCTTGGGGTTTTCCTTAATCCTGCTTGCTAAAGCCTTCTCATGATTCCTTCTGGGTCTCCTAATTTCATTCTTAAGCTCCTTCCTGCCAGCCTAATAATCTTCTAAATCTCTACCATTACCGAGTTTTTTGAATTTTTCGTAAGCTTTTCTCTTCTTCTTGACTAGACTTACAACAGCCTTTGTATACCATGGTTCCTGCACCCTACCCCTGTCTCATTGGAATGTACCTATGCAGAACGCCATGCAAATATCTTCTGAACATTTGCCACATTTCTGCCATACATTTCCTGAGAACATCTGTTCCCAATTTATGCTTCCACGTTCCGGCTTGATATCTTCATATTTTCCCCTTACTCCAATTTATACTTTCCTAACTTATCTGTTCCTATCCCTCTCCAATGCTATGTTAAAGGAGATAGAATTGTAATCACTATCTCCAAAATGCTCTCCCATTGAGAGACCTGACACCTGACCAGGTTCATTTCCCAATACCAGATGAAGTACAGCCTCTCCTCTGGTAAGCATATCTACATATTGTGTCAGGAAACCTTCCTAAACACACCTAACAAACTCCACCCCCATCAGTCTAGGGAGATGCCAATCAATATTTGGGAAATTAAAATCTCCCACCACAACAACCCTGTTATTATTACACCTTTCCAAAATCTGTCTCCCTATCTGCTCCTCAATGTCCCTGTTACTATTGGGTGGTCTATAAAAAACACCCACTAGTGTTATTGACCCCTCCCTGTTTCTAACTTCCACCCACTAGTGTTATTGACCCCTCCCTGTTTCTAACTTCCACCCACTAGTGTTATTGACCCCTCCCTGTTTCTAACTTCCACCCACTAGTGTTATTGACCCCTTCCTGTTTCTAACTTCCACCCACTAGAGTTATTGACCCCTCCCTGTTTCTAACTTCCACCCACAGAGACTCAGTAGATAACCCCTCCATGACTTCCACCTTTACTGCAGCTGTGACACTCTCTCTGATCAGCTGTGCCGTGCCCCTACCTCTTTTGCCTCTCTCCCTGTCCTTTCTGAAACATCTAAAGCCTGGCACTCCTGCTCCTGAGTAAGTAACCATTCCTGCCCCTGAGCTATCTAAGTATCCGTAATGGCCATAATATCATAGCTCCAAGGACTGACCCACACTCTAAGCTTGTCCACTTTGTTCATGATGCTTCTTGCATTAAAATAAACACATCTCAAATCATTGGTCTTAGCCTACCCCTTTTCTATCACCTGCCTATCCACCCTCTCACACTGTCTACAAGCTTTCTCTATTTGTCAGCCAACAGCCCTTTCCTCCGTCTCTTCAGTTTGGTTCCCACCCCCCAGCAATTTTAGCTTAAACTCTCCCCAACAGCCTTAGCAAACCTCCCTGCCAGGATATTGGTCCCCCACAGATTCAAGTGCAACCCGTCCTTTTTGTATAGGTCATGCCTCTCCCAGAAGATTGAATCCTTGCCCCCTGCTCCAATCTCCCAGCCAAGCATTTATCCTCTACCTCACTATATTCCTATACTCATTGTTGCGTGGCACAGGCAGTAATCTGAGATCACTACCTTTTAGGTCCTACTTCTCAACTTCCTTCCTAACTCCCAGGAGATTGTTTTCAGGACTTCCTCCTGTTTCCTACCTATGTCATTTGTACCAATATGTACCACGACCTCTTGTTCACCTTCCCACTTCAGGATATCGTGGATTCTCCTGCTGGTTGTGAATGGAGTAACAGCTTCTTGCAGTCACTCCTATCTCACTTACTTTACTGTTTCCAATCTGTTTTGAAACGTCACTTTTAAACATGATATTTTTTACTATGAGTACAAGGAGTGCCAAAGGTACTAAAACAGAAGAAGATGCTCCTGCATCTTTGGATTCTTTCATGGATTTGCTTCAAAAACACAGAAAAGAATCTTCCAACAAGTTCCAACAACTTAGAATTGAATTTAAACTGATGGACACAAAATTGGATTCTATTCAAAAAACCTTAACTGAGCATGGTAAATGAATCGAAGAGAATGAAGAAACTATGATGATTTTGGATGCAAGAATGGATGACCTAAAAAAGCTTTGTGAAAAGCAATCTAAATCTAATGAGAAATTAAAACAGTAGATGATCTATTTAGAAAACAGAAGCAGAAGAAATAACCTACGAATTCTGGGTCTTGAAGAGTTAACAGAAGGTGATCAGCCTAATGAATTCTTTGCAAGCTTTTTGGTACAATTATTTCCTAAAGTCTTACCATCTGCACCTATGATCGATCGAGCTGTCCCTAGATCACCTCTGGGAGCCAAGCCCAGATCAGTTATAATTTGTTTTCATAAATTTCAAACAAAGGAATGTTTAATTCGTGAATCTTGTTGAAGAGGAATGATTGATTACAAGGGTTAGAAGATTAGGATTATTGAGGATTTTTCAACCCGAAGGTCATGAATGAGCGTGCTAAATTCAAAGAGGTTATGTTGGAACTTTTTACATGGACTTAAAGCCATCTCTTCGTTATCCTGCTCATCTTAGAATCACTCTGCAAGATGGTTCTAAAGAATGATTTCACTCAAGTGGATAAGTAAAGACAATGGATTGAGTGTTTAGTATCTTGCTATATGAATAATTGTTTCTCTTACTTTTGGTGAACCTTTGCAGCTAAACTTCTGTGTGATTTAAATGCTTTACTTAGAGAATAAGATTTTAATGAGTTAATACCGAGTGTGATTATATGTTATGAATTTTGATAAGTTTTTTTATTATTTCACTTTCTTTTCTTTAGGTTTTTTATCAATATGGCTTAGTTTGGGTATTTTTCATTCTATTGTTTTGAAACTGTAGTTATTAATCTATTTGTGTCCTTGTTATAAGGGCTAAGCTTTTTTTTGGCCATTATTTAGTCTAGCCTGGAATACAGTTGACCTTGGAATTAATTAGGAGTCAAATCAGCAGGTTGTTTTGGGAGGGTGATATCATTGGCTGTAGCTGCCAGCCTTCTTTTGGCTGGCCTTCTCACTTTGGGGGGGGGGGGTGTCTTTTTCTGGGAGCTGTTTTGGGATGTTAGCCAAATCTGTTGCTTGGTTACCCTATTTCAAGGCTTATTGTTTGGTTTTAATGTTAATTTTACTGGTTATTACTTTAATTTCTCTATTAAATAGTATTAATAATGGGTCATACTATTAACTTACTCAGTCTTAACGTGAAAGGATTAAGTCACCCTGTGAAGCGGAATAAGATTTTTGCCTACATTAAAAAACTTAAGGCCCCAATTATTTTTTTTACAAGAAACACATGTACGTAATTGTGACAACTTATGTCTTTTCAGTAGATGGAAATGTCTACATTTTTACTCCTCTTTCCAGGCTAAGTCCAGAGGAGTTTCGATTTTTATGGATAATACAGTTCCCTTTATCCGATATAAAGTAGTGTCTGATACTAATGGGCGTTTTGTCATAGCATCAGGAAAATTAGATAATAAATTAATGGTAATTGCCAATCTGAATGCTCCAAATACAGATGATCCAGGATTTTTTGAGCGTTTTTTTTTTCACTTCTGCCAGATTTGAGCCTTTACTCATTGGTGATGGGAGGAGATTTTAATTGTTGGTTAGATCCAGTTTTAGATAGGTCATCCTTTAAAACAGCAGCACTTAATAAATCAGCTTTGTTTACTCAATCTTTTTTAATGAAATGGGGTATTGTTGATATATGGCGTTTCTTACATCCACAAGATTGGGAGTATTCATTTTTTCTCATGTCCATCATACATATTCCAGGATTGATTACTTTTTTATTGATAGTCAAATGATTCCTTTAGTTCGATCCTGTGAATACAAAGAAATTTAATTCAACTTTGTTATCTGATAAAGATTTCTTAAAATTTCTAGAGAGACAAATTATTCTTTTTTTTGAAGAGAATACTTTGGAAGAGTCTTCTAGTCATATTAGATGGAATGCCTTTGCTTTTATTAGAGGTCAAATTATTTCCTATACTGCAAGTGTCAAGAAAAAAGCTAATAAAGAGATAATTGTGTTAGCTAATCAGTTAAAACAATTAGATCAAAAATATGCCTTGGCTCCAGATCCTGCTTTATATAAAAGGCATGTTGAAATTCAAATATGATCTTTTTTTAACATATCTAATTGAAACTCAACTTTTAAAAGATAAAAAGTCAATTTTATATCCATGGAGACAAAACAGGTAAATTATTGGCTAACCAATGAAAAACTTTTATAGCTAAATGGCAAATTAAAGGTTGATAACAGAAAACAGGTGGATCAACCTATTTTGTATGAGGAAATTGCCGAGGCAGTACATTCCTTGCACTTGGGGAAGACTCTGGGTCCTGATGGATTTTCTGCAGAATTGTATAAGGCTTTTTCCTCACTGCTTGTACCTCATTTATGTGCAGTTTTTTCAGACTCTTTTAAGTTGGGTAGGTTGCCACAATCTTTTTATGAAGTTTCCATTTCGCTTATTCTTAAAAATAATAAGAACCTAACAGAATGCTCTTCATATAGACCAATCTCCATACTTAATGTTGATACTAAAATCCTACCTAAAGTTCTGACTCATAGAATTGAAAATATTTTACCATCTATCATTTCTGATGATCAGACAGGATTTATTAAAAATAGATATTCCCACTTTAATATTTGTCATTTATTAAACATTATTTATTCCCCTTCTAAGGAGATAACAGAATGTGTGATTTCTTTGGATGCCGAGAAGGCTTTTGATCAGGTTGAATGGAATTATTTATTTAAAACTTTAGAAAAATTTAATTTTGGGCCCTATTTTATTGAATGGATTAAATTACTGTATCTATCTCCTTCTGCCAGGGTCCTTACTAATTTTTAGTATTCCAAACCTTTTAAACTTTAACATGGAACTACACAAGGTTGTCCCCTGAGCCCTTTGCTCTTTGATTTGGCTTTAGAACCCTTAGCCACTGCTTTTCAAGAATCTAATGATATTACTGGTAGTTTAAGGAGAGGACTGTTCATAAAGTTTCGCTTTATGCTGATGACACATTGCTTTCTATTTCTAATGTCGAGTCTTCTCTACTTTCTTGTTTTAGCCAGTTTTCAGGATACAAACTGAATTTACATAAGAGTGAACTTTTTCCTCTGAATAATTTGTCATCATTTAATACTAAGCTTCCTTTTAAAATTGTAAAATATCAATTTACCTATTTGGGTGTAACAATTACCAAGAATTATAAACACCTATTTAATGAAAATTTTCTTACCTTACTGAATTTTGTAAAAAGGACACTATCAAACTGGTCGCCTTTTTCATTATCCTTGATAGGCTGAATCAACTTTATTAAAATGAACATTTTACCTAAATTTATATACCTTTTTCAGGCATTACCTGTTTTTATTCCTAAATCTTTCTTTGATTCTCTCGATTCCATTATATAATGGAAAAACATACTAAACTAAATAAAGTTCATCTTCAAAAATCTAAGAAGAATGGAGATTTAGCTTTACCAAATTTTAGGTTTTATTATTGGGCAGTAAATATACAAAATCTTATGTTTTGGACATATTATATTAACCATGAGGACTGTCCGATATGGGTTTCTTTAGAAGCTAACTCTGTTAATAAGTTTTCTATTATTTCTCTTCTTGGATCCTCACTCCTTTTATCTTTTAGTGAACTAACTGAACATTTGGTAGTTAAATATACTTTGAGGATCTGAGTACAATTTAGAAAAGTCTTTGGTCTATTGAGATTTTCTTTGTCCAGTCCCATTTGTTTTAACAAATTTTTAAAACCTTCAATGACTGATTCAGTTTTAAAGAATGGGATAGATTGGGTATTAAATGCTTCCAGGATTTCTTTGTTGGAGGAAGTTTTCTTTCGTTTGAGCAAATGTCAGCTAAATATAGTTTACCCAAAACTCATTTTTTTTGTTATTTACAAATTAGAGACTTACTGTGTTCTCAACTATATACATTTCCTATAAATTCTGATAAGGACCTATTAGATTTAATTATTAATTTGAAACCTTTTGATAATGGTTAAATATCCAGTATTTATGGTATGTTGCTAGGAATGAGAAACGTTCCTATAGACAAAATTAAAAATCTTAGGGAACAAGATTTACAGACTTCAATTTCTGAGGAAACTTGGAATGAAATTTTTAAATTGGTTACCACTTCATTGTTATGTTCCCATCATTCCCTTTTATAATTTAAAGTGGGAGATGAAGAGTGAAGATGCTGGAGAGAACCAGTCATAGGATTTGACCCAGTGGGTGACGATGATTAGAAAACATTGAAACATAGAAAACCTATAGCATAATACAGGCCCTTCGGCCCACAATACTGTGCCGAACATGTACTTACTTTAGAAATTAACTAGGGTTACCCATAGCTCTCTATTTTTCTAAGCTCCATGTACCCATCCAGGAGTCTCTTAAAAGACTCTATTGTATCTGTTTCCACCACTGTCACTGGCAGCCCATTCCTTGCACTCACCACTCTCGGTGTAAAAAACTTACCCCTGACATCTCCTCTGTACCTGCTTCCAAGCACCTCAAAACTGTGCCCTCCAGTGTTAGCCATTTAAGCACTGGGGAAAAAGCCTCTGACTATCCACATAATCAATGCCTTTCATCATCTTCTACACCTCTTTCATCCTCCGTCACTCCAAGGAGGAAAAGCCAAATTCACTCAACCTATTCTCATAAGGCACTCTCCCCAATCCAGGCAACATCCTTGTAAGTATTCTCTGTACCCTTTCTATAGTTTCTACATCCTTCCTGCACGGAAGTGACCAGAACTGAGTACTGTACTCCAAGTCTGACCAGGGTCCCATAAAGCTGTAACATTACTTCCCGGTTCTTAAACTCAGTTCCACGGTTGATGAAAGCCAATGCACCATATGCCTTCTTAACCACAGCAGCTCTGAGTCTCCTATGGATTCGGACCCCAAGATCCCTCTGACCCTCCACACTGCCAAGAGTCCTACCATTAATACTATATTCTGTCATCATACTTGACCTACCAAAATGAACCACCCCATGCTTATATGGGTTGATCTGTCACTTCTCAGCCCAGTTTCGCATCCTATCAATCTCCTGCTGTAAGCTCTGACAGTCCTCCACACTATCCACAACACACTCAACCTTTGTGTCATCAGCAAATTTAATTACCCATCCCTCCACTTCCTTATCCAGGTTATTTATAACCATATAACCATATAACAATTACAGCACAGAAACAGGCCATCTCAGCCCTTCTAGTCCATGCCGAACACTTACTCTCACCTAGTCCCACATACTGGCACTCAGCCCATAACCCTCCAATCCTTTCCTGTCCATATACCTATCTAATTTTTTTTTTTAATGACAAAATCGAACCTGCCTCTACCACTTCTACTGGAAGCTCGTTCCACACAGCTACCACTCTCTGAGTAAAGAAGTTCCCCTTCATGTTACCCCTAAACTTTTGTCCCTTAACTCTCAACTCATGTCCTCTTGTTTGAATCTGCCCTACTCTCAATGGAAAAAGCCTATCCATATCAACCCTATCTATCCCCCTCATAATTTTAAATACCTCTAGCAAGTCCCCCTTCAACCTTCTATACTCCAAAGAATAAAGACCTAACTTGTTCAACCTTTCTCTGTAACTTAGGTGCTGAAACCCAGGTAACATTCTAGTAAATCTCCTCTGTACTCTCTCTATTTTGTTGAAATCTTTCCTACAATTCGCTGACCAGAAATGTACATAATACTCCAAATTTGGTCTCACCAATGCCTTGTACAATTTTAACATTACATCCCAACTCCTATACTTAATGCTCTGATTTATAAAGGCCAGCATACCAAAAACTTTCTTCACCACCCTATCCACATGAGATTCAACCTTCAGGGAACTATGCACCATTCTTCCTAGTCTGAACACCATTCTGTTCGACTGTATTCCTCAATGCCCTACCATTTACCATGTATGTCCTATTTTGATTATTCCTACCAAAATGTAGCACCTCACACTTATCAGCATTAAACTCCATCTGCTATCTGTCAGCCCACTCTTCTAACTGGCCTAAATCTCTCCGCAAGCTTTGAAAACCTAAACAACACACACAAAATGCTAGTGGAACACAGCAGGCCAGGCAGCATCTATAAGGAGAAGCACTGTCGATGGTTTGGGCCAAGACCCTTCATCAGGACTAACTGAAAGGAAAGATAGTAAGAGATTTGAAAGTAGTGGGGGGAGGGGGAAAATGCAAAATGATAGGAGAAGACCGGAGGGGGTGGGATGAGGCTAAGAGCTGGAAAGGTGATTGGCGAAAGTGATACAGAACTGGAGAAGGGAAAGGATCATGGGACAGGAGGCCTCGGGAGAAAGAAAGGGGGAGGAGGCAGCACCAGAGGGAGATGGAGAACAGGCAGAATGATGGGCAGAGAGAGAGAAAAAAAACAAACAACTAAATGTGTCAGGGATGGGGTAAGAAGGGGAGGAGGGGCATTAACGGAAGTTAAAGAAGTCAATGTTCATGCCATCAGGTTGGAGGCTACCCAGCCAGTATATAACCAACCTGAGTTTGGATTCATTTTGACAGTAGAGGAGGGCATGGATAGACATATCAGAATGGGAATGGGACATGGAATTAAAATGTGTGGCCACTGGGAGATCCTGCTTTCTCTAGCGGACCGAGCGTAGGTGTTCAGCAAAATGGTCTCCCAGTCTGCGTCGGGTCTCACCAATATATAAAATGCCACACCGGGAGCACCGGGATCACCAGATGCAGTATACCACACCAGCCAACTCACAGGTGAAGTGTCGCCTCACCTGGAAGGACTGTCTGGGGTCCTGAGTGGTTGTGAGAGAGGAAGTGTAAGGGCAGGTGTAGCACTTGTTCCGCTTACAAGGATAAGTGCCAGGAGGGAGATTGGTGGGAAGGGATGGGGGTGAACAAGTGGACAAGGGAGTCGCATAGGTAGTGATCCCTGCAGAAAGCAGAAAGAGCGGGGAGGGAAAGATGTGCTTGGTAGTGGGATCCTGTTGGAGGTGGCGGAAGTTACGGAGAATTATAAGTTGGACCTGGAGGATGGTGGGGTGGTAGGTGAGGACAAGGGGAACCCTATCCCGAGTGGGGTGGCGGGCAGATGGGGTGAGGGCAGATGTGTGGGAAATGGGAGAGATGTGTTTGAGAACCTTTGAAAACCTACTTCATTATCCACAATGCCACCTATCTTAGTATCATCTGCATACTTACTAATTCAATTTACCACCCCATCATCCAGATCATTAATGTATATGACAAACAACATTGGACCCAGTACACCACTGAGGCACATCACTAGTCACCGGCCTCCAACCTGACAAACAGTTATCCACCATTAGCCTCTGGCATCTCCCATCCAGCCACTGTTGAATCCATTTTACTACTTAAATATTAATACCTAACGATTGAACCTTCCCAACTAACCTTCCATGTGGAACCTTGTCAAAGGCCTTACTGAAGTCCATATAGACAACATCCGCTGCTTTACCCTCATCAACTTTCCTAGTAACCTCTTCAAAAAATTCAACAAGATTTGTCAAACTTGACCTTCCATGCACAAATCCATGTTGACTGTTCCTTATCAGACCCTGTCTACCAGATAATTATATATACCATTTCTAAGAATACTTTCCATTAATTTACACACCACTGACATCAAACTTACAGGCCGATATTTGCTAGGTTTACTTCGAACCCTTTTTATACAATGGAACCACATGAGCAATACGCCAATCCTCCGGCACCATCCCTGTCTCTAATGAATTTGAAATATTTCTGTCAGAGCCCCTGACAGAAATATTTCTAGACTAACTTTCCTCAAGGTCCTAGGGAATATCCTGTCAGGACCTGGAGATTTATCCACTTTTATATTCTTTAAAAGCACCAGTGTTTCCTCTTCTTTAGTCATCATAGTTTCCATAACTACCCTACTTGTTTCCCTTACCATACACAATTCAATATCCTCCTCCTTAGTGAATACCAAAAAACAGAAATTGTTCAAAATCTCCCCCATCTCTTTCGGCTCCACACATGGCTGTCCACTCTGATTCTCTAAGGGACCAATTTTATCCCTCACTATCCTTTTGCTATTAATATAACTGTAGAAACCCTTTGGATTTATTTTCACCTTACTTGCCAAAGCAACCTCATATCTTCTTTTAGCTTTTCTAATTTCTTTCTTAAGATTCTTTTTACAATCTTTATATTCCTCGAGCACCTCATTTACTCCATGCTGCCTATATTTATTGTAGATCTCTCTCTTTTTCCAAACCAAGTTTCCAATATCTCTTGAAAACCACGACTCTCTCAAACTTTTAACCTTTTCTTTCAACCTAACAGGAACATGAAGATTCTGTACCCTCAAAATTTCACCTTTAAATGACCTCCATTTCTCTATTACATCCTTCCCATAAAACAAATTGTCCCAATCCACTCCTTCTAAATCCTTTCGCATCTCCTCAAAGTTAGCCTTTCTCCAATCAAAAATCTCAACCCTGGGTCCAGTCCTATCCTTCTCCATAATTATATTGAAAGTAATAGCATTGTGATCACTGGACCCGATGTGCTCCCCAACACATACCTCCGTCACCTGACCTATCTCATTCCCTAACAGGAGATCCAACACTGCACCTTCTCTAGTTGGTACCTGTATGTTTGCTGCATTTTACAAACTCCAAACTATCCAGCCCTTTTACAGAATGGGCTTCTCAGTCAATATGTGGAAAATTAAAATCTCCCACAATCCCAACCTTGCGCTTACTACCAATATCTGCTATCTCCATTATATAAACAAATCTGTTATTTATATTTATAAATCTGTTATTTAAAAATATAACAAAGAGAAGGGGTCCCAGAACCGATCCCTGAGGCACACCACTGGTCACCAACCTCCATGCAGCATCTGACCCATCTACAGCCACTCTTTGTCTTCTGTGGGCAAGCTAATTCTGGATCCAGTTGTCATGTATTCCATGCCACTGGACCCTAACCCCAACTCATGCATCAGCCTCCCCACATTAAACAAAGTCATGCACAGGCATTCTCCATTAAGGGAACATCATACTTGACTCGAGTAATCATAAAAAAACACACAAACACACTTAGGTCCCACACCCCCATATCAAGACAATTATTCCCCTGTAACAATCAGGCTCCAAAATGGGCCTGGATAACTTCTACCTTGAACTGACACAAATACAAACAAAATTGTATAACCTTTGCATTAGAGTATAAAAATATAAAATTAATGCCAGAAACATCCAGTCTGTAATTAGACATCTGTTGCTCTTGCCAGTGTCCTGATTTTTATGCAGCACACGAATGGCCTTTCTCCAATTGACATCCCTTCATGCAGCAACTGCTGGAAGGAGCCGAGAATAATAATGGCTTCTGAAATCCTTTGAATACTAAAGTTCTAATATGTTTAAAATATGCCTTCATAGCCAGTGGCAGTCTCATTCTCCACACCACAGGATAGAATAAATCGTGTGTTCTATGTGATAAGTTCCATGAAGTTAGCAAGCTCTAGATGTCATCTGTTAGTTTCTTTTCTTAAATTTCTTCTGGCAGCTGTGTCACTTGCCATCCCTTCTAAAACCCCTTGAAAAATGTCTGTAAAGAAGTGCTTTCAAGTTCTCTTCACTTTATTTGCTTTTGACCTTTTTACTCATTGAGTTGATAATGAAATGAGATGTAGTAAAGAATCATGAGGACACTGGCAAATTTGCTACATTTGTTTTGTGATTGTGAAATATTTATTTTAATTTCCTCACGTCCTTTTAAATATAATTGCGTTCCTTGCTATATAGCATGTCTAATGGTCTTCATTAAATGAAATATGAAGACTTTATGTCTGAAAAAAAGGAAATAAAGAAGCAAAAAAGACCATAAGATATAGGAGCAGAATTAGCCCATTTGATCCATCAAGTCTGGTCCACCATTTCATCATGGCTGATCCTATTTTCCTCTCAGCACCAATCTCCTGCCTTCTGGTTGTATCCCCTCATGCCCCAACCCATCAAGAGCCTGTCAACCTCTGTCTTAAATATATATAAAGACTTGGCCTGTACAGCTGCATGTGGCAAAGAATTCCATAGATTTACCACGCTCTGGCTAAAGAAATTCCTCCTCATCACCATTCTCAAAAGACACCCATCTATTCTAAGCCTGTGTCCTCTGGTCTTAGACCCTCCCACCATAGGAAACATTCTGTCCACATCCACTCTATCAAGGCCTTTTGTCATTCGATAGGTTTCAATGAGGTCACCCCTCATTCTTCTAAATTCTAGTGAATACAGGCCCAGAGCCATCAAAAGCTCTTCATATGACAAACTATCAAATCCTGCAATCATTTTTGTGAACCTCCTTTGAACCCGCTCCAGTTTCAGCACATCCTTTTGAAAATAAGGGGCCTAAAACCAGCTCACAATACTCCAACTGAAGCCTCACCAG
Organism: Hemitrygon akajei; assembly: GCF_048418815.1. NCBI lineage: Eukaryota > Metazoa > Chordata > Chondrichthyes > Myliobatiformes > Dasyatidae > Hemitrygon > Hemitrygon akajei. Next base: position 178,519,374 of record NC_133132.1, on the reverse strand, counting down.
TGCTTTATAAAGTTTCAACATTACATCCTAGCTTTTATATTGTAGTCATTTCAAATGCTAACATTGCATTTGCCGTCCTTACGACAGACTCAACCTGCAAATTAACCTTTAAGGAATCGTGCACAAAGACTCCCAAGTCCCTTTACACTTCAGTTTTTTTTTAATATTTTCTTTTTAAATCTTTTTACTGATTTTGGAACAAAACATAATAACAATAGAAATACAGAGAGATTGGGCATACAAAATTAGTAGAGCAGTATATACAGTAAAAACAATTAGTAACACAAATGTGCCAGATCTCCCAAACTTATCCTGTATTTATAATTAAAAGAAAAACCCCCAAATTGAAAAAAAACATCTAACTAACTTAAAAATAAAGTGAGAAAAAAAAGTGGGCTATTATATTACAACAGATATGAACAGTAGTGTCAATAACTCCACTCCTCCATCCAAATAATTAAAGGTGATAAATGAGGTTCGGGAAAGGTCAATTTAGCTCACATGAAAGTGTTGAATAAATGATCTCCAGGTTTCTTCAAATTTAACCGAAGGGTCAAAATAACACTTCTAATTTTCTCTAAACTTAAACAAGATATAGTTTGGGAAAACCATTGGAATGTAGTTGGAGGATTAATCTCTTTCCAGTTCAATAAAATGGATCTTCTGGCCATTAATGTAGCAAATGCAATCATCCGGCGAGCCGCTGGGGCTAAATGACTATTATCCACCATTGGTAAGCCAAATAATTGCAGTAATAAGGTGAGGGTGTAAATTAATACTCAAAACTGTTGAAAGAATACGAAAAATATCTTTCCAATATTTCTCCAGAAGAGGACAGGACCAAAACATATGAGTCAAAGAGGCTGCTTTGGAATGACATCTACCACAGATAGGATTAATATGGGAGTAAAAATGAGCAAGTTTGTCCTTAGACATATGACCACCTTAAATTGTATCAACGCGTGTTTCGCACATATAGAAGAAGAGTTAACTAAATGTAAATTTTTTTCCCATTTCTCTGCAGGTAAGGAAAATTGAAGTTCTTTTTCCCATTCATTCTTAATTTTATTTGATACATCGGGCTGTATTTTCATGATCATATCATAATTGGTTGCTATTAAACCCTTCTGATAAGGGTTTAAACCTAAAAGTTTTTCCAAGATGTCTGTTGGGTATGAATTCGGAAAAGTCTGCAACATATTATTCAAAAAGTTTCTAATTTGTAAATATCTAAAAAAATGGGATCTGGGTAAATTATATGTATTAGACAACTGTTCAAAAGACATGAAGCAGTTATCCATGAATAAGTCGTGAAAGCATATCATACCCTTCGTTTTCCATATCAAAAAGGCTTGATCCATAACAGAGGATTGAAAAAGGAAATTAGATATAATAGGGCTAGATAAGATAAACTTATTCAAACTAAAAAAATAACGAAATTGAAACCAAATTCATAATGTATATTTAACTATTGGGTTAACCATTTGTTTATTTAGTTTAGAAAGAACAAAAGGAAGTGAAGTCCCTAAAAAAGAAACCAATGAGAAACCTGGTACAGATTTACATTCAAGATTTACCCATTGTCATCTCTGTATTGCTACCAAGTCCTGTGTCCAAAATACTAAATATTGAATATTAATTGTCCAATAGTAAAATCTTAAATTCAGCAATGCCAAACCACCTTACTTTTTAGACTTCTGTAAATATTTTTTACTTAATCTAGGATTTTTATTCTGCCATATATATGAAGAAATTTTAGAGTCAACAATGTCAAAAAAGTATTTAGCAATAAAAATTGGTAAAGCTTGAAATAAATATGAAAAATTAGGTAGAATAATCATCTTAACAGCGTTAATTCGACCAACCAATAATAGAGACAATGGGGACCATTTAGTAAACAGTTGTTTAACCTGATCAATTAAAGATAAAAAATTATCCTTAAATAAGTCCTTATGTTTCTTAGTAATTTTGACACCCAAGTAAGTAAAGTTGTCTATGACCAATTTAAATAGTAAATGTTTATAAATTGGAACCTGCATATTTAATGGGAATAGTTCACTCTTATTAAGATTCAGTTTATAACCAGAAAAGCTACTAAACTGAGCAAGCAAAGATAAAACTGCAGGAATGGATCTCTGTAGATTGGAAATATATAAAAACAAATCATCTGCGTATAATGATAGACAATAGACAGTAGGTGCAGGAGTAGGCCATTTGGCCCTTCTAGCCAGCACCGTCATTCACTGTGATCATGGCTGATCAGACACAATCAGTACCCCATTCCTGCCCTCTCCCCATATCCCTTGACCCCGCTATCTATAAGAGCTCTATCTAACTCTCTCTTGAATGCATCTGGAGACTTGGCCTCCATTGCCTTCTGGGGCAGAGCATTCCACATATCCACCACTCTCTGGGCGAAAAAGTTTTTCCGCATCTCTGTTCTAAATGGCCTACCCCTTATTCTTAAACTGTGGCCTCCAGTTCTGGACTCACCCATCAGCGGGAACATGCTTCCTGCCTCCAGTATGTCCAATCCCTTAATAATCTTATATGTTTCAGTCAGATCCCCTCTCATCCTTCTAAATTCCAGTGCATACAAGCCCAGTTGCTCCAATACCGAAAATGGTAGATGAATCACGAATTGCAATGGCTAAAGGTTCCAAAGCAATGTCAAATAGTAAAGGACTAAGAGGGCAGCGAAACAATTGAAAAAAGGGAGATCTTTGATTGTTGGTAGATACTGAAGCTAAAGGAGCATAATATATTAATTTAATCTGCGATATAAATTTTGAGCTAAAATTAAAATTCTCAAGTGTATTAAATAAATATGGCCATTTGACTATCAAATGCTTTCTCAGCGTCCAGAGAAATAACACCTTCTAGAATTCTAGGTGAGGGAGTGTAAGCTATATTAATTAATTTCCTAATATTAAAAGATGAATAACGATTTTTAATAAATCCAGTTTGGCCCTCAGAGATAATTTGAGGTAATATGTTCTCTAATCTAGTGGCCAAAATTTTGGGAAAAATCTTAAGAGTCCACATTCAGCAAAGATATAGGCCTATATGATACACATTCAGTAGGATCTTTGTCTTTTTTAAGAATTAGGGAAATGGAGTCTTCGTAGAAAGATTGTGGTAATTTACCTATGATTAATGCATCCTTAAAAATTTTACATAACCAAGAAGAAAGTATAGTAGAGAAAGATTTGAAAAATTCCACAGCGTAACCATCCGGACCAGAGGCTTTGCCTGAATTCATCAAAAAAATCGCCTCTTTGATTTCATCTTCCGTAATAGGAGCATCTAATGTTAAACTTTCATTGATTGATAACTTCAGAATATTCAATTTCCTTAAAAATTCACACATTATGGTAGGGTTATCAGGAAATTCTGATTGATATAAAGAGTTGTAAAATTCTTGAAAAACTTTGTTTACCTCATCATGATCAACCGTCAGAGTACCATCTTGTTTATGGATCTTAATAATCTGATGTTTAACCGAAGTAGTTTTCAATTGATTAGCCAGTAATTTACCAGATTTATCTCCATGTATATGTAAAACTGGGTAACTGGGTACTAGTTTTACTTAATTGATTTTCAGTCAAAGAGGATAATAATAAACTATGTTCCATTTGGAGTTCAACTCTCTTTTTATAAAGCTCCTCACTAGGAGCCACAGAGTGTATCTATATCTATATAGATCTATAAAATATCTATTTTCTCTCCATTTAGAAAGAAAGGCAGCCCTTTCATTTCTTCTACCAAAGACCATGACCATACGCTTCCCAACATTCTACTTCATCTGCCAGTTCTTTGACCATTATCCTCATTGTTTAAGACCTTCTGCAGCCCTCTCTACTTCCTCAAAACCACCTGCCCATCCACCTATCTTCATATCATATGCAAACTTGCATAATTTCCTTTCTTTTACCTTGCTCTCTGCTTAAAGAATGGAGTGACATTTACAATGTTTCAGTCCTCCAGGACCATGCCAGAATGAAGTGATTCTTGAAAAGATCATGAAGAATGCATCTGTTATCTCTTTTAACTCTGAGATGTAGTCCATCTGGTCCAGGTGATTAATCCACCTTAAACCACTTGAGTTTAGAAAACATAGAGAAAACATAGAAAACCTACAGCACAATACAGGCCCTTTGGCCCATAAAGCTCTGCTGAATAAGTACTTACCTTCGAAATTACCTAGAGTCACCCATAGCCCTTTATTTTTCTGAGCTCCATATACCTGTCCAAGTGACTTTTGAAAGACCCTAGCATATCCGTCCCCATCACCGGCAGCCCATTCCACAAACTCTTTGCACTCTGCGCAAAAAAACTTACCCCGCTATCTCCTCTGTACCTACTTCAAAGCACCTGAAAACTGTGCCCTCTTGTGCTAACCATTTCAACCCCGGGAAAAAGCCTCTTACTATCCATACGACAAATGCCACTCATCATCTTATACACTTCTATCAGGTCACTTCTCGTCCTTTGTTGCTACAAGGAAAAGAGGCCAAGCTCATGCAACCTATTCTCATAAGGCATGATTCCCAATCCAGGACACATCCTTGTAAATCTCCTGTTCACTGTTTCTATGGTTTCCACTCCTTCCTATTGTGAGGGAACCAGAACTGAGCACAGTACTCTTAAGTGGGGTCTGACCAGGGTCCTACATTACCTCTTGGCTCCTAAACTCAATCCCACAACTGATGAAGGCCAATGCACCATTTACTTTCTTGACCATGGGTTTTAGATGTTTCAGAAAGGACAGGGAGCGAGACAAAAGAGGTGGAGTTGTGGCACTGTTGATCAGAGATAGTGTCACGGCTGCAGAAAAGGTGGACGCCAGGGAGAGATTGTGTACGGAGTCTCTGGGGGTGGAGTTTAGGAATAGGAAGGGGTCAATAGCATTACTAGGTGTTTTTTACAGGCCGCCCAATAGTAACAGGGATATCGAGGAACAGATAGGGAAACAGATCCTGGAAAGGTGTAATAATAACAAAGTGGTCGTGATGGGAGATCTTAATTTCCAAAATATCGATTGGCATCTCTCTAGAGCATAGGGTTTAACCACATAACCATATAACAATTACAGCATGGAAACAGGCCATCTCGGCCCTTCTAGTCCGTGTTGACGCTTACACTCACCTAGTCCCACTGGCCCGCACTCAGCCCATAACCCTCCATTCCTTTCCTGTCCATATACCTATCCAATTTTGCTTTAAATGACAATACCGAACCTGCCTCTACCACTTCTACTGGAAGCTCATTCCACACAGCTACCACTCTCTGAGTAAAGAAATTCCCCCCTAGTGCTACCCTTAAACTTTTGCCCCCTAACATTCAAATCATGTCCTCATGTTTGAATCTCTCCAACTCTCAATGGAAAAAGCCTATCCACGTCAACTCGATCTATCCCCCTCATTATTTTATAAACCTCTATCAAGTCCCCGCTCAACCTTCTACACTCCAAAGAATAAAGACCTAACTTGTTCAGCCTTTCCCTGTAACTTAGGTGCTGAAACCCAGATAACATTCTGGTAAATCTTCTCTGTACTCTCTCTATTTTGTTGATATCTTTCCTATAATTCATAGAACATAGAATAGTGCAGCACATTACAGGTTCTTCGGCCCTCGCAAAGTCTCTTAAAATTCACTACTGTATCTGCCTCCACCACAGACTCAGGCAGTGCATTCCATGCACCAACCACTCTCTGAGTGAAAAACCTTCCTCTAATATCCCCCTTGAATTTCCCTCCCCTTACCTTAAAGCCATGTCCTCTTGTACTGAGCAGTGGTGCCCTGGGGAAGAGGCACTGGCTGTCCACTCTGTCTATTCCTCTTAATATCTTGTACACCTCTATCATGTCTCCTCTCATCCTCCTTCTCTCCAAAGAGTAAAGCCCTAGCTCCCTTAATCTCTGATCATAATCCATACTCTCTAAACCAGGCAGCATCCTGGTAAATCTCCTCTGTACCCTTTCCAATGCTTCCACATCCTTCCAATAGTGAGGCGACCAGAACTGGACACAGTACTCCAAGTGTGGCCTAACTAGAGTTAAATAGAGCTGCATTATTACATTGCGTCTCTTAAACTCTGTCCCTCAACTTATGAAAGCTAACACCCCATAAGCTTTCTTAACTACCCTATCTACCTGTGAGGCAACTTTCAGGGATCTGTGGACATGTACCCCCAGATCCCTCTGCTCCTCCAAACTATCAAGTATCCTGCCATTTACTTTGTACTCTGCCTTGGAGTTTGTCCTTCCAAAGTGTACCACCTCACACTTCTCCGGGTTGAACTCCATCTGCCACTTCTCAGCCCACTTCTGCATCCTATCAATGTCTCTCTACAATCTTCGACAATCCTCTACACTATCGACAACACCACAAACCTTTTTGTCGTCTGCAAACTTGCCAAACCACCCTTCTACAACCACATCCAGGTCGTTAATAAAAATCACAAAAAGTAGAGGACCCAGAACAGATCCTTGTGGGACACCACTAGTCACAACCCTCCAATCTGAATGTACTCCCTCCACCACAAACCTTCTGCTGGTAAGCCAATTCTGAATCCACCTGGCCAAACTTCCCTGGATCCCATGCCTTCTGACTTTCTGAATAAGCCTACCGTGTGGAACCTTGTCAAATGCCTTACTAAAATCCATGTAGATCACATCCACTGCACTACCCTCATTTATATGCCTGGTCACCTCCTCAAAGAACTCTATCAGGCTTGTTAGACATGATCTGCCCTTTACAAAGCCATGCTGACTATCCCTGATCAGACCATGATTCTCTAAATACCCATAGATCCTATCTCTAAGAATCTTTTCCAACAGATTTCCAACCATAGATGTGAGGCTCACAGGTCTGTAATTACCTGGACTATCCCTACTAACTTTTTTGAACAAGGGGACAACATTCGCCTCCCTCCAATCCTCTTGTACCATTCCCGTGGACAACGAGGACATAATGATCCTAGCCAGAGGTTCAGCAATCTCTTCCCTCACATCATGCAGCAGCCTGTGAAACATTCCATCAGGTCCCGGGGACTTATCTGTCCTAATGTATTTTAACAACTCCAACACCTCCTCTCCCTTAATATCAACATGCTCCAGAACATCAACCTCACTCATATTGTCCTCACCGTCAACAAGTTCCCTCTCAGTGGTGAATACCGAATAGAAGTATTCACTGAGGACCTCGCTCACTTCCACAGCCTCCGGGCACATCTTTCCACTTTTATCCCTAATTGGTCCTACCTTCACTCCATCATCCTTTTGTTCTTCACATAATTGAAGAATGCCTTGGAGTTTTCCTTTACCCTACTTGCCAAGGCCTTCTCATGACCCCTTCTTGCTCTTCTCAGCCCCTTCTTAAGATCCTTTCTTGCTACTGTATATTCCTCAATAGACCCATCTGATCCTTGCTTCCTAAACCTCATGTGTGCTGCCTTCTGCCTCATGTATTCGGTGACCAAAACTGTACACAATACTCCAAATTCGGCCTTACCAATGCCTTGTACAATTTTAACATTACATCCCAACTCCTATACTCAATGCTCTGATTTATAAAGGCAGGCCAGCATACTAAAAGCTTTCTTCACCACCCTATCCACATGAGATTTCACCTTTAGGGAACTATGCACCATTATTCCTAGATCACTCTGTTCTACTGCATTCTTCAATGCTCGACCATTTACGATGTATGTCCTATTTGGATTATTCCTACCAAAATGTAGCACCTCACACTTATCAGCATTAATCTCCATATGCCATCGTTCAGCCCACTCTTCTAACTGGCCTAAATCACTCTGCAAGCTTTGAAAACCTACTTCATTATCCACAACGCCACCTACCTTAGTATCATCTGCATACTTACTAATCCAATTTACCACCCCATTGTCCAGATCATTAATGTATATGGCAAACAATATTGGACTCAATACAGATCCCTGAGGCACACCACTAGTCACTGGCCTCCAACCTGACAAACAGTTCTCCACCACTACTCTCTGGCATCTCTCATCTAGCCACTGTTGAATCCATTTTACTACTTCAATATTAATACCTAACGATTGAACCTTCCTAACTAACCTTCCGTGCAGAACCTTGTTAAATGCCTTACTGAAGTCCATATAAACAACATCTACTGCCTTAGCCTCGTCAACTTTCCTCATAACCTCCTGAAAAAATTCAATAGGATTTGTCAAAGTTGACCTTCCATGCACAAATCCATGCTGACTATTCCTAATCAGACCCTGTCTATCCAGATAATTATACACTCCATCTCTAAGAATACTTTTCATTAATTTACCCACCACTGACGTCAAACTGACAGGCCTATAATTGCTAGGTTTACTCTTAGAACCCTTTTTAAACAATGGAACCACATGAGCAATATGCCAATCCTCCGGCACCATCCCCGTTTTTAATGACATTTGAAATATTTCTGTCTGAGCCACTGCTGTTTCTACACCAAATTCCGTCAAGGTCCTAGTGAATATCCTGTCAGGACCTAGAGATTTATCCACTTGTATATTCCTTAAAAGTGCCAGTACTTCCTCCTCTTTAATCGTCATAGTTTCCATAACTTCCCTATTTGTTTCCCTTACCTTACACAATTCAATATCCTTCTCTTTAGTGAATACAAAAGAAAAGAAATTGTTCAAAATCTCCCACATCTCTTTCGGCTCCACACATAGCTGTCCACTCTGATTCTCTAAGGGACCAATTTTATCCCTTCACTATCCTTTTGCTATTAATGTAACTGTAGAAACCCTTTGGATTTATTTTCACCTTACTTACGAAGGTAACCTTGTATCTTCTTTTAGCCTTTCTAATTTCTTTCTTAAGATTCTTTTTACATTCTTTATATTCCTCGAGCACCTCACTTACTCCATGCTGCCTATATTTATTATAGAGCTCCCTCTTTTTCCGAACGAAGTTTCCAATATCCCTTGAAAACCATGGCACTCTCAAACTTTTAACCTTTCCTTTCAACCTAACAGGAACATAAAGATTCTGTACCCTCAAAATTTCACCTTTAAATGACCTCCATTTCTCTATTACATCCTTCCCATAAAACAAATTGTACCATTCCACTCTTTCTAAATCCTTTCGCTTCTCCTCAAAGTTAGCCCTTCTCCAATCAAAAATCTCAACCCTGGGTCCAGTCCTATCCTTCTCCATAATTAAATTGAAACTAATGGTATTGTGATTACTGGAATCGAAGTGCTCCCCAACACATACGTCCATCACCTGACCTATCTCATTCACAAACAGGAGATCCAACACTGCCCCTTCTCTAGTCGGTACCTCTATGTATTGCTGCAAAAAACTATCCTGCACACATTTTACAAACTCCAAACCATCCAGCCCTTTTACAGAATGGGCTTCCCAGTCTATGTGTGGAAAATTAAAATCTCCTACAATCACAACCTTGTGCTTACTACAAATATCTGCTATCTCCTTACAAATTTGCTCCTCCAATTTTCGCTCCCCATTAGATGGTCTATAATACACCCCTATAAGTGTTACTACACCTTTCCCATTCCTCAATTCCACCCAAAAAGTCTCCTTAGTCTCTAATAGCCCTCTAATCTATCCTACCAAAGCACCACTGTAATATTTTCTCGGACAAGCAATGCAACACCTCCTCCTCTTGCCCCTCCGATTCTATCACATCTGAAGCAACGAAATCCAGGAATATTTAGTTGCCAATCACACCCCTCCTGCAACCAAGTTTCACTAATAGCTACAACATCATATTTCCATGTATCAATCCATGCTCTAAGCTCATCCACCTTTCTTACAATGCTCCTAGCGTTAAAATAGATGCATTTAAGAAACTCTCCACTTCTTCCACAATGTGGTCAGCTTTATTATCTTTTTCTTTCTTCTCTCCTACATCTTTGGTCTGAGAGCTCCCCTTCTCTATCACCTGCCTATCCTCCCTCACACACTGTATACTAGCTTTCTCTATTTGTGAACTAACCTCCTCTCCCCTAGACTCTTCAAATTGATTCCCACCCCCAACCATTCTAGTTTAAAGTCTCCCCAGTAGCCTTAGCAAATCTCCCCGCCAGGATATTGGTCCCCCTAGGATTCAAGTGTAACCCATCGTTTTTGTACAGGTCACAGCTGCCCCAAAAGAGGTCCCAATGATCCAGAAACTTGAATCCCTGCCCCCTGCTCCAATCCCTCAGCCACACATTTATCCTCCACCTCATTCCATTCCTATGCTCACTGTCGCGTGGCACAGGCAGTAATCCTGATATTACTACCTTTGTGGTCCTTCTTCTCAACTGCCTTCCTAACTCCCTGTATTCTCCTTTCAGGAACTCTTTCCTTTTCCTACCTATGTCATTGGTACCTATATGTACCACGATCTCTGGCTCCTCACCCTTTCACTTCAGGATATCTTGGACACAATCAGTAACATCCCGGACCCTGGCACCTGGGAGGCAAACTACCATCCGACTTTCTTTCCTGCGTCCACAGAATCACCTGTCTGAATCCCTGACTATAGAGTCCCCTATCACTACTGCCTCCCTCTTCCTTTCCCTACCCTTCTGAGCAATAGGGCCAGACTCTGTGCCAGAAGCATGGCCACTGTCGCTTCCCCCAGGTAGGCTGTCCCTCAGCAACAGTACTCAAACAGGAGTACTTATTGTCAAGGGGTACAGCCACAGGGGTACTCTCTAGTACCTGACTCTTCCCCTACCCTCTCATGACTGTGACCCATTTCTCTGCCTCCCGTGGTCCCGGTGTGACCACCTGCCTGTAACTCCTCTCTATCAACTCCTCATTCTCCCTGACCAGACGAAGGTCATCCAGCTGCAGCTCCAGTTCCCTAACATGGTCCCTTAGGAGCTGCAGCTCAGCACACTTGGTGCAGGTGTGGACATCCAGGAGGCTAGGAGACTCCAGGACCTCCCACATCCGACACCAAGAACAACAAGCTGCCCTCACGCTTATACTTGCCACTTTCCTCAAATAACAAGAAAAACTGAAACCTAAACCTACCTTGCCTTGCCCGTTTCCACCTAAGCCCATTGAGCCAAAGCCCTTAAGCCTACACTCTGCTCCCAGCTCACTCCACTGTCCGCAAAATGGCACTGCCGGCTGTTTAAGGCTGTGTCCTTTTTAAATCTTCCCCGCTTCACTACCCGCCATTTTTTTTGCAATTTATTTTTTTATTGAAGTTCATCATCAAACAAACATTTCCATAAGATGTATTTCAGACATTGTTCATCTATATCATATATATCACAAATCTCCACGAAGTATTTATCTGAGGTACACACTTACAGAAAAGAGTGGAAAGAAAAAACAAGCAAAACAAAAGAACTATGTACAAGTAGGGAGTGATCTTTTTTTGTTATAACAGATTCATTGATTTGTGAGAATAAAATCAGACCTATGAAGCATTATGTAGTTAAACCATTTTTCCCAGTATGAATCAAATTGTTCAAGCTTATGGTTAACAGATGCTGTTATCTTCTCCATTTTGTAAATGTCCATTGTAATTTCCATCCATGTATTTAAAGTTGGGCTCTCCTGTGATAACCATCTCCTAGTAAGAGTCTTTTTACCAGCCACCAACAATATATTCATTAAATATTTATCTCTTTTCAACCATTCTTGAGGTATATATCCAAAATATATGGTCTTACTCTCTAAGGGTATTTCACATTTAAAGATGTCTTGTAGGGCATTGTGTATCCCCCTCCAATAGTTTTTGATAACAGGACAGTCCCAAAAAATATGATAATGATTTGCATTTTGATTTCCACAATTTCTCCAGCAAACAGGGAGGTTACTATCATAATGGGATTTCTGAGAGGGTGTAATAAAATATCTTTTCAAGTTTTTCCATCCAAACTCCCTCCATTTCTGTGAACTGGTACACTTCCATTAATATCTCCATATTGTTGTCCATTCTTCCTCAGATATAAATATCCCTCCTTCCTTCTCCCATTTTGTTTTAATGTATGAAGTCGAATGTGTTTTAAGATTTGACAACCCCTTATACATGCTTGAAATTGATTCTACCTCCATTATCTGAATTATATGCTTTTCTAAAGAGCTCTATCAAGCATGTACTTTCCTTGGTTATATTTTTAAGCATCTTATTAACATATTGTCACATCTGTAAATACCGATAAAAATCTTGTTTTTCTAATAAGTGTTTCTCTTTAAGCATTTCAAAACTGAACAGTGTTCTTTCTTTCATTATGTTGCAAAGAACTGTTATTCCTTTAGCTGTCCAGTCCTTAAATCTAGCATCCAATTTATTTGGTGTAAAATCCGAGTCATATGCACACCATTTAAGAATTACAATATCTCCCTCTAGATTATATTCTTTTATAGTAGTTTTCCATATTTTAAGAGTCAATTTCACCCATGGGTTATCAATAGTATTTATATACCTTTGCAGGTTGTTATCAGCCAAAATTGCCTGTATGGGGATGGGAAGTACCCGCTCCTCAATGTTTTTCCATTGAGCGTCATATGATGGGTTGCACCAACATATCACAGCTCTCAACTGTGCTGCAAAATAATAATCTCAAAGAGAAGGTAAGCCCCATCCCCCCTTTTCCTTTGCTAATTGCAAAGTTTTGAGATGAACTCTAGGCCTTTTACCCTGCCAAATATACCCTGATAGCATCTTGTTCCATTCATTGAATTGATTTTGATTAATCTCTATTGGTAGGGTCTGAAAGAGATATAACAGTTTAGGCAGAATATTCATTTTAATAAACTCAATCCTTGAACTGAGACTGAAAAAAGGAATCAGGTTCCATCTTGCCACATCTTCCTTAATTTTTTTATATAAAGGCTGATAATTACATTCTGATAATTTTGCCAAATCTTTTGGCATAATGATGCCCAAATATTTGAAAGACTCTGTGTGTCATGCCTAGGGGTATCGACTTTCAATTTCTCTTGGTGGGCTATAGTAATATGAAAGTAATTGGGTTTTATCTATGTTGATCTTGTATCCTGATAATTGACCATATTGTTCAAAGGATTGCATCAATTTAGGTAAAGAGTACTCCTCTAATCGTTTGGCCATGATGGAGGTAAATAACCTACAATCTACATTAAGAATGGATATTGGTCTAAATGACCCGCATTCCATTTTATCCTTGCCTTCTTTCGGTATAGCTGAGATTATCGCTTCCTTCCAACTGTGAGGCATTTGTGCCTTTTTTAGAGCCCAGTTCAGTGTGGGGAGTAAAACAGGAATTAACTCATTTTTACATTCTTTGTACCACTCTACCGTATACCCATCTGTTCCTGGTGACTTGCTTAATTTAAGCCTACTAATTACAGCTTTTAATTCAACTTCAGTTATGTCAGCAGTCATAGTTCTATTTTGTTCTTCGCTTAAAGTGGGTAACTCTAGAGAATTCAAGAAGGTGTCAATTTGGGTTATGCTTCCCCCTGGAACTTTGGAATATAGACTTTTGTAAAACACTTCAAAAGCTTCTTGAATTTCACTTAGCTTATTTTTTATTATTTTCGTTCTTGGGTCCCTAATTCTATGAATTGTATTTTCTGCAATCTTTTTTTTTCAGTTTCCACCGCCAGTATTTTCATAGATTTCAATCCACTTTCATAATGTCTCTGTTTCAGAAACATTAAGTTTTTCCTGATTTCTTGCATAGCCAAATTATTTATTTCATTCCTAATTCTTTTAATTTCCCCTAATGTATCCTGTTCCAAATTCAATTTGTGTTTTTTCTCTAGTTCCTTCAGCCTATTTTGTAATTCCTCTAATGTTTTAGTCCTTATTTTTTCTTATATGAAAAATTGCTACAATTTTCCCTCTTAAGACTGCCTTCAGAGTATCCCATAAAATGGGAGGTGAAACCTCTCCATTATCATTAAATTCTATGTAGAGACCAATTTATTTTTTAATTTGTTCCTTAAAGTACAGATCATTGAGTAGACTTGAATTTAGTTTCCAAATAGTATTCTATGGTTGCAGCTCAAAATCAACAGATAAATATATAGGTGCATGGTCACTTACATCTATTGTCCCAATTCCACAGGTGTTTATTTTGTCTTTGTCTTTTCCAAATGTTATGAAATAGTCTATTCTTGTATATACAGAATGGGGAGCAGAATAATGAGTGTAATCCCTTCTGTCAGGGAAAAGGTCCCTCTATATATCAATTAAACCAATATCCTCAAAAAGTGTATTGACCTTCTTATGTAAAGATTTTGTTTCATAGCTTTTTCTATTGGAAGAGTCTAAGTTTGGTTGCAATTGTAAATTTAAGTCTCCTCCACATATCAGGAGACCCTCTGTTTCTGTTACCATAATATCAGTAATTTTCTGAAAGAAACCAATATCACTTCCCAGGGGTGCATATATATTCAATAGAGTAACTGAATTGCCGTCTATATTCCCCCTTACCAGAATATATTTGCCCTCTTTATCTCCCATTTCGAATCCTTTTTCAAAATTTAGCCTACTTGAGATAAGAATAGCAACTCCTCTCCTATGTCCTGATTTATATGAGGAGGAAAACAGATTAGTGAAGCCCATTCTCTTTAGTTTTTTATGCTCATTATCACTTAAATGAGTTTCCTGTAAATATACTGCATGGGCTTGTTCTTTTTTCATTTTGGATAAAATTCTCTTACGTTTGATTTGATTTAATAGTCCATTTACATTAAAAGAAATGAATTTTACCTTGTCCTTAGCCATCTGTATTTATCTGTCAACGTATCATTGAAATTAGAATAAAACATAATTGATCTACTCCCTGAACAAATAAGAACCAAGAAACGCAAATAATAGCAAAAATGGCAACAAATGTGTGATTCCAAGGCTGAGGTCTCTAGTAGATGAGCCTGCGTTGAGCTAGAGGAAATGTCTAGCTGTGGGGGAGAATCCCTCCTACTTGTGAGTTGAGGGCCCCTATTGCAGTATTCATAAAAGTCAGTGAACAAATCCATTATACAGAAAAGATTTCCCTGTGTACTCCTATATATACATATATATATATACACACACACACACACACACACACACACACACACACACACACAAATATATATATATATATATATATATATATATATATATATATACACACACATACACACACACACACATATATTACATACATACACATATATGCACATATATATATTCTCATTTTGGTGGGGAAAAAGGAGTAAGTGAGCGAATAAAGAATAACAACTAAGTAATATAAAATCCACATTATAATAAGTATTTCTTGAGATAGGTATATCACCGTGTACTTTTGCTTCCCTTTAGCTTCTCAACATTTTTAAAGTTAGCCAAACCTTATGGCTCTTCCGAAGGGGGTGAGGGCTGTCTTTGGGAAACTCCCTGTCTCTTCCTGATATATTTCTCTCGGCCTCCTCCCGTCTCCTGCCTTCTTGAGTCTCACATTATTTCCCAAGTGGAGTGGGATAATTCTTCAGTCAGGCTTTCACTCGTTTTGGTCATGCTGACGGGCAACCCTCTGGCTTTCATGTCTGTAGTCACCTCTTCCACTGTCTGGTACAACTGCGTCCCGTTGTCATAAAACTCTCGAAGTTCAGCAGGGTATGGAGTTTGAAATCTAATCTTATTTTGCTTTAGTACTCGCTTTACTTCGGAGTATTCTTTGTGTTTCTGGAGGACCACGGGGGTGGGGTAATCTTGGTCAAAATATATTAATTAATCCTCTAAAAATACTCTCTTCTTACCCCAGGCCCTTCGTAGAATCTCCGTCTTGGTGCTGTACCGAAGGAATTTAATTATTATTGAGCGTTGCTTTCTATCCTGGGTAGGTTTTGGGACTAAGGCACGGTGGGCTCTTTCGACTTCCAGCTTCATAGCCCGGGGAAGATCCAGTGCGTCCCGTAGTAACTTTCCGACAAACTCCGTCATGGATGAGCCCTCCGCTCCTTCGGGAACGTTGTAGATTCTGATATTTTTCCGCTGTGATCTTCCCTCCAGGTCAAGCAGTTTACCTTCTTGGTGATGTAATATTTTATTGTCTTGCTCAGTATCCGTTCCACATTTTGAACGCGATCTTCCACCTTCTCAATTTGAGTCTCTGCCACCGTTATTTTTTGATTAACGCTGGTGAGCTCTGCGTTAATATCAAGGAGCTGCAGCTTTATTTCTTTCTGGACCTCCATTATTTCTTTCAGAATTTCGAAGACATTCGGTGCTTTGTCTGAATGAGGCCCAGTAGCCGCCTTGCTCGCACGCGGTCGGGTCGGAGAGCCATTCGCTGCACTCCACTCGGACGCAGGCTCCGCAGTGACACTTTTTTTATTTCCATTTCTTCTCCCCATTCTTGCCCCTCTTTTCAGTTCAAATATTTTTTGAAAAATATTATATTTGATGGGTTAACAGGGCTTAATATGCATTTTTCCAGAGCAGCTAGTGACTTAAGATGCCATTCTCGATGATGACATCACCGGAAGCCCTCACTGCCCGCCTTCATGCACCTGTGCAGTCCCTCCTCTCTTAACTCCGACGAGCTAAGAAAAATTCAAGGTAGCTCCCGCCGCACTCCCGTTCTGATCCTCCTACTTCCTTCTCCAAACAAAAAGTCAAGAAGGGTTTAGATGGGGTGGAGTTTGCTAGGTGTGTTCTGGAAGGCTTCTTGACACAATATGTAGATAAGCCTACAAGAGGAGAAGCTGTAATAGATTTGGTATTGGGAAATGAACCTGGTTAGGTGTCAGATCTCTCAGTGGGAGAGCATTTTGGAGATAGTGATCATAATTCTATCTCTTTTAGAAGAGAGATAGGAACAGACAAGTTAGAAAAGTGTTTAATTGGAGTAAGGGGAATAATGAGGCTATCAGGCAGGAAATTGGAAGCTTAAATTGGAAACAGATGTTCTCAGGGAAAAGTACGGAAGAAATGTGGCAAATGCTCAGGGGATATTTGTGTGCAGTTCTGCATAGGTACGTTCCAATGAGACAGGGAAGATATGGTAGGGTACAGGAACCGTGAGGTACAAAGGCTGTAATAAATCTAGTCAAGAAGAAAAGAAAAGCTTGCAAAAGGTCCAGGGAGCTGGGTAATGTTAAAGATCTAGAAAACTATAAGGCTAACAGGAAGGAGCTTAAGAAGGAAATTAGGAGAGCCAGAAAGGGCCATGAGAAGGCCTTGGTGGGCAAGATTAAGGAAAACCCCAGGGGCATTCTACAAGTATGTGAAGAGCAGGAGGATAAGACGTGAAAGAATAGGACCTATCAAGTGGGACAGTGGGAAAGTGTGTATGGAACCGGAGGAAATAGCAGAGGTACTTAATGAAGACTTTACTTCAGTATTCACTATGGAAAAGGATATGGTGATTGTAGTGATGACTTTGAGCAGACTGAAAAGCTTGAGCACCTTAAATTCCTCCATATACCTGTCTAGTAGTCTCTTAAACTTCACTAGTGTATCTGCCTCCACCACTGACTCAGGCAGTGTATTCCATGCACCAACCACTCTCTGAGTGAAAAACCTTCCTCTAATATCCCCTTGAACTTCCCTCCCCTTACCTTAAAGCCATGTCCTCTTGTACTGAGCAGTGGTGCCCTAGGGAAGAGGCGCTGGCTGTCCACTCTGTCTATTCCTCTTAATATCTTGTACACCTCTATCATGTCTCCTCTCATCCTCCTTCTCTCCAAAGAGTAAAGCCTTCGCTCCCTTAATCTCTGATCATAATCCATACTCTCTAAACCAGGCAGCATCCTGGTAAATCTCCTCTGTACCCTTTCCAAAGCTTCCACATCCTTCCTATAGTGATTTAGTGATATAGTGATACAGTGATTATAGACCAGTGAGTCTTAACTCAGTGTTTGGTAAGTTGAAGGAGAAGATCCTGAGAGGCAGGATTTATGAACATTTGGAGAGGTATAATATGATTAGGAATAGTCAGCATGGCTTTGTCAAGGGCAGGTCATGCCTTACGAGCCTGATTGAATTTTTTGAAGATGTGACTAAACATATTGATGAAGGAAGAGCAGTAAATGTAGTGTATATGGATTTCAGCAAAGCATTTGATAATGTACTCCATGCAAGGCTAATTGAGAAAGTAACGAAGCATGGGATCCATGGGACATTGCTTTGTGGATCCAGAACTAGCTTGCTCACAGAAGGCAAAGAGAGGTTGTAGACGGGTTGGCATTCGGTGACCAGTGGTGTGCCTCAGGGATCTGTTCTGGGACCCTTACTCTTCACAATTTTTATAAATGACCTGGATGTGGAAGTGGAGGGATGGATTAGCAAGTTTGCTGATAAAACAAGGGTCGGAGGTGCTGTGGATGGTGTGGAGAGCTGTCAGAGGTTACGACGGGAAATTGATAGGATGCAAAACTATCTGAGTGTGGCAGATGGTGTTCAACCCAGATAAGTGTGAAGTGGTTCATCTTGGTAGGTCAAATATGATGGCAAAATACAGCATTCATGGTAAGACTTGGCAGTGTGGAGGATCAGAGGGATCTTGGAGTCCACATCCATTGGACACTCAAAGCAGTTGCATAGGTTGACTCAGTGGTTAAGTAGGCGTACAGTGTATTGGCCTTCATTGAATTTAGGAGCCGAGCAGTAATGTTGCAACTATATAAGACCCTGGTCAGACCCCACTTGGAGTGCTGTGCTCAGTTCTGATCTCCTCACTACAGGAAGGATGTGGAAGCCATAGAAAGGGTGCAGAGGCGATTTACAATGATGTTGCCTGGATTGGGGAGCATGCCTTATAAAAATAGGTTGAGTAAACTCGGCCTTTTCTCCTTAGAGTGACGGAGGATGAGGGGTGACCTGATGGAGGTGTATAAGATGATGAGAGGCATTGATTGTGTGGATAGTCAGAAGTTATTTCCCAAGGTTGAAATGGTTGCCACAAGAGGACACAGGTTTAAGGTGCTGGGGAGTTGGTACAGAGGTCTGGGGTAAGTTTTTTACTCAGAGAGTGGTGAGTGTGTGGACTGTACTGCCGGCAATGATGCTGGAGGCGGATATGATAGGGTCTTTTAAGAGACTTTCAGATAGGTACATGGAGTTAGAAAAATAGAGGGCTAAGGGTAAGCCTAGTAATTTCTAAGATTGAGACATGTTCAACCTAACTTTGTGGGCTGAATGACCTGTATTGTGCTGTAGGTTTTCTATGTTTCACAGAGTCAACCTGCACAGCTGTCTTGAGTGTCCTATGGACTTGGACCCCAAGATCCCTCTGATTCTCCACACTGCCTATATTCTGTCATCATATTTGACCTACTAAAATGAACCACCTCACACTTAACTTGGTTGAACTCCTTAGCAATTTTTCCTTCGTAATAGCAATGGCACTCACTCCTGCTCCCTAACACTCATGGACCTCTAGCACACTGTTAGTTCCTTCCACAGTGAAAAATGATGCAAAATACTAATTCAGTTTGTATTCTATTTTGAAGTCCTCCATTATTATCTCTGCGGCATCATTTTCCAGTGGTCTAATATCCACTCTCGCCTCTCCTTCACAGTTGAAGCATCTGAAGAAATTTTTGGTATCCTCTTTAATATTATTGACTAGCTTAATTTCATATTCCATCTTTACCTTCTTAATGACTTTTTAGTTGCATTCTGTTGGTTTTTAACAGCTTTCAAATGCTCAAATTTTCCACTAAGTTTTGCTCTATTATATGCCCTCTGTTTGGTTTTGAATTCAGGGTGAATTCAATCATATTATGATCACTTTCCCCGAAGGGATATTTTACCTTAAGCTCTTTAATCAATTCTGGTTAATTGCACAACACCCAAATGAGAATAGCTGATCCTCTAGTGGGCTTAAACATGAGTTAGTCTAAAAAGCCATCTTATAGCCATATAACCATATAACAATTACAGCACAGAAACAGGCCATCTCAGCCCTTCTAGTCTGTGATGAACACTTACTCTCACCTAGTCCCACTGGCCCGCACTCAGACCATAACCCTCCATTCCTTTCCTGTCCATATACCTATCCAATTTTACTTTAAATGACAATACCGAACCTGCCTCTACCACTTCTACTGGAAGCTCATTCCACACAGCTACCACTCTCTGAGTAAAGAAATTCCCCCTCATGTTACCCTTAAACGTTTGCCCCCTAACTCCCAACATGTCCTCTTGTTTGAATCTCCCCTACTCTCAATGGAAAAAGCCTATCCACATCAACACTATCTATCCCTCTCATAATTTTAAATACCTCTATCAAGTCCCCCCTCAACCTTCTACGCTCCAAAGAATAAAGACCTAACATTCCAACTCTTATACTCAATACTTTGATTTATGAAGGCCGATGTGCCAAAAGCTCTCTTTACAACCCTATCTACCTGTGATGCCACTTTTAGGGAATTTTGTATCTGTATTCCCAGATCCCTCTGTTCTACTGCACTCCTCAGTGTCCTACCATTTACCTTGTATGTTCTACCTTAGTTTGTCCTTCCAAAATGCAATACCTCACACTTGTCTGTATTAAACTCCACCTACCATTTTTCAGCCCATTTTTCCAACTGGTCCAAATCACTCTGCAAGTTTTGAAAACCTTCCTCACTGTCCACTGTACCTTCAATCTTTGTATCATTAGCAAATTTGCTGATCCAATTTACCACATTATCTTCCAGATCATTGATATAGATGACAAATAACAATGATCATTAGAACCATAGAACCATAGAACATTACAGCACAGTACAGGCCCTTCAGCCATTCCATGCTTTGCCAAGCCATATAATCTTTTAAAAAAGTACTGAACCCACACTACCCCATAACCTTCTATTTTTCTTTCATCCAAGAGGCTCTTAAATACCCCTATTGCTTTAACCTCTACCACCATCCCTGGCAAGTCATTCCAGGCACTCAGAACCCTCTGTGCCCCTATGGCACACCACTAGTCACAAGCCTCCACTCAGAGAAGCAATCCTCCACTACCACTCTCTGGCTTCTCCCATTGAGCAATGTCTAATCCATTGTACTACCTCACCATGTACACCTAGCCACTGAATCTTCCTAACTAACCTCCCACGTGGGACCTTGTCAAAGGCCTTACTGAAGTCCAGGTAGACAACATCCACTGCTTTCTATTCATCCACTTTCCATGTAACCTCCTCGAAAAACTCTAATAGATTGGTTAAACATGACCTACCACACACAAAGCCATGTTGACTCTCCCTAATAAGTCCTTGTCTATCCAAATACTTGTAGATCCTATCTCATAGTATTCTTTCCAATAATTTACCTACTACTGACGTCAAACTTACCGGCCTATAATTTCCCGGATTACTTTTAGAGTCTTTTCTAAACAACGGAACAACATTTGCTATCCTCCAATCCTCCAGCACCTCACCCATAGATACCGACATTTTAAATACATCTGCCAGGGCCCCTGCAATTTCAACACTAGTCTCCTTCAAGGTCCGAGGGAATACCCTGTTAGGTCCTGGGGATTTATCTACTCTGATTTGCCTCAAGGCAGCAAGCACCTCCTCCTCTTTAATCTGTATAGGTTCCATGACCTCACTACTTGTTTGCCTTATTTCCATAGACTCCTTGCCAGTTTCCTTAGTAAATACAGGCGCAAAAAAACCATTTAAGATCTTCCCCATTTCTTTTGTTTCCATACATAGCCGACCACTCTGATCTTCAAGATGACCAATTTTATCCCTTACTATCCTTTTGCTCTTAATATACCTGTAGAAGCTTAGGATTATCCTTCACTTTGACTGCCAAAGCAAACTCATGTCTTCATTTAGCCCTCCTGATTTCTTTCCTAAGTATTTTCTTGCACTTTTTAAACTCCTTAAGCATCTTATTTGCTCCTTGTTGCCTATACCTGTCATACATCTCTCTCTTCTTCTTTATCGGATTTCCAATATCCCTCGAAAACCAAGGTTCCTTATTTTTGTTCACTTTGCCTTTGATCCTGACAGGAGCATACAAACTCTGCACTCTGAATATTTCTCCTTTGAAGGACTCCCACTTAACAATCACATCCTTGCCAGAGAACAACCTGTCCCAATCCACGTTTTTTAGATCCTTCCTCATTTCTTCAAATTTGGCCTTTTTCCAGTTTAGAACCTCAACCCAGGGACCAGATCTATCTTTATCCATGATCAAGTTGAAACTAATGGTGTTATGATCACTGGAACTGAAGTGTTCCCCTACACACATTTCCGTCACTTGTCCAAACTCGTTTCCTAATAGGAGATCTAATATTGCATCCTCTCTAGCAGGTACCTCTATATATTGATTTAGAAAACTTTCCTGAACACATTTGATAAACTCGAACCCGTCTAGACTTTTAACAGTATGTGAGTCCCAATCAATATGTGGAAAATTAAAATCCCCTACTATCACAACTTCATGTTTCCAGCAGTTGTCTGCTATCTCTCTATTAATGTGGTCATACCTTTCCTGTTTCTCAGCTCCACCCATATGACCTCGGTAGACAAGCCCTCTAATCTGTCCTGCCTGAGCACTGCTATAACATTTTCCCTGACTAGTAAAGCCACCCGCCCCCCAGCCCTTCATCCCTCTGCCTCTATCAAGTTTGAAACATCGGAACCCCAGAACATTAAACTGCCAGTCCTGCCCCTCCTGTAGCCAAGTTTCACTAATGGCTATAACGTCATAATTCTATGTGTCAATCCAGGCCCTCAGTTTGTTTGGCTTCCCCACAATACTCCTCGCATTGAAATAGACACACCTCAGAAGATTATTACCACACAGAACCCTTCTGTTTCTGATTTTGCATGAACTTCTAACATCATTTATTTTCACCCCCACTCTACTATTTGTTCTGGCACTCTGGTTCCCATCCCTCTGCAAATCTAGTTTAAACCCTCCCCAATAGCACTAACAAACCTCCCTGCAAGGATATTGGTCCCCCTGTAGTTCAGGTGTAACCTGTCTCTTTTGTGCAGGTCCCACCTGCCCCAGAAGAGGTCCCAATGATACAAAAATCTGAAACACTGCCCCCTACACCAGTTCCTCAGCCACGTGTTCATCTACCAGAGCATCCTACTCTTACCCTCACTGGCACGTGCCACAGGTAGAAATCCTGAGATTACCACCCTTGAGGTCCTGCTTTTTAACTTCCTACCAAGCTCTCTATACTCACTCTTCAGGACCTCTTCACTCTTTCTTCCTACGTCATTGGTACTGATGTGTTCCACGACATCTGGCTGATCACCCTCCCACTTCAGAATGCTGTGCACGCGATCAGAGACATCTCTTACCCTGGCACCCGGAGACAACAAACCATCTGGGAGTCTCTGTCACGACCACAGAACCTCCTGTCTGTACCTCTAACTTTTGAGTCCCGTATCACTACCGCTCTCCTCTTCTTCCTCCCTCCCTTCTGCACTGCAGAACCAGACTCAGTGCCAGAGATCTGGCTTCTACAGCTTGTCCCAGTTAAGTCATCTCCCCCAACAGTATCCAAATTGGTATACCTGTTGTTGATGGGAATCGCACAGGGGAACCCTACTCTGCCTGCCCTTTCCCCTTCCCTCACTTGACGGTAACCCAATTTCCTGTGCCCTGCTCCTTTGGCGTAGCTACCTCCCTGAAACTACCATCTATAAACACCTTATTCTCCCAAATGATCTGGAGGTCATCCAGCTCCTGATCCATTTCCCTAACCTGGTTTGTTAGGAGCTATAGCTGGATGCACTTCTTGCAGGTGTCCCAGTCTCCCTGACTTCCCATATCCTGCAAGAGGAGCATTCTAACATCCTGCCTGGCAATCTCTCTAAACTTACTAGTTAAGAAAGAAATCCAATGAGAAATAAAACAACAACAACAACTTACATGAACCTACCCTCGCCTCTGCCTGTTCACGCCGAAGCCTGTTGAGCCAAGCCCATCCCACTCTGACTAAGTCCACCGTTAGGCCAAAGCCGTCCCACTCTGATTCAGTCCACTCCAACAATGACCGGTTCGCTAGATGAAATTTCTTTTATAGTGCGCTAACTGACCGGCTGTCTTCAGCTCCTCCACTCCCAATTGGTTGGCTGTTTAAAAAATTGAAAAAGCCCATGAATCCTCTCCTTCTCAAGCTCTGATGATGGCTGCTTCACTAGACAAAACTTCTTTTATAGTGAGCTAGCTGACTGGCTGTCTTCAGCTACTCTACTCCCAGTTGGTTGGCCATTTAAAAAACTGAAAAAGCCCGCCAATCCTCTACAGTACAATACAGGCCTTTCGGCCCACAAAGCTCTCCTGAACATACACTTACTTTAGAAATTACCTCAGGTTACCCATAGCCCTATATTTTTCTAAGCTCCATGTACCTATCCAGGAGTCCCTTAAAAAGCCCTATCATATCCACCTCCACCACCGTCGCCAGCAGCCCATTCCACTCATTCACCACTCTCTACGTTAAAAAACTTACCCTTAGTATCTCCTTTGTACCAATTTCCAAGCATCTTAAAACTGTGCCCTTTCATGCTAGCCACTTCAGCCCTGGGAAAATGCCTCTGACTATCCACACAATCAATGCCTCGATGGATTCAATGGTGGCTGGATGGGAGATGACAGAAAGTAGTGGTGGATAACTGTTTGTCAGGTTGGAGGCCGGTGACTAGTGGTGTGCCTCAGGGATCTGTACTGGGTCCAATGTTGTTTGTCATGTACATTAATGATCTGGATGATGGGGTGGTAAATTGGATTTGTAAGTATGCAGATGATACTAAGAAAGGTGGCGTTGTGGATAATGAAGTAGGTTTTCAAAGCTTGCAGAGAGATTTAGGCCAGTTAGAAGAGTGGGCTGAAAGATGGCTGATGGAGTTTAATGCTGATAAGTGTGAGGTGCTACATTTTGGTAGGAATAATCAAAATAGGACATACATGGTAAATGGTAGGGTATTGAGGAATGCAGTAGAACAGAGTGATCCAAGAATAATGGTGCATAGTTCCCTGAAGGTGGAATCTCATGTGGATAGGGTGGTGAAGAAAGCTTTTGGAATGCTGGCCTTTATAAATCAGACCATTGAGTATAGGAGTTGGTATGTAATGTTAAAATTGTACAAGGCATTGGTGAGGCCAAATTTGGAGTATTGTGTACAGTTCTGATCACCAAATTACAGGAACGATGTCAACAAATTAGAAAGAGTACAGAGGAGATTTACTAGAATGTTACCTGGGTTTCAGCACCTCAGTTACAGAAAAAGGTTGAACAAGTTAGGTCTTTATTCTTTGGAGCATAGAAGGTTGAGGGGGGACTTAATAGAGGTATTTAAAATTATGAGGGGGATAGAGTTGATGTGGATAGGCTTTTTCCATTGAGAGTAGGGGAAATTCAAACAAGAGTTGAGAGTTAAGGGGCAAAAGTTTAGGGGTAACACGAAGGGGAATTTCTTTACTCAGAAAGTGGTAGCTGTGTGGAATGAGCTTCCAGTAGAAGTGGTCGAGGCAGGTTTGATTTTGTCATTTAAAAAAAAAAATTGGATAGGTATATGGACAGGAAAAGAATGGAGGGTTATGGGCTGAGTGCTGGTAGGTGAGACTAGGTGAGAGTAAGCATTCAGAATGGACTAGAAGGGCCGAGATGGCCTGTTTCTGTGCTGTAATTGTTATATGGTTATATGGTTAACATTTGATGGCTCTGGGCCTGTACTCCCTGGAATGGTGAATCTGTGGAATTCATTGCCACAGACGGCTGTGGAGGCCAAGTCATTGGGTGCATTTGAAGCAGTGTTTGATAGTTTCTTGATTAAACAGGGCATCAAAGGGTACGGGGAGAAGGCAGGAGAATGGGGTTGAGAAGGAATATAAATCAGCCATGATAGAATGACAGAGCAGATTTGATGGCCCAAATGGCCTAATTCTGCTCCTGTGTCTGAAGGAGACAGACACAGAATGTGGTCTATTCTATTAAGGTGTTTCTTAAGGCAATTGCCTTGTCCAGACAATCCTTATGTGGGTTGTGCTCACATTCCATCAGGAAAAGCTGCAAGTTTTATTGCATTAACTTAAATGTATATACACTGTGTATGAAGGGTCTCAACCTAAACCATCAACTGTTCATTTCTCTCTCTGAAATACTGAGTTACTTCAGCATTTTGTATGTACTGTACGTATGCATGCTGTTGTGATTCATATTCTGAAAACTGCAGCCACTACTTTTATTCTGTTATACGCAATTTGGAAATGATAAGGAGACCACAATGGAACACAATGAATCCTTTTACCTGATGACTTTTATCTTTCAATCCACATCTTCTCCAATCAGAGGCAGGCAGCCCCTTGTATACTGCAACAGAAATCTTACTCTTGGATTTTTGTGTTTCTTCTTCACATGAAAATGAAAATCACAACAGTTCCACACATTTTTCAATTGAAGCAAGAGGCTGAGAGTGGAAGACTGAAGGCATTGCAGAGAGAAGGTCATTTTTCTTTAACAGCTCGGGGAAAAGAGGCTAGACTGCAGAGGCGCATGACGTAGCATGCCAAGGTTTAAAAGAAAGACCGCCATATACAGCGGCCATTGTTGGAGTGGACTGAGTCGGAGTGGGACGGCTTTGGCTCAATCAGGCCTTGGCAAGAAACAGGCAGAGGCCACAGTAGGTTCCGGTAAGTTTCTGTTTTTCTTCTTTTTTTTGTTCAGTCTAGAGAAAATGCCAGGCAGGATGTTGGAATGCTCCTCTTGCAGGATGTGGGAAGTCAGGGAGACCTCTGGTCTCCCTGACAACAATACCTACAAGAAGTGCATCCAGCTGCAACTCCTAACAGACCGCGTTAGGGAACTGGTGCAGGAGCTGGATGACCTCCGGATCATTTGGGAGACTGAGCAGTTTATAGATAGTAGCTTCCAGGAGGTAGTTACACCTAAGGAAAAGGGCACAGGGAATTGGGTTACTGTCAGGCAATGGAAGGGGAAAGGGCAGGTAGTGCAGGGTTCCCGTGTGGCCAATCCCCTCCAATACAGGCATACCGATTTGGATACTGTTGGGGGGGGGATGGCTTACCTGGGACAAGCTACGGCAGCCGGATCTCTGGCACTGAATCTGGTTCAGCAGTGCAGAAGGGAGGGAGGAAGAAGAGGAGAGTGGTACTGATAGGGGACTCCATAGTCGGGGTACAGATAGGAGATTCTGTGGTCGTGACAGAGACTCCCAGATGGTTTGTTGCCTCCCGGGTGCCAGGGTCAGGGATGTTTCTAATCTCGTGCACAGAATTCTGAGGTGGGAAGGTGATCAGCCAGATGTTATGGTACACATCGGTACCAATGACATAGGTAGAAAGAGTCAGGAGGTCCTGAAGAGTGAGTACAGAGAGCTTGGTAGGAAGTTGAAAAACAGGACCTTGAGGGTAGTAATCTCTGGATTGCTGCCTGTGCCACGTGCCAGTGAGGGTAAGAGTAGGATGCTCTGGCAGATGAACACGTGGCTGAGAAACTGGTGTAGGGGGCAGGGTTTCAGATTTTTTGATCATTGGGACCTCTTCTGGGGCAGATGGGACCTGTACAAGAGAGACAGGTTACACCTGAACTACAAGGGGACCAATATACTTGCAGGGAGGTTTGATAGTGTTATTGGGGAGGGTTTAAACTAGATTTTCAGGAGGATGGGAACCAGAGTGCCAGAGTAGATAGTGGAACGGGGTTAAAAATAAATGATGTTAGTAGTTCATGCAAAGTCACAAATAGTAAAGTTGTGTGTGGTGGTAATAATCTTCTGCCGTGTGTATATTTCAATGCGAGGAGTATTGTGGGAAAGGCAGACGAGCTGAGGGCCTGGATTATGACATCATAGCCATTACTGAACCTTGGCTACAGGAGGGGCAGGACTGTCAGCTCAATATTCCAGGGTTCCGATGTTTCAGACGTGATAGAGGCAGAGGGATGAAGGGTGGGGGGGGGGGGGGGGGTTGGTGGCTTTGCTAGTCAGGGAAAATATTACAGCACTGCTTCGGCAGGCCAGATTAGAGGGCTTGTCTACTGAGGCCATATGGGTGGAGCTGAGAAACAGGAAAGGTATGACCACATTATTAGGGTTGTATTATAGACAGCGAGAATTGGAGGAGCAAATCTGCAGAGAGATAACAGACAACTGCAGGAGATGGAAAGTTGTGATTGTAAGGGATTTTAATTTTCCACACATTGATTGGGACTCCCATACTGTTAAAGGTCTAGATGGGTTAGAGTTTGTAAAATTTAGAAAGTTTTCTAAATCAATATATAGATGTACCAACTAGGGAGGATGCAATATTAGATCTCCTATTAGGAAATGAGTTAGAGCAGGTGACGGAAGTGTGTGTAGGGGAACACTTTGGTTCCAGTGATCATAACGCCACTAGTTTCAGCTTCATCATGGATAAAGATACTTTGTAGATCTGGTCCTCGGGTTGAAGTTCTAATCTGGAAAAAGGCCAAATCTGAAGACATGAGAAAGGATCTAAAAAGCGTAGATTGGGACAGGTTGTTCTCTGGCAAGGGTGTGATTGGTAAGTGGGAGTCCTTCAAAGGAGAAATTTTGAGGGTGCAGAGTTTATATGTTCCTGTCAGGGTTAAAGGCAAAATGAATAAGAATAAGGAACCTTGGTTCTCGAGGGATATTGGAACTCAGATAAAGATGGAGAGAGAGATGTATAACACGTATAGGCAACAGGGAGAAAATAAGATGCTTGAGGAGTATAAAAAGAGTAAGAAAATACTTAAGAAAAAAATCAGGAGGGCTAAAAGAAGACATGAGGTTGCTTTGGCAGCCTAAGAGCTTCTACAGGTATGTTAAGAGCAAAAGGATAGTTAGGGATAAAATTGCTCCTCTTAGAGATCAGACTGGTTGGCTATGTATGGAACCAAAGGAAATGGGAAAGATATTAAATGAGTTTTTTGCATCTGAATTTACTAAGGAAACTGGAATGGAGTCGATGGAAACAAGGCAAACAAATAGGGAGGTCATGGAACTGATACAGATTAAAGAGGAGGAGGTGCTTGCTGTCTTGAAGCAAATCAGAGTCGATAAATCCCCAGGACCTGACAGGGTATTCCCTTGGACCTTGAAGGAGACTAGTGTTGAAATTGCAGGGGCCCTGGCAGAAATATTTAAAATGTCGATATCCATGGGTCAGGTACCGGAGGATTGGAGGATAGCTCATGTAGTTCTGTTGTTTAAAAAAGGCTTGAAAAGTAAGCCAGGAAATTATAGGGTAGTAAATTTGACATCAATAGTAGGTAAATTATTGGAAGGATTACTAAGAGATAGGATCTACAAGTATTTGGATAGACAGGAACTTATTAGAAAAAGTCAGCATGGCTTTGTGCGTGGTGGGTCATGTTTAACCAATCTATTAGAGTTTTTCGAGGAAGTTACCAGAAAAGTGGATGAAGGGAAGGCAGTGGATGTTGTATACATGGACTTCAGTAAGGCCTTTGACAAGGTCCTGCGTGGGAGGTTAGTTAGGAAGATTCAGTCGCTAGGTATACATGGAAAGGTAGTAAATTGGATTAGACATTGGCTCAATGGAAGAAGCCAGAGAGTGGTAGTGGAGGATTGCTACTCTGAGTGGAGGCCTGTGACTAGTGGTGTGCCACAGGGATCAGTGCTGGGTCCATTGTTATTTCTCATCTATATCAATGATCTGGGTGATAATGTGGCAAATTGGATCAGCAAATTTGCTGATGATACAAAGATTGGAGGTGTAGTTGACAGTGAGGAAGGTTTTCAAAGCTTGCAGAGGGATTTAGACCAGTTGGAGGAATGGGCTGAAAAATGGCAGATGGAGTTTAATGCGGACAAGTGTGAGGTATTGCACTTCGGAAAGTCAAACCAAGGTAGAACCTACAAGGTAAATGGTAGGACACTGAGGAGTTCAGTAAAACAGAGGGATCTGGGAGTATAGATACATAATTCCCTAGAAGTGGCGTCACAGGTAGATAGGGTAGTAAAGAGAACTTTTGGTACATTTGCCTTTATAAATCAGGTCAAGTCAAGTCACTTTTATTGTTATTTTGACCATAACTGCTGGTATAGTACATAGTAAAAATGAGACAACGTTTTTCAGGACCATGGTGTTACATGACACAGTACAAAAACTAGACTGAACTACATTAAAAGAAAACAGAGAAAGCTACACTAGACTACAGACCTACACAGGACTACATAAAGTGCACAAAAACAGTGCAGGCATTACAATAAATAATAAACAGGACAATAGGGCAAGATGTCAGTCCAGGTTTCAGGTATTGAGGAGTCTGATAGCTTGGGGGAAGAAACTGTTACATAGTCTGGTCAAGAAAACCCAAGTGCTTCAGAGCCTTTTCCCAGACGACAGGAGGGAAAAGAGTTTGTATGAGGGGTGCATGGGGTCCTTTATAATGCCATTTCCTTTGCGGATACAGCGTGTAGTGTAAATGTCCATGATGGCGGGAAGAGAGACCCCGATGATCTTCTCAGCTGACCTCACTATCCGCTGCAGAGTCTTGCGATCTGAGATGCTACAAATTCCGAACCAGGCAGTGATGCAGCTGCTCGGGATGCTCTCAATACAACCCCTGTAGAATGTGATGAGGGTGGGGGGGGTGGGAGATGGACTTTCCTCAGCCTTTGCAGAAAGCAGAGACGCTGCTGGGCTTTCTTTGCTATGGAGCTGGTGTTGAGGGACCAGGTGAGATTCTCCGCTGGGTGAACACCAAGAAATTTGGTGCTCTTAACGATCTCTACTGAGGAGCTGTCGATGTTCAGCGGGGAGTGGTCGCTCTGTGCCCTCCTGAAGTCAACAACCATCTCATTTGTTTTGTTCACATTAAGAGACAGGTTTTTGGCTCTGCACCAGTGAGTATAAGAGTTGGAATGTTATGGTGAGGTTGTATAAGGCATTGGTGAGGCCGAATTTGGAGTATTGTGTGCAGTTTTGGTCACCTAATTACAAGAAGGATATTAATAAGGTTGAAAGAGTGCACAGAAGGTTTACAAGGATGTTGCCGGGACTTGAGAAACTGAGTTACAGAGGAAGGTTGAATAGGTTAGGACATTATTCCCTGGAGCATAGGAGAATGAGGGGTGATTTGATAGAGGTGTATAAAATTATGATGGGTATAGATAGAGTGAATGCAAGCAGGCTTTTTCCACTGAGGCCAGGGGAGAAAAAAAACCAGAGGTCATGGGTTAAGGGTGAAGGGGGAAAAGTTTAAAGGGGACATGGGGGGGGTGCTTCTTCACACAGAGCGTGGTGGGAGTGTGGAATGAGCTGCCAGATGAAGTGGTGAATGTGGGCTCACTTTTGACATTTAAGAAAAACTTGAACAAGTATATGGATGAAAGGGTTTTGGAGGGATACGGCCCAGGTGCAGATCAGTGGAACTAGGCAGAAAAATGGTTTGGCACAGCCAAGAAGGGCCAAAAGGCCTGTTTCTGTGCTGTAATGTTCTATGGTTCTGCATGGTAAATTCTAATGCAAATCAATACCATTCCAGAAGTTGTTTTGACAAAAGTCAAAACCCTAGCTGCACTGCATTGGCTTCCTGTATCCTGTAGAATTGATTTTAAATTTTTCTTGTTTTTAAAGCTCTCATTGGTCTGGGAGCAAAGTACATCCAGAAAATTTCATTTTATAATCCTGCTCAAACTCTCAAGTCTTCTCCTGCAGTCTCTTAAATTTAAGCTACCTGCCTCGAAAGATAATTGTCAGGACAGCAATTTTGGACTATGCTCCTAAACTGTGGTGTGCAGAAGAGCATCTCTGAAAACACAACATGTTGAACCTCGAAGTGGATGGCCTACATGAATATACACTCAGTAGCCATTTTATTAGGTACAGGAGCTACCTAATAATGTGGACGCTGAGAGTATACATTGAACATAGAATACCGCATTCTGGAACAGGCCATTTGGCCCACAATGTTGTGCTAAAAAGCAAATCTAAAAGACTCAAACACTAGTCCCTCCTATTTACACCATGTCCATATCCCCCCATCTTCCTTACATTCATGTGCCTATCCAAAAGTCTCTTAAAAGCCTCTAATGAATTTACCTCTGCCACCATACCAGGCAGGCATTCCAGCATCCATGACTCTGAGAAAGAAGCTAACCCTTCACAACCCCCTTGAAACTACCCCCTCTTGCCTTCAATGCATGCCCTCTGGTATTAGACATTTCAACCCTGGGACACAGATATTCTCTGGAACTGAGTGTATAATGTGATCACTGTATGTATACCTGGGAGATCTATACACTAATCAGGGGGTGTAGATCACTGCCAAATACTGATAAGGGTAAGCTAATCATAAAAGTGATATTTGTTTGTTTACTACTGCACAAGTGAGGTCACTGTTGATCTATGTTCCATCATAGTAGCACAGTGGTTAGCACAATAACTGATCAGGGTTCGATTCTCACCACTGTCTGTAAGGAATTGTACAGTTATAGTGTCAGCACAACATACCCATGCCTCACTACTCTAGCCATATGTCTTTGGAATGTGGGAGGTAACTGGAGCACCTGAAGGAAACCTACATGGTCAGGGGGAAAATGCACAAACTCTTTAGAGACAGCAGTGGGAATTGAACCTGGGTCTCACAACTGGTATTGTCACTGCTGCACATCAATTTTATTACACATAAAGTGCCATCCCAATTTTAACCATTTTAAATTACTTAGACATATTAAGTATATAAATAAGGGAGAAAGAGGTATTTCCGTTTCACAGTGAGAGGGGAGACATAACAAAAAACTCGCTGGTTTATAATTTTAAAAGTCCATTATATCACATTTTTTGAGCTCTGTGCCCAAAGATCTCGAGTCTCTGAGCACACAGCTGTAGATATTCCGACTCCTCTAAGGACACACGGATCCTCTGCCGTGACACCAACCTTTGATCCACATGTCTCCAGAGCCCCGAGATCTTAGACCTCCAAAGTCAAGCTGAACTCTTCGGCCGAGCCCACAGCCTGCCGAACAATGGCCAACTATGAAACCCTGCGAGCAGGTCCCATTCCTGCAAAGGACCATAGTCAATGTGTAACTCCAGGTTAGGGTCTTCAAAAGAACACTGAAAAGGAAAAATGGTGATAGAAATAGAGCTGTTTCCTAAGATGGAAGCAAAGGAGTCGTCGTTTAGTACCATCATCGCTTCGCTCTGCCCCCATTTTTGGATGTATTCCAAAAACAAAGAAATACTCATTTGGCAAAAAAGTACAACCATGGCTAGGTCAGGCAGTAGCTATGGAGGGGAATAAACATTTGATGTTTATGGCTGGGACCCTGAAGGATGAATCATGTTTGCAAAAGAAATGGAAAGAAGCCATAATGAAATATGAAAAATGCAGGCTGGAGGAACAAGAAGAAAAATAGTTAGAGGCTATAGGTGAAGGAGGTTTTCTGATGAGTCTAAAGAGAGCTGGACTATGCACATCCCTACTCATGTCATTCTACAGATGTGCCATACAGAGCATCCTAACAACTGGCATCGTTGCATGGTATGGAAATTGCTCAGCTGCAGACAGGAAGATTCCAGAACAGCTAGTCAAATCTACCCAGCTCATCATTTTCACCAGCCTAACCATCATCAAGGATGTATATACTGAAGGTGCAGGAAAGGGTCAGTAACATCATGAAGGATCCCCCCCCCCCCCCCCACCCACCCCCTGCTCATGGACTGCTTGTCCTATTTCCATGAGGAAGGACGCTACATAGCATTCACACCAGGACCACCAGACTCAAAAAACTGTTACCTTTGCCAAACAGTATGGCTGATCGACACCTCCAACATCTAACCCATGCCTCCACTCCCCCAACCAGAACTATTTTATCATTTCCTGTCAGTCACCTTAAATACAGGCGCTCCTGTGGTGAACATCACTTTATAGATATACAATCGATCTATGTATATAAACTCATAATCCAAGAAAATCTGCAGATGCTGGAATTCCAAAGGAACACAATCAAATGCTGGATGAACTCAGCAGGCCAGGTAGTATCTATGGAAAAAAGTAAAAGACAATGTTTCAGAATAAAACCATTCATCGGGACTCTGGTGAAGGGCGTTGGCCCAAAACATCAATTTTCTACAGATACTGCCTGGCCTGCTGAGTTCCTCCAGCATTTTGTTTACATTTGCTATTTATATAAGCTATCTTACTTTTATTATACTTAGTCTATCTATAATTATTATTGTGTTATTTAACTTATTGTCTATTTTGTGCCATATTGAACGCTGAGTAAAAACTATTTTGTTCCACTTTACACCTGTTTATTGGAAACAACATTCAACAACCTTGAATCTTAAATTGCCAGCTGAACACCAAAAGCCTCATCTCTGTCAAGCAGAGAAAGATCCCTTATATCACAGTTCAGCAGAGAAGTCCCTCATCTGTTTACTCTTCTCTTTACTCAGAGAGTGATAGCTGTGTGGAATGAGCTTCCTATAGAAGTAGTAGAGGCCAGTTCAGTTGTGTCATTTAAGGTAAAATTGGATAGGTATATGGACAGGAAAGGAGTGGAGGGTTATGGGCTGAGTGCGGGTAGGTGGGACTAGGTGAGATTAAGAGTTCGGCACAGACTAGGAGGGCCGGAATGGCCTATTTCCGTGCTGTGATTGTTATATGGTTATATGGTTATCTGCCATTACAGCAGAGAATGGCTATCATCTCCCAGTGTAGCAGAGAAGGAAGCTCAACTCCCTGTACAGCAGAGAAGGACCATCATCTCTCTTAAGTAAAGAAGACCCTCCTCTCCAAGTGCAGCAGAGAAGGACCTCTTATCTCCCAGTGTAGGTTAGAAGGACTCTCATCTCTCTACAAAAGAGAAAGACCCTCATCTCTTGATAGTAGAGATGGATCTTCATCTCCAAGAGGGGCAGAGAAAGATCCTCATCTCCCTGTATAGCAGAAAAGGACTCTCATCTCCAAGTGTAATGGAGATGGACCCTCATCTCCCACTGTAACAGGGAAGCACCCTCATCTCTCTATAGTAGTGAAGGACCATCACCTCCCTGTACAGCAGAGAAGGACCACCATCTCCCTGTACAGCAGAGAAGGACGACCATCTCCCTGTACAGCAGAAAAGGACCACCATCTCCCTGTACAGCAGAGAAGGATTTCTCATCTTCCAGTCAGCAGAGAAGGAATCCTCATCTCAAGTCAAGTCCAGTTTATTGTCATTTCAACCATAAACTGCTGGTACAGTACACAGTAAAAACAAAACAACATTCCTCCAGGAGCCTGGTGCTACATGAAACAACACAAAACTACACTAGAATATGTAAAACAACATAAAAACTGAACTAGACTACAGACCTGCACAGGACTACATAAAGTGCACAAAACTGTGCAGGGCAGTACAATAATTAATAAGCAATACAATAGACACAGTAGAAGACAAATTATAATATAATAATAAATGATGTAGATGTCAGTCTAGACTCTGAGTATTGAGGACTCTGATGGCTTGTGGGAAGAAACTGTTGCACAGTCTGGTCGAGTGAGCCCGAATGCTTTGTACCTTTTGCCAGATGGCAGGAGGGAGAAGAGTTTGTGTGAAGGATGCATAGGGGTCTTTCACAATGCTGTTAGCTTTGCGGATGCAGCGTGTGGTGTAAATGTCTGTAATGGCGGGAAGAGAGACCCCGATGATCTTCTCAGCTGACCTCACTATCTGCTGCAAGGTCTTGCGATCAGAGACGGTGCAATTCTCGAACCAGGCAGTGATGCAGCTGCTCAGGATGCTCTCAATACATCCTCTTTAGAATGTGGTGAGGATGGGGGTTGGGAGATGGACTTTTCTTAGCCTTTGCAGAAAGTAGAGACGCTGCTGGGCTTTCTTGGCTATGGAGCTGGTGTTGAGGAACCAGGTGAGATTCTCTACCAGGTGAACACCAAGAAATTTGGTGTTCTTAACGATCTCAGTGGAGGAGCCACCTATGTTCAGCGGAGAGTGGTCACTCCATGCTCTCCTGAAGTCAACAACCATCTCTTTTGTTTTGTTCACATTCAGAGACAGGTTGTTGGCTCTGCACCAATCTGTTAGTTGCTGCACCTCCTCTCTGTAAGCTGACTTGTCGCTCTTGCTGATGAGACCCACCACGGTCGTGTCATCAGTGAACTTGATGATGTTATTCGAGCTGAGTGGTGTGTAGCAGAGAAGGATTTTCATCTCTCTATATTGGTGATTGGTGGAGGGGCAGGTAGTGTTGAGGAAACAGGTAGGATACAGTAGAATTTAGATAAATTAGGAGAATGGGCAAGAAAGTGGCAAATGAAATACAATGTTGGAAAGTGCATGGTCGTATACTTTGGTAGTTGAAATAAATGTGCAGGCTATTTTCTAAATGGGGAGAAAATCCAAATATCTGAAATGTAAAGGGACTTGGGAATCCTTGTTCAGAACACCCTAAAGGTTAACTTGCAGGTCGAGTTGGTGGTGATGAAGGCAAATGCCATGATAGCATTCATTTCAAAAGGTCTAGAATACAAGAGCAAAGATGTGGTGCTGAGGCTTTATAAGTCACTGGTGAGGCCTCATCTTGAGTATTGTGAACAGTTTTGGGCCCCTCATCTTAGGAAAGATGTGCTGGCATTAGAGAGGGTCCAGAGGAGATTCACAAGGATTCCAGGAATGAAAGGGTTATCATACAAGGAACGTTTGACGGCTCTGGGTCTGTACTCGCTGGAAATTCAGAAGGATGGGGGGGGGGGGGTGTCATTGAAAGCTTCTGAATGTTGAAAAGCCTAGACAGTAGATGTGGAAAGGAAGTTTCCCATGGTGGGAGAGTCTAGGAAAAGAGGGAACAGCCTCAAGATAGAGGGGTGACCTTTCAAAACAGAGATACAGAGTAATTTCTTTAGCCAAAGGGCCGTGAATTTGTGGAATTTGTTGCCAAATGCAGCTATGAAGACCAGGTATTGGAGTATTTAAGGTAGAGATTGATAGGTTATTGATTGGACATGGCATCAAAGGTTACGGGGAGAAGGCAGGGAACTGGGGTTGAGAAGGATAGCCAAGATGGCGGCACGATGCAGCTTGCAGCAGGCACTCCAGAGCTGATATCTGTTATTTGTTAAGTGGGGTGCCGTGCACAATCCTAATCTGATGAAAAATGGACATGGGAGCACGGAGGAACATCTGGAAATCTCCAGAAAGGCCCTCTTCATTGCTGCTGTGAGGTCTGGGTCTCTGCTGAGAAGAACAGGCCCCCAGTCCTTGGGGTCGCATTGCCGGTGGCCATTGGCAGGGGCGTCTTAATATGTTCGGCAGAGGATGGTGCTCGGAGAAACTGTGCTGGAGAGGATGGTCGGAGGCTCGGAGTTTCGACAGACTCGGAGTCTGCTGCCGTCGGGGTGCTTTCACTGTGTGCTGTGTCTGCGAGGCTGGGTTCGACGAAGCTTTCATTGTGTGCTGCATCTGCGAGGCTGAGTCTGGCGGCACCATAGCGGGGGTATTCCCCTCTGCTGCCTGCGTGGGATGACGAGTCTATCGGGACCCGAGGACTTGTGGAAACTGTGTGGTGGTTTCTTTTGAACTTATAGTCTTTTAACATCTTTGGACTATTTTTACTGTGCCCATGGTCTGTTTTTTTATCAGTTATGCTATTGTTTGCACTGTTGTAACTATATGTTGTAACTATGTGGTTTTGTGAAGGTCTTGTAGCTTTAGTTTTTGGTCTTGTTTTGTCTGATGGGTTTGGAGCTCCTTTCTGGGAAACGCGCTAAGACGGTAGTGTGATATTAATACGCTGCAGCCTCTCCAGACTCTGGATTAGGAATTGTCAAACGTTATGTGGATTTTCTGGTGTAGTCTGTTTTGTCATGTGTTTTTGTGATATTATTCTGGAGGAATGTTGTCTCATTTTTTAAACTGCATTGCATTTGTGGTTTCTAAATGACAATAAAATGAAACTAAACTGAACTGAACAGACTTGATGGGCCAGATGGACTAATTCAGTTCTTATGTCTGCTCCTATGTCCAATTAGAAAATAGCCTGCACATTTATTTCAACTACCAAAGTATACGACCATGCACTTTCCAACATTGTATTTCATTTGCCACTCTCTTGCCCATTTACCCATTCCCTAATCTGTCTAAATCCTTCTGCAACCTACCTGTTTCCTCAACACTACCTACCCCTCCATCAAGCCTTATATCATCTGCAAACTTGGAAACAAAGACATCCATTCCATCGTCTGAATCATTAATACACACCATAAAAAGAAATGGTTCTAACACTGACACCTGCAGAACATCACTAGTCACTGGCAGCCAAGCAGAAAAGGATTCATTTATTTCCACCCACTGCTTCCTACCAATCAGCCAATGCTCTAAACATGTTAGTAACTTTACTGTAATGCCATGGACTCTTAACTTGGTAAGCAGCCTCAGGTGTGGCACCTTGTCAAAGGCCTTCTGAAAGTCCAAATATACAACATCCACTACAGCCCCTTTATCTATCCTACTTGTAATCTCCTCAAAGAATTCGAACAGAATGTGAAAAAGATTTTACTATCCACTTTGATATTGTTTGCTAGCTTGCTTTCATATTTCATCTTTCTCCTCAATTCTTTTAGTTACTCTCTGTAGGGTTTTAAAAACTTCCCAATCCTGTCTTCCCACCAATTTTTGCTTTGTTGTATGCCCTCTCTTTTGCTTTTACATTAGCTTTGACTTCCCTTTCTCAGCCATTTTGCCAGTTGAGTATTATTTGTTTTTGGAATACATCTATCCTATGCCTTCTTTATTTTTCCTAGAAATTCACACTATGGCTGTACTGCTGTCATCCCTGATATCATCTCCTTTCAATTTACTTTGACCAACTCCTTTCTCATACCATTGTACTTTCCTTTATTGCCCTGAAATACAGGTACATTAAACTTTATGTTCTCCCTATCAGCTTTTCAGTTGAACTCAATCATGTTGTGATCACTGCCTCCTGAGGATTCTTTTACTTTAAGCTCCCTAATCACCTCTGGTTCATTACATAACATCCAATCCAGTTGTCTTTTCTATTTCCTATTGTAAACTGTGGTTCACATCCCAACTGCTGTCAGGAGGACTGTATATAATTGCCATCAGGGTCCTTTTACCTTTGTAATTTCTTAACTCAACCCACAAGGAGTCAACATCTTCCAATCGTATGTCACAACTTTCTACTGATTTGATGCCATTCTTTATCAGTAGAGCCACACCACCCCCTCTGCCGACCTTCCTCTCCCTCTGATACATCCTTGAACATTCAGCTCCCAACTACAACCATCCTTCAGCCATGATTCAGTGATGACCATAATATTATAACTGACAATCTATCCAGTGCAACAAGATCATCCACCTTATTTCTTATACTCCATGCATTGAGATAAAACACTTTGAGTGCTTCATTTGCTACCCTTTTTGATTCTGCTTCCCTAATATACTGATATTCACCCTGCTGGCGCAATTATGTCCTATCATCTGCCTGCTCTTCCTAACAGTCTGACAGCACGCTTTTTGATTTTTTACCATCCATCCTATCCTGAGTCCTTCACTCCAGTTCCAATCCCCTGCCAAATTACTTTAAGTTGCCTTCTTGTTAAGTTGGTAATTATGAAATATTTTTGCATTTCCTTTTTTAATTGAGGATTTTCACTGAAGTAAGAAGCAACTGTAGACTGTAAATGAGTCCTGATGAAGTTCCTCAAAAATAGTTATTGTATTTAGATCCAGTGACAATGAAAACTTGGCAAATCATAAACAAAGAGATTCTGCAATGCTGAAAATCCAGAGTAATGCACAGAAAATACTGGAGCAGTT
The DNA here is from genome assembly GCF_048418815.1 of Hemitrygon akajei. Lineage (NCBI taxonomy): Eukaryota > Metazoa > Chordata > Chondrichthyes > Myliobatiformes > Dasyatidae > Hemitrygon > Hemitrygon akajei. Next base: position 178,479,652 of record NC_133132.1, on the reverse strand, counting down.
CAGTAGGTCAGGCAGCATCTATGGAAAGCAATAAACAGTCAATATTTCATGCCATCAGGAATGGAAAGGTCAGTAGAAGTAGGCAGAATTTAAAGGAGAGAGGGAAAGTAGGTTGGTGCAGGAGGGGAGATGAAGTAAGACGCTGAAAGGTGACAGGTGAAAGAGGTAAAGGGCTGAAGAAGAAGGGATCAGATAGGAAGGGAGAGTGGGGGAAAGGGAAGGAGGAGGGGACCAAAGGGAGGTGATGTTCAGATGAAAAGAGAAAGGGTAAGAAGGGAGCCAGAATGGATTATGGAAAAAGAGAGAAGGATGGGCAGAGAAAATGGAAAGAGACAGAAGGGATAATTCACTTTCAGACACACCCAGCCCCGAGACTCCTGGTGAGGTCTTTTGATTCCAAACAATTGGTTTATTGATCATTGCAAAGTGTCTCTGACAGACAGACAGACAGACTTTATTGATCCCGAGGGAAATTGGGTTTTGTTACAGCTGCACCAACCAAGAATAGTGAAGAAATATAGCAATATAAAACCATAAATAATTAAATAATAATAAGTTAATCATGCCAAGTGGAAATAAGTCCAGGACCAGCCTATTGGCTCAGGGTGTCTGACACTCCTAGGGAGGAGTTGTAAAGTTTGATGGCCACAGGTAGGAATGACTTCCTATGACGCTCAGTGTTACATCTCGGTGGAATGAGTCTCTGGCTGAATGTATTCCTGTGCCTAACCAGTACATTATGGAGTGGAGGTGAGACATTGTCCAAGATGGCGTGCAACTTGGACAGCACCCTCTTTTCAGACACCACTGTCAGAGAGTCCAGTTCCACCCCCACAACATCACTGGCCTTACGAATGAGTTTGTTGATTCCGTTGGTGTCTGCTACCCTCAGCCTGCTGCCCCAGCACACAACAGCAAACATGATAGCACTGGCCTGGTAGAACATCCTCAGCATCGTCCGGCAGATGTTAAAGGACCTCGGTCTCCTTAGGAAATAGAGACGGCTCTGACCCTTCTTGTAGACAGCCTCAGTGTTCTTTGACCAGTCCAGTTTATTGTCAATTCGTATCCCCAGGTATTTGTAATCCTCCACTATGTCCACACTGACCCCTTGGATGGAAACAGGGGTCACCGGTGCCTTAGCCCTCCTCAGGTCCACCACCAGCTCCTTAGTCTTTTTCACATTAAGCTACAGATGATTCTGCTTGCACCATGTGACAAAGTTTCCCACCGTCGCCCTGTACTCAACCTCATCTCCCCTGCTGATGCATCCAGCTGCTTCCTGGTGCTTCCTGCTTCCTCCCCTCTTCTTTCCCCTTTTCCCAACCATGATTCCCCTCTCCCCACACCCTTCCCACTCTCAGCCCACAATAGAGACCCATATCAGAATCAGGTTTATCATCACTCACATACTGTATGTCATGAAATATTTCTTTTTGTGCAGCAGCAGTACAGTGCAATATATAACATTGCTACAGTACCATGCAAATGTCTGAAAATCCTAGATGAAAGATTTTGATTCAGTTTCAAGGACTGAAATTCAGATTCATTTCTTTATCACATGTACATCAAAAGAATTGTTATGTGTCATTGGTGTTAACAACCAACACTCAAAAGGATGTGTTGAGGGCAGCTTGCAAACATTGTAAGAACAAATGAGCATAAGGCATAGGAGCAGAATTTGGCCCGTCAGCTCATCAGGTCTGCTGTACTCTTCTGTCTTAATATACTCAATAATTTGGCCTCCATTGTCATCTATGGCAATGAATTCCACAGATTCACCATTCCAGAGCAAAACAAATTTTTCCTAACCTCTATTCTAGTTGATGCCTCTCAGTTCTGAGGCTATGCCCTATGGTAGTAGACTTCCGCACTATCATAAGCATCCTCTCCACTCCAACCAGACCATTCAATATTTGATAGGTTTCAATGAGATCACCCCACCCCCCCACCACCATTCTTCTCAATTTCAGTGAGGACAGACCCAGAGCCATCAAGTGCTCCTCGTACATTAAGTCAAGTCAAGTCGCTTTTTATTGTCATTTCGACCATAAACTGCTGGTACAATACACAGTAAAAAACGAAACAACGTTCCTCCAGGACCATGATGCTACACAAAACTACATTAGACTGTAAGACAACTCAAGGCTACACTAGACTATGTAAAACAACACAAAAACTACACTAGACTACAGGCCTACACAGGACTACATAAAGTGCACAAAACAGTGCAGGGCAGTACAATAATTAATTAATAAACAAGACAATAGGCACAGTAGAGGACAAATTTCAATATAATAATAAATGATGTAGATGTCAGTCTAGACTCTGGGTATTGAGGAGTCTGATGGCTTGGGGGAAGAAACTGTTGCACAGTCTGGCCGTGAGAGCTCGAATGCTTCGGTGCCTTTTGTCAGATGGCAGCAGGGAGAAGAGATTGTGTGAGGGATGGGTGGGGTCCTTCATAATGCTGTTAGCTTTGCAGGTGCAGCGTGTGGTGTAAATATCTATAATGGCGGGGAGTGTAACCCCGATGATCTTCTCAGCTGACCTCTCTATCTGCGCAGGGTCTTGCGATCAGAGACGGTGCAATTCCCGAACCAGGCAGTGATGCAGCTGCTCAGGATGCTCTCGATACATCCTCTGTAGAATGTGGTAAGGATGGGGGTTGGGAGATGGACTTCCCTCAGCCTTCGCAGAAAGTAGAGACGTTGTTTGGCTTTCTTGGCTATGGAGTTGGTGTTGAGGGAGCAGGTGAGATTCTCCACCAGGTGAACACCAAGAATGTTGGAGCTCTTAACGATCTCAATGGAGGAGCCATCAATATTCAGCGGGGAGTGGTCACTCCGTGCCCTCCTGAAGTCAACAACTATCTCTTTTGTTTTGTTCACATTCAGAGACAGGTTGTTGGCTCTGCACCAGTCTGTTAGCTGCTGCACCTCCTCTCTGTATGCTGACTCATAGTTCTTGCTGATGAGATCCACCACGGTCGTGTCATTGGCAAACTTGATGATGTGGTTCGAACTGTGTGTTACAGCACAGTCGTGGGTCAGCAGAGTGAACAGCAGTGGAGGGCCCCCATGCTCAGTGTGTTGGTGTTGGCGATGCTGCTCCCGATCCGGACACCCTACACTCTTTGGGGGGGGGGGGGGGGGAAGAGGCTGAAGAAAGGAAATTATAGGCCAATTAGCCTGACTTCAGTGGTTGGAGTCTATTATTAAGGATGAAGTTTCAAGATACATAGAGGCTCATGATTAACCAGGCCAAAGTCTGGATGATCTTATAAAGGGGAAAACTTACCTCTCAAATCTGTTGGAGTTCTTTGAGAAAATAATAGGCAAGATAGACAAAGGAGGATAAGTGTATGTTGCTAGAAAGGCTAACTTTAAGGAGATACGAAAGGATTTAGAAGGAGTGGATTGAGACAATTTGTTTTATGGGAAACGTAACAGAGAAATGGAGGTCATTTAAAGGTGAAATTTTGAGGGTACAGAATCTTTATGTTCCTGTTAGGTTGAAAGGCAAGGTTAAAAGTTTGAGAGAGCAATGGTTTTCAAGGAATATTGAAAACTTAGTTCAGAAAAAGAAAGAGATCTACAATAAATATAGGCAGCATGGAGTAAATGAGGAGCTCGATGAATATAAAGAATGTAAAAAGAATCTAAAGAAAGAAATTAGAAAAGCTAAAAGAAGATATGAGGTTGCTTTGGCAAGTAAGGTGAAAATAAATCCAAAGGGTTTCTACAGTTATATTAATAGCAAAAGGATAGTGAGGGATAAAAGTGGTCCATTAGAAAATCAGAGTGGACAGCTATGTGTGGAGCCAAAAGAGATGGGGGAGACTTTGAACAATTTCTTTTCATCGGTGTTCACTAAGGAGAAGGATATTGAATTGTGTAAGGTAAGGGAAACAAGTAAGGTAGTTATAGAAATTATGATGATTAAAGAAGAGGAAGTACTAGAGCTTTTAAAGAATATAAAAGTGGATAAGTCCTGACAGGATATTCCCTAGGACCTTGATGGAAGTTAGTGTAGAAATAGCAGGGGCTCTGACAGAAATATTTCAAATGTCATTAGAAACGGGGATGGTGCCAGAGGATTGGCATATTGCTTATGTGGTTCCATTGTTTAAAAAGGGTTCTAAGAGTAAACCTAGCAATTATCAGCCTGCAAGTTTGAAATCAGTGGTGGGTAAATTAATGGAAAGTATTCTTAGAGATGATATATATAATTATCTGGATAGACAGGATCTGATTAGGAACAGTCAACATGGATTTGTGCATGGAAGGTCATTTTTGACAAATCTTATTGAATATTTTGAAGAGGGTAAAGCAGTTGAAAGAGGGTAAACTAGGAAAGTTGATGAGGGTAAAGCAGTGGATGTTGTCTATATGGACTTCAGTAAGGCCTTTGAGAAGGCTTCCACATGGAAGGTTAGTTAGGAAGGTTCAATCGTTAGGTATTAATATTGAAGTAGTGAAATGGATTTAACAGTGGCTGAATGGGAGATGCCAGAGAGTAGTGGTGGATAACTGTTTGTCAGGTTGGAGACCAGTGACTAGTGGTGTGCCTCAGAGATCTGTACTGGGTCCAATGTTGTTTGTCATATACATTAATGATCTGGTTGGTGGGGTGGTAAATTGGATTTGTAAGTATGCAGATGATACTAAGATAGGTGGTGTTGTGGATAATGAAGTAGATTTTCAAAGCTTGCAGTGAGATTTAGGCCAGTTAGAAGAGTGGGCTGAAAGATAGCAGATAGAGATAAATGCTGATAAGTGTGAGGTGCTACATTTTGGTAGGACTAATCAAAATAGGACATACATGGTAAATGGTAGGGCATTGAGGAATGCAGTAGAACAGAGTAATCTAGGAATAATGGTGCATAGTTCCTTGAAGGTGGAATCTCATGTGGATAGGGTGGTGAAGAAAGCTTTTGGTGTGTTGGCCTTTATAAATCAGAGCATTGCGTATAGGAGTTGGGATGTAATGTTAAAATTGTACAAGGCATTGGTGAGACCAAATTTGGAGTATTGTGTACAGTTCTGATCACCAAATTACAGGAAAGATGTCAACAAATTAGAGGGAGTACAGAGGAGATTTACTAGAATGTTACCTGGGTTTCAGCACCTGAGTTACAGAGAAAGGTTGAACAAGTTAGGTCTCTATTCTTTGCAGCATAGAAGGTTGAGGGGGGACTTGATAGAGGTATTTAAAATTATGAGGGGGATAGATCAAGTTGACGTGGATAGGCTTTTTCCATTGAGAGTAGGGGAGATTCAAACAAGAGGACATGACTTGAGAGTTAAGGAACAAAAGTTTAGGGGTAACACGAGGGGGAATTTCTTAACTCAGAGAGTGGTAGGTGTGTGGAATGAGCTTCCAGTAGAAGTGGTAGAGGCAGGTTCGGTATTGTCATTTAAAGTAAAATTGGATAGGTATATGGACAGGAAAGGAATGGAGGGTTATGGGCTGAGTGCAGGTAGGTGAGACTAGGTGAGAGTAAACATTCGGCACGGACTAGAAGGGCTGAGATGGCCTGTTTCCGTGCTGTAATTGTTATATGGTTATATTCATACTATATGCATTAGGCATGAGATGAAATAATCTGTCCAGATCCTGAATTTGGCCTGAATTTGTTTATTGGATTTTCAGAAGGCCTTTGACCAAGTGCCACACATGAGGCTACTAGACAAGAACACTTGGTAATACAAGAAAGATACTAGCATGTTAGAAAATTGTCTAACCAGTAGGAGGCAAAGAGTAGGAATAAAGGAGCCTTTTCTGGTTCACTGCCAGTGATTAGTGGTGTTCCACAGGGGTCTGTGTTAGGACTGCTCCTTTTTAAGTTATACATCAATAATTTTGAAGATGGAGTTGATGGCTTTGTGGCCATGATGCAGGCAATATAAAGATAGGTGGATGAGAAGGTAGTTTTGAGGAAGCAAGGTCTTAGACAGATTGTCAACAGATTTGGGTCACATATCTCAGAAAGGATGCATTGTCATTGGAGCCCAGAGGAGGCTCACAAGGACGATTCTGGGAATGAAGGGGTTAACATATAGGGAGCGTTTAGCAGCTTTGGGCCTGTACTCACTGGAATTTTGAAGAATGCCAGGGGATCTCATTGAAACCTACTGAATGTTGAAAAGACTAGATAGGGTGGATGTAGAGAGGATGTTTCAGATGGTGGGAGTATACAAAACTAGAGAGCACAGCCTCAAACTTCAGGGGCAACCTTTTAGAACAGAAGTAAGGAGGAGATCTTTTAAGCCAGAGAGCAGTGAATCTGTGGAATGCTCTGTCGCAGACTGTGGAGGCCAATTCCATGGGTATATTTAAGGCAGCAGTTGATTGTTTCCTGATTGGTCAGGGCATCCAAAGATATGGCAAGAAGGCAGGTGTATGGGGTTGAGTAGGATCCAGGATCAGCCATGATGGAATGGCGGAGCAGACTCGATGGGCTGAATGGCCTAACTGCTCCTATGTCTTATGGCAAAAAAGTGGCAGATGGAATATAGTGTAGGGAAGTGCATGGTCATGCACTTCGGCAGAAAATATAAAAGCATAGACTATTTTCTAAACGGGGAGAAAATTCAAAAGCAGAGGTGTAAAGGGACATGAGAGTCCTCGTGCAGGTTGAGTCGGTGGTAAGGAAGGCAAATCCAACATTAGCATTCCTCTCAAGAGGACTAGAATAGAACATAGAATAGTACAGCACATTACAGGCCCTTCAGCCCACAATGTTGTGCTGACCCTCAAACACTGCCTCCCATATAACCCCCCACCTTAAATTCCTCCATATACCTGTCTAGTAGTCTCTTACACTTCACTGATGTATCTGTCTCCACCACTGACTCAGGCAGTGCATTCCACACACCAACCACTCTGAGTGAAAAACCTTCCTCTAATATCCCCCTTGAATTTCCCTCCCCTTACCTTAAAGCCATGTCCTCTTGTACTGAGCAGTGGTGCCCTAGGGAAGAGGTGCTGGCTGTCCACTCTGTCTATTCCTCTTAATATCTTGTACACCTCTATCATTTCTCCTCTCATCCTCCTTCTCTCCAAAGAGTAAAGCCCTAGCTCCCTTAATCTCTGATCATAATCCATACTCTCTAAACCAGGCAGCATCCTGGTAAATCTCCTCTGTACCCTTTCCAATGCTTCCACATCCTTCCTATAGTGAGGCGACCAGAACTTGACACAGTACTCCAAGTGTGGCCTAACTAGAGTTTTATAGAGCTGCATCATTACATCGCATCTCTTAAACTCAATCCCTCGACTTATGAAAGCTAACACCCCATAAGCTTATTTAACTACCCTATCTACCTGCGAGGCAACTTTCAGGAATCTGTAGACACGTACCCCCAGATCCCTCTGCTCCTCCACATTACCAAGTATTTTGCCATTTATTTTGTACTCTGCCTTGGAGTTTGTCCTTCCAAAGTGTACCACCTCACACTTCTTCGGGTTGAACTCCATCTGCCACTTCTCAGCCCACTTCTGCATCCTATCAATGTCTCTCTGCAATCTTTGACAATCCTCTACACTATCTACAACACCACCAACCTTTGTGTCCTCTGCAAATTTGCCAACTCACCCTTTTACCCCCACATCCAGATCGTTAATAAAAATCACAAAAAGTAGAGATCCCAGAACAGATCCTTGTGGGACACCACTAGTCACAACCCTCCAATCTAAATGTACTCCCTCCACCATGACCCTCTGCCTTCTGCAGGCAAGCCAATTCTGAATCCACCTGGCCAAACTTCCCTGGATCCCATGCCTTCTGACTTTCTGAATAAGTCTATCGTGTGGAATATAAAAGTAAAGATGTAATGCTGAGACTTTATAAGACATTGGTCAAAATTCAAAGTAAATTTATTATCAAAGTACATACATGTCACCATATATAGCCCTGAGGTCATTTTTAGTGGACATACTCAATAAATTCATAATAGAATATTAACCATATCACACTCAATGGAAGAGCACACCATCTGGGTGTTCAAGCAGTGTGCAAAATACACCAAACTGTGTAAATTTAAAAAATAATGATAATAGTAAATAAATGAGCAATAACTATCAAGAACATGAAATGAAGAGTCCTTACCAGTGAGTCCATATGTTGTGGAACATTTCAGTGATGGTGTAAATGCAGTTGAGTGAAGCTATCCTTTTGGTTCAGGAGCCTGATGGTTGAGGGGTGATAACTGTTCCTAAACCTGTTGATGTGGGTCCTGAGGTTCCTGAGCTTTCATCCTGATAGCAGTACTGAGAAGAGAGCGTGACCTGGGTGGCAGGGGTCCCTGATGATGGATGCTGCTTTTCTGCGACTGCACTCCACGTAGAGGTGCTAAATGGTAGAGTGGGCTTTACTCGTGATGGACTGGGCCAAATCCACTACTTTTTGTAGGCTTTTTCATTAAAGACTGTGATGCAGCTAGTCAATATACTCTTAACCACACATCTATAGAAGTTTCCCCAAGTTTTAGATGTCACATCAAATCTTTGCAAACTCCTAAGGCATTAGAGGTGCTGCCATGCTTTCTTCATAAATGCAGTTATGTACTGGGTCCAGGACAGATCTTCAGAAAAGATTATGCCGAGGAATTTAAATTTGTTCACCCTATCAACCTCTGATCCCCTGATGTTCACCCTGTACACATCAGACTTCCAATATAACTCGGAGTCTCGCTGATGACACAGCCATAGTGGGGTGTGTCAGGAATGGACAGGAGGAAGAGTATAGGAAACTGATACAGGACTTTGTGATATGGTGCAACTCAAACTACCTACGTCTCAATATCACCAAGACCAAGGAGATGGTGGTGGACTTTAGGAGATCTAGGCCTCATATGGAGCCAGTGATCATTAATGGAGAATGTGTGGAGCAGGTTAAGACCTACAAGTATCTGGGAGTACAGTTAGACGAGAAGCTAGACTGGACTGCCAACAGAGATGCCTTGTGCAGGAAGGCACAGAGTCAACTGTACTTCCTTAGAAGGTTGGCGTCATTCAATGTTTGTAGTGAGATGCTGAAGATGTTCTATAGGTCAGTTGTGGAGAGCGCCCTCTTCTTTGTGGTGGCGTGTTGGGGAGGCAGCATTAAGAAGAGGGACGCCTCACGTCTTAATAAGCTGGTAAGGAAGGCGGGCTCTGTCGTGGGCAAAGTACTGGAGAGTATAACATCGGTAACAGAGCGAAGGGCGCTGAGTAGGCTACGGTCAATTATGGAAAACCCTGAACATCCTCTACATAGCACCATCCAGAGACAGAGAAGCAGTTTCAGCGACAGGTTGCTATCGATGCAATGCTCCTCAGACAGGATGAAGAGATCAATACTCCCCAATGCCATTCGGCTTTACAATTCAACCGCCAGGAGTAAGATATGTTAAAGTGCCGGGGTTAGGACTCAATGTATTTAAGTAAACTACTTAAGAACTTTTTAAAAGCTATTATTAATGCTTTTTGAGAGGGTGATTTTAGATGCATATCATATTTTCACTGAGTTAAGTATTGTATGTAATTAGTTTTGCTACAATAAGTGTATGGGACATTGGAAAAATATTGAATTTCCCCATGGGGATGAATAAAGTATCTATCTATCTATCTATCTAATCAGCTCCTTGGTCTTGCTGACATTGAGTAAGACGTTGGTGTTGTGACACCACTCAGCCAGATTTTCTATTTTCCTCCTATATACTGATTCATCACCAGCTTTAGAAACATAGAAAACCCACGGAACGATACAGGTCCTTCAGCCCACAAAGTTGTGCCGAACACATCCCTACCTTAGAAATTACTAGGTTTACCTATAGCCCTCGATTTTTCTAAGCTCCATATACCTATCTGAAAGCCTCTTAAAAGACCCAATTGTATCCACCTCTACCACCGTTGTCGGCAGCCCATTCCACGCACTCACCACCCTCTGAGTAAAAAACTTACCCCTGACACCTCCTCTGTACCTACTCCCCAGCACCTTAAACCTGTGTCCTCTTGTGTCAACCATGTCAGCCCTGGGAAAAAGCCTCTGACTATCCACACGATCAATGCCTTTCATCATCTTATACACCTCTATCAGGTCACCTCTCATCCTCCATCGCTCCAAGGAGAAAAGGCCGAGTTCATTCAACCTATTTTCATAAAGCATGCTCCCCAATCCAGGCAACATCCTTGTAAATCTACTCTACACCTTTTCTATGGTTTCCACATCCTTCCTGTAGTGAGGCCACCAGAACTGAGCACAGTACTCCAAGTGGGGTCTGAGCAGGGTCCTATATAGCTGCAACATTACCTCTTGGCTCCTAAATTCAATTTCATGATTGATGAAGGCCAATACACCACACTCCTTCTTAACCACACAGTCAACCTGCGCAGCTGCTTTGAGCATCTTATGGACTCGGACACCAAGATCCCTGTGATCCTCCACACTGCCGAAAGTCTTACCATTAATACTATATACTGCCATCATATTTGACCTACCAAAATGAAGCACTTCACACTTTTCTGGGTTGAACTCTATCTGCCACTTCTCAGCCCAGTTTTGCATCCTATCAATGTCCTGTTGTAACCTCTGACAGCCCTCCACAACACCTCCAACCTTTGTGTCAGCAAACTTACTAACCCATCCCTCCACTTCCTCATCCACATCATCTATAAAAATCACAAAGAGTAAGGTTCCCAGAACAGATCCCTGAGGCACCCCCCTGGTGACCAACCTCCATGCAGAATATGACCCGTCTACAACCACTCTTTGCCTTCTGTGGGCAAGCCAGTTCTGGATCCACAAAGCAATGTCCCCTTGGATCCCATGCCTCCTCACTTTCTCAATAAGCCTTGCATGGGGTGCCTTATTGTCAAGGGGGGCCGGATGGACCCAAACACAGGACGCAGACACTGAAGTACTAGGAGGAGGACAGGATGGGGATGCCATGGCATGTAAGGGTTAATGCAGGTGGGGCTGGATCCTACGGTTTGGGGTGGGCAGGCAGGCAGGAGGATTTCATGGTTCGGGGTGGGTGGGCGGGCAGGCAGATCCCAGGCAGGGCCGCCTCCCAGGCGGGAACACTGAAGCCTGGGCCAGTTGCGGACACCTGGGCAGGTGCGGGGCACAATCCATGGGAAACGAGGGGAGGAAAGGGTAGGAGTCCCTAGGGCGGGCCGCATGGATCCCAGGCAGGGCCGCCTCCAGGTGGAAAACACAGAGGCCTGGGCCAGTCGCAGACACCTGGGCAGGTGTGGGGCACACCCCATAGGGAACAATAGGTGGAAGGGGCAGAAGCCCCGCCAGGCAGCGGCAGTCCAGCCAGACCTGCCCGACAGAGGCAACGGGTAAGAAGGGGCAGAACCCCCACCAGGCAGCAGCAGTCTGGCCAGATCCACCCGACAGAGGTAATGGGTAGGAGGTTGGGTCCAGGGTAAGCAGCAAAACTACAGTAATCCACCGGGTACATTGGTAATTTGGGAAAGGCAACCGACAGCGTGGCAGCGTAAGCAAGGAGAATAAGGCAGAACAGCGGGACCAGCGCACAGGAGAGAAGCAGGGGAACAAGACCAACCGGATAGGTCCGGTCCGGTCCGGTCCGGTCCGGTCCGGTCCGGTCCGGTCCGGTCCAGTCCCCAGGGCAGAACAGGATACAGAACAAAACAACCACCCACCCAGTCTCTGTCCCACGGCCCCTTATAAACACCTGCAGCCGAATTGGCCACAGGTGTGCCTCCTTGATCCAGGTTGATCTTAACAGGCTCAAAGGGGCCGGGAGGGACAGCTGCAAGACCTGGAGTCCGGAGTACTCGGACTGGAGCGAGACCCGGAACGCGGATTACGGACCGGACTGGACCCTGACACTAATCAAATGCCTTGCTGAAATCCATATACACTACATCTACTACTCTACCATTATCAATGTGTTTAGTCCCATCCTCAAAAAATTCAATCAGGCTCGTAAGGCATGACCTTCCCTTTACAAAGCCATGCTGACTACTCCTAATCATACTATACCTCTCCAAATGTTCATAAATCCTGCCTCTCAGGATCTTCTCCATCAACTTACTGAGGTAAGACTCACTGGTCTATAATTTCCTGGGCTATCTCTACTCCCTTTCTTGAATAAAGAAACAACATCCACAACCCTCCAATCCTCAGGAACCTCTCCCATCCCCATTAATGATGCAAAAATCATCGCCAGAGGCTCAGCAATCTCCTCTTTCACCTCCCACGATAGCCTAGGTTACATTTCATCCGGTCCTGGCGACTTATCCAACTTGATGCTTTCCAAAACCTCCAGCACATCCCCTTTCTTAATATCTATGTGCTCAAGCTTTTCAGTCTGCTGCAAGTGTTCACGACAATCACCAAGGTCCTTTTCCATACTGAATACTGAAGTAAAGTATTCATTAAGTAACTCCACTGTTTCCTCCGGTTCCATACACACTTTCCCACTGTCACACTTGATAGGTCATATTCTTTCACGTCTTATCCTCTTGCTCTTCACATGCATGTAGAATGCCTTGAGGTTTTCCTTAATCCTGCCCGCCAAGGCCGTCTCATGGCCTCTTCTGGCTCTCCTAATTTCCTTCTTAAGCTCCTTCCTATTAGCCTCATAATCATCTAGATCTCTGACATTACCTAGCTCTCTGAACCTTTTGTAAGCTTTTCTTTTCTTCTTGACTAGATTTATTACAGCCTTTGTACACCATGGTTCCTGTATCCTACCATAACGTCCCTATCTCATTAGAACGTACCTGCTGCTGTGACACTATCTCTGATCAACAGTGCCATGCCCCGACCTCTTTTGCCTCCCTCCCTGTCCTTTCTGAAACATCTAAAACCCAGCACTTGAAGTAACCATTCCTATCCCTGAGCCATCCAAGTCTCTGTAATGGCACCACATCATATCTCCAAGTACTGATCCATGCTTTAAGCTCATCCACTTTCTTCACAACACTCCTAGCATTAAAATAAACACATCTTAATCCTTCGGTCTGAACACGTCCCTTCTCTATCACCAGCCTATTCTCCCTCACACACTGCCTCCAAGCTTTCTCTATTTGTGAGCCAACCTCCTCCTCCCCAGTCTCTTTAGTTCAGTTCCCAACCCCCAACAATTCTAGTTTAAACTCTCCCCAATAGCCTTAGCAAACCTTCGCACCAGGATATTGGTCCCCCTGGGATTCAAGTGCAACCCATCCTTTTTGTGCAGTTTACACCTGCCACAAAAGAGCTCCCAATGATCCAGAAATCTGGATCCCTACCCCCTGCTCCAATCCCTCAGCCACGCATTTATCCTCCACCTCATCCTATTCCTATCCTCACTGCCGCGTGGCACAGGCAGTAATCTGGAGATTACTACTTTTGCGGTCCTGTTTCTCAACTTCCTTCCTAACTGCCTGTAGTCTTTTTTTCAGGACCTCTTCTCTTTTCCTACCTATGTCATTGGTACCAATATCTACCATTACCTCTGGCTGTTCTCCCTTCCACCGCAGGATATCTTGGACGTGATATGAAACATCCTGGACCCTGGCACCTGGGAGGCAAACTACCATCCGAGTTTCTTTCCTGCGTCCACAGAATTGCCTGTTTAATCCCCTAACAATAGAGTCCCCTATCACTACTTCCTTCCTCTTCCCTTCCCTATCCTTCTGAGCCACAGGGCTAGACTCTGTGCCAGAGGCATGGCCACTGCTGCTTCCCCCAGGGAGGCTGTTCCCCCCCCCCCCCCCACAGCAGTACTCAAACAGGAGTACTTATTGTGAAAGGGTACAGCCACAGGGGTACTCTCCAGTACCTGACTCTTCCCCTTCCCCCTCCTGACTGTGACCCTCTTGTCTGTCTTCTGTGGCCCCGGTGTGACCACCTGCCTATAACTCCTCTCTATCACTTCCTCGCTCTCCCTGACTAGGCGAAGGCTATCGAGCTGCATCTCCAGTTCCCTAACTCAATCCCTCAGGAGCTGCAGGTCGACACACCTGGTGCAGATGTGGCCATCCGGAAGGCTGGGAGACTCCAGGACACCCCACATCTGACACACTGCATAGAAAACTGGCCTCACACACAGACTCCCTACCTCACCTCGTCCCATTTGGAGGAGCAAATTTGTAAGGAGATAGCAGATATTTGTAGTAAGTATAAGGTTGTGATTGTGGGAGATTTTAATTTTCCACACATAGACCAGGAAGCCCATTCAGTAAAAGGGCTGTATGGTTTGGAGTTTGTAAAATGTGTGCAGGATAGTTTTATGCAGCAATACATAGAGGTACCAACTAGAGAAGGGGCAGGGTTGGATCTCCTGTTAGGGAATGAGATAGGTCAGGTGACTAAGGTATGTGTTGGGGAGCACTTCGGGTCCAGTGATCACAATACCATTAGGTTCAATATAATTATGGAGAAGGATATGACAGGACCCAGGGTTGAGATTTTTGATTGGAGAAAGGCTAACTTTGAGGAGATGCGAAAGGATTTAGAAGAAGTGGATTGGAACAATTTGTTTTATGGGAAGGATGTAATAGAGAAATGGAGGTCATTTAAAGGTGAAATTTTGAGGGTACAGAATCTTTATGTTCCTGTTAGGTTGAAAGGAAAGGTTAAAAGTTTGAGAGAGCCATTGTTTTCAAGGGATATTGGAAACTTGGTTCAGAAAAAGAGAGAGATCTACAATAACTATAGGCAGCATGGAGTAAATGAGGTGCTTGACGAATATAAAGAATGTGAAAAGAATCTTAAGAAAGAAATTAGAAAAACTAAAAGAAGATATGAGGTTGCAATGGCAAGTAAGGTGAAAATAAATCCAAAGGGTTTCTACAGTTATATTAATAGCAAAAGGATAGTGAGGGATAAAATTGGTCCCTTAGAGAATCAGAGTGGACATCTATGTGTGGAGCCAAAAAAGATGGGGGAGACTTTGAACAATTTCCTTTCATCGGTATTCACTAAGGAGAAGGATATTGAATTGTGTAAGGTAAGGGAAATAAGTAGGGTGGTTAAGAATTAGGCTTTCAAAGCTTGCAGAGAAATTTAGGCCAGTTAGAAGAGTGGGCTGCAAGATGGCAGATGGAGTTTAATGTTGATAAGTGTGAGGTGCTACATTTTGGTAGGAATAATCCAAATAGGGCATACATGGTAAATGGTAGGGCATTGAGGAATTCAGTAGACTAGTGTAATCTAGGAATAATGGTGCATAGTTCCCTGAAGGTAGAATCTCATGTGGATAGGGTGGTGAAGAAAGCTTTTGGTATGCTGGCCTTTATAAGTCAGAGTATTGAGTATAGGAGTTGGGATGTAATGTTAAAATTGTACAAGGCATTGGTGAGGCCAAATTTGGAGTATTGTGTACATTTCTGGTCACCGAATTATAGGAAAGATATCAACAAAATAGAGTACAGAGGAGATTTACTGGAATGTTACCTGGGTTTCAGCACCTAAGTTACAGAGAAAGGTTGAACAAGTTAGGTCTTTATTCTTTGGAGTGTAGAAGGTTGAGGGGGGACTTGACAGAGGTATTTAAAATTATGAGGGGGCTAGATAGAGTTGACGTGGATAGGCTTTTTCCATTGAGAGTAGGGGAGATTCAAACAAGAGGACATCAGTTGAGAATTAAGGGGCAAAAATTTAGGGGTAACACGAGGGGGAACTTCTTTACTCAGAGAGTGGTAGCTGTGTGGAATGAGCTTCTAGTAGAAATGATAGAGGCAGGTTCGATTTTGTCATTTAAAAAAAATTGGATGGGTATATGGACAGGAAAGTAATGGAGGGTTATGGGCTGAGTGCAGGTAGGTGAGACTAGGTGAGAGCAAGCATTCGGCACGGACTAGAAGGGCCGAGATGGCCTGTTTCTGTGCTGTAATTGTTATATGGTTATATGGTTACTGACTAAGCCTGTTGAGCCAAAGCCCTACCACTCTGCTGCCTCTCATCCTGCTGCCTGCTGGATACAGCGGTCTTCTTTTTAAACCTTTCACGCTCTACCTGCTGATGTCACGTGCCTGCGCAGTCTTGCCTCTCTTTAACCCGAATAGTAAAATAACTCCCTTCACTCCAAAAAATCAGCAGTTCACTCGCAACCTTCTTGCTTTGATTCGGCCTACGACAGCGGTGTCATCAGCAGACACGAATATGGTTTTGGAGCTGTGCTTTGACTCCCAGTCATAAAGAGAATACAGCAGGGATATAGCCTTGTGGTACACATGTGCTGATGAAGATTGTGAAGGAGTTGCCAATCTAAACTGACGGGGGTCCGCAAATGAAGAAATCGAGAATCCAAGTGTGGTCAGACAGCACTTGGAATATTGTGAACATTTTTAGGCCCAGAAATAAAAGTGTTAACATTTGAAGAGCATTTGATGACCAGAGGGCACAGCCTCAGAATTGAGGAATGTCCATTTAGAACAGAGATGAGGAAAGATTTCTTAAACCTGGGGAAGAGGCGCCGGCTGTCCACTCTATCGAGCTACTGAATTTGCTTCAGGCAAGTAATGGCAGAGTATCAATAATGCATCAACCTTTTTAACACACTATTAACAACTACACAATTTGGACCTATTTTTATCTTTTCTGTGGTGTCTGATCAGAATATTCAACCATCCATTATATATGCTTCAACACAAGACAATATTTCACAGAGTTTTGCCCATATTTTAGTTCAATATTCTATTGAATATTGAAAGGCTTGGATAGAATGGATGTGGAGAGGATGTTTCCTATTGTGGGGGAGTCTGGACCAAAGAGCACAGCCTCAGAATAGAGGGATCTATTCAGAACAGAGATAAGAAGGAATTTCTTTAGCCACACTGTGGTGAATCTGTGGAATTCATTGCCACAGACATTAATGGAGGCCAAGCCATTGGGTGTATTTAAAACAGAGGTTGATAGATTTTCATTAGTTATGGGAAGAAGACAGAGTAATGGGGTTGAAAGGGATAATAAGTCAGACATGATGGAATGGTGGATCAGACTCAATGGGCTGAAAGGCCTAATTCTGCTTCTATGTCTTATTGACTTAGTTGCAACATCTGGAAAAAATAAAATGATTTTCCATTCCATTTGCCCCTTAATATGTGGAGATTATTCCAATGTGCTTCACAGAAACCTATTAAAAGAAAAAATAAAAATGATCTGAAGACCATGGTAGTGTAGCCATTAGCAAGATGCTATTACAGCTCTGACAGTTGGAGTTCAGAGTTCAATACTAAAGCCTTCTGTAAGGAGTTTGTATATTCTCCCCATGATCATGTGGGTTTCCTCTAGGTGCTCTGGTTTCCTCCCACAGTCCAAAGATATACTGTTTAGTAGATTAGTCAGTCATTATAAATTGTCCTGTGATTAGCCTAAGGTTAAATAGATGGGTTACTGGATAATGTGGCTCGTTGAGGTAGAAAAGCCTGTTCCACACTCTAAATAAAGTAATAAACACAATTTTGTTATGAGAACGAAATAGAGTAAATCAGGGTAACATAGGAATTATTGTAATGCTTAACAGTGCCAGCATTTAAGGTTCAATTCCCGTCATTCTGTGTAAGGAATGTGTATGTTCTCCCTGCAACCATGATAACGTAGTGATAAGCTTAACGTAATTTGGAGAAAGAAGTCACAGGATCAGAACGGGAGTGCGGCGGGAGCCATTTTGATTTTTTTTCTTCTTCTCATCGGAGTTAAGAGAGTCGGGACTGCACAGGCGTGTGACGTCGGGCAGTGAAGCATGGAAGATTTAAAAAGGACACAGCCTTATACAGCGGGCAGCGTTGTTTGTGGGCAGCGGATTGAACCGGGAGCAGAGTATAGGCTTAAGGGCTTTGGCTTAATGTGCGTAGACAGAAGAAAAGGGAAAGTATGAGTGTGAGGGCAGCTTGTTGTTCTCGGTGTCGGATGTGGGAGATCCTGGAGTCTCCTAGTCTCCCGGAAGTCCACATCTGCTCCAGGTGCGCTGAGCTGCAGCTCCTAAGGGACTGTGTTAGGAAACTGGAGCTGCAGTTCAATGACCTTCGTCTGGTCAGGGAGAGTGAGGAGTTGATAGAGAGGAGTTACAGGCAGGTGGTCACACCAGGACCACGGGAGGCAGACAGGTGGGTCACGGTTAGGAGGGGGTAGGGGAAGAGTCAGGTACTAGAGAGTACCCCTGTGGCTGTACCCCTTGACAATAAGTACTCCTGTTTGAGTACTGCTGGGGGGGACAGCTTACCCAGGGGAAGCAACAGTGGCCATGCCTCCGGCACAGAGTCCGGCCCTGTAGCTCAGAAGGGTAGGGAAAGGAAGAGGAAGACAGTAGTAATAGAGGACTCGATAGTTAGGGGGTCAGATAGGCGATTGTGTGGACGCGATCAGGAGACCCGGATGGTAGTTTGCCTCCCCGGTGCCAGGGTCCAGGATATTTCTGATCACATCCATGATATCCTGAAGTGGGAGGGTGAGGAGCCAGAGGTCGTGGTACATATAGGTACCCATGACATAGGTAGGAAAAGGGAAGAGGTCCTGAAAGGAGAATATAGGGAGTTAGGAAGGCAGTTGAGAAGGAGGACCGCAAAGGTAGTAATCTCGGGATTACTGCCTGTGCCACGCGACAGTGAGAGTAGGAATGGAATGAGGTGGAGGATAAATGCGTGGCTGAGGGATTGGAGCAGGGGTTAGGGATTCAAGTTTCTGGATTATTGGGACCTCTTTTAGGGCAGGTGTGACCTGTACAAAAAGGATGGATTATACTTGAATCCTAGGGGGAACAATATCCTGGCGGGAAGGTTTAATAGAGCTGTTAGGGAGGGTTTAAACTAATTTGGCAGGAGGATGGGAACCAGAATGATGGAGCGGAGGAGAGGGAAAACAGAAATAGATCTAAGGTAGTGAGCAGTAAGGATGTCAGGAAGGACAGGCAGGTGATGGAGCAAATTTGCAGCCATTGGGATGAGTTTCAGTGCAATCAATGCAAAAGGTACCAAATACTGGACTTGAGGTGTTATACTTAAATGCATGCAGCATAAGGAATAAGGTGGATGATCTTGTTGTACAGTTACAGATTGACAGTTATGATATTGTGGCCATCACTGAGACGTGGCTAAAGGATGCATGTCTCTGGGAGCTGAACGTCCAAGGATACATGGTGTATCGG
Organism: Hemitrygon akajei; assembly: GCF_048418815.1. Classification (NCBI taxonomy): domain Eukaryota; kingdom Metazoa; phylum Chordata; class Chondrichthyes; order Myliobatiformes; family Dasyatidae; genus Hemitrygon; species Hemitrygon akajei. Next base: position 178,460,555 of record NC_133132.1, on the reverse strand, counting down.
AAGGATAGGCAGGTAGGTAGAGGGGGTGGCGTGGCTTTAATGGTAAGAAATGATATTAAATCATTAGAAAGAGTTGACATAGGATTGGAAGGTACAGAATCTTTATGGGTTGAGCTAAGAAATCTTAGGGGTAAAAGGACCCTGATGGCAGTTATCTACAGGCCTCCTAACAGCTGCAGTGATGTGGACTACAAATCACAACAGGAAATAGAAAAGGCTTCCCAGAAGGGCAGTGTTATGATAATTGTGGGGGATTTTAATGTGTGAGTGGATTGGGAAAATCAGGTCGGCACTGGATCTCAAGAGAGAGAATTTGTAGAATGTCTACGGGCCAGCTTTTTAGAACTGCTTGGTGTTGAGCCCACTAGAGGATCGGCTGTACCGGACTGGGTATTGTGTAATGAACCAGAGGTGATTAGAGAGATTGAGGTGAAGGAACCCTTAGGAGGCAGTGATCACAACATGATTGAGTTCACTGTGAAATTTGAGAAAGAGAAGCTGAAATCCGATGTGTCGGTATTTCAGTGGAGTAAAGGAAATTACAGTGGCATGAGAGAGGAACTGGCCAAGGTTGACTGGAAAGGGACACTAGTGGGAAGGATGGCAGAGCAGCAGTGGCTGGAGTTTATGCACGAAGTGAGGAAGGTGCAAAACAGATATATTCCAAAGAAGAAGAAATTCTCAAATGGAAAAAGATGCAACCGTGGCTGACAAGAGAAGTCAAAGCCAAAGTAAAAGCAAAGCAGAGGGCAAACAAGGAAGCAAAAATTAGTGGGAAGACAGAGGATTGGGAAGTTTTTAAAAGCTTACAAAAGGAAACTAAGAAGGTCATTAAGAGGGAAAAGATGAACAATGAAAGGAAGCTGGCAAATAATATCAAAGAGGATACTAAAAGCTTTTTCAAGTATATAAAGAGTAAAAGACAGGTGAGAGTAGATATAGGACCGATAGAAAATGATGCTAGAGAAATTCTAATGGGAGATAAGGAGATGGCGGAGGAACTGAACGAGTATTATGCATCAGTCTTCACTGAGGAAGATATCAGCAATATACCGGACATTCAAGGGTGTCAGGGAAGAGAAGTGTGTGCAGTCACAATTACAACAGAGGAAGTACTCAGGAAGCTGAAAAGTCTAAGATAGATAATTCTCCTGGACCAGATGGAATGCACCCTCGTGTTCTGAAGGAAGTAGCAGTGGAGATTGCAGAGGCATTAGCAATGATCTTTCAAAAGCCGATAGATTCTGGCCTGGGTCCGGAAGACTGGAAGATTGCAAATATCACTCCGCTATTTAAGAAGGGGGCAAGGAAGCAAAAAGGAAATTGTAGACCTGTTAGCTTGACATCGGTGGTTGGGAAGTTGTTGGAGTCGGTTGTCAAGGATGAGGTTACGGAGTACCTGGAGGCATATGACAAGATAGGCAGAACTCAGCATGGTTTCCTTAAAGGAAAATCCTGCCTGACAAACCTAGTGCAATTTTTATAGGAAATTACAAGTAGGCTAGACAAGGGAGATGCAGTGGATGTTGTATATTTGGATTTTCAGAAGGCCTTTGACAAGGTGCCGCACATGAGGCTGCTAAACAAGATAAGAGCCCATGGAATTACGGGAAAGTTACATACGTGGATAGAGCATTGGTTGATTGGCAGGAAACAGAGAGTGGGAATAAAGGGATCCCATTCTGGTTGGCTGCCGGTTAACAGCGGTGTTCCACGGGGTCCGTGTTGGGGCCGCTCCTTTTTACGTTGTATATCAACGATTTGGATTATGGAATAGATGGTTTTGTGGCTAAGTTTGCTGATGATACAAAGATAGGTGGAGGGGCCGGTAGTGCTGAGGAAATAGAGAGTCTGCAGAGAGACTTGGATAGATTGGGGGAATGGGCAAAGAAGTGGCAAATGAATTACAATATTGGAAAATGTACGGTCATGCACTTTGATAGAAGAAATAAATGGACAGACTATTATTTAAATGGGGAGAAAATTCAAAGTTCTGAGATGCAACGGGACTTGGGAGTCCTCGTGCAGGATACCCTTAAGGTTAACCTCCAGGTTGAGTTGGTGGTGAAGAAGGCGAATGCAATGTTGGCATTCATTTCTAGAGGAATAGAGTATAGGAGCAGGGATGTGATGTTGAGGCTCTATAAGGCACTGGTAAGACCTCACTTGGAATACTGTGTGCAGTTTTGGGCTCCTTATTTAAGAAAGGATGTGCTGACGTTGGAGAGGGTTCAGAGAAGATTCACTAAAATGATTCCGGGAATAAGAGGGTTACCATATGAGGAACGTTTGACTGCTCTTGGACTGTACTCCTTGGAGCTTAGAAGAATGAGGGGGACTTTCAAAGGAACATTTCGAATGTTGAAAGGCATGGACAGAGTGGATGTGGCAAAGTTGTTTCCCATGGTGGGGGAGTCTCGTACGAGAGGACATGACTTGAGGATTGCAGGGTGCCCATTCAGAACAGAGATGCAAAAAAAATCTTTTGGCCAGAGGGTGGTGAATCTGTGGAATTTGTTGCCATGGGTGGTAGTGGAGGCCAAGTCATTGGATGTATTTAAGGCAGAGATTGATAGGTATCTGAGTAGTCAGGGCATCAAAGGTTATGGTGAGAAGGCAGGGGAGTGGGTCTAAAGGGGAGATTGGATCAGCTCATGATGAAATGTGGGAGCAGACTCAATGGGCCGAATGGCCGACTTCTGCTCCTTTGTTTATGGTCTTTGTCTCCTTTGTCTTATAGTACTGTTTTTGCTATCCTTTCTGATTCTGCATCCCTAATGTTTTGTTACTCAGCATATTGGCAGCAACTAAGTCCCTTCCTGACAGTCTGACTGTACGCTATCTTTACCATTAGTGCTAATCTGCTAATTAAATTTGCCAACGACACTACATTGATTGGCCTAATCTCAATCAATAATGAGGTGGCCTACTGGGAAGAAGTCATCTCTCCGAAACAGTGGTGTCAAGAAAACAACCTCACCCTCAATGTTGCAAAAACAAAGAATCTGGTTGTGGATTACAAGAGGAATGGAGATTGGTTAACCCCTATATTCATCAATGGATCTGGGGCTGTGAGGGTAAACAGCTTTAAGTTCTTCAGCATCCACATCACCAAGGATCTCACATGGTCTGTGCATACCGGCTGTGTGGTGAAAAAGGCACAACAGCACCTCTTTCACTTCAGACGGTTGAGGAAGTTTGGTATGGGCCCCCAAATCCTAAGAACTTTCTACAGGGGCACAATTGAGAGCATCCTGACTGGCTGCATCACTGCCTCCCTTAATCACAGGATTCTGCAGGGAGTGATGCGGACAGCCCAGCACATCTGTAGTTGTGAACTTCCCATGACTCAGGACGTTTACAAAGACAAGTGTGATAAAAGGGCCTGAAGGATCATTGGGGACCCGAGTCTTCCCAGCCATAATCTATTCCAGCTGATACCATCCAGGAAATGGTACCGCAGCTTAAAAGCCAAGACCAACAGGATCCGAGACAGCTACTTCCACCAAGCCATCAGACTGATTAACTCAAGCTGATCTGAATGTATTTCTATGTTACACTGACTGTTCTATTTATTATAAATTACTATGATTGCACATTGCACATTTAGACGGAGATGTAATGTAAGGATTTTTACTCCTCATTTTTGTGAAAAATGTAAGAAATAAAGTCAATTCAATTCAATTCCTATCCTGAGTCCCTTCACTCCAGTTCCCACTCCCATGCCAAATTAGATTAAACTCTCCTCAACAGCTCTAACAAAGCTACCAATAAGAGTATTGGTTCCCCTTGGGACCAGTGTCAATGGCCCGGATTCAATTCTCATCGTTGTCTGTAAAGAGTTCGTGCATTTTCCCCATGACTGCAGTAACATAGTGGTATTCTAACATTATTACAGTGTCAGCAACCTGGATTCAATTCCTGTCACTGTATGTAAGGAGTTTGTGCATTTTCTCCGTGACCGCGGTAACATAGTGGTTTTCTAACGTTATTACAGTGTAAGCAATCAGGGTTCAATTCCGTCACTGTGTGTAAGAGTCTGTACATTCTCCCCATGTAGCATAGCCATAAGTATAACGTTATTATGGTAGCATAGCAGTTATTGTAACACATTGCAGTGCCAGCAGTTAGGGTACAATTCCCACCATTGTCTGTTTCCATACTTTCCCCATGACTGTGTGAGATTACTCTGGGTGCTCCGAATTCCTCTCACATTACCAGTAGGTATGGGTTAGGGTTAGTGAGTTGTAGGCATGCTATGTTGCTCCAGAAACATGGCAACACTTGTGGGCTGCCCCCAGCACATCCTTGGAAAATGTTGGTCATTGCTGCAAGTGTGTGTTTCAATGTACATGTGACAAATAAATTAATCAATCAATCAGGTGAATGACTCCATTTGCAAGATGGAAACATTTTACTTTTTCAATGTTTGAAGTAAAAAAGTACATGTATGTCACCAGACGTTACCCTGAGTTTTATTCACAGTAGGACAAAGAAATACAATAGAGTAAATGAAAAACTACACACAAAAACTAACAAGGAACTAATGTCCAAAAGAGCACAAATTGTACAAAAACAAAAAAAGATAATAAAAAGTAGATAGATAGATAGATAGATAGATAGACAGAGATAGATAAATAGCTACATAGGTAGATAAATAAATAGATAAAGAAAATAAATAAATAAATAGATGGATGGAGAGCTAGGTAATTAAAGACCATAAGACATAAGTGCAGAATTAGGCCATTGAGCCCATCGAGTCTGTTCCACTATTCCATCATGGCTGATCTTGGATCCCACCTAACCCCACACACCTGCCTTCTCGCCATATCCATTGATGCCCTGAGTGATCAGAAAACTATCAACTTCTACCTTAAATATACCCATGGATTTGGCCTCCACCGCAGTCTGTGGCACAGTATTCAAAGGTTTCAAAGATACATTTAATGTCAGAGAAATATATACAATATACATCATGAAATGCTTTTTCTTTGCAACCATCTACAAAAACAGAGGAGTGCTCCCAAAGAATAAATGACAGTTAAATGTTAGAATCCCAAAGTCCGCCCCAGCTCCCCTCTCTCCTGCACTTTAGCAGCAGCAAAGCAATGATCCCCCTCCCCCACCAGCAAAAAAAAAGCATCGGCACCCACCATCGAGCACTCAGGCGTGCAGCAAAGCAACAGCAAAGACACAGATTTGCAGTGCCCCAAGGACTACTCATTCACCTGGTATTCAACATACCACAGGCTCTCTCTCTCCTTAATAAGGGAGAAAGAGATGTCTCCATTTCACAGCAAGAGGGGAGACATAACAAACAACTCACTGGCTTACGATGTTAAAAGTCCGTTGTGTAGCTTTTTCTGAGCTCTGTGCCCAAAGATCTCAGGTCTCTCAGCACAGCCAGAGTTCTTCTGACTCCCACGACAAACCAATTTCCTGCCAGGATACTGACCTTCGATCCGCTGATCTCCAGAGCCACAAGATCCTGGACCACCGAAGGCGAGCTAAGCCTGAAAGGTAAAAATAGAGATATTAAAGATGGAAATAGAGCTGTTTCCGAAGATACAAGCAAAGGAGTCGCCATTTAACGCCATCATAACTAAGTTCCAACCTCTTCCACAGATTCAGCACTCTCTGACTAAAAATATTCCTCCTTACCTCTTTTCTAAAAGGTCACCACTCAATTTTGAGACTGTGCCTCTTAGTTCTGAATACCCCAACCATAGGAAACAACCTTTTACACATCCACCTTGTCTCATCCTTTCAACATTCGGTGGGTTTCAATGAGATCCCCCCGCATTCTTCTAAATTCCAGTGAGTACAGGCCCAAAGCTGCCAAGCATTCCTCATATTTTAACCCTTCCAATTTCAAAAGCCTCAGCCTTATCTCCTTACTTTCATATTCTATTTCCCTTGAAAGGGATGATGACATTGCATTTGCCTTCTTTACCATAGAACATTACAGCACAGAAACAGGCCTTTTGGACCTTCTTGGCTGTGCTGAACCATTTTTCTGCCTAGTCCCACTGACCTGCACCTGGACCATATCCCTCCATACACCTCTCATCCATGTATCTGTCCAAGTTTTTCTTAAATGTTAAAAGTGAGCCCACACCTAACACTTCATCTGGCAGCTCATTCCACACTCCCACCACTCTCTGTGTGAAGAAGCACCCCCCCCCCATGTTCCCTTTAAACTTTTCCCCCTTCACTCTTAACCCATGTCCTCTGTTTTTTTTCTCCCCTGGCCTCAGTGGAAAAAGTCTGCTTGCATTCACTCTATCTATACCCATCATATTTTTATATACCTCTATCAAATCTCCCTTCATTCTTCTACGCTGTTGGGAATAAAGTCCTAACCTATTCAATTTTTCTCTGTAACTCAGTTTCTCAAGTCCCGACAACATCCTTGTAAACCTTCTCTGCACTCTTTCAACCTTATTAATATCCTTCCTGTAATCCGGTGACCGAAACTGCACACATAGAAACATAGAAAATAGGTGCAGGAGTAGGCCATTCGGCCCTTCAAACCTGCACCGCCATTCAGTATGATCATGGCTGATCATCCAACTCAGAACTCTGTACCTGCTTTCTCTCCATACCCCCCGATCCCTTTAGCCACAAGGGCCATATCTAACTTCCTCTTAAATATAGCCAATGAACCGGCCTCAACTGTTTCCTGTGGCAGAGAATTCCACAGAGTCACCACTCTGTGTGAAGAAGTTTTTCCTCATCTCGGTCCTAAAAGGCTTCCCCTTTATCCTTAAACTGTGACCCCTCGTTCTGGACTTCCCCAACATCAGAAACAATCTTCCTGCATCTAGCCTGTCCAATCCCTTTAGAATTTTATACATTTCAATAAGATAGATAGATAGATAGATAGATAGATAGATAGATAGATACTTTATTCATCCCCATGGGGAAATTCAACTTTTTTCCAATGTCCCATACACTTGTTGTAGCAAAACTAATTACATACAATACTTAACTCAGTAAAAAATATGATATGCATCTAAATCACTATCTCAAAAAGCATTAATAATAGCTTTTAAAAAGTTCTTAAGTCCTGGCGGTAGAATTGTAAAGCCTAATGGCATTGGGGAGTATTGACCTCTTCATCCTGTCTGAGGAGCATTGCATCGATAGTAACCTGTCGCTGAAACTGCTCCTCTGTCTCTGGATGGTGCTATGTAGAGGATGTTCAGAGTTATCCATAATTGACCGTAGCCTACTCAGCGCCCTTCGCTCAGCTACCGATGTTAAACTCTCCAGTACTTTGCCCACGACAGAGCCCGCCTTCCTTACCAGCTTATTAAGACGTGAGGCGTCCCTCTTTTTAATGCTTCCTCCCCAACACGCCACCACAAAGAAGAGGGCGCTCTCCACAACTGACCTATAGAACATCTTCAGCATCTCACTACAGACATTGAATGACGCCAACCTTCTTAGGAAGTACAGTCGACTCTGTGCCTTCCTGCACAAGGCATCTGTGCTGGCAGTCCAGTCTAGCTTCTCGTCTAACTGTACTCCCAGATACTTGTAGGTCTTAACCTGCTCCACACATTCTCCATTAATGATCACTGGCTCCATATGAGGCCTAGATCTCCTAAAGTCCACCACCATTTCCTTGGTCTTGGTGATATTGAGACGCAGGTAGTTTGAGTTGCACCATATCACAAAGTCCTGTATCAGTTTCCTATACTCCTCCTCCTGTCCATTCCTGACACACCCCCCTCAATCTTCTAAATTCCAGCGAGTAGAAGCTTAGTCAATCCAGTCTTTCTTCATATGAAAGTCCTGCCATCCCAGGAATCAACCTGGTGAATCTTCTTTGTACTCCCTCTATGGCAAGAATGTCTTTCCTCAGATTAGGGGACCTAAACTGCACACAATACTCTAGGTGCGGTCTCACCAAGGCCTTGTACAACTGCAGTAGAACCTCCCTGCTTCTGTACTCAAATCCTTTTGCTATGAATGCCAACATACCATTTGCCTTCTTCACTGCCTGCTGTACCTGCATGCCCACCTTTAATGACTGGTGTACAATGACACCCAGGTCTCGTTGCACCTCCCCTTTTCCTAATCGGCCACCGTTCAGATAATAATCTGTTTTCCTGTTATTGCAACCAAAGTGGATAACCTCACATTTATCCACATTAAATTGCATCTGCCATGAATTTGCCCACTTACCTAACCTATCCAAGTCACCTTGCGTCCTCTTAGCATCCTCCTCACAGCTAACAACGCCACTCAGCTTCGTGTCATCCGCAAACTTGGAGATGCTGCATTTAATTCCCTCGTCTAAATCATTAATATATATTGTAAACAACTGGGGTCCCAGCACTGAGCCTTGCGGTACCCCACTAGTCACTGCTTGCCAGTCTGAAAAGGTCCCGTTTACTCCCACTCTTTGCTTCCTGTCTGCCAACCAATTCTCTATCCACATCAATACCATATCCCCAATACCATGTGCTTTAAGCTTGCACACTAATCTCCTGTGTGGGACCTTGTCAAAAGCCTTTTGAAAATCTAAATATACCACATCCACTGGCTCTCCCCTATCCACTCTACTAGTTACATCTTCAAAAAATTCTATAAGATTCATCAGACATGATATTCCATTCACAAATCTATGCTGACTTTGTCTGATGATTTCACCTCTTTCCAAATGTGCTGTTATCACATCTTTGATAACTGACTCTAGCATTTTCCCCACCACCGATGTCAGACTAACAATACTCCAAATTCGGCCTCACCAATGCCTTATACAACCTCACCATAACATTCCAACTCTTATACTCAATACTTTGATTTATAAAGGCCAATGTACCAAATCTTTTTACTACCCTATCTACCTGTGATGCCACTTTTAGGGAATCTTGTATCTGTATTCCCAGATCCCTCTGTTCTACTGCACTCCTCAGTGCCCTACCATTTACCTTTGTGGTAAACTATGTATACCTGTCTGGACACGCCCCCTGTGCTGACTGCTCCTGTGGCTCCTCCCACAGACCCCTGTATAAAGGCGATTGGGGTACTGCTCCTCCTGCAGTCTCCCAGATGTCATGCTCCCTTTTGCTGCTAATAAAAACCTATCGTTCACTTCCTGTCTCCGAGAGTTATTGATGGTGCATCAATTTTATTAGCAGCAATTTTAAAACATGGAGAGCATTTTACGACCCAACAGATTGGATCTCGACCCTCAATCCCAGGAAGCCGGCGACACTTTCGAACTCTGGCTAGCATGCTTCGAATCGTACCCGGAGGAGATTCATGTGACCGACCCTGCCACGATGCGCAAGGTTCTCCTCTCCAGAGTCAGTCCAAGGGTCTACTCCATGATCAGAGACCAAACTGACTACCAGGGTGCGATGGAAGCCCTCAAAAGACAATACCGGCGGCCGGTGAACGTCTACGCAAGACATCGCTTAGCAACACGGCAGCAGCGGGCCGGAGAGTCGAGCGCTGAGTTTGTCCAAGCCCTACAGATACTCGTGCGGGCCTGCAACTGCAGGGGACTGACGGCGGAACAGCATGCGGAGCTGCTAGTAAGAGATGCCTTCGTTAAGGGGATCAGGTCAGTGTACATGCGCCAGCGGCTGGTGGAACACGCCAATCTTACCTTACATTCGGCAATCGAGCTGGCCGACACACTGGAGGCCGCTCTGCACAACGCTGACGCTGTCCAGGCGCGCGATCTCCCACCGGCCTAATGGACGCTGCAGACCCCGCAACCCACCGGCAAATTGACCTTGGCTGCTGCCAGTCGCAAGTCAGCGCAGTGTTACTTCTGTGGACTCGAAAAGCACCCCCCTAAAACGCTGCCCGGCCCAAGAAGATACCTGCTCCAGCTGCGGCAAGAAGGGCCACTTCGCCAAGGCCTGTAAGTCCAAACCACGAGCGGGGTGCGAGGCATGGGGGCGGCCATCTTTGTTGCTGCCAACTCGCCCCACCTCCGACCCATGGGTGTTTACTGGGCCCCAAGACGGCGATTCAACTCTGGCCTCCGTGTCCCTCAACCAAAGCACTCCACATCAGCTCGCAAGGTCAATGATGGACATCCTGGTGGAAGGGCACAGGACTAGCTGCCTGTTTGACATGGGCAGTACTGAGAGTTTTATTCACCCGGACATGGTGCAACGCTGCGGACTCGTGACACAGCATGTAAGCCAGAGGGTCACCATGGCTTCTGGATCGCATTCCACAGACATCCGGGGGGGTTGTGTAGCGACATTGGTGGTGCAGGGTACAGAATATCGGGACTTTGCGTTACTGGTCATGCCTCAACTGTGTGCCCCTGTACTATTGGGGCTCGACTTCCAGAGCCACCTGAAAAGTGTGACAATGGAGTATGACGGGCCCCTCCCACCAATCACTGTCAGAAATCCTCAGTTCTGTAGGAATTCATCATATACCCCGCTACTGACCACACACACACACCGACCCGCACATCCCACCCAACACCATGCCAACAGCCGCACTACTGACACCACTTGCAGCATCTCCACCCTCAAGATCCCTCCCCCACCGCTGTTCGCCAACCTGACCCCCGACTGTAACCCTGTGGCAACTAAAAGCAGGAGGTACAGCGTGGGGGACAGGGCCTTCATTCAGTTGGAGGTGCAGCGGCTGCTCAGGGAGGGGATCATTGAGCCAAGCACAAGTCCTTGGAAGGCCCAGGTGGTCGTTGTTCGGACCGGGCAGAAAAATAGGATGGTTATGGACTATAGCCAGACCATCAATAGGTTCATGCAGCTTGACGTGTACCCCCTACCCCGCATCGCGGATATGGTCAGTCAGATAGCTCAGTACAAGGTGTACTCGACCATAGACCTGAAATCCGCTTATCACCAGCTCCCCATCCGCCCGGAGGACCGCCCCTACACCGCCTTCGAGGCGGGCAGCAGGCTCTATCACTTCCTGCATGTCCCCTTCAGTGTCACGAATGGTGTCTCTGTCTTCCAGAGGGAAATGGACCGGATGGTGGACCAGTGCCAACTGAAGGCCACGTTCCCATATCTGGATAACATCACCATCTGCGGTCACGACTGGCAGGATCACGACACCAACCTCCAACGATTTTTCCAAGTGGCCAAAGCTCTTAACCTTACCTATAACAGGGACAAGTGTGTGTTCGGAACCACCTGACTTGCTATCCTTGGGTATTTCGTGGAGAACAGGGTCAATGGCCCTGATCCCGACCATATGCACCCCTTGTTAGAACTCCCTCTTCCCACCACCCTCAGAGCCCTCAGACGGTGCCTGGGCTTCTTTTCCTATTACGCCCAATGGGTCCCTCACTACGCAGACAAGGCCCGCCCCCTGGTCAAGTCCACTGCATTTCCCCTCTTAGCCGACGCCTGCGCGGCCTTCAGCCGCATTAAAGGGGACATTGCCAAAGCAACGATGCATGCGGTGGACAAGACCATTCCCTTCCAAGTAGAGAGAGAGGCCTTCGACTTCGTGCTGGCTGCTACCCTCAATTAGGCAGGAAGGCCGGTAGCATTCTTCTCTCGTACCCTTCAAGGCCCTGAAATTCGGCACTCCGCTGTGGAGAAAGAAGCCCAGGCCATAGTGGAAGCTATTAGGCACTGGAGGCACTATCTCGCTGGCAAAAGGTTCACCTTGCTGACCGACCAGCGCTCAGTGGTGTTCATGTTTAGCAACCAACAGCGGGGCAAAATCAAAAATGATAAAATTTTGCGATGGAGAGTAGAACTCTCCACCTACAACTATGATATCCTGAACCAGCCTGGAAGGCTCAATGAGCCCCTGATGCCCTATCCCGGGGAGCGTGTGCCAGCGCGCAGCTTGACCGGCTATATGCCCTCCATGCAGATCTTTGCCACCCGGGGGTCACCCGATTTTACCATTTCATGAAAGCCCGGAACCTGCCTTACTCCCTTGAGGAAATCAGGATGATGACCAGGGACTGTCAAGTCTGCGCTGAGTGCAAACCGCACTTCTACCGTCCTGAAAAGGCGCAACTTATCAAGGCCACCCGCCCCTTTGAGCGACTGAGTGTCGACTTTCTCAACATAATTGACGAGTACTCGCAGTTCCCCTTTGCCATCCCCTGCCCCAATACCACTGCCACGTCTGTCATAAAAGCCCTACGCCAGCTCTTCACTCTGTTCGGATATCCCTGCTATATCCACAGTGATAGAGGGTCCTCCTTTATGAGTGACGAGCTGCGCCAGTACCTGCTGGCTAGGGGCATTGCTACTAGTAGGACCACGAGCTATAATCCCCGGGGGAATGGACAGGTGGAGGGGGAGAATGCCACAGTGTGGAAGGCCACACTCTTAGCCTTTAGGTCAAAGGGATTGCCGGTCTCTCGCTGGCAGGATGTCCTCCCTGAGGCACTCCACTCCATCCGCTCTCTGTTATGTACGTCCACCAATGCCACCCCTCACGAGCGACTCTTTTCTTTTCCCAGGAAGTCTGCCACTGGGACCACCCTACTGGCCTGGCTGACGTCCCCAGGGCCAGTGCTGCTCCGGAAACATGTGAAGAGCAATAAATACTCCCCGCTGGTTGAGAAGGTTCACCTACTTCATGCGAACCCCCAGTATGCCGATGTGGTCTTACCTGATGGGCGGGAGGACATGGTCTCCGTCCGTGACCTGGCGCCCGCAGGAGCACCAGACCCCTACCCCGAACACTCCATGGTGACTATGAACCCCATACCCACCGATGTATATACCCATGAGACACCGCGCACATCAAGCCCTACTCAGACTCCTCACGACACTCCCATACCGGGCGCCACACACACACATGAGGGACTACTGATGCCTAACGGGCTGGCACCTCAAGTCAGGCTGGAGCCAGCACAACCACCATCACCGGTGCAATCACCACCGGTGCTACGTAGATCGCAGCGACAGACTCAACCGCCTGATAGACTTGACCTGTAAATATACTTGTAAGAAACTTTGCCCCGTGGGGACTCTCTTTTAAAACCAAGGAGGGGTGAATGTGGTAAACTATGTATACTTGTCTGGACACGCCCCTCTGCTGACTGCTCTTGTGGCTCCTCCCACAGACCCCTGTACAAAGGCAATTGGGGTACTGCTCCTCCCTCAGTCTCCCAGATGTCGTGCTCCCTTTTGCTACTAATAAAAGCCTATTGTTCACTTCCCGTATCCGAGAGTTATTGGTGGTGCATCAACCTTGTATGTTCTACCTTGGTTTTTCCTTTCAAAGTGCAATACCTCACATTTGTCTGTATAAAACTCCATCTGCCATTTTTCAGCCCATTTTTCCAGCTGGTCCAAATCCCTCTGCAAGCTTTGAAAACCTTCCTCACTGTCCACTACACCTCCAATCTTTATATCATCAGCAAATTTGCTGATCAAATTTACCATATTATCATCCAGATCATTGATATAGATGACAAATAACAATGGACCCAGCACTGATCCCTGTGGCACACCACTAGTCACAGGCCTCCACTCAGAGAAGCAATACTCCACTACCACTCTCTGACTTCTCCCACTGAGCCAATGCCTAATCCAATTTACTACCTCTCCATGTATACCTAGCGAATGAATCTTCCTAACTAACTTCCCTTGTGGGACCTTGTCAAAGGCCTTATGCAAGTCCATGTAGACAACATCCACTGCCTTCCCTTCATCCACTTTCCTTGTAACCTCCTTGAAAAACTCTAATAGATTTGTTAAACATGATCTACCACACACAAAGCCGTGTTTACTCTCCCTAATAAGTCCCTGTCTATCTAAATACTTGTAGATCCTATCTCTTAGTACTCCTTCCAATAATTTACCTACAATTGATGGCCTAAGATTTCCAGGATTACCTTTAGAGCCTTTTTTAAACAATGGAACAACATATCCTCCGGCACCTCACCTGTGGATACCAACATTTTAAATATATCTGCCAGGGCCCATGCAATTTCAACACTATTCTCCCTCAAGGTCTGAGGGAATACCCTGTCAGGTCCTGGGGATTTATCTACTCTGATTTGCCTCAAAATAGCAAGCACCTCCTCCTCTTCAATCTGTATAGGTTCCATGACCTCACTACTTGTTTGCCTTATTTCCATTGACTTCATGCCAGTTTCTTTAGTAAATACAGACGCAAAAAAACCATTTAAGATCTCCCCCATTTCCTTTGGTTCCATACATAGCCGACCACTCTGATCTTCAAGAGGCCCAATTTTATCCCTTACCATCCTTTTGCTCTTAATATATCTGTAGAAGCTCTTTGGATTATCCTTCACCTCGACTGCCAAAGCAAACTCATGTCTTCTTTTATCCCTCCTGATTTCATTCCCAAGTATTTTTTGCACTTTTTATACTCCTCAAGTACCTTATTTGCTCCCTGTTTCCTATACATGTCATACATCTCTCTCTTCTTCTTTGTCAGAGTTCCAATGTCCCTAGAGAACCAAGGTTCCTCATTCTTATTCACTTTGCCTTTAATCCTGACAGGAACATACAAACTCTGCACTCTCAAAATTTCTCCTTTGAAGGCCTCCCACTTACTAATCACATCCTTGCCAGAGAACACCCTGTCCCAATCCACGCTTTTTAGATCCTTTCTCATTTCTTTAAATTTGGCCTTTTTCTAATTTAGAACCTTAACCCCAGGACCAGATCTATCTTTATCCATGATCAAGTTGAAACTAGTGGTGTTATAATCACTGGAACCAAAGTGTTCCCCTACACACACTTCCATCAACTGTCCTAACTCGTTTCCTAATAGGAGATCTAATATTGCATCCTCTCTAGTCAGTGCCTTTATATAATGATTTAGAAAACTTTCCTGGGCACACTTGACAAACTCTAACCCGTCTAGACCTTTAACAGTATGGGTGTCCCAATCAATATGTGGAAAATTAAAATCCCCTACTATCACAACTTTACGTTTCCTGCAGTTGTCTGCTATCTCTCTGCAGATTTGCTCCTCCAATTTTCGCTGACTGTTGGGTGGTCTATAATACAACCCCACTGATGTGGTCATACCTTTCCTGTTTCTCAGCTCCACTTATATGGCCTTGGTAGACAAGCCCTCTAATCTGTCCTGTCTGAGCACTGCTGTAACATTTTCCCTGACTAGCAATGTCACCCCCCCCCCCCCCCCCACCCTTCATCCCTCTGTCTCTATCACGTCTGAAGCATTGGAACCCTGGAACATTAAGCTGCCAGTCCTGCCCCTCCTGCAGCCAAGTTTCAGTAATGGCTATGATGTTATAATCCCACGTGCCAATCCACGCTTTTAGCTCGTCAGCCTTCTCTGAAATAGACACTCAGAAGATTATTACCACCACACAGAACCCTTCTATTTGTGACTTTGCATGAACTTATAACATCATTTATTTTCACCCCCACTCCACTATCTACTTTGGCACTCTGGTTCCCATCCCCCTGCAAATCTAGTTTAACCCCCCCCCCCCCCCCCATAGCACTAACAAAACTCCCTGCAAGGATAGTGGTCCCCCTGTAGTTCAGGTGTAACCCATCTTCCTTAAGAAATAAGATCTTCCTTATTTCTTTTGGTTGTATGCATAGATTACCATTCTGATGTTCCAGACACTAATTTGTCCCTTGCAAACCTTTTGCACTTAAGATATCTGTAGGCTTCCTTAGGTTTCGCTAGTTTCCTAGGGCAACCTCAGTCTACTTTTAGCCCTCCTGAGTTACTTCTTCAGTGTTATTTTGCATTTCTTATACTTATGTTCCTGAACCTAGTGGTGTTGGACCTGAGGCTCCTGTACCACCTTCCATTTAACAGTAGTGAGAAGAGCATGACCTGGATGGTCAGAGAGTTTGATAATGGATGCTGCTTTCTTGTGGCAAGGCTCCTCGTATGCGCACTCACTGCTCGGGAGGCATTGTCTTTGATGGACTGGGCCATTAAAGGCTGGCTTTTTCATTCTTGGGCACTCGTGTTTCCATACCAGGCCAGGATGCATGAAAGCAAAACCTACAACTGCCCTATTTCAATGTCTGAATAGTTATCAGCTGAATAGAGAAATGCAGAGCTGGTAATGACTCTTTCATTCTATCTGAATGATTCCAAAAATGGCAATAATGATGAACTTCAATAAAAAATAAATTACAAAAAAAATCTTTCTCCAACACACTTTTGGAATGAGACATGACTTAAAAGTCACACCTCACAAATGAACACGTCCACCCATTAACCCACCACACCACCACATCGCCTAATATCACTTTATGTACACTTTATGTATTGACTTTAAGTCAATGTATACAAGTTACTTGTACATTGGGTTTTATAAGCTGCATCAGATCCAGAGTAACAATCATTTTGTTCTCATTGACACTTTTGTATTGAAGAATGACAATAAACAATCTTGAATCTTGAACCTTGAGGCTGCATTAGTGCATTTTCCAGTAGTCAAATCAAGTCAACTTAAATCACTTTTTATTGTCATTTTGACCATAACTGCTGGTACAGTACACAGTAAAAACGAGACAACGTTTTTCAGGACCATGGTGCTACATGAAATAATACAAAATCTACACTGAACTATGTAAAACAACACAAAAAACTACACTAGACTACAGACCTACCCAGGACTGCATAAAGTGCACAAAAACAGTGCAGGCATTACAATAAATAATAAACAAGACAATAGGCACAGTAGAGGGCAGTAAGTTGGTGTCAGTCCAGACTCTGGGCATTGAGGAGTCTGATGGCTTGGGGGAAGAAACTATTACATAGTCTGGTTGCGAGAGCCCGAATGCTTCGGTGCCTTTTCCCAGATGGCAGGAGGGAGAAGAGTTTGTATGAGGAGTGAGTGGGGTCTTTCATAATGCTGTTTGCTTTGCGGATGCAGCGTGTGGTGTAAACGTCTGTAATGGTGGGAAGAGAGACCTCAATGATCTTGTCAGCTGACCTCACTATCCGCTGCAGGGTTTTGTGATCTGAGATGGTGCAGTTTCCAGACCAGGCAGTGATGCAGCTGCTCAGGATGCTCTCAATACAACCCCTGTAGAATGTGATGAGGATGGGGGGTGGGAGATAGACTTTCCTCAGCCTTCACAGAAAGAAGAGATGCTGTTGGGCTTTCTTTGCTATGGAGCTGGTGTTGAGGGACCAGGTGAGATTCTCCACCAGGTGAACACCAGTAGTTCATTTTTAAGAGTTTATTTTGTAATGTTTTGCAGTACTGAATTACAGTGAGCAGCAAGTAGTGAAAATAGTAGCTTTCAGAATGGGAAAATATCAGAAAGTGGTGACGTTCACATCGACTCTGTGCTAAAGAGATTAACACTGATGACACACTAAATCTGGAAAGCACGTGGGTTTTAAATCAGTGAAATTGAAATTGGCGGCACTTTCTGGGCTCTGCTTGCTTGGACCAATGTCAGGAATTTGTGTTACTTTCTGGGCTCAGTTTGCTTCAAAGGAAAGACTTGGTGGCACTGTATGGGGTTTGTTTGCTTGGATTTCCATGGCAGAATCACCTTGCTAGATATGCTTTTTGTATATTTTATGTAGCTTTTACTTGCTACATTTTGATTCATATCTCCTAATGTGCCTGCTATATTATTCTGAGCTTCATTTTTGTCCTGTTTCCATTCATGAGACCATAAGACATATTAGCAGAAATAGGCCATTCAGCCCATTAAGTTGCCTCCACCATTGCATTGTAGCTGATTTATTATCCTTCTCAAGCCCCTTCTCCCCATAACCTTTGACACTCTTACTAACCAAGAACCTATCAACCTCCACTTTAAATATACCCAGTAACTTGGCCTCCACAGATATCTGTGGCACTGAATCCCACAGATTTACCACCCTCTGACTAAAGAAATTCCTCATCTGTCCTATAGGGATGTCCTTTTATTCTGAGGCCATGCCCTCTGATTCTAGACTCCCCGCTATAGAAAACATTCACCTCACATATCAATTTGTTTTGCCCATATCCCATACTGCCCTCCTGCCCCTTCACTTCTCCTCACCTGCCTTTCACCTTCCCCTGGGTTCCACCCCTCCTTCCCTTTCACGCTTGGTCCACTTTCCTCTCCTATCAGATTCCTCCTTCTTCCCTTTGCCTTTTCCACCTATCACCTTCCAGCTTCTAAGTTCATCCCCCTCCTTCACCCACCTGGCTTCACCTATCATTTTCTAGCTTGTACTCTTTCCCGTTCCCCCACCTTCTTATTCTGGTGGCTTCCCCCTTTCTTTCCAGTCCTGATGAAGGGTTCCAGGCCAAAACATCGACGGTTTATTCACTTTGATAGATGGTGCTTGAACTGTTTAGTTTTATGTGTTACCTTGTATTTCTAGCATCTGCAGAATCTCCTGTATTTGTGTTTGTTTTTCTGTAATTATGCATATGTTCTTTTATTTTGCTGTTATTCCAATTGTCAAATCTCAGGTCTGAATTTGACTCAAATCTTGCTTCTTTTAAGATCCATTTGTAGTATTTTATGTGAGAAATGCATTATAGACTCAGGAATTGCCTCTACTCTCAAGCCTCTGTTATTTATCTTTCTTCCTTCAGTAAAGAAGCTCACTGTCAAATTGAAGATGTGATTTTGTGTGAGAAAACAGATTCAATTTGACTTTCATACAGCCCAAGTACATGTATCAACAATGAAGAAAGTAATATAACCCTCCTAGGGTATTAAAGAGTAAAACTACATATTGCCCTTTCTGAATCGGAAAACATTAAAAAAAGAAATAATGAGTGGATGCCAGTTTTGACAGCTGTGGGATGAATGATGAGAGAGGAACATGATTCTGGCAGTGAGATATCATTTGGGAAGCAACAGCCCGCACCCTGCCGATGGAACAGTAAGCGGAACAGGTGCTGACAGGCGACATGAACACTCGACAGTGATGGCTGTTGAGGCTGACAGCTACACTTGCAGTCAATCAAGAGAGAATTCTGCACTGAGGCTGAACTGAGTGATTTCCTTTAATATAACAGATACCCATTTCTGCGGCAGGTTAACTGCAGATAGTTACATCAGCTCTAGTTGATATCAAGAGCATTGTTGGTTCGCAGGCATAAAATATCACTTGCAGACAAAACTATTAAATATTTCTGATGTTTAAGAGCAGTGTTGTGAAGCCCAATGAACACAGTTCCCCCACTCCATCTTCAAATAGTAGGATTTCCATTTTAATTCCTATCCCCATTCCCATTCTGACATTTTGGTCCATGGCCTCCCCTTCTGCCACGATGAGGCCACTCTTAGGTTGGAGGAGCAATACCTCAACTCTGTCTGGGTAAGCTCCAACCTGATGGCATGAACACTGATATCTTCATTCTCCCCCTGCAATTCCCTACTCTGGCCTCTTACCTCTTCTCCTCATGTGCCTGTCACCTCTCCCTGATGCTCCTCCTCCTTCCCTTTCTCCTATGGTTCACTGTTGTCTTCTATCAGATTCCATCTTCTTCAACCCTTTACCTTTTTCACCTTCACCTATCACTTCAGCACAGACAAAATGCTGGAGGAAAAAGTGCAGCTGATGTTTCAGGCTGAAGCCCTTCAGCAGGACCTTTTGTGTGTGTTACTCTGGATTTCCAGCATTTACAGAATCTGTTGTGTTTAACATGTCCATTCGTTCAGAAGAAGCAACAGTCAAAGTAGCATCAGGAAGTTTCCAGCCGTTTTCAGTTCCACCAGGTATGAGGCCACACGGGTTACTAACGAAACCAAACAGCAACGTGCTTGTCACATCTGAGGACACAGCTGCAAACATGCAGCTAAAAGGAAACAGGAATCTTGAATGTGAGAAAGCACATGTTGTAGCCAGTTAGGGTTTATTGTAATTATATTTAACTCTTTCTTCCTTTTGTTTCAGTGTTGTCCAGTCTTGATTAAAGTACACCAGCAACAACACTCCCTGTTTACCTTCATCCATCTTCCAGAAAAGAAGATTAGTGATTTAGATGTGCACTGTTAAAGCCTTTCACTTTAACCCCTCTCCTTCACCCACTTACCTTACCCCTCACTTTTTCTTTTGTGTCAGCTTGTATTCCTTCCCCTCCCCCCACTTTATTCTGGCTTCTTCCCACTTCCTTTCCAATTCTGATTAAAGGTCTCAGACTGAATACTTAAGCTGTTTATTCCTCTTTGTAGATACTGCCTGATATGCTGAGTTCCTCCAGTATCCTGTATGTGTTACTCTGGATTTCCAGTATCTGCAGAATCTCCTATGTTTTGAGAAATTTTGTGATATTAATATGTTAATATCTAAAAATAATGACCCTACTATTTTAGCAAATGTTGTAACTTGCAGCTTTACAACATCTCACTAAATTGAAAAATTTGAGAACTATTTTTTGTGGCCCTCCGTTGGTCAGGGTTGAGCATGCATGTTGCGACCTAGCTGTCTATATGATACACAAGTGGTATGCAAGCCAGGGCAGTACGATATGGAGAGCAAGCTGTTGGCCATTTAGCAGGCTCCCCTCTCCACGCATCTGATGAACCCAAAGGAACAATAGAAACCAATACAGTCTGGCACTGGCAGCAGCACAGGATTTGCCAATCAGCGTTGAACTCAGCATAGGACTGCCTTGGGGACTCCAGGTCCAGATTTTTTCTTGGGATTTAATACTGACACCTTCCCCAACCTCTGCCTTAAATATACATAAAGACCTGGCTTCCACCACTCCCTGTGGCATCCTCCTTAATCCAGCTTACATTCATATTCCATCTTTACATTCTTAATGATTTTCAGTTGCGTTCTGTTGGTTTTTAAAAGATTCCCAATCTTCTAACTCCCCACTAATTTTATGTCCTCTTTTGCTTTTATGTTGGCTTTGACTTCTCTTGTTAGCTGCATTTGTGTCATCATTCCTTTAGAACACTTCTTCCTCTATGGGATGTATCTATCCTGTGGCTTCCAAATTGCTTCCAGAAATTCCAGCCGTAGCTGCCCTGGTGTCATCCTTGCCAGTGTTCTTTTCCAATCAATTCTGGCCAACTCCTCTCTCATCCTTCTGTAATTCCCTTTACTTCACTGTAATACTAATTTAGCTTCTCCTTGCCAAATTTCGGAGTGAATTTGATCACTTTCTCCAAAAGGTTCCTTTACCTTAAGCTCTCTAATCAATTCTGGTTCACCCAATCCAGAATAGCTGATCCTCTAGTGGGCTCAATCACGAGCTGCTCTAAGAAAAACATCTCGAGAAATTCTCCCTCCTGGTATTGAGCAACAACCTGGTTTTCCCAATTGCCCTGCATATTAAAGTCCCCTATGACTATTGTAACATTGCCCTTTGGCTGCATTTTTTATGTACCATTGTAATTTGAAGGCCACATCCTTACTACTTTTTGAGATCTGTATACAACTCCCATCAGGGACTTTTTATCCTTGCAGTTCCTTAGCTGTATCCATAATGATTCAACTCCTTCTGACCCTATGTCACCTCTTTCTAATATGATTTCAGTTTTGATCAACAGAACAATGCCGCCCTTTCTGCCTTCCTGCCTATCCTTTCGATACAATATGTTACATGATTAAGTTCCCAACTATAATCCTTCAACCACGATTCAGTGATGCCTACAACAACATGCCTGCCAATCTGTGTGTAAGTTCAGAATCAAAATCGAGTTTATCACCAGCATGTGTCGTGAAATTTGTTCACTTAGCAGCAGCAGCTCAATGCAATAGAAGAAGGGAAAAATAAAATAAAAATTAATAAATAAATAAATAAATTGCATATATGTATATTGAATAGATCAAAAACCCTGCAAAGACAGAAATAATATATATTAAAAAAGTGAAATAGTGTTCATGGGTTCAATGTTCATTTAGGAATCGGATGGCAGAAGGGAAGAAAAGCTGTCCCTGAATTGCTGAGTGCGTGCCTTCAGGTTTCTGTACTTCCTACCCGATGATAACAGTGAGAAAAGGGCATGCCCTGCCCATTTACAACCCTCTGCAGCTTCTTTTGGTCTGTGCAGTAGTGTGCGCCCCCCCCCATACCAGACAATGATGCAGCCTGTCATCTACTGTATTCAGTATACTGTGTGCATTCAAATACACACCTTCAGTCCTGTATTCACCCTTTTCAATTCTGTCCACCTTGTTTGCTTCAACTCATTCTGTTGTCTGAACAACCTCTCCTCATGACATGTTGCCTCTGTGTGTAAACCAGCTACTTCTGAAAAGCTGAGAAGCAGGAGCACAAATCTAGTAATCTCGGGATTACTGCCTGTGCCACGTGACAGTGAGTATAGGAATAGAGTGAGATGGAGGATAAATGCGCGGCTGAGGGATTGGAGCAGAGGGCAGGGATTCAGATTTCTGGATCATTGGGACCTCTTCTGGAGCAGGTGTGACCTGTACAAAAAGAATGGGTTGCACTTGAATCTGAGGGGGACCAATATCCTGGCGGGGAGGCTTGCTAAGGCTACTGGGGAGAGTTTAAACTAGAATTGCTGGGGGGTGGGAACCAAACTGAAGTGACGGAGGAAAGGGAGGTAGGCTCACAAATAGAGAAAGTTTGGAGACAGTGTGAGAGGGAGGATAGCCAGATTATAGAGAAGGGATGCACTCAGACCGATGGTTTGAAATGTGACTATTTTAAGCAAGGAGTATTATGAACAAAGCTTAGAGCATGGATCAGTAATTGGAGATATGATGTGGTGGCCATTACGGAGACTTGGATGGCTCAGGGGCAGGAATGGTTACTTGGAGTGCCAGGCTTTAGATGTTTCAGAAAGGACAGGGAGGGAGCCAAAGAGCTGGGGGGTGTGGCACTGTTGATCAGAGATAGTGTCACGACTGCAGCAAAGGAGGAAGTTACAGAGGGATTGCCTGCTGAGTCTCTGTGTGAAAGTTAGGAACAAGAAGGGTCAATAACTGTGCTGGGTATATTTTATAGACCACCCAATAGAAACATGGACACCGAGGAGCAGATAGGGAGACAGAATCTGGAAAGGTGTTCTGGTGGGAGATTTTAATTTCCCAAATATCGATTGGCATCTTCCTAGAGCGAGGGGCTTAGATGGAGTGGAGTTTGTTAGGTGTGTTCACGAAGGTTTCTTGACACTATATGTGGATAAGCCTACAAAAAGAGAGGTTGTACTTGATCTAGTATTGGGAAATGAACCTGGTAAAGTGTCAGATCTCTCAATGGGAGAGCATTTTGGAGATAGTAATCACAATATCACAATTCTATCTTCTTTACCGTAGCATTGGAGAGGGATAGGAACAGACAAGTTAGGAAAGTGTTTAATTGGAGTAAGGGGAAATATGAGGCTATCAGGCAAGAACTTGGAAGCATAAATTGGGAACAGATGTTCTCAGGGAAAAGTATAGAAGAAATGGGGCCAATGTTTAGGGGATATTTGCGTGGAGTTCTGCATAGGTATATTCCAGTGAGACAGGGAAAAGATGGTAGGGTACAGGAACCATGGTGTACAAAATCTAGTCAAGAAGAAAAGAAGAGCTTATGAAAGGTTCAAGAAACTAGTTAATAATAGAGATCAAGAAAATTCTAAGGCTAGCAGGAAGGAGCTTAAGAAAGAAATTAGAAGAGTCAGAAGGTGTTACGAGGGGTTGTTGGGAGCAGACCCAAGTGCAGGACACAGACACAGAGGTAGTATAAACAGAACTGGGTTCATTGATAGTTACTAGAAAGGCTAGGGAGCGAGGACAAAATGTCAACATGGACGTAAATGTTGGATAACAAACTGGTAAAACCTGGACTAGGACTTGGAGAAGGAACCTGGACTTGAACTTGCCTTGGACTCGACTTGGACTAGGAACCTGGTCTCGGACTCGTTATTGCCCCTTTCCTTTTCTGAGTTCCACCCACAGAGACTCAGTAGACCATCCCTCCATGACTTCCTCCATTTCTACAGCAGTGACACTATCCCTAATTAGCAATGCCACGCCCCCACCTCTTTTGTCTCCCTCTCTGTTCTTTTTGAAACATCTAAAACCCAGCCATTCCTGCTCCTGAAACATCCAAGTCTCTGTAATGGCCACAACATCACAGTTGTACATATTGATCCACATTCCAAGCTCATCCGTCTTGTTTACGATACTCTTTGCATTAAAATAGACTCATCTTAAACCACCAGGCTGAGTGCCACCACCGTTACTACCATTGTGGTCCTGCTTCTCAGCTTCCTTCCTAAATCCCTGTATTCCACTTTCAAGACCTCCACCCTTTTTCTACCTATGATGTTGGTACCGATATGTACCACGATCTCTGTCTGCTCACCCTCCCACTTCAGGATATTGTAGATGCGTTCAAAAACATCACGAACCCCGGCACCTGGGGGGGCAAACTACCATCCTTGTTTCTTTATGGCACCCACAGAATCGTCTATCTGTCCCCCAACTAGAGTCCGCTGCCTTCCTTTTCATTTCCCATCCCTTCGGGGCCACAGGGCCAGACTTAGTGTCAGAGCCACTGTTGCTTCCCCCAGGCAGCTTCCCCGCCCCAACAGCACTCAATATGGAGTACTTATTGTTGAGGGGACAGCCACAGGGGTGTTCTCCACTACCTGACACCCTCCCTTCCTTCTCCTGACATTTACCCACTTAACTGTCTCCTATGGCCCCGGGGTGAGTACCTGCCTATAGCTCCTGTCTATCACCTCCTCACTCTCACTAACAAGCCGAAGGTCATCGAGCTGCAGCTCCAGTTCCCTAGCACAGTCTTTAAGGAGCTGCAGCTCAGTGCACCTGGCACAGATGTGGTCACCTTGGAGACTGGGAGTCTCCCAGACATCCCACATCTGACACCCAGATCTTCTCCCTGACCTGTGTGAAGCGCTTTCTCTCTTTGAATCAATTGGTCCGCCACTAATGTGAATAAAGCTGGACAAAGTCAGATTTCAATTCCTCAATTTTTTATGGACCCCCCCCCCCCCAATAGTAACAGGATATTGATGAGCAGATAGGAAGGCAGATTCTGGAACAGTGTAATAATAATAATAATAATAATAGGGTTGTTGTGATGGGAAATTTTAAATTTCCTAATATTGATTAGCATCTCCTTAGTGCAAGGGGTTTAGATAGGGTTGAGTTTGTTAGGTGTATTCAGGAATGTTTCCTAATGCAGTATGTAGATAAGCCAAATAGAGCAGAGGCTGTACTTGATCTGGAATTGGGAAATGTACCAGGTCAGGTATCTGATTTCTCGGTAGGAGAGCATTTTGGAGGTAGTGACCACGAATCTATCTCCTTCACCATGGTGCTGGGGAGGGTTAGGAGCATACAATTTGGGAAAACATTTAATTGTGGTAGGGGAAAATATGATGCTGTTAGGCAGGAACATGGGAGCATAAATTGGGAGCAGATGTTCTCAGGGAAATGCAATGCAGAAATGTGGTAAATGTGCAGAGAACATTTGCATGGAGTTCTGCATAGGTATGTTCCATTGAGGAAGGGAAAGGATGGTAGAGTTAAAGAACCATGGTGTACAAAGTATGTAAGAAAATCTAGTTAAGAAAAGCTTATGAAAGATTTAAGAAACTAGGTACTGTTAGAGCTCAAGAATATTACAAGGTTGCTAGGAAAAGGAATTTAAGAATGAAATTAGGAGAGCCTGAAGGTGCCATGAAAAGGCCTTGGTGGGCAGGATTAAGGAAAACCCTAAGGCATTCTACAAGTACATGAAGAGCAAGAGGATGAGCCATGTGAGAATAGGGCCAATAAGGCACAAAAGTGGAAATGTGTGCATGGAGTTGGAAGAGGTAGTGGAGGTACTTAATGAATACTTTGCTTCAGTATTCACCAGGGAAACAGACCTTGGCAATTGTGGGTATGACTTACAGGGGACTGAAACGCTTGAGCATTAAGAAAGAGGATGTGCTGGAGCTTTTGAAAAGCATTAAGTTAGAGAAGTCACAGGGACTGGATGAGATATACCCCAAGCTACTGTGGGAGGCAATGGAGAAGATTGCTGAACCTCTTGCAATGATCTTTGCATCATCAGTAGGGACGGGAGAAGTACCAGAGGATTAGAGGGTTGCAAATGTTGTTCCCCTGATCAAGAAAGGGAGTAAAGATAACCAAGGAAATTATAGACCAGTAAGGCTGACTTCAGTGGTGGGCAAGTTATTGGAGAAGATCTTGAGAGGCAGGATTTATGAGCATTTGGAGAGATATAATCTGTCTAGGGATTGTCAGTATGGCTTTGTCAAGGGCAGGTCATGCCTTATGATCCTGATTGAGTTCTTTGTAGATATAACAAAACATATTGATGAAGGTAGAGCAGTAGATGTAGTGTGTATGGATTTCAGTAAGGCATTTGATAATGTTCCCCATGCAAGGATCCTTCAGAAAGTAAGGAGGCATAAGATCCAAAAAGACCTTCCTTTGTGGATCTTAATTGGTTTGCCCACAGAAGGCAGTGTGGTTGTAGACGGTTCGTATTCTGCATGGAGATTGATGACTATCAGTGTTCCACAGGTATCTGTTCTGGGACCTCTACTCTTTGTGATTTTTTATAAATGACCTGGGTGAAGAAGTAGAAAGGTGGGTTAGTAAGTTTGCCAATGACACAAAAGTTGGGGGTGTTGTGTATAGTCTGGAGGGTTGTCAAAGGTTACAGCGGGAAATCGATAGGATGCAGAACTAGGCTGAGAAGTGGCAGATGAACTTCAACCCAGATAAGTGTGAAGTGGCTTATTTTGGTCGATCCAATTTGAAGACAGAGTATAAGATAAACGGTCAGACTCTTGGCAGTGTGGAGGACCTGAGAGATCTTGGAGTCCATGTCAATAGGACACTCAAAGCTGCAGCACAGGTTGAGGGTGATAGGGTTGATAAGAAGGTGGATGGTGTGTTAGCATTCATCAACCATTTATTATCACTGACAAGCGTCATGAAAGTTGTTGTTTTGCAGCAGCAGTTCAATGCAATAAATAGGCTTAGGCAAGAACAGGCAGAGATTTTAAGCAAGTTTCCAGAAAGTTTTTCTTTGTGTTAGTACATGGCTAGTGTGCTGAGAATGGGTCTGGAGTTAGTGGTCGGTTCCTTGTGTGAATGTAGGAGCTTTGAAGACCTCCAGTCTCCCTGATAACTACATCTGCACCAAATGCACTGAGCTGCAGCTTCTCAGAAACTCTGATAAGGAACTGGAGCTGCAGCTAGATGATCTTCGGATCATACAGAAAAATAAGCAGTTGTTAGGTACAAGATACAGAAAGGTACTCACACCTAAGTTGCTGAAGGCAAGAATCTAGGTGACCGTCAATCAGGAAAGGGAAAGGAAAAAGGCAGCCAGTGCAGAGTACCCCTGTGGCCGTTCCCTCAGTAATAAGTATACCATATTCGATACTGTTGGAGGGATGGGGTAGAGGCACCTTCCTGGAGGAAGCCACAGCAACCTGATCTCTGGCACCGAGTCTGTCTCTGTGGCTCAGAAGGGAAGTGGGAAAGAAGAGGAATGCTGCAGTGAGAGGGGATTACATAGTTCGGGGAGCAGAAAACAGATTCTGTGGACAAGAAAGAGACATCCAGGTGGCATATTGCCTCCCAGATGAGAGGGTCAGGGATATCTCGGATCAGGTCGACAGCATATATGGAGTATAAATGGAGCAGATCTGGGAAAGAGCAGTCTTTTTCAGCTGCGCAGATGCAGTACCTGTCAGCATCAGAGGACTAAATTCAGTTGCAAATAAAAGGAAGGCAGCTTCAAGTGGAGCAGTCATTGTCAGACAGGCTGTTTTCTGATTGTGCCAGTGAGTGATGGAAAGGCTTTGGCTTAACTGGTTTTGGCACATAAATGTGGTGGTTCAGTCCGAAGTCCATGGTCCAGTCCGCAGACTCCAGACTCCGGGTTTTCTGACGGTCCCTTGCTGTGGTTGGGCTTAACTAGAAACACCTGAGGCTCATATTGGAACTGGGAATATAAGTGGCCCTGGTATTGAGTGTGGTTGGGTGTTGTCTTGTCAAGATAATCATGGCACTGATGGTTGGTGGAAGGCTAGAATGGACTCTTGTCATCCTTGGGGCCACTGGGAGCCTTGCTGGTAGTAGTCGGAGTGGTCATTGTGGTATGGATTCAGCTGTTTCCCAGGCCAGCTGGGTAGCCGTCAGCCACTCCGAGCTAGGTAAGGATCCGGTTGCTTCCGTAGCCAACCAAGGCGGCTGGCCGTAATGGTTACTCGGAGCTACGCCGATGCAGAGGTGGAACTGTCTGTCGTTCCTTGGTGTTTGTCTCTTCCTGTCCTTGCCTTTGTGGGGTAAGTCTGGCTGTTCTGCTGTTGCCCTGTGGGGGGAATCTGTCTTACCTTGTCTTTGCCTCTGTTGGGTAGGTCAGGCCGTTCTGCCGTTACCTGACGGATGGTCCTGCCCCACCTTGGTGGGGAGTTGTAGATGAGTCCTGGCTTGTCAGTGGATAATTCCCAGCTCCATGTTGATGTACAGTTCCTAGTCTGCCCCAGCTCCAGCCGCAAGCCTCGTCACATCCTCACCTGGGTTTGGGGGTCTGAGCCCGAGGCAAGACCCAGGTTCTGGCTCCTTCTCCAGTCTTGGGCTTGGAGTCCACCCCAGGCTCCTTGTTCCCAGTCCCTCATCCTGGTCCTGCTTCCCCTGCCCAGACTGCATCCCATCCCGTCCTTGGGTTCTGTCTCGTTCTGTTTCTGGGACTCCAGTGTCTGTGTCCTGCAGTTGGGTCCTGATTCAACAGCTGACTTATGACATATAACCATATAACAATTACAGCACAGAAACAGCTCATCTTGGCCCTTCTAGTCTGTGCCAAATGCTTACTCTCACCTAGTCCCACTGACCTGCACTCAGCCCATAACCCTCCATTCTTTTCCTGTCCATATACCTATCCAATTTTTTTTTTAGAACCATAGAACCATAGAACACTACAGCACAGTACAAGCCCTTCAGCCCTCCATGTTGTGCTGACCCATATAATACTTTTTTTTTAAAAAGTACTAAACCCACACTACCCCATTGCCCTCCATTTTTCTTTCATCCATGTGCCTGTCCAAGAGGCTCTTAAATACCCCTTGTGGCGGCCAACTTTCTGTGCAGGCCAACCGACTCACAAATAGCCAGCGCGCGGGGGAAGACGTTGGTAATGCACGTCTGACGTCATTTCCGCCCAGAGAGGGTGGGTGCTAGGGATTAAATGCCAGCACCACAAAGTTTGAATAAACTAGTCTCGAAACGACTTGCCGACTGCGTGTTGTTATTTCAGCGCTGTGTGTAGCACATCGCTACATTGGTGACCCCGATGGTCCAAAAGGGATTTGGACCAAAGATGACTGACTCTTCATCTGTTCACGCAGTTTCGCTAAAACTGCCAACTTTCTGGACACTGCGACCACGCGTGTGTGGTTTAGCCAAGCAGAAGCCCAGTTCCAGATTTGGCAGATATCCTGATTCCACGCGTTACTATCATGTGGTAAGTGCCCTTGACCAGGAGATGGCTGCCCAGTTTGTGGATTTCATACAGTCGCCCCTGGAAGAAGGCAAATATGAAGCATTCAAAGCGCTGCTCATTGGTACCTTTGGCCTCTCATGGTGTGAGCGAGGTGCCCGCCTGCTTCACCTGGACGGTTTGGGAGACAGACTGCTGTCAGCATTGATGAACGAGATGCTGTCCCTGGCTGACGGACACAAGC
Organism: Hemitrygon akajei; assembly: GCF_048418815.1. Classification (NCBI taxonomy): domain Eukaryota; kingdom Metazoa; phylum Chordata; class Chondrichthyes; order Myliobatiformes; family Dasyatidae; genus Hemitrygon; species Hemitrygon akajei. The sequence goes on along the minus strand of NC_133132.1, from coordinate 178,430,982 downwards.
CCTGCCTCATGTTAGAGCAAGCATTCCCAGAGCAACTGCCTGAGGACATACATCTGCTGCTGGCCGACACAGATTTCAGCGACCCCCGGAAGGTGGCGGTCTCACCAGAGATTTGTAGAGTTGCAACATGACCTCTCTACTCTAGAACTCAATCCCCCTGTTAATGAAGCCTAGCATCCCATAGGCCTTCTTAATCACCCTATCAACCTATGCAGCGACCTTGAGAGATGTATGGATTTGAACCCCAAAGTCCCTCTGTTCATCCACACTCTTAAGTAACCAACCATTAACCCTGTACTCAGTCTTCTGGTTTGTCCTTCCAAAATGCATCACCTCACACTTGTCCGGATTGAACTCCATCTGCCATTTTTCTGCTCAACTCTGCATCCTGTCTATATCCTCTTGTAACCTTTGACAACCTACAGATCCATCCACAACTCCTCCAATTTTCGTGTCATCCACATACTTACTCACCCATCCTTCTGCCTCTACATCAAGGTCATTTATAAAAATCACAAATAGCAAGAGTCCCAGGACAGGATCCCTGCGGCACTCCAGTAGACACCGACCTCCAGGCAGAATGCTTTCCTTCCACAACTACCCTCTGCTTTCTTCCTTTAAGCCAATTTTTTTTATCCAAACAGCCAAGGTTCCACTTATCCCATGCCTCATGACTTTCTGGATGAGTCTCTCATGAGGGACCTTGTCAAATGCTTTGCTAAAGTCCATGTAGACCACATGCATTGCCCTACCCTCATCAATTTCTTTTGTTACCTCTTCAAAAAACTCTATCAGGCTTGTGAGGCACCATCTTCCCTTCACAAAGCCATGTTGACTATCTATGAGTAGACTGTACTTCTCCAAATGCTCATAGATCCTATCCTGGACTCACCGGTCTATAGTTCCCAGGTTTCTCCCTATTACCTTTTTTAAACAAGGGAACTACATTTGCCATTCTCCAGTCCTCTGGCACTTCCCCTGCAGCCAAAGAGGATTCAAAGATCATAGCTAATGCTCCTGCAATCTCTTCTCTCAATTCCCACAACAACCTGGGGTGTATCATATCTGGCCCTGGTGGTTTATCAATCTTGATGTTTTTAAGAAGATCCAGCACTTCTTTCTTAGTCTCCACATTGTCCCGCAAACAGGCCCATTCTACTTCGACCTCATCTTGATCAAGATCCTTTTCACTTGTGAATACTGAAGCAAAGTATTCATTTAGGACCCTCCCAACCTCTGCCTCCAGGCACGTTGCCCTCTTTATCCTTTAGCGGTCCCACCTTCATTCTCGTCATCCTCCTATTCTTCACATATGCATAGAACGCCTTGGCGTTCTCCTTAATCCTACATGTCATAGCCTTCTCATGCCCCCTTTGAGCTCTCCTAAGTCCTTCCTGGCTACCCTATATTTCTCATGAGCGTCTCCTACTTCCTGCTTCTTGTATCTAACATATGCTTCCTTTTTCCTCTTGATGAACTGCCTCACATGTTTTGTCAGCCACGGTTCCCTTTTCCTACCATTTTTTCCTTGCCTCAGTGGGACAAAGCTATCCTGAACCCAGCTCAAGTGGTTCCTAAACTTCTCCCACATTACTTCTGTGCTTTCCCCTTTGAACATCTGTTTCCAATTTACTCTCGCTAGTTCCTGCCTCATCCCTTCAAAGTTAGCCCTTCCCCAGTTAAGCACTTTACCATTTCGTCTGATTTTATCCCTTTCCATAGCTATGCTGAAGCTAAGGGAGTTGTGGTCACTCTCACCAAAATGCTTCCCCACCAAGAGGTCTGTCACCTGACCAGGTTCATTACCCAGAACTAGATCCAATATAGCCTCTCCTCTCATCGGCCGGTCCACATACTGTGTCAGGAATCCTTCTTGAATACACCTGACAAACTCGGCCCCATCTATCCCCCTTGCACTCAGGAGGTGCCAGTCAATATGAGGGAAGTTGAAATCTCCCATAACTACTCCACTGTATTTCCTGCATCATTCTAAAATCTGCCTGCTTATCTGCTCCTCGGTATCCTGAGGGCTATTTGGGGGCCTATAGACTACTCCCAGCACAGTGATTGATGCCTTCCTATTTCTGACTTCCACCCAGACTGACTCCGTGGACACTCCTTCTGCAACGTCCTCCCTTTCCATAGCCATGATACTATCCCTGACCAGCAATGCCACCTTCCCCCCCCCCCTTTCTACCTCCCATCCTATTCCTTTTAAAACACCTGAACCCCAGGACCTGAATCATCCAATCCTGCCCTTCCTCCAACCAAGTTTCAGTAACAGCCACAACATCGTAGTTCCACATACTAATCCATGCTCAAGTTCGTCCTCCTTGTTCCTTATACTCCTAGCATTGAAATAGACACATTTCAACCCCTTTAACTGGCTACAATTATGTTCTGTCCCCTGCCTGTCCTTCCTCATCAACTCAGAACTCTTAGCATCTTGCCCTTGTCCTTCGACCTTAATCCCTGCACCCACATTCTGATTCCTATTCCCCTGCCAAACTAGTTTAAACCCTCCCCAACAGCTCTATCAAACCTGCCTGCCAGGGTATTAGTCCCCCTGGGATTCAAGTGCAACCTGTCCTTTTTGTACAGGTCACACCCACCCCAAAAGAGGTCCCAATGATCCAGAAATCTGAATCCCTGTCCCCTGCTCCAATCCCTCAGCCACACATTTATCCTCCACCTCATTCTCTCATTCTCACTGTCACGTGGCATGGGCAGTAATCCCGAGATTACTACCTTTGAGGTCCTGCTTTTCAACTTCCTCCTTAACTTCCTGTAGTCTTCTTTCAGGACCTCATCCCTTTTCCTACCGATGTCATTGGTACCAATATGTACCACAACCTCTGGCTGTTCTCCCTCCCACCGCAGGATATCTTGGATGAGATCAGAAACATCCCGGACCCTGGCACCTGGGAGGCAAACTACCATCCGAGTTTCTTTCCTGTGTCCGCAGAATCGCCTGTCTGACCCCCTAACTATAGAGTCCCCTATCACTACTGCCTTCCTCTTCCTTTCCCTACCCTTCTGAGCCACAGGGCCAGACTCTGTGCCAGAGGCACGGCCACTGTTCCTCCCGCCCCCCCCCCCCCCAACAGTACTCAAACAGGAGTACTTATTGTCAAGGGGTACAGCCACAGGGGTACTCTCTAGTACCTGACTCTTTCCCCTTCCCTCTCCTGACTCATTGGACGAATTCCACAGATTCACCACTCTGGGAAAAGCAGTTCCTCCTCATCTCTCTCCTAAATCTACTCCCCTGAATCTTCAGAATCTATTGATCTTTCTATTCAATCTTGAAAGATCATTACTAATGCCTCCATAATCTGTTCAGTTCCCTCTTTCTGAACTCTGGGGTGTAGTCCATCTGGTCCAGGTGACTTACCTTCTGACTTTTTAAGGAGAAGCACTTTCTCCTTAGTAATAGCACTGACGCTCATTTCAGCCCCTTGACACCCTCAAATTTCTGGCACTCTGTTCATGTCACAGCGAAGTCTGATGCAAAATACTTGTTAAGTTCATCTGCCGTTTCTATCCCCCTTTACTACCTCTCCAACATCATTTTCTAGCAGTGCAATATCCACTCTTGTCTCTTCTACTCTTCATATATCTGAAAAACTTTGTAACCTCTTTTATATTGGCTAGCTACCCTTCATATTTCATCTATTCTCTCCTTATGATTTAATTGCCTTCTGTTGGCTTTTAGAAGCTTCCCAGTCCTCTACCTTTCCACTAATTTTTGCTCTATTATATGCTCTCATTTACTTTTATGCTGTCTTTGACTTCCCTTGTCAGCCACAGTTGTGCCATCCTCCCTTTAGAATACTTCATCTTTGGTTTGAATCTAGTCTGTCTTCCACATTGCCCCCAGAAACTCTAGCCATTGCTGCTATGTTATGCTCCCCTCTCATGCCTCTGTAATTCTCATTACTTCACTGTAATACTGATAAATCTGACTTCAGCATCTCCTTCTCAAGTTGCAGGATGAATTATATCATTTTATGATCCTAAGGATTCTTTTACCTGAAGCTCACGGATTAAATTTGATTCATTACACAACCAGTCCAGAATTGGCATTCCCCAGTGGGCTTAACTGGCAGCAGCTCTAAAAAGCCATCTCAAAGGTATTCTACAAATTCCCTCTTAGGATCTGGCACCAATCTGATTTTTCCCAATCTACCTGCAAATTACAATCCCCCATGATTATCTTAACATTGCTCTTCTTACATGCCTTCTCTATCTCCCATCATAATTTTTAACCTGATTCTGTTTACTGTTTAGAGGTCTGTATATAATTCCTATCAGGGTCTTTTTACCCTCGCAGTTTCTTAACTCTACCCGCAAACATTCTGAATTTTCTGATCCTATATCACTGCTTTCTAAGGATTTTATTTCATTTTTATCAAAAGAGCCACTCCATCCCCTTTGCCTACTTGCCTGCCCTTTCAATACAATGTTAAGCTCCCAAGTATGATTTCGTAACACACACAAAATGCTGGAGGAACTCAGCAGGCTAGGCAGCATCTATAGAAAAGAATACAGTCAATGTTTCAGACCAAGACACTTCAGTAGGACTGGAGTCAAAAAGATGAGTGAAATTAAAAGGTGGGAGGAGAGAAATGGGGAAACACAAGGTGATGGGTGATAGGAGGGGGAAGGATGAAGTAAAGAGCTAGGAAGTTGATTAGTGAAAGAGATGCAGGGCTGGAGAAGAGGGACTCTAATAGGAGAGGACAGAAGGCCATGGAAGAAAGAAAAGGGGGAGGAGCACTAGAGGCAGGCAAAGAAATAAGAAGGAAAAGTAGATGTGAAATGGTGAAGGAGTGAGGAGGTGGGGAGTTTGAGAAATCGAGGTTCATACCATCAGGTTGGAGGCTACACAGATGGAATACAAGGTGATTTTCCTCCAACCTGAGCATAGCCTCATTATTACAGTGGATTAGGCCATGGATTGACATATGGGAATATAAAGTGGATTTAAGATAGGTGGCTGGTGGGAGATCCTGCATTTTCCAGCAGAAATGACCTTTCAGCCATGCCTCAAATGTTCACATTGTGCCTGCCATTGTCTAACTGTGCTACAAGATCATCGACCTTATTCCATATGTTTCATCCATTCAGTCTCTGAGGCTTCTCTTGGTCAGGGTTGTCCATGGATGTTGCAGCCTAGCTGTCTAGATACACAGGCCAGGGCAGTATGGAGGGCACACTGCTGACCATGTAGCAAGCTCTCCTTCTCTGTGCATCTGATGAATCCAAAGAAACGACAGAGACCAATGCAGTTTGGCATCAGCAGCATCACAGAAGTTGCCAGTCAGCATTGAAATCAAAGTAGGACTTCCTTAGCAACTCTAGCTCTGGATTTTTCCCTTGGGGTTAGTCCCAAAGGCTTCCCCATGAGTTGGTATAGCTGCAAGACAGTGGAGATTTGAGATCAGAGTTTTCCTCCTAGATGAGTTGTTGGTTTTACGGCACCAATAACCTGCCTTTGCCCTTTCTCCTGTCAGTAGAAATGGTTCCACTGGGCTTGATAGCTAAGCCACACATGAGGACCAAGAGCTGGACTTGGTAGTCAGAGGCTATTTGAGGTGCACGCCATTGGAAGCATTTAATAGGTAATATGAACTCATTTCCATTACCAACCCCAGCTTTAACAACCTTAAGGAACCATTCAAATATACCATCTTCAATCCTGTGTTTATCACCCTTTTCAATTATGCCCCTGTTACACTTTAACTCATCCCACTGACTGTGATTTTGGCCTATAGTCTGCCAATCCTTCCTCACTATGCACAGGATGTAATTGCATACCAACACACATCTGCATCTTCAGCTCTATCACTCTGGTTCCCCTCCCCCTGCAATTTAGTTTAAATTAAGGAAAGTAAAGTTACTTTTAGCCAAATTGATAGAAGTCTACAAAAACATTACTGATGGGGTGGACAGGGAAAATGCAATTGAAATTACAGAATTCCTTCAGGCAATATTTGCCAATGTTCCACATCATTGGTTGCAAAGTTAACTCCAACAGTTCAGTACGTTAGAAATTTCCAACAGACAAGTGGATGGGCATCAGAGTGACGGCGCTAATTTTTAATTGATAACGCCAAGTTATTGACTCCCCAACCATAGCCTATCTAGTGAATCAAAGCTCTCCATAATTTAAAAAAAAACTCTTTCATGTTCTTTGCTAAACTAGAAGTGCAATAGTTTCAGGATCCAAAGCCTTCCTCACAATTAGAGTTTCTCATTCTAGACATTATCCTGTTAGTATGTTGGCTTTTACTGTCTTTGTTTATGTGCAAAGAATGACCAATATTTTGATAAATGAAATTCTATATGAATTCAATATTTTTTCTATATTTGTTTTTTTACACCTAATATTCTATTCACCTTTTTACGACTTTATCAATGTGCATCTGCATTTTCAGAAAATTATAGCCCTAATTTTAATTGAACTCAATGGAGCGTTAAATTGCACTTGTGTAAAATGGGCACCCTACCCAGACCTGCCCCGGGGCAGGTGAGATTAAAATTACCACTTAAGTCTTCTAATTCATCTACATCCCTTGGTATCTTTCCATTAAGTGTACAGTGCCATTCTCATTGTTTTATTCCCATAATATATTGCTGAATATTTCTCCATCAAAAATTCCATCTGTACCTGTTTGCCCATTTCCCTGTGCCATCCCAAAGTGTGTTACTTGTCTCTTGACTGTATGTCAAAGCTTGTACATTAATACTACTAGCAGATTTTAAATTTCCTCTAGCCCAGCTCCTTGTCAATAATGTATATCAAGAACAAAAGTAATCATCAAGGTTCATCAGTTTAGAATTTAGAATCTGAGTATAGATTAGATGTGGCTCAGTCAGATCATGTTCACACCTGTCACAGAATGATAAGAGTTCAGAAAATAATGCTCACTGCACTGCTCATCTGGGGGAATAGATGGATCTTGGGGTCCACGTTTATTGATCCCTTCCAATTGCCATGCAAGTTAATAGGGTAGTTAAGAAGGTGTTGGCCTTCATTGGCCGTAGGACTGAGTTCAAGAGCTGCAAGTTAAATTGCAGCTCTATAAAAACCAGGTTAGACCATACTTGGATATCGTGTTCTGTTCTAGTCACCTCATTATAGGCAGAATTTAGAAGCTTTAGAGAGGGTGTAGAGGAGGTTTACCAGGAATCTGCCAGGATTGGAGAGCATGCCTTATGAGAGGCTGAGCAAGCTATGACCTTTCATTGTGAAATGAAGGAGGATGAGAGGCAAAGTGATAGAGGTGTACATGAGACATAGCCAGAGTCGAGAGCCAGACACTTATTTTTTCCCAGGATAAAAATGGCTAATATGAGAGTTCATATTATTAATGTGTTTGGAGGAAAATTTAGGGGATAGTAAAGGTAGGAATTTTACAGAATGGTGGGTGTGTGAAACATGCAGCCAGGGTTGGTGGTAGAGGCAGATATATTTCAGATGTTTATAAGTCTCTTAGAAAGGCACAAAGATGACAGCAAAATGGAGGGTTATGTAGGAGGAAAGAGTTAGATTGATCTCAAACTATTAACCAGGGTGTTATTCTAACTGCTATGCTGTAGGTATTTCGTTTTAGCAGTTCTGTAATAGCTTTCAGCCTGTTTGGGTTTGAGCTAAAGATAAGGAGCTATGTTATTCAGCTTAGGAATATTGTGTCAGCCAATCAAGATGGTCAAATTGGGAGAAGGTTCTAGAGAATGCAAGGTGGAGAGGTTTTTGGTGACGGGCACTGCTATAAGACAAGCTTTTTCTGGTGGGAGCTGGGAGGAGATAGAAGGAAAGATGCCAGAGATGACATCCCTGTTGCCAAAGGTGCTCCATGCAGATGAATGGCTTCAAGGAGAAGGGATGAACTGCAACAATTGTTCATCCTAGTTTGGCAAAAGAATAAACCAGGGAAGGTAGTGCACCCGTGGCTGACAAGGGAAATTAGGGATAGTATCAGGTCCAAAGAAGAAACATACAAATTAGCCAGAAAAAGTGGCACACCTGAGGACTGGGAGAAATTCAGAGACCAGCAGAGCAGGACAAAAGGCGTAATTAGGAAAGGGCAAAACGATTATGAGAGAAAGCTGGCAGGAACATAAAAACTGACTGTAAAAGCTTTTATAGATATGTGAAAAGAAAAAGATTGGTTAAGACAAATGTAGGTCCCTTACAGTCAGCAACAGCTGAATTGATCATAGGGAACAAAGACATGGCAGACCAATTGAATAACTACTTTGGTTCTGTCTTCACTAAGGAGGACATAAATAATCTTCCGGAAATAGTAAGGGACCGAGGATCTAGTGAGATGAAGGAACTGAGGGAAATACATGTTAGTAGGGAAGTGGTGTTAGGTAAATTGAAGGGATTAAAGGCAGATAAATCCCAGGGCCAGATGGTCTGCATCCCAGAGTGCTTAAGGAAGTAGCCCAAGAAATAGTGGATGCATTAGTGATAATTTTTCAAAACTCCTTAGATTCTGGATTAGTTCCTGAGGATTGGAGGGTTGCTAATGTAACCCCACTTTTTTAAAAAAAGGAGGGAGAGAGAAACCGGGGGAATTATAGACCGGTTAGCCTGGCATCGGTGGTGGGGAAAATGCTAGAGTCGGTTTTCAAAGATGTGATAACAGCACATTTGGAAAGCAGTGAAATCATCGAACAAAGTCAGCATGGATTTGTGAAAGGAAAATCATGTCTGACAAATCTTAGAATTTTTTTGAAGATGTAACTAGCAGAGTGGATAGGGGAGAGCCAGTGGATGTGGTATATTTGGATTTTCAAAAGGCTTTTGACAAGGTCCCACACAGGAGATTAGTGTGCAAACTTAAAGCACACGGTGTTGGGGGTATGGTATTGATGTGGATAGAGAATTGGTTGGCAGACAGGAAGCAAAGAGTGGGAATAAACAGGACGTTTTCAGAATGGCGGGCAGTGACTAGTGGGGTACCGCAAGGCTCAGTGCTGGGACCCCAGTTGTTTACAATATATATTAATGATTTAGACAAGGGAATTAAATGCAGCATTTCCAAGTTTGCAGATGACATGAAGCTGGGCGGCGGTGTTAGCTGTGAGGAGGATGCTAAGAGGATGCAGGGTGACTTGGATAGGTTAGGTGAGTGGGCAAATTCATGGCAGATGCAATTTAATGTGGATAAATGTGAGGTTATCCACTTTGGTTGCAAGAACAGGAAAATAGATTATTATCTGAATGGTGGCCAATTAGGAAAAGGGGAGGTGCAACGAGACCTGGGTGTCATTGTACACCAGTCATTGAAGGTGGGCATGCAGGTACAGCAGGCGGTGAAGAAGGCAAATGGTATGTTGGCATTCATAGCAAAAGGATTTGAGTACAGGAGCAGGAAGGTTCCAATGCAGTTATACAAGGCCTTGGTGAGACCATACCTGGAGTATTGTGTGCAGTTTTGGTCCCTTAATCTGAGGAAAGACATTCTTGCCATAGAGAGTACAAAGAAGGTTCACCAGATTGATTCCTGGGATGGCAGGACTTTCATATGAAGAAAGACTAGATCGATTAGGCTTATACTTGCTGGAATTTAGAAGATTGAGGGGGGATCTTATTGAAACATATAAAATTCTAAAGGGATTGGACAGGCTAGATGCAGGAAGATTGTTTCCGATGTTGGGGAAGTCCTGAACGAGGGGTCATAGTTTAAGGATAAAGTGGAAGCCTTTTAGGACTGAGATGAGGAAAAACTTCTTCACACAGAGTGGTGAATCTGTGGAATTCTCTGCCACAGGAAACAGCTGAGGCCAGTTCATTGGTTAATTTAAGAGGAAGTTAGATATGGCCCTTGTGGCTAAAGGGATCAGGGGGTATGGAGAGAAAGCAGGTACAGGGTTCTGAGTTGGATGGTCAGCCATGATCATACTGAATGGTGGTGCAGGCTCAAAGAGCCGAAGGGCCTACTCCTGCACCTATTTTCTATGTTTCTATGACCACTACTCCAGTGGGAGGGCCCATTTGTTTGAGATGGATTTCGAGTGACATTCGAGCGCACAGGTGGTGTATGTTTTCATGTAGACCATAGGTCCAGCGCATGAGTTAAAGAGAACTTCAAGATGAGCTCCAACTTGTGTTAACTGTAATAGGCCCATTTTATTTTTCCCCTCTTCTTTCTCCTACTAACTGTTCAATAAAGCTGAAATTTGTAAATATTATTTCTTTATAATTGTATGCAGTGTACAGTCTGTTATTTCTTGCTGACAGGAGATTGCATGGTGATTGCTTGCTACAGTATTCACACAGATTGGGGTTCAGGTGGGCAAGACATCCAAACCTCATGGGTTGAGTGAACTCGGCCTTTTCTCCTTAGAATGATAGAGGATGAGAGGTGACCTGATACAGGTGTACAAGATAATGAGAGGCATTGATTGTGATTGTGTTGATAGTCAGAGGCTTTTCCCCAGGGTTAAAATGGCTAGCATGAGAGGGCACAGTTTTAAGGTGCTTAGAAGCAGGTACAGAGGAGATGTCAGGGGTAAGTTTTTTATGCAGAGAGTGGTGAGTACATGGAATGACCTACCGGCGGCAGGGGTGGAAGCGGAAACGAAAGGGTCTTGTAAGAGACTCCTGGATAGCTGCATGAAGCTTAGAAAAATAGAGGGCTATGGGTAAAGCCTAGGTAGTTCAGCATAATGTTCAGCATAGCTTTGTGGGCCGAAGGGCCTGTATTGTGCTATAGGTTTTCTATGTTTCTATGATTCTAACATATTCCACAGATTCAACACAGACGGCACTCTATTTTGAGGCTGTGTCCTCTGGTCTTAGAATCTCACGCCATAGGAAACATCCATTCCACATTCACTGTATCAAGGCTTTTCACCACGCTATTGGTTTAAGTCAGGGGTCAGTATTTTTTATAGAGGGTTGTGGGTGCCCAGAATGACTTACCAGGGATGGTGGTGGAGGCTAAAACATTAGGGGTATTTAAGAGCCTCTTGAATAGGCACATGAATGAAAGAAACAGAGGGTTATGAGGTAGTGTGGGATAGCTTTGGCTCAACAGGCTTCGGCGAGAACAGGCAGAGGCGAGGTTGAACGGGGCATGACTGCACAAGCGCGTGAAGGTCGGCCTCTGAGATCAGCAGGGGAATTTAAAAAGCAAGCAGAGGCTGAGGACGAGCTTCACTCCAGGTGAGGTAAGACCAGGTAAGCACCTTTAATTAATTTGATTACCTTAGGAGTAGGTAATGGAGGCAGCAGTTAGGGCAGTTGAGTGCTCCGTTTGCAGTATGTGGGAAGTCAAGGCGAGCACAACTGTCCCTGATGACTACACCTGCAAAAGGTGCATCCAGCTGCAGTTCCTGAGAAACTGTTAGGGAGCTGGAGGTGGATGAACTTCGGATCACTCGGAAGGCAGAAGCAGAAATAGACAGGAGTTTCAGGGAGATAGTCACCCCTAAGAGTCAGGAGACAGGTAGCTGGGTTACTGTGAGGAGAGGGAAGGGGATTAGACAGAATGAGCAGAGCACCCCTGTGGCCATTCCCATCAATAATAAGTATACCATTTTGGATACTGTTGGTGGGGACGACCTACCAGGGACAAGTTGCAGTGGTTGCGTCTCTGGCACCGAAACTGGACCCTCAGCTCAGAAGGGAAGGAGGGAAAAGAGGAGAGCAGTAGTGGTAGGGGATTTGATAGTTAGGGAGGTAGATAAGAGGTTCTGTGGAAGAGATCGAGAATCCCGGATGGTCTGTTGCCTCCCTGGTGCCAGGGTCCGCGATATCTTGGATCGACTTTTCAGTATTTTCAAAAGGGAGGGTGAGCAGCTGGATGTCGTGGTCCATGTAGGGACCAATGACAGGGGTAGTAAGAGTGAGGAGGTCCTAAAAGGTGAGTTTAGGGAGTTAGGCACCAACTTAAAGGACAGGATCTCCAGGATAGCAATCTCAGGATTGCTACCAATGCCATGTGAAGGGGGGTTTAGAAATAGTAAGATAGCGCGGATCAACACGTAGCTGAAGATGTGGTGCAAGAGGGAGGGCTTCAGATTTATAGATAATTGGGCAGTTTTCCAGGTGGGACCTGTTCCGGTGGGGTGGTTTACATCTGAACTGGAGGGGGACAAATATTCTTGCAGGTAGGTTTGCTAGAGAGGCTCCAGTGGATTTAAACCAGATATGTGGAGGGAGGGGAACCAGAGTGTAGGAACAGATGTATGGGAGAAGAAAGAAAAAGACAGTAAACTTGTTTGCACCGTTAGAGATAAACAGAAAGGAAGAGGTGGAGAATTTCTTAAAAGCATTTATTTTAATGATAGGAGCATTGTAAGAAAGGTGGATGAGCTTAGAGCATGAATTGATACCTGGAAATATGATGTTGTAGCTATTAGTGAAACATGGTTGCAGGAGGGGTGTGATTGGCAACTAAATATTCTTGGATTTCATTGCTTTAGGTGTGATACAATCAGAGGGACAAGTGGGGGAAGTGTTGCATTGCTTGTCAGAGAAAATATTACAGTGGTGCTCTGGCAGGATAGATTAGAGGGCTCGTCTAGGGAGGCTATTTGGGTGGAATTGAGGAATGGGAAAGGTATAGTAACACTTAGGGATGTATTATAGACCACCTAATGGGGAGTGAGAATTGGAGGAGCAAATTTGTAAGGAGATAGCAGATATCTGTAGTAAGCACAGCGTTGTGATTGAGCATACAGAATCTTTATGTTCCTGTTCGGTTGAAAGGAAAGGTTAAAAGTTTGAGAGAGCCATAGTTTTCAAGGGATATGGGAAACTTGGTTCGGCAAAAGAGAGATATCTACAATAGGACGTGGAATTAAAATGTGTGGCCACTGGGAGATCCTACTTTCTCTGGCGGCCTCCAGGTCCAACGTATAATTCTCCGTAACGTCCGCCACCTCCAACAGGATCCCACTACCAAGCACATCTTTCCCTCCCTCCCCTTTCTGCTTTCCACAGGGATCGCTCCCTACACGACTCCCTTGCCCATTCATTCCCCCCCCATCCCTTCCCACCGATCTCCCTCCCAGCACTTATCCTTGTAAGCGGAACAAGTGCTACACCTGCCCTTGCACTTCCTCCCTCACAACCATTCAGGGCCCCAGACAGTCCTTCCAGGTGAGGCGACACTTCACCTGTGAGTCAGCTGGTGTGGTATACTGCGTCTGGTGCTCCCGGTGTGGCCTTTTATATATTGGTGAGACCCGACGCAGACTGGGAGACCATTTCACTGAACACCTACGCTCGGTCTGCAAGAGAAAGCAGGATCTCCCAGTGGCCACACATTTTAATTCCACATCCCATTCCCATTCTGATATGTCTATCCATGGCCTCCTCTACTGTCAAAATGAATCCAAACTCAGGTTGGAGGAACAACACCTTATATACCGGCTGGGTAGCCTCCAACCTGATGGCATGAACATTGACTTCTTTAACTACCGTTAATGCTCCTCCTCCCTTTCTTACCCCATCCCTGACATATTTAGTTGTTTGGTTTTTTTTCCTCTCTCTGCCCATCACTCCGCCTGTTCTCCATCTCTCTGGTGCTCTACCCCCTCTCCTTTTCTTTCTCCTGAGGCCTCCCGTCCCATGATCCTTTCCCTTCTCCAGCTCTGTATCACTTTCACCAATCACCTTTCTAGCTCTTAGCTTCATCCCACCCCCTCCAGTCTTCTCCTATCATTTCGCATTTCCCTCTCTCCCCACTACTTTCAAATCTCTTACTATCTTTCCTTTCAGTTAGTCCTGATGAAGGGTCTTGGCCCGAAACGTCGACAGTGCTTCTCCTTATAGATGCTGCCTGGCCTGCTGTGTTTCACCAGCATTTTGTGTGTGTTGTTTGAATTTCCAGCATCTGCAGATTTCCTCGTGGTTACTAGAATGTTACCTGGGTTTCAGCACCTGAGTTACAGAGAAAGGTTGAACAAGTTAGGCCTTTATTCTTTGGAGTGTAGAAAGTTGAGGGGGGACTTGATAGAGGTATTTAAAATTATGAGGGGGATAGATAGAGTTGACGTGGATAGGCTTTTTCCATTGAGAGTAGGGGAGATTCAAACAAGAGAACATGAGTTAAAATTTAAGGGGCAAAAGTTTAGGGGTAACACGAGGAGGAACTTCTTTACTCAGAGTGATGGCTTCCAGTAGAAGTGGTAGAGGCAGGTTCGATATTGTCATTTAAAAAAAAATTGGATAGGTATATGGACAGGAAAGGAATGGAGGGTTATGGGCTGAGTGCAGGTCGGTGGGACTAGGTGAGAGTAAGCGTTCGGCTTTGACTAGAAGGGCTGAGATGGCCTGTTTCTGTGCTGTAATTGTTATATATGGCTTTAGTACTTATTTTTAAGGAATATATGGGTCCGCACAACATCGAGGGATGAAAGGCCTGTACTTTGCTATAGTATTCTAGTGTCAGAGGAAGGCCATTCGACCCATTGAGTCTGGTCTGCTATTCAATCATCGTCTGATCCAATTCCTCCAGTCATCCACATTCCTCTGCCTTCTCCCCATATCCTTTGATTCCCTGGCTAATCAAGAATCTATCCATCTCTTCCTTAAATGTATCCAATCAATTGGCCTCCATAGCCACTTTTGGCAACAAATTCCACAGATTTACCACCCTCTGACTAAAGTAATTTCTCCACATCTCTGTTCTAAATGGATGTCCTTCAATTCTGAAGTCGTGCCCTTTTCTCCTGTACTCCCCTACCTAGGAAATAACATTGCCATAACCTAATCTGTTTTGGCTTTTTAATATTTGGAATGTTTCTATGAGATCCCCCTTCATTCTCCTGAAATACAGCCCAAGAGCTGCCAAATGTTCCTCATATGGTAACCCTTTCATTCCTGGAATCATTCTCATGAATCTTCTCTGAACCCTCTCCAATGTCAGCATATCCTTTCTAAAATAAGGAGCCCGAAACTGCAAAAATACTTCAAGTGTGGTCTCACGAGTGCCTTATAGAGCCTCAACATCACATCCCTGCTCTGGTGTTCTATACCCCTAAAAATGAATGCCAACATTGCATTTGCCTTCTTCATCACTGACTCAACCTGGAGGTTAACCTTTAGGGTATCCTGCACAAGGACTCCCAAGTCCCTTTGCATCTCTGCATTTTGAATTCTCTCCCCATCTAAATAATAGTCTGCCCATTTACTACTTCAGCCAAAGTGCACGACCATACTTTTCCAACATTGTATTTCATTTGCTGCTTCTTTGCCCGTTCCCCTAAACTAAGTCTCTCTGCAGGCTTTGTTTCCTCAACACTACCCGCTCCTCCATCTATCTTTGTATTATTGGCAAATTTAGCCACAAATCCATTAACCCCATAGTTCAATTCATTGGCATACATCATAAAAAGCAGCAGTCCCAACACAGATCCCTGTGGAACTCCACTGGTAACCAGTAGCCAACCAGAATAGGATCCCTTTATTCCCACTCTCTGTTTTCTGCCAATCAGCCAATGCACCACCCATGCAAGTAACTCCCCTGTAATTCCATGGGCTCTTATCTTGCTAAGCAGCCTCATATGCAGCACCTTGTCAAACGCCTTCTGAAAATCCAAGTACACCACATCTACTACATCTCCTTTGTCGTATTTTCCTCAAAAAATTGTTGTAGGTTAGTCAGGCAGGATTTTCCTTTAAGGAAACCATGCTGGCTTTGGCCTATCTTGTCATGTGCCCCCAGGCACTCTGCAATCTCATCCCTAACAATTGATTCGAACAACTTCCCAACCACTGATGTCAGGCTAACAGGTCTATAGTTTCCTTTCTGCTGTCTCCCATCTTTCTTAAATTGCGGAGTAACATTTTCAATTTTCCAATCATCCAGAAGATGCCAGAATCTGTTGATTCTTGAAAGATCATTGTTAATGTCTCTGCAATCTCTCCAGCTACTTCCTTAAGAACTCAAGGATCCATTCCATCAGGTCCAGGAGATTTATCCACCCTCAGCCAATTAAGCTTCCTGAGCACCTTCTCAGTCGTAATTTTCACTGCACAGACTTCACTTCCATGATGCTCTTGAATGTCTGGTATACTGCAGATGTCTTTTACTGTGAAGACTGACAAAAGATATGCATTCAGTTCCTCTGCCATCTCCATGACTCTCATTACAGTATCACCAGCATCATTTTCTATTGGTCCTGTATCTACCCTCAACTCTCTTTTACCCTTTATATACTTATGAAAACTTATCAAATCTTTTTTGATATTAGTTGCCAGCTTCCTTTCATAGTTCATTCTTTCCTTCCGAATGACCTTCCTAGTTTCCTTCTGCAAGTTTTTAAAAGCTTCCCAATCCTCTATCTTCCCACTAACTTTGGCTTCTGTGTATGTCCTCTCTTTTGCTTTTACTTTGGCTCTGACTTCACTTGTCTCTACGGTAGTGCTCTTCTTCCATTCAAAAATGTCTTCTCATTTGGAATATATCTGTCTTGCACTTCCCTCATTTTTCACAAAAACTCCAGCATTGCTGCTCTGCTGTCCTTCCTGCTAGTGTCTCTTTTCAGTGAACCTCTCACGCCATTGTAATTTCCTTTATTTCACTGACATACTGACACATTGGAACTTAGTTTCTCCTTCTGAAATTTCATAGTGAACTCAGTCATATTGTGATCACTGTTCCCTCAGGTTCCTTAACCTTAAGTTCTCTTATCACCTCCGGATCATTGCACAACACCCAATGCAGCACAGCCAATCCCCCAGTAGGCTCCACAGCAAGCTGTTCTCAAAGCCATCCCTCAGACACTCTACAAATTCTCTCTCTTGAGGTCCACTACTGGCCTGGTTTTCTTAATCCAGTTTCATGTTAAAATCCCCAATGATTATCATGACATTGCCTTTCTGACACACCTTTTCTATCTCCTGTTGTAATTTGTAATCCACATCCTGACTTCTGTTTGGAGGCCTGCATACAACTGCCATTAGGGTCCTTTTACCCTTGTCATTTCTTAACTCAACCCATAGAGACTCTACGCCTTCTGATCCTATGTCATCCCTTTCTAATGATTTAATATTTCTTTTACACAGGGCCACACCACCCCCGCTGCCTATTAACCTATCTTTCCGATACATCATATATCCTTGGACATTCAACTCCCAATAGCAGCCATCCTTTAGCCAAGTTTCAGAGAGAGCCACAACTTTATACTTGCCAATCTGTAGCTGAATTTCAAGATTGTCCATTTTATTTTTGATGCTGCGTGCATTGAAATATAACACTTTCCATCCAGTATTTGTTTTCTGTTGTAAATCATCCCACTGGCTGTGGTTGTGCCTCATCTCCTGCCTGTCCTTCCTATCATCTCTGTTGAATGCTATCTTTGATTTATTTTTGTTTTCCCCTTCCTCAGCCCTATCCCCCTGCCAAATTAGTTTAAACCCTCCTTAACAGCTCTGTTAAATGCACATGGTACAATATTGGACCCCTTTGGGTTCAGGTGTAACCCATCCTTTTTGTGCAGGTGATACCTCCCCCAGAAGAGGCCCCAATCATCCAGGGACCTGAAGCCCAGTCTCTGAGCCACACGTTAATATGCCTGATCATGCTGTTCTTGCGCTCATTAGCATGTGGCACGGGCAGCAATCCTGAGATTACTATCCTGGAGGTCCTGCTTTTCAGCTTCCTACCCAATTTACTGAAGTTTCTCTTCAGGACCTCCTCCCTTTTTCTACCTATGTCATTGGCACCAACATGTACCAAGATTTCTGGCTGTTTACCCTCTCTTTTCAGAATACTCTGCACCCCATCCAAGACATCCCGTACCCTGGCACCCGAGGCAGCGTCTTCCTTTTGTGTCTGAACCTTCCCTGCTCTCCAACACTTGATTGGTGCTCCAGTTATAGCCAACCTGCTGAGTTCCTGTAGGATTTTGTGCATGTTGCTCAGATTTCCAGCATCTGCAGATTTTATCTTGTTCCCAATAAACACTCATTGTGATAAGCATCTTTTTAAGACAATTGAAAAATGGCATGATATTTCTTTATACATTCCAAAGGATCAGTACCACTGAATCAATTATAAAAATATTAGTTTGAGGAGAAGAATGTTCAAGTTTGGGATTGTAAAATTCTGTTTAATGAATCAGGCACCCTTTCCTCTCATTTTAGTGTTTGTACAATATCTCCAATCTCTTTATTAATTCAATATCTCACACACTCCAGCAAAATTACTGAACCTGCAAATTAGTCCCAGTGGGTTATAATTTGACCAATACTACTATTTACGAAATACACTATTTACGAAATCAGTGGTCAGAAGATTATCATGAAAGAATCAGATTAAATCCCTCTTTGCATGAATTACCGTAGATTCCGTACTACAGAGCGCACCTGATTAAAAGCCGCTGGCTCTAATTTTAGAAAGAAAATCAATTTTGTACTTGTACAAGCCGCACCGGATTTTAAGCCACAGGTGTCCCACGTTGTAATATGAGATATTTACACAGAAAGATATTACACGTGAGGATTTTTTAACTTTTAATTAAATCCGTATGGTAACATAAACAAATACATATTGCAAATGCTTTTTTTTGAACCGTGCCTGTAACACGGCTACTTTTAAATATACATACGTATCGGTAACACACAAATTACGTTGCATATACTTTTTTACTGAACAGTGCACGAACAACATTCCAATATCTCCTAACGACTGGTAAAAAAATATATCCTGCAGCCTACCAGGAAAAGTTATTGATCGCCTTTAACTTAAAAGCAGCGTTTTCACTCGGGTCTAATGCGCTCCCCCCCCCCCCACTTTTCCGTTTATCGCAAACCGGTATTTTTCCACAAGACGCGGCGAAACCGGATGTGACGTCATAGCATCCCGGGATGTAGTACAGAAAACAAATATACTTAAAACACTTCTAACTTTAACTAGAAAATACTAACAAATGAATTACTAAGCGAAAATATTATAAACTAAATAACTGCCATAAAGGCAGCACAATGCTTTTCTTCGAGTGTTTTCCATGTTGATGAGGGTGAGTGATTTACAATAATTTAATTGTGAAAGTGCGCTTGATTTATCGTACAATTTCATTGGACCTCTGTGAACTACTCATCAATTTTATTGGTCTACTGTTACGAGGCAAAATGTTTTTGGCGGCATGAAAAAAAACCATGCATTAGCCGCACCGTAGTAAAGGCCGCAGTGTTCAAAGCTGTTCAAAGCGTGGGAAAAAAGTAGCGGCTTATAATCCGGCATCTACGGTAACTAGTTCGCAAATAAAAATATTTTATGCTTACTGGGTAAAATTGTGCCTTTTGTTTTCATTCAGGTTGTTATCATCTCGCTGAGAACTCAGTGTAACTTACCTTGTTAATTTATTTGTTCATATGATCTGGGCGTTAGTAGCAACTTAATTAAGTCCATCCCTCCCACTGGGACAGCAGCTCACGTCAGTTCTCTGTCCTGGACCAGTCACTCAAGTTGTCCCCAGCTGGAGCCCATCCTCAAAGATCCTTCCTCGCCCAGGGATGAAGTCTCTAGAGCTTTTGTTGGCACTAGAATTTACAGGATGGGGTTTCTAGCCCCATACCTACCCCTCCTCCTTTCACAGACAGGTTTGAGACAATCCCTAGCGAAGTTCATTATTAGCAAGGCCAGCATTCGTTATTTATCCTTTATTCCCCATGAAATTGATACTCCATTCTACCTGCTTTTCTATCGTTTCTCCTACCCTGAGCCAATATCTCAAATTGCATTGGCAGAGTAATAAGGGGAGAGTACCTAAAGGCGAGGTGGCACAGTAGTATAGTGGTTAGCACCAGCACCTAAATCAGTCCGTAAGGATTTTTGTACGCTCTCCCCGTGATCACATGCATTTTCTACGATTACTCTGGACTCCTCCCAATCCCAAAGATGTACAGATCAGTAAGTTGTGAGTATGCTATGTTGGTGCTGGAAGTATAGTGATACTTGCAGGCTGCCCCCAGCACATCCTGAGATTGTGTTAATAGTTGACACAAACAGCACATTTCACTGTATGTTTCAATGCCCCTCAGTAATCGTTATCTCGTTTTGGATGCCTTTGAGGGAGGTGACCTGACAGAAGGTGACCACGGTGATCAGGTCTCTGGCACGGAGCCTGGTTCCGTGGTGCAGAAGGGAGAGAAGAAGATGAGGAATGTGGTAGTTGTAGGGGATTCCATAGTCAGGGGAACAGACAGGAGGCTCTGTCAACCTGATAGAGATACCCGCATGGTGTGTTGCCTCCCAGATGCCAGGGTACAGGATGTCTTAGATCGGGTGCAGAGTCTTCTGAAGGGAGATGGTGAACAGCCAGACGTCCTGGTACAATGACATAGGTAGAAAAAGGGAGGAGGCCTTGCAGAGAGAATTCAGGGAGTTAGGTAGGAAACTGAAAAGCAGGACCTCCAGGATAATAATCTCAGGATTTCTGTCTGTGCCACATGCTAACGAGCGCAAGAACAGCATGATCAGGCATATTAACGTGTGGCTCAGAGACTGGTGTAGTGGGTTCCTGGATCACTGGGGCCTCTTCTGGGGGAGGTACAACCTGTACAAAAAAGGATGGGTTAAACCTGAATCCAAAGGGGTCCAATATTGTACCATGTGCATTTAACAGAGCTGTTAAGGAGGGTTTAAACTAATTTGGCAGGGTGATAGGGCTGAGGAAGGGGAAAACAAAAATAAATCAAAGATAGCATTCAACAGAGATGATAGGAAGGACAGGCAGGAGATGAGGCACAACCACAGCCAGTGGGATGATTTACAACAGAAAGCAACAAATACTGGATGGAAAGTGTTATATTTCAATGCACACAGCATCAGAAATAAAATGGACAATCTTGAAATTCAGCTGCAGATTGGCAAGTATAAAGTTGTGGCTCTCTCTGAAACTTGGCCAAAGGATGGCTGCCATTGGGAGCTGAATATCCAAGGATATATGATGTATCGGAAAGATAGGTCAGTAGGCAGAGAGGGTGGTGTGGCCCTGTGTAAAAGAAAAAATATTAAGTCATTAGAAAGGGATGACATAAGATTGGCAGGTGTAGAGTTAAGAAGTGGCATGGGTAAAAGGACCCTAATGGCAGTTGAATGCAGGCCTCCAAACAGAAGTCAGGATGTGGATTACAAATTACAACAGGAGATAGAAAAGGTGTGTCAGAAAGGCAATGTCATGATAATCATTGGGGATTTTAACATGAAACTGGATTAAGAAAACCAGGCCAGTAGTGGACCTCAAGAGAGAGAATTTGTAGAGTGTCTGAGGGATGGTTTTTTTGAATAGCTGTTTGTGGAGCTCACTGGAGGATTGGCTGTGCTGGATTAGGTGTTGTGCAATGATCCGGAGGTGATAAGTGAGCTTAAGGTTAAGGAAACCTGAGGGAACAGTGATCACAATATGATCGAGTTCACTTTGAAATTTGAGAAGGAGAAACTGAATTCCAATGTGTCAGTATTTCAGAGGAATAAAGGAAATTACAATGGCATGAGAGGTGAACT
Organism: Hemitrygon akajei; assembly: GCF_048418815.1. Lineage (NCBI taxonomy): Eukaryota > Metazoa > Chordata > Chondrichthyes > Myliobatiformes > Dasyatidae > Hemitrygon > Hemitrygon akajei. The sequence continues at coordinate 178,409,500 of NC_133132.1, read as the reverse complement.
GACCAAGGTTGACTGGAAAGAGATACTAGCAGAAAGGACAGCAGAGCAGCAATGGCTGGAGTTTAAATGAGGAAAGTGCAAGACAGATATATTCCAAAAAAGAAGACATTTTTAATTGAAGGACACTACAGTGACTGACAATAACTCTACTGGGTGTTTTTTATAGACCTCCCGATAGCAACAGGGACATCGAGGAGCAGATAGGGAGACAGATTCTGGAAAGGTGTAATAATAACAGGGTTACGTGGTAGGAGATTTTAATTTCACAAATATCAATTGGCATGTCCCTAGAGCGAGGGGTTTACATGGGGTGGAGTTTGTTAGGTGTATTCAGGAAGGTTTCTTGACACAATATGTAGATAAGCCAATAAAAGGAGAGGCTGTACTTGTTCTGGTATTGGGAAATGAACCTGGTCAGGTGTCAGATCTCTCAGTGGGGGAGAATTTTGGAGATAGTGATCACAACTATATCTCCTTTACCATAGTATTGGAGAGGGATAGGAACAGATAAGTTAGGAAAGCGTTTAATTAGAGGGAGGGGAAATATGAGGCTATCAGGCAGGAACTTGGAAGTAGAAACTGGAAACAGATGTTCTCAGGAAAATATACGGAAAAAATGTGGCAATTGTTCAGGGGATGTTTGCATGGAGCTCTGCATAGGTACATTCTAATGTGACAGGGAAAGGATGGTAGGGTACAGGAACCGTGGTGCACAAAGACTGTTGTAAATCTAGTCAAGAAGAAAAGAAGAGCTAATTAAAGGTTTAAAAAGATGGGTGATGATAGAGAGCTAGAAGATTATAAGGCCAGCAGGAAGGAGCTCAAGACAGAAATTAGGAGAGCGAGAAGGGGCCATGAGAAGTCCTTGGCAGATAGGATTAAGGAAAACCCCAAGGCATTCTATAAGTAGGTTAAGAGCAAAAGGATAGGACGTGAGAGAATAGGTCCAATCAAGTGTGACAGTGGAAAAGTCTGTATGGAACTGGAGGAGATAGCAGAGGTACTTAATGAGTACTTTGCTTCATTATTAAATACAGAAAGGATCTTGGCAATTGTAGGGATGACTTACAGTGGACTGAAAAGCTTGAGCATGTAGATACTAAGGAGGAGGATGTGCAGGAGGATTTGGAAAGAATTAAGTTGCATAACTCACTGGGACTGGATGAGATGTACTGCAGGCTACTGTGGGAGGCAAGGTAGGATATTACTGAGCCTCTGGCAGATCAATGGTTCCAGAGGATTGGAGGGTTGCAGATGTTGTTCTATTATTCAAGAAAGGGAGGAGAGATAGCTCAGGAAATTATAGAGCAGTGAGACTTAATTCAGTGGTTGTTAAGTTGATGAAGAAAATCCTGGGAGGCAGGATATGATTAGGAATAGTCAGCATGGCTTTGTGAAAGGCAGGGCATGCCTTATGAGCCTGATTGAATTTTTTGAGGATGTAACTAAACACATTGATGATGGTAGAGCAGTACGGATTTCAGCAAGGTATTTGACAAGGTACCCAATGAAAGGCTTATTGAGAAAGTAAGGAGGCATGGGATCCAAGGGGAAATGGCTTTGTGGATCCAGAACTGGCTTGTCCATGGAAGGAAAAGAGTGATTGCAGATGGGTCATATTCTGCATTGAGGTTGGTCACCAGTGGTGTGACTCAGGGATCTGTTCTGGGACCCCTACTCCTCGTGGTTTTTCTATATCTTCTGGGTGAAGAAGTGGAGGGATGGATTAGTAAATTTGCTAATGACACAAAGGTTGAAGGTGTTGTGGATAGTCAGATGTTACAGCGGGACAGTGATGGGATGCAAAAAAGTGGCAGATGGAGTTCAACCCAGAAAAGTGTGAGGTGGTCATTTTGGTAGGTTAAATATGATGGAAGAATACAGTATTAATGGTAAGACTCTAGTAAGTGTGGAGATCAGAGGGGTCTTGGGGTCCAAGTCCATAGGACACTCAAGGCTGATGTGAAGATTGACTCTGTAGTTAAAAAGGCATATAGGGGATTGGCCTTCATCAACCATGCGTTTAAGTTCAAGAGCTGAGAGGTAATGTTACAGCTTTATAGAACCCTGGTCAGACCCCACTTGGAGTACTGTGCTCAGTTCCGGTTGCCTCCCTACAGGAAGGAAATGGAAACTATAGAAAGGGTGCAGAGGAGATTTACAATGGATTGGGGAGCATGCCTTATCAGATTAGGTTGAGTGAAGTTGGCCATTTTTCCTTGGACCAATAGCAGATGAGAGGTGACTTGACAGAGGTGTATAAGATAATGAGAGGCGTTGATCCTGTGGATAGTCAGAGTCTTCTTCCCAGGGCTGAATGTCTAACACAAGAGGGCACAGTTTTAAGGTGCTTGGAGGTAGGTACAGAGGAGATATCAGGGGTAAGTTTTTTACTCAGAGTGGTGAGTGTATGGAATGGGCTGACGGTGACGGTGGTAGAGGTGGATATGATAGGGTCTTTTAAGAGACTCCTAGACAGGAGTCCCTTTGGAGCTCAGAAAAATAGATGGTTTTGGTTATCCCTAGGTAATTTCTCAGGTGAGGACATGTTCAGTGGAGCTTTGTGGGCCTGTATTGTGCTATAGGTTTTGTCTATTCCTGTGTTTCTAAGTGAAGTTAGAGCCAAAGTAAAAACAAAAGAGAGGGCATACAATGAAGCCAACTCTAGTAGCAAGATAGAGGATTGGGAATCTTTTAAAAATTTGCAGAAGGAAACTAAGAAGGTCATTAGGAGGGGAAAGATGGATTATGAGAGGAAGCTGGCAACTAATAATAAAGAAGATACTAGAAGTTTTTTTAAGTATATAAAGGGTAAAAGAGAGTTGAGTGTAGATTTATGATCAATAAAAAATGACATTGGAGATAATGTAAGGAGAGACACAGGTGACAGAGGAACTGAATGCATATTTTGCATCAGTCTTCACAGTGGAAGACATCTGCAGAATACTGGAGATTCAAGAGTGTCAGGGAAGTGAAGTACGTGCAGTAAAATTTACGACTGAGAAGGTGCTCAGGAAGCATAATAGTCTGAGGGTGGATAAATCTCCTGGACCTGATGGAATGCACCCTCAGGTTCTGAAGGAAGTAGCTGGAGAGATTGCGGAGGCATTAATAGTGACCTTTCTAGAATTGATAGATTCTGGCATTGTACTGGATGACTGGAAAATTGCAAATGTTACTCTGCTATTTAAGAAAGGTGGAAGGCAGCAGAAAGGAAACTGTAGACCTGTTAGCCTGACATCAGTGTTTGGAAAGTTGTTGGAATTGATAGTTAGGGATGAGATTACAGAGTACCTGGAGGCACATGATGAGATAGGCCAAAGCCTGTATGGTTTCCAGAAAGGAAAATCCTGCCTGACTAACCTACTGCAATTCATTGAGGAAATTACAAACAGGGTAGCCAAAAGGGATGCAGTGGATGTGTTGTACTTGGATTTTCAGAAGGCCTTTGACAAGGTGCCACAAAGGAGGCTGCTTAGCAAGATAAGAGTCCATGGAATTACAGGGAAGTTGCTAGCATGGATGGAGCATTGGTTGATCAGCAGAATGCGGAGAGTGGGAATAAAGGGATCCTATTCTGGTGGGGTGCATAGGAGGGGTAGCACCTCTAGATGGGGGGCTTGTCACACTCCTGGGAGTGGCTCGTCATCTATTGGTCCCCATCAATGCCCAGCTCTCACCTGTGGCTCCTCATAGCTGTTTGCATGCGACAGCGGCCACACCCCGGGCAACGGCTTTGACAGGCCGGCTAAACCAGGTGAGGGTGGCCAATGGGTCTGAAGCCCTTGGTGAGAAAGGAATTTTCTCATCCCAGCTTGCAAAAACTGCTTCAATGGAATAGGCGGAGGAAACCCCGGGGGTTCAACGGCTGAGGAGGCGTTGCTGCAGTGCATTGTGGAGTGCGTAGGGCATGCAGAGCACTTAAGAAGACACAGCCATCCAATGCAGTCAAGGAAGTTGCCAGACATAATGATTCTTCATGCCACTGGATCCTGACTTCTGGGAGATGGGGGGCTTGTCGCACTCCTTGGAGTGGCTTGTCATCTATCGAGAGAGTGGGACAGTCTCTGTGCAAGGCTTTTCCACTTTAATATCTTTCATGCACTGCTTACATTGTGCAAAAGGTCGACTGGTGGCGCAGTGAGATCAGCGCCGGGTTCAAGAACGGAGGTTCCCGAGTTCGATCTAGTGACAGACTGCCCCCGAGTGCGCTCTCCATCCATGCTGGGTTGATGATGAGCCCGCAACTTGGCCTCGTAAAAAAACAAAAAAAAAAAAACAAAAAAAAAACACTGCCACCCTGCACAATGTAGTCTTCCTCAGACCCCAAGAGACAACCATATGCAGTATATATATTCTGGCTGGCTGCCGGTTACCAGTGGAGTTCCACAGGGGTCGGTGTTGGGACCGCTGCTCTTTACGATGTATGCCAATGAATTGGACTATGGGATTAATGGATTTGTGGCTGAATTCGATGATGATACAAAGATAGGTGGAGGAGCGAGTAGTTTTGAGGAAACAGAGAGCCTGCAGAGAGACGTAGATAGTTTAGAGGAATGGGCAAAGAAGTGGTAAAAGAAATATAATGTTGGAAAGTGTATGGTCATGCATTTTGGTGTAAGAAATAAATGAGCATACTATTATTTAGGTGGAGAGAGAATTAGAGATGCAAAGGGACTTGGGAGTCCTTGTGCAAGATACCATAAGGGTTAACCTTCAGGTTTAGTTGGTGGTGAAGAAGGCGAATGCAATGTTGGCATTCATTTCTAGAGGTGTAGAATATAAGAGCTGGATGTAATGTTGAGGCTCTATAAGGCACTCATTAGGCCACACTTGGAGTATTGCGTGCAGTTTTGGGCTCCTTATTTTAGAAAGTATATGCTGACATTGGCGAGAGTTCAGAGAAGATTCACAGGAATGATCCTAGGAATGAAGGGGTTACTGTATGAGGAAGGTCTGGCAGCTCTTGGGCTGTATTCTCTGGAGCTCAGGAGAATGAGGGGGATCTAATAGAAACATTCCAAATGTTGAAAGGCTGGAACAGATTAGATATGGCAAAGTTATTTCCCATGGTAGGGGAGTCTAGGACAAGATGGCTCAACTTCAGGAGTGGAGGCTGTCCATTCAGAACAGAGATGCTGCAGTCACGTGCAACGCGCTACTAAAGAAACACACGGGGGCAGAGAGAGCTGAACTCAGAATTCCTTTACTGATTCAACATCGCACGCTTAAATCTCCCCTCCCATGGGCCACTGCGACCCGTGGGTCAGACTGTCCCCGGAAGGTCTGCCCCGAGCGGGTAGTTCCAAACGCGCTGCCACGTGTCTGCTCAGGGCTCCCAATGGCGGTTCGAGTCCCGTGTGTGCGGGCCGCCACACCACAGCCCCCCCCCCCCCCCCCCCCCAGAAACATCCATCGGAGGAGTGGAGCCCCTGGTCTGTGTGGCTTGCCTGGGCAGCCGGCCTCGCTGACACGGTGCGGGTACCCTCACTGGTTGCTCAATGTCCAAGTGCGCCGGTATGGGAGGTGTGGGACCATGCCTGGAGGTCGGGACCGGTGCCAGGGTCCCTACCTTGTCCCGCAGCCTCGTTAGCACTGCTGCTGGAGTTTCTTCAGAACCTCGGGCCTCTGGTACGAACTCGCCTGGGACCATCGGTGGGGGCGGCGCAGACCAATTCCGCCGAGGAGATGTCCAGGTCCTCCTTGGGGGCTGTGCGGATGCCCAGTAGGACCCAGGGAAGCTCGTCTGTCCAGTTGGGGCCCCTGAGGCGCGCCATCAGGGCCGACTTGAGATGCCGGTGCAATCGCTCTACCAAACCGTTGGACTGGGGATGGTACGCTGTGGTGTGATGCAGCTGGGCACCCAGGAGCTGCGCCAGTGTTGTCCACAAACCAGATGTGAACTGCACCCCTCTGTCGAAGATGATGTCCGTTGGGAGGCCAAACCTGGCAATCCAGTTTGCAATGAGCGTCCTGGTGCAGAACTCAGTGGACGTGTCTGCGAGCAGTACGGCTTCCGGCCATCTGGTGAACCTGTCTACCATGGTAAAGATATACCTGGCACCCCGGGAGACTGGCAGGGGGCCAACGATGTCCACGTGGATGTGTTGGAACCTCCTGTGCGTTGGAATGCGTAGAAATGGTCAGGGATAATATTACAGCAACAAAAAGGGTGAATAATGTAGGAGGATCCTCTTTGGAGTCAGTATGGGTGGAAGTCAGGAACAGGAAGAGAGCAGTTACTCTATTGAGGGTATTCTATAGACCTCCTGGTAGCAGCAGAGACACCAAGGAGCAGATTGGGAGGCAGATTTTGGAAAGGTGTGAAAATAACAGGGTTGTTATCATGGGTGACTTTAACTTTCCTAATATTGATTGGCACCTGATTAGTTCCAATGGTTTTGACGGGGCAGAGATTATTAAGTGTGTCCAGGACAGATTCCTGTCACAGTATATTGACAGTGAGGAAGATAAAGAATGGTAGGGTGAAGGAACCATGGGTGACTAGTGAGGTGGAAAATCTAGTCAGGTGGAAGAAGGCAGCATACAGGAGGTTTAGGAAGCAAGGATCAGATGGGTCTATTGAGGAACATAGGGTAGCAAGAAAGGAGCTTAAGAAGGGACTGAGGAGAGCAAGAAGGGGGCATGAGAAGGCCTTGGTGAGTAGGGTAAAGGAAAACCAACACATTCTTCAATTTTGTGAAGAACAAAAGGATGACAGGAATGAAGGTAGAACCGATTAGAGATAAAGGTAGGAAGATGTGCCTGGAGGCTGTGGAAGTGAGCATGGTCCTCAATGAATACTTCTCTTCGGTATTCACCAATGAGAAGCAACTTGATAACAGTGAGGACAATATGAGTGAGGTGGATGTTCTGGAGCATGTTGATATTCAGGAAGAGGAGGTGTTGGAGTTTTTAGGATGGATAAGTCACCAGGGACTGACGGAATATCCCCCAGGCTGCTCCACGAGGCAAGGGAAGAGATTGCTGAGCATCTGGCTAGGATCTTTATGTCCTCGTTGTCCATGGGAATGGTACCAGAGGATTGGAGCGAGACGAATGTTGTCCCTTTGTTCAAAAAAGGCAGTAGGGATAGTCCAGGTAATTATACACCAGTGAGCCTTACATCTGTGGTAGGAAATCTGTTGGAAAAGATTCTTAGAGATAGGATCTATGGGTATTTAGAGAATCATGGTCTGATCAGGGACAGTCAGCATGGCTTTGTGAATGGCAGATCATGTCTGACAAGCCTGATAGAGTTCTTTGAGGAGGTGACCAGGCATATAGATGTGGGTAGTGCAGTGGATGTGATCTACATGGATTTTAGTAAGGCATTTGACAAGGTTCCACATGGTAGGCTTATTCAGAAAGTCAGAAGGCATGGGATCCAGTGCAGTTTGGCCAGTTGGATTCAGAATTGGCTTGCCTGCAGAAGGCAGAGGGTCGTGGTGGAGGGAGTACATTCGGATTGGAAGGTTGTGACTAGTGGTGTCCAACAAAGACCGGTTCTGGGACCTCTACTTTTCATGATTTTTATTAACGACCTGGATGTGGGGGTGGAAGGGTGTGTTGACAAGTTTGCAGATGGCACAAAGGTTGGTGGTGTTGTGGATAGCGTAGAGGATTGTCGAAGATTGCAGAGAGACATTGATAGGATGCAGAAGTGGGCTGAGAAGTGGCAGATGGAGTTCAACCCGGAGAAGTGCGAGGTGGTACACTTTGGAAGGACAAACTCCAAGGCAGAGTACAAAGTAAATGGCAGGATACTTGGTAGTGTGGAGGAGCAGAGGGATCTGGGGGTACATGTCTGTAGATCCCTGAAAGTTGCCTCACAGGTAGATAGAGTAGTTAAGAACGCCTATGAGGTGTTAGCTTTCATAAGTCGAGGGATAGAGTTTAAGAGTTGCAAGGTAATGATGCAGCTCTATTAAAATCTGGTTAGGCCACACTTGGAGTAGACAATAGACAATAGGTGCAGAAGTAGACCATTTGGCCCTTTGAGCCTACACTGCCATTTTGAGATTATGGCTGATCATCTACTATTAATACCCAGTTCCTGCCTTATCCCCATATCCCTTGATTCCCCTATCCATAAGATACCTATCTAATTCCTTCTTGAAAGTGTTACGTACCCGTGACACGTGACGGTGGTACCCTTGTCACGTGACTGGGGTTGAAGTTATACTGGACATGAGGTAATGGTGGAGTGATGTCGTTTTCCCGCCAGTGGAGGTCATGTGACAGGTTTTTTCTACAGGGTGTGGAGGGAAGACCCGCCCTGTCGGGTGGGGCAGTTCGTGGCTGGATTTGCCAAGATGACTTCATATCACTGTGTGATTTAATGTGATGACGCAGTTTAGTTAAAAATGAAGTTTTGTATAATGCTTAAAGTTTAAAAGGTCAGAGCCAACGGTTTCTTTGCTAATGGAGAGTGAAGTTTGGAGATCAAGAAAAATCGATTTTCGATGGATTGACTTCGACCTTGTGTGATCCTCATTCGGAAGGATTTCGTTGACTATTCTCGCTGTTGACCCCTGGGATGACCAGAAAGGGTTTGAGAATAGTGTGGAAGAGAGGTCAGTCACTTTAAGTTGTTATATTTAATAAAATTCGATGTGGGAGTTCGACGCTGGGAATCGAAGGACATCGACGTGGAAGAGAATTTACATCGCTTTAAAAAGTCTCTCCTTTTAAAAGTACCGTGAGCTTTTGAACTGTCGGCATATCGTTCTTTGAACTGTTTTCATTCGGCAATTCGCTTTGGAGAACTTTTTTTCAATACTACTTTAAAGACTGTTTGAGACTGCAAAGCTATTAAGAACTGTCTGACCAGCTGCCAGCAGCTGAGCTCGGACCATTGTTTGGGTTTGTTTACATTTGAAGGGGGTTTGTTATCAGTGTTTAATAAACGTGTTATTCGTTATAAAACCCCTTCGTCTAACTCATCTATAATTATTGTTGCCTGAATACGTAACAAAAGCATCCAGAGAATTGGCCTCCACTGCCTTCTGAGGCAGTGCATTCCAGACCCCCACAACTCTCTGGGAGAAGAAGCTTTTCCTTAACTTGTCCTAAATGACCTACCCCTTATTCTCAAACCATGCCCTCTGGTACTGGACTCTCCAAGCATCTGGAACATATTTCCTGCCTCTATCTTGTCCAATCCCTTAATAATCTTATATGTTGCAATCAGATCCCCTCTCAATCTCCTTAATTCCAGTGTGTACAAGCCCAGTCTCTCTAACCTCTCTGCGTAAGACAGTCCGGACATCCCAGGAATTAACTTCGTGAATCTACGCTGCACTTCCTCTACAGCCAGGATGTCCTTCCTTAACCCTGGAGACCAAAACTGTACACAATACTCCAGGTGTGGTCTCACCAGGGCCCTGTACAAATGCAAGAGGACTTCCTTGCTCTTGTACTCAATTCCCCTTGTAATAAAGGCCAACATTCAATTAGCCTTCTTCACTGCCTGCTGCACTTGCTCATTCACCTTCAGTGACTGATGAACAAGGACTCCTAGATCTCTTTGTATTACTCCCTTACCCAACTCTATACAGTTCAGATAATAATCTGCCTTCCTGTTCTTACTCCCTAAGTGGATAACCTCACACTTATTCACATTAAACATCATCTGCCAAGTATCTGCCCACTCATCCAGCCTATCCAGGTCACCCTGAATTCTCCTAACATCCTCATCACATGTCACACTGCCACCCAGCTTAGTATCATCAGCAAACTTGCTAATGTTATTCTCAATGCCATCATCTAAATCGTTGATGTATGTCGTAAACAGCTGTGGTCCCAATACCGAGCCCTGTGGCACCCCACTAGTCACCACCTGCCATTCCCAAAAACACCCATTCACCGCTACCCTTTGCTTTCTATCTGCCAACCAGTTTTCTATCCATGTCAATACCTTCCCCCCAATGCCATGAGCTCTGATTTTACCCACCAATCTCCTATGTGGGACCTTATCAAATGCCTTCTGAAAATCGAGGTACACTACATCCACTGGATCTCCCTTGTCTAACTTCCTGGTTACATCCTCGAAAAATTCCAACAGATTAGTCAAGCATGATTTGCCCTTGGTAAATCCATGCTGGCTCGGCCCAATCCTATCACTGCTGTCTAGATATGCCACTATTTCATCTTTAATAATGGACTCTAGCATCTTCCCCACTACTGATGTTAGGCTGACAGGTCAATAGTTCTCTGTTTTCTCTCTCCCTCCTTTCTTAAAAAGTGGGATAACATTAGCCATTCTCCAATCCTCAGGAACTGATCCTGAATCTAAGGAACATTGGAAAATGATTACCAATGCATCCACAATTTCCAGGGCCACCTCCTTTAGTACCCTAGGGTGCAGACCATCTGGCCCTGGGGATTTGTCAGCCTTCAGTCCCATCAGTCTACTCATCACCGTTTCCTTCCTAATGTCAATCTGTTTCATTTCCTCTGTTACCCTATGTCCTTGGCCCATCCATACATCTGGGAGATTGCTTGTGTCTTCCCTAGTGAAGACAGATCTAAAGTACTTATTAAATTCTTCTGCCATTTCTCTGTTTCCCATAACAATTTCACCCAATTCATTCTTCAAGGGCCCAACATTGTTCTTAACTATCTTCTTTCTCTTCACATACCAAAAAAAAAGCTTTTGCTATCCTCCTTTATATTCCTGGCTAGCTTGCATTCGTACCTCATTTTTTCTCCCCGTATTGCCTTTTTGGTTAAGTTCTGTTATTCCTTAAAAATTTCCCAATCATCTGTCCTCCCACTCACCTTAGCTCTGTCATACTTCCTTTTTTTTAATGCTATGCAATCTCTGACTTCCTTTGTCAACCACTGTGGCCCCTTTCCCCCCTTTGAATCCTTCCTTCTCTGGGGGATGAACTGATTTTGCACCTTGTGCATTATTCCCAAGAATACCTGCCATTGCTGTTCCACTGTCTTTTCTGCTAGGATATCCGTCCAGTTAACTTTGGCCAGCTCCTCCCTCATGGCTCCATAGTCTCCTTTGTTCAACTGCAACACTGACACCTCTGAGCTGCCCTTATCCTTCTCAAATTGCAGATAAAAACATCATATTATGATCACTACCTCCTAATGGCTCCTTTACTTCAAGATCACTTATCAAATCCTGTTCATTACATAACACTAAATCCAGAATAGCCTTGTCCCTGGTTGGCTCTCGTACAAGTTGTTCCAAGAATGCATCCCGTAGGCACTCTACAAACTCCCTATCCTGGGGTCCAGCACCAACCTGATTCTCCCAGTTCACCTGCCTGTTGAAATCCCCCATAACTACTGCGACATTACCTTTGTCACTTGCCAATGTTAACTCCCTATTCAACTTGCATCCAATATCCATGCTACTGTTTGGTGGCCTGTAGACAACACCAATTAGGGTCCTTTTGCCCTTACTGTTCCTCAGTTCTATCCACACAGACTCCACTTCTCCTGATCCTATGCCCCCCCTTGCAAAGGACTGAATCTCATTCCTCACCAACAGGGCCACCCCACCCCCTCTGCCCACATTTCTGTCCCTACGATAGCACGTATACCCTTGTACATTCATTTCCAATGTCTGATCTCCCTGCAGCCATGTCTCCGTTATCCCAACAACATCATAGTTACCCATTCGCACCTGAGCTTCAAGCTCATCCGCCTTATTTCTGACACTTTGTGCATTCAGATATAGAATTTATAGCCCATTTCTCCTCTCTGTTTGAATCACTGACTATTGTGCTTAACCCAGCTCCCCGAACTCCCATCGGGCTATACGCCCCTAGAATTTTGTTGTCCTTCCTAAATTTACTTATTCTTTCTGCACATTCGACTCCATGTTCCATCAGACCATCCCTCTGTACATGTGTCCTTATCACTTGTTCCGCCTCACCTTTCTCTACTACACACTTAATATTCCGGAACCGTGTAGTCCCCACCTGTCCTTTATTCTTCATACTTCATATCGCTATCCTCTCTCACATTCTGGATCCCCACCTCCTTCAAATTTAGTTTAAACCCCCCCCCCCCCAAGAAGCACTAGCAAACTTGCCTGCAAGAATGTTAGTACTGCTCCAGTTCAGGTGTAAACCGTCCCTTCGGAACAGATCCCACCTTCCCTGGAACAAAGCCCAATTATCTACAAACCTGAAGCCCTCCCTCCTGCACCATCCTCTCAGCCACGTATTAATCTGTATAATCCGTCTGTTCCTTGCCTCACTCGCACGTGGCACAGGTAGCAATCCTGAGTTTGTTACCCTGGAGGTCCTGCTCTTCAGCTTCACACCTAACTCCCTGAACTCCCTATGCAGGACCCCCTCACTCATCCTACCCACGTTGTTGGTCCTGTGTACTGTGTCCATTTCTGGTTGCCTCACTATAGGAAGGATGTGGAAGCATTGGAAAGGGTACAGAGATTTACCAGGATGCTGCCTGGTTTAGAGAGCATGCATTATGATCAGAGATTAAGGGAGCTAGGGCTTTACTCTTCGGAGAGGAGGATCAAAGGAGAGATGATAGAGGTATACAAGATATTAAGAGGAATAGATAGAGTGGACAGCCAGTGCCTCTTCCCCAAAGCACCACTGCTCAATACAAGAGGACGTGGCTTTAAGGTAAGGGGAGGGAAGTTCAAGGGGGATATTAGAGGAAGGTTTTTTACTCAGGGAGTGGTTGGTGCATGGAATTCACTGTCTGAGTCAGTGGTGGAGGCAGATACACTAGTGAAATTTAAGAGACTACTAGACAGCTAAATTGATGAATTTCAGGTGGGGGTTATATGGGAGGCAGGGTTTAAATGTCATCACAACATTGTGGGCTAAAGTGCCTGTACTGTTCTGTACTATTCTATGTTTTATGTTCTATGTTCTCAAATTACTTTAGTCAGAGGGTGGTAAATCTGTGGAATTTGTTGCCACTAGCAACTGTGGAGGCCAAGACATTGGGTACATTTAACACAGAGATAGGTTCTTGATTAGCCAGGGCACGGGGGGAAAGCAGGGGAGTTTGGATGACTGGAAGAGTTGGATCAGCTCATGACTGAATGACAGACCATACTCAATAATCCAAATGGCCTACTTCTGCTCCTATATCTTATGGTCTGATGGGATGAAATTATGGAGAGCCTGGAGGCACAGGAAGTCCTGCTTGAGTAACCTACGACAATTTTATGAGGAAATTACAAGCAGGGTAGACAAAGGTGATGCAGAATCAGAATCAGATTTATTATCACAGGTGTGTACTTGAAATTTGTTAACTTCGCAGCAGCAGTTCAGTTTAACCATAAAACCATATAACAATTACAGCACAGAAACAGGCCATCTTGGCCCTTCTAGTCCGTGCCGAACGTTTACTATCACCTAGTCCCACCTACCTGCAGTCAGCCCATAACCCTCCATTCCTTTTCTGTCCATATACCTATCCAATTTTTTTATTAAATGACCTAATCGAACCTACCTCTACCACTTCTACTGGAAGCTCATTCCACACACCTACCACTCTCTGAGTAAAGAAGTTCTCCCTCATGTTATCATTAAATTTTTGTCCCTTAACTCTAAGTCATGTCCTCTTGTTTGAATCTCCTCTACTCTCAATGGAAAAAGCTTATTCACATCAACTCTATCTAGCCACGTCATAATTTTAAATACCTCCATCAAGTCCCCCCCTCAACCTTCTACGCTCCAAAGAATAAAGACCTAACTTGTTCAACCTTTCTCTGTAACTTAGGTGCTGAAACCTAGGTAACATTCTAGTAAATCTCCTCTGTACTCTCTCTATTTTGTTGACATCTTTCCTATAATTCGATGACCAGAACTGTAAACAATACTCCAAATTTGGCCTCACCAATGCCTTGTACAATTTTAACATTGCATCCAAACTCCTATACTCAATGCTCTGATTTATAAAGGCCAACATACCAAAAGATTTCTTCACCACCCTACTCACATGAGATTACACCTTCACGGAACTATGCACCATTATTCCTGGATCACTCTGTTCCACTGCATTCTTCAATGCCCTACCACTTACCATGTATGACCAATTTTAATTTGTCCTACCAAAATGTAGCACCTCACATTTATCAGCATTAAACTCCATCTGTCATCTTTCAGCCCACTCTTCTAACTGGCCTAAATCTCTCTGCAAGCTTTGAAAACTTACTTCATTATCCACAACGCCACCAATCTTAGTATCATCTGCATACTTACTAATCCAATTTATCACCCCATCATCCAGATCATTAATGTATTTAACAAACAACATTGGACCCAGTACAGATCCCTGAGGCACACCACTAGTCACCGGCCTCCAACCTGACAAACAGTTATCCACCACTACCTTCTAGCATCTCCCATCCAGCCATTGTTGAATCCATTTTACTACTTCAATATTAATACTTAACGATTGAACCTTCCTAACTAACCTTCCATGTGGAACCTTGTCAAAGGCCTTACTGAAGTCCATATAGACAACATCCACTGCTTTACCCTCGTCAACTTTCCTAGTAACCTCTTCAAAAAATTCAATAAGATTTGTCAAACATGACCTTCCACACACAAATCCATGTTGACTGTTCCTTATCAGACCCTGTCTATCCAGATAATTATATATACCATCTCTAAGAATACTCTCCATTAATTTACCCAGCACTGACGTCAAACTTACAGGCTGATAATTGCTAGGTTTACTCTTAGAACCCTTTTTAAACAATGGAACCACATGAGCAATATGCCAATCCTCCGGCACCATCCTCGTCTCTAATGACATTTGAAATATTTCTGTCAGAGAACCTGTTATTTCTACACTAACTTCCCATAAGGTCCTAGGGAATATCCTGTCAGGACCTGGAGATTTATCCACTTTTATATTCCTTAAAAGTGCCCGTACTTCCTCCTCTTTAATCGTCATAGTTTCCATAACTACCCTACTTGTTTCCATTACCTTACACAATTCAATATCCTTCTCCTTAGTGAATACTGAAGAAAAGAAATGGTTCAAAATCTCCCCCATCTCTTTTGGATCCACATATAGCTGTCCACTCTGATTCTCTAAGGGACCAATTTTATTCCTCACTATCCTTTTGCTATTAATTTAACTGTAGAAACCCTTTGGATTTATTTTCACCTTACTTGCCAAAGCAAGCTCGTAACTTCTTTTAGCTTTTCTAATTTCTTTCTTAAGATTCTTTTTACATTCTTTATATTCCTCGAGCACCTCATTTACTCCATGCTGCCTATATTTATTGTAGATCTAATTTATTGTAATTATATTTGAACTAAATTCACTTTTAATTTTGACTTTGATTCATGCAATTTTAGTTCATGCAAATGTCTCTGAAGAGTGATTTTAAATGGTGAACGATGCATCTGACAGCAGTACCTTGATGTTTTTTGCCAAAGTCTAGTTGCAGTAAGTGGATGATTTTAAACACAATACTCCCAATTCCCTGTGGGACCATGTTTTTCTAAAACAAATTAATTTTCTTTGCTCAACCTACTGTCGTTACTAATGAACTACAATTATACAGCAGCTTTGAATTCGATAATTGCAATTTTAACTCCAGATTATGATAGATAGTGGGGTCAAGGGATATGGGGAGAGGGCAGGAACAGGGTACTGATTGTGTATGATCAGCCATGATTACAGTGAATGGCGGTGTTGGCTCGAAGGGCCGAATGGCCTACTCCTGCACCTACTGTCTATTGTCTATCTCTCTCTTTTTCTGAACCAAGTTTCCAATATCTCTTGAAAACCATGGCTCTCTCAAACTTTTAACCTTTTCATTTCAACAGGAACATAAAGATTCTGTACCCTCAAAATTTCACCTTTAAATGACCTCCATTTCTCTATTACCTCCTTCCCATAAAACAAATTGTCCCACTCCACTCCTTCTAAATCCTTTTATATCTCCTCAAAGTTAGCCTTTCTCCAATCAAAAATCTCAACCCTGGGTCCAGTCCTATCCTTCTCCATAATTATATTGAGACTAATGCTATTGTGATCACTGGACCCGAAGTGCTCCCCAACACATACCTCAGTCACCTGACCTATCTCATTCCTTAACAGTAGATCCAACACCACCTCTTCTCTAGTTGGTACCTTCATGTATTGCTGCAATAAAATATCCTGCACTCATTTTACAAACTCCAAACCATCCAGCCCTTTTACAGAATGGCCTTCCCAGTCTATGTGTGGAAAATTAAGATCTCCCACAATCACAACCTTGTGCTTACTACAAATATCTGCTATCTCCTTACAAATTTGCTCCTCCAGTTCTTGCTCCTCATCAAGAACAGGAAAACAGATTATTATCTGAATGGTGGCCGATTAGGAAAAGGGGAGGTGCAACGAGACCTGGGTGTCATTGTACACCAGTCATTGAAGGTGGGCATGCAGGTACAGCAGGTGGTGAAAAAGGCAAATGGTATGTTGGCATTCATAGCAAAAGGATTTGAGTACAGGAGCAGGGAAGTTCTACTGCAGTTGTACAAGGCCTTGGTGAGACCGCACCTCGAGGATTGTGTGCAGTTTTGGTCCCCTAATCTGAGGAAAGACATTCTTGCCTTAGAGGGAGTACAAAGAAGGTTCACCAGATTGATTCCTGGGATGGCAAGACTTTCATATGAAGAAAGACTGGATCGACTAGGCTTATACTCACTGGAATTTAGAAGATTGAGGGGGGATCTTATTGAAACGTATAAAATTCTAAAGGGATTGGATAGGCTAGATGCAGGAAGATTGTTCCCGATGTTGGGGAAATCCAGAATGAGGGGTCACAGTTTAAGGATAAAGGGGAAGCCTTTTAGGACCGAGATGAGGAAGAACTTCTTCACACAGAGAGTTGTGAATCTGTGGAACTCTCTGCCACAGGAAACAGTTGAGGCCGGTTCATTGGCTATATTTAAGAGGAAGTTAGATATGGCCCTTGTGGCTAAAGGGATCAGGGGGTATGGAGAGAAAGCAGGTACAGGGTTCTGAGTTGAATGATCAGCCATGATCATACTGAATGGTGGTGCAGGCTCAAAGGGTCGAATGGCCTATTCCTGCACCTATTTTCTATGTTTCTATTAGGTGGTTTATAATACACCCCTATAAGTGTTACTACACTTTTCCCATTCTTCAATTCCACCCAAATAGTCTCCCTAGACGAGCCCTCTAATCTATCCTGCCTAAGCACCGCTGTAATATTTTCTCTGACAAGCAATGCAACACTCCCCTCTCTTGCCCCTCCAATTCTATCACACCTAAAGCAACAACATCCAGGAATATTTAGTTGCCAATCACACCCCTCCTGCAACTATGTTTCACTAATAGCTACAACATCATATTTGTAGGTATCAATCCATGCTCAAAGCTCATCCACCTTTCTTACAATGCTCCAAGAATTAAAATAGATGGATTTAAGAAATTCTCCACCTCTAACTCTCCGTTTATCCCTAACGGTGATATTTCTCTATCACCTGCCTATCCTGCCTCACTCACTGTCTGCTAGCTTTCTCTATTTGTGAAATATCCTCCTATCTCCTAGTCTCTTCAGCTTGATTCCCACCCCCCCCAACCATTCTAGTTTAAAGTCTCCCCAGTAGCCTTCACAAATCTCCCCACCAGGATATTGGTCCCCCTAGGATTCAAGTGCAACCTGTCCTTTTTGTACAGGTCACACCTGCCCCAAAAGAGGTCCCAATGATCCAGAAACTTGAATCCTTGCCCCCTGCTCCAATCCCTCAGCCACACATTTATCCTCCCCCTCATTCCATTCCTACTCTCACTGTTGCATGGCACAGGCAGTAATCCCGAGATTACTACCTTTGCGGTCCTTCTTCTCAACTCCCTTCCTAACTCCCTATATTCTCCTTTCAGGACCTCTTCCCTTTTCCTACCTATGTCATTGGTACCTATATGTACCACAACCTCTGGCTCCTCACCCTCCTACTTCAGGATATCTTGGATGCGATCAGAAACATCCCGAACCCTGGCACCAGGGAGGCAAACTACCATCCAGCTCTCCTGATCGCGTCCACAGAATCACCTATCTGACCCCCTAATATCGAGTCCCCTATTACCACTGCCTTCCTCTTCCTTTCCCTACCCTTCTGAGCCACAGGGCCAGACTCTGTGCCGGAGGCACGGCCACTGTTGTTTCCCCCAGGTAAGCTGTTCCCCCCCCCCCAAACAGTACTGAAACAGGAGTACTTATTGTCAAGGGGTACAGCCACTGGGGTACTCTCTAGTACCTGACTCTTCCCCTTCCCTCTCCTAACCGTGACCCACCTGTCTGCCTCCCGTGGCCCTGGTGTGACCACCTGCTTGTAACTCCTCTCTATCAACTCCTCACTGTCCCTGACCAGACGAAGGTCATCGAGCTGCAGCTCCAGTTCCCTAACACGGTCCCTTAGGAGTTGCAGCTCGGCAAACCTGGCGCAGATGTGGATGTTCGGGAGGCTAGGAGACTCCAGGACCTCCCACATCCGACACCGAGAACAACAAGCTGCCCTCACACTGATAATTCCCCCCTTTCCTCAAATAACAGGAAAAATTGAAAACTAAACCTACCTTGCCTCATCTGTTTCCACCTAAGCCCATTGAGCCAAAGCCCTTAAGCCTTCACTCTACTCCCGGCTCACTCCGCTGCCCGTAAAACAACACTGCCCGCTGTATAAGGCTGTGTTCCTTTTAAATCTTCTGTGCTTCACTGCCTGATGTCACATGCTGTGGTGAACTACATATACCTGTCTGGACACGCCCTCCCCCGCTGACTGCTCCTGTGGTTCCTCCCACAGACCCCGGTGTAAAGGCGATTGGAGGCACAGCCCCTTCCTCAGGCTCCAGGATGTTGTGTGGTGGTCACTTGCTGCTTGTTCTTTTTACCAGCCAATTAAAGCCTATATCTCACCTCAGGTCTCCGAGAGTTATTGATGGTGCGTCAATTTAATTGGCTGGAAGTTTTAAAACATGGGGAGTATTTTACATCCGGAAAAATTAGACTTGGACCCTCAAGCTCCAGAAGCTGCTCTTGCCTTTGAACTCTGGCTTGCATGCTTCCAATCATACTTGGAAGTGATTCCTGTGACTGAGCCTGCCACAATGCACAAAATCCTCCTTTCCAGGGTCAGCCCGAAAGTATTCTCCCTTATCAGGGACCTGCCGACCTACCAAGGGGCACTGGACACCCTCAAAAGACAGTACCTGCGGCCGGTGAACACCGTCTACGCAAGACATTGCTTAGCGACGCGGCAGCAGCAGACCAGCGAGTCGAGCAGGGAGTTTGTCCGAGCCCTACAGACACTCGTGTGGGCCTGTGACTGCAAGGGACTGACAGCAGAACAGTATGCGGAGCTCCTGGTACGAGACACCTTTGTTACGGGGATCGGGTCAGTGTGCGTGCGCCAGCAGCTGCTGGAAAACGCCGATCTTACCTTACAGTCGGCGATCGAGCTGGCCGACATACTGGAGGCTGCTCTGCACAATGCTGACGCTGTCCAGCCGCGCGATCCCCCGCCGGTTCCGTGGACGCTGCAGACCCCGCCACCCACGAGCGAATCGACCTCGGCTGCTGCCAGTCACAAGTCCACAAACTCCCCGAAACCGACCACAGCTGCTGCCAGTCACAAGTCCTCGCAGTGTTACTTCTGCGGACTCGAAAAGCACCCCCGAAAATGCTGCCCAGCCCGAGAAGCTACCTGCTCCAGCTGCGGAAAGAAGGGCCATTTTGCCAAGGTCTGTAAGTCTGAACCACGAGCGGGGTCGGGCAGCGCCACGTGTGAGGCATGGGGTGCCGCCATCTTGGTTGCCGCCATCTTGCCTGCCCGCCTTGTGCGAGACATGGGGGCGGCCATCTTTGTCGGCGCCACCTTGCCCCACCCCCGACCCACAGGTGCTTAGCGGACACCAAGACGGCGATTCAACTCTGGCCTCCATAACCCTCGACCAAAGCGCCCCACACCAGCTTGCAAGGTCAATAATGGACATCCTGGTGGAGGGACACAGGACTAGCTGCCTGTTTGACACGGGCAGCACTTGAGAGTTTTATTCATCCGGACATGGTGCAACACTGCGGACTCGTGACACGGCCGGTAAGCCAGAGGGTCACCATGGCTTCTGGGTCGCATTCCACAGACATCCGGGGGGGGTTGTGTAGCGACATTGGTGGTGCAGGGCACAGAATATCGGGACTTTGCACTACTGGACATGCCTCAACTGTGCGCGCCTGTACTATTGGGGCTGGATTTCCAGAGCCACCTCAAAAGTGTGACTATGGCATATGACGGGCCCCTCCCACCACTCACTGCCAGGAATCCTCAGTTTTGTGGGACTTCATCATATACCCCGCTACTGACCACACACACACCAAACCACGCGTCCTGCCCAGCACCATGCCGACAGCTGCGCTACTGACACCACTTGCAGCCTCTCCACCCTCAAGATCCCTCCCCCACCGCTGTTCGCCAACCTGACCCCCGACTGTAACCCTGTGGCAACTAAAAGCAGGAGGTACAGCGCGGGGGACAGGGCCTTCATTCAGTCGGAGGTGCAGCGGCTGCTCAGGGAGGGGATCATTGAGCTTTGCACAAGTCCTTGGAGGGCCCAGGTGGTTGTTGTTCAGACCGGGTGGAAAAATAGGATGGTCGTGGACTATAGCCAGACCATCACTAGGTTCACGCAGCTTGACGCGTACCCCCTACCCCGCATCGCGGATATGGTCAACCAGATAGCTCAGTACAAGGTGTACTCGACCATAGATCTGAAATCGGCTTACCACCAGCTCCCCATCCGCTAAGAGGACCGCTCCTACACTGCCTTCGAGGCGGGCAGCAGGCTCTATCACTTCCTGCACATCCCCTTCAGTGTCACGAATGGTGTCTCTGTCTTCCAGAGGGAAATGGACCGAAAGGTGGACCAGTGCCAACGGAAGGCCACATTTCCCTATCTGGATAACATCACCATCTGTGGTCACGACTGGCCGGATCACAACGCCAACCTCCAACGATTTTTCCAAGTGGCCAAAGCCCTGAACCTTATAACAGGGACAAGTGTGTGTTCGGAACCACCCGACTCGCTATCCTTGGGTATGTTGTGGAGAACGGGGTCATTGGCCCTGATCCCGACCGTATGCACCCCTTGTTAGAACTCCCTCTTCCCACCACCCTCAGAGCCCTCAGACGGTGGCTGGGCTTCTTTTCCTATTACGCTCAATGGGTCCCTCATTACACAGACAAGGCCCGCCCCCTGGTCAAGTCTACCACATTTTCCCTCTCTGCCGAGGCCCACGCGGCCTTCAGCCGCATTAAAGGGGACATTGCCAAAGCAACGATGCATGCGGTGGACGAGACCATTCCCTTCCAAGTCGAGAGTGACGCCTCCGGCTTAGCACTGGCTGCTACCCTCAATCAGGCAGGCAGGCCAATAGCATTCTTCTCTCGTACCCTTCAAGGCCCTGAAATTTGACACTCCACAGTGGAGAAAGAAGCCCAGGCCATAGTGGAAGCTATTACGCACTGGAGGGACTATCTCGCCGGCAAAAGGTTCACCTTGCTGACCGACCAGCGCTCAGTTGTATTCATGTTCAGCAACCAACTGCGGGGCAAAATCAAAAATGATAAAATTTTGCGTTGGAGAATTGAACTCTCCACCTACAACTATGATATCCTGTACCGGCCTGGAAGGCTCAATGAGCCCCCTGATGCCCTATCCCGGGGAGCGTGTGCCAGCGCACAGCTCAACCAGCTATACGCCCTCCATGCAGATCTTTGCCACCCGGGGGTCACCCGATTTTACCATTTCATGAAAGCCCAGAACCTGCCTTACTCCCTTGAGGACATCAGGACGATGACCAGGGACTGCCAAGTCTGCACTGAGTGCAAACCGCACTTCTACCGTCCTGAAAAGGCGCAACTTATCAAGGCCACCCGCCCCTTTTAGCGACTGAGTGTTGACTTTAACGGCCCCCTTCCCTCCACCTACCGCAATGTCTACTTTCTCAACATTATCGACAAGTACTCGCGGTTCCCCTTTGCCATCCCCTGCCCCGACACCACTGCCATGTACGTCATAAAAGCCCTGCGCCAGCTCTTCACTCTGTTTGGATATCCCTGCTATATCCACAGTGATAGAAGGTCCTCCTTTATGAGTGACGAGCTGCGCCGGTACCTGCTAGCTAGGGGCATTGCTACTAGTCGAACCACGAGTTATAATCCCCGGGGGAATGGCCAGGTGGAAAGGGAGAATGCCACAGTGTGGAAGGCCACACTTTTAGCCCTTAAGTCAAAGGAGTTGCCGGTCTCTCGATGGCAGGAGGTCCTCCCCGAGGCACTCCACTCTATCCGCTCTCTGTTATGTACGTCCACCAATGCCACCCCTCATGAGCGCCTCTTTTCTTTTCTCAGGAAGTCTGCCACTGGGACCACCCTACCAGCTTGGCTGACATCCCCAGGGCCAGTGCTGCTCCAGAAACATGTGAGGAGTAATAAATACTCCCTGATGGTCGAGAGGGTTCACCTACTTCATGCGAACCCCCAGTATGCCTACATGGTCTTACCTGATGGGCGGGAGGACACGGTCTCCGTCCGCGACCTGGCGCCCGCAGGAGCAGCAGACCACTACCCCGAACACTCCACGGTAACTATGAACCCTGTACCCGAGGTGACACCGCACACACCAAGCCCTACACAGACTCCTCACGTCACTCCCATACTGGGCGCCTCGCACATGCATAAGGGATCACTGATGCCTAGTCAGCTGACACCTCCAGTCAGGCCGGAACCAGCACAACCACCGTCTCCGGTGCAATCACCACCGGCACCTGTGCAATCACCACCACCGGCACCTGTGCAATCACCACCAGCACCTGTGCAATCACCTCCGGCACCTGTGCAATCACCACCACCGGCACCTGTGCAATCACCACCGGCATCTGTGCAATCACCTCCGGCACCTGTGCAATCACCACCACCGGCACCTGTGCAATCACCACCACCGGCACCTGTGCAATCACCTCCGGCACCTGTGCAATCACCACCACCGGCATCTGTGCAATCACCTCCGGCACCTGTGCAATCACCACCACCGGCACCTGTGCAATCACAGCCCGTGCTACGTAGATCGCAGCGACAGATTCGACCACCTGATAGACTTAACCTGTAAATATACTTGTAAGAAACTTCGCCCCATGGGGACTCTCTTTTAAAACAAAGGGGGGGTGAATGTGGTGAACTACATATACCTGTCTGGACACGCCCCCCCCCCCCCCCCCGCTGACTGCTCCTGTGGCTCCTCCCACAGACCCCGGTATAAAGGTGATTGGAGGCACAGCCCCTTCCTCAGTCTCCAGGATGGTCACTTGCTGCTTGTTCTTTCTTCCAGCCAATAAAAGCCTATATCTCGCCTCACGTCTCCGAGAGTTATTGATGGTGCATCACACGCCTGCACAGTCCCGCCTCTCTTAACTCCGATGAGAAGAAGAAAAAATCAAAATGGCTCCTGCTGCACTCCCGCTCCAATTCTCAGACTTCCTTCTCCAAATGTAATACGTAATCTAGAAGAGAGAAACAAATGTGGTGTACTTGGATTTTCAAAAGGACTTTGACAAGCTGCTGCACGAGGTTGCTTAGCAAGATGAGAACCAATGGAATTACAGAGCATTTACTAGCATGGGTGAAGCATTGGCTGATCAGCAATGCTCCTGCTCCTGCTCCTATCACTTATGTTCTTATGGCACCACTGCTCAGTACAAGAGGACATGGCTTTAAGGTAAAGGGAGGGAAGTTCAAGGGGGATATTAGAGGAATGTTTTTCACTCAGAGAGTGGTTGGTGCGTGGAATGCACTGCCTGAGTCAGTGGTGGAGGCAGACACACTAGTGAAGTTTAAGAGACTACTAGACAGGTATATGGAGGAATTTAAGGTGTGGGGTTATATGGGAGGCAGGGTTTGAGGGTTGGCACAACATTGTGGGCTGAAGGGCCTGTAATGTGCTGTACTGTTATATGTTCTATGAAAAAGTTACTGTATGAGGAACATCTGGCAGCTGTTGGGCTGTATTCCCTGATGTTCAGGAGAATGAGGGGGGATCTCATTGAAACATTCCAAGTGTTAAAAGGCCTGAAAATATTAGATATGATAAAGTTATTTCCCAAGGTAGGGGAGTCTAGGAAAAGAGGGCATGAATTCAGGATTAAAGGATGCCCATTTAGAACAGAAATGTGGTGAAATTACTCAGAACATTGACTGCACTTTTTTCCATAGATACAGCCTGGCCTGCTGAGTTCCTCCAGCATTTTGCTAGTGTTTATAGGAAACAGAGATTCAAATTAATGGTAATTGAATTTTCTTACATCAAACAAAATATTTTTTTTTAATACTTGTCTATTTATTTAGAGATACAGTGCAGAACAGTTCCTTCTGGCCCTTTGAGCCACGCCACCCAGCTAGCCCTGAGTTACCCTAAACAAACACAGGACAATTTACAATGACCAATTAACCTACTAACCAGTACATCTCTGAACTGTGGGCGGAAACTGGAGCTCCCAAATGAAACTCAAGTACACATGAGAAGAACGAATAACCTTTCTTACAGGGATGCCAGAATTGAACTTGGAACCATGAGCTGTAATTTAATTTTTTTTCAGATCTCTATAAATCTCTCAAAATATTGTTTAATTTATTACCATATTATCAAATCTCTCTAAATCATACTTTTTCACAAAATTGGTTTCCCACAAAGAGGTATTGGCAAAGATAAGTGTCAGGAATGCAGAGCCGAATGCAGTGTAGGAGTAGCTATCGGCAGCAAAGTGCAAATCCTCATTATCCATTGTGAATGACTCTAGAGGAGCCTGGTTTCATTCACTTGCTTTTCACTCAGTCATGTTTTCCCACAGATCTTTATACATTTCAGAGACACTGCTTCCTTCAATAGCCATGACGGGCTGTGCATTGAAAGGTCAAAGGAGAGGTAATTATGGGGGGAATGAGATCCTTTACTGTGAAAGTCAATTACTGTTTGTGTAACCTGCACCATAAAAAAGTCACCTGTTTTTCTGTAAAATCAAGATTCAAGATTATTTAGTGCATTTTCCAATAAACGAGTGTAAAGGAGAATGAAATAATTGTTACTCCAGATCCGATGAAGCACAAAAAAAACACTATGAGAGCCACGAAGAAGGTATGCAGTGTAACAGTGTGGTTTCACCGTGATCGTAAGATTCTGCAGTACTGTGGTAATGTAGAATACTGCCTATCTGGTTTACTGCTTTATTGGCGAGATCGAAAACAGGGAAGCTGCGTGGCCTCAGTTGTAGCACAGACTAGGCCTCATGCCACGCTCTCACATGTTACACCTGTCCAGGATGGGAGAGGCCCACAGTGGTGTGGCATAGAGTCCATGCTGGATTGGAGGTTGGTCCCTCCCATCATTACTGCACCTCAGTGTTAAATCATTGGAATGAAAAGCAGGATTGCGTGCATGCACACATTCAGAAACAGAATCAGATTTAATGTCACCAGCAGATGTCATGAAATTTGTTCAGATGCAAGCTACTGAGCACTTGTTGTTGCCAACAACATAGAAACGGAGAAACCTACAGCACAATACAGCCCCTTCAGCCCACAGTGCTGTGCCAAACATATACCTACTTTAGAAATTCCCTAGGGTTACCCAAAGCCCTGTATTTTTCTAGGCCCTATGTGCGTATCAAGGAGTCTATTAAAGGATCCTATTGTATCCACCTCCACCACAGTCGTCAGCAGCCCATTCCACGCACTCACCACTCTCTGCATTAACTACTTACCCCTGACCTCCCCTCTGTACCTACTTCCAAGCACCTTAAAACTGTGCTCTCTGGTGTTAGCCACTTTGGCCCTGGCTAAAAGCCTCTGTCTATCCACACGATCAATGCCTCTCATCATCTTATACACCTCTATCAGGTCTCCTCTCATCCTCATTCCCTCCAAGGAGAAAAGGCCAAGTTCACTCAACCTATTCTTCTATGGCATGCTCCCCAATCCAGGCAACATCCTTTTAAAACTCCTCTGCATCCTTTCTATAGTTTCCATTTCCTTCCTGTAGTGAGGTGACCAGAACTGAGCACAATACTCCAAGTGGGGTCTGACCAGGGTTCTATAAAGCTGTAACATTACCTCTTGGCTCTTGAACTCAATCCCATGCTAGATGAAGGCCAATGCACTGTATGCCTTCTTAACCACAGAGTCAACCTGCACAGCTGCTTTGAGTGTCCGGACTCCAATATCCCTCTGATTATCCACATTGCCAAGTCTTACCATTAATACTATATTTTGCCATCATATTTGACCTACCAAAATGAACCACCTCACACTTATCTGGGTTGAACTCCATTTGACACTTCTTATGCAAGTAATTTATAAAAATCACCAAGAGGTCCCAGAACAGATCCCTGAGGCATACCACTGGTCACTGACTTCCATGCAGAATATGATCCATCGACAACCACTCTTTGCCTTCTGTGGGCAAACCAATTCCAGATCCACAAAGCAAGGTTCCCTTGGATCCCGTGCCTCCTCATTGTAACACCCTATAAGATTTCACTGTTAATGTAACAGCATTACATTAACTGAAGAGTTAGATGATGGGATGCAGAGGTCTCAGAGAATTAGGAGACCACCGAATAGGTTGGCCTATTTAGCACCAGGGCAGCAGAGTGTGACCCCTACTGTTTTGGGGAGCTATGTTACCACCTTGTACACCTGGATTGGACTTTGTGTTTTGCAGGAAGGGTTGGCGAATTATCTCAATGTCATGAGGACATGACTAAATTTGGTGGAGGGAGAGTGTAACACACTGTAATGGCTTCTCTGTAATATTCCACTGCTGAGGTAATGGTTTCTCTTTAGCAGCAATGTTTGGGTTACTACTAGAGATAACAGGACATGTGAGCCAATGAGCAGAATGTTGTTCTTTCTTGTGTGTCTGGGAACCAAGAATTCACAATCTTTTGCCAGGGAGATATGAGGAGAGAAGACGCGAATAGAAAGAGTGAGTAGACCGCGGGATGAAGTGGACTTGGAACAAAGGTCCAAAGGTCAGCGAGGATCGGAAAAGGTCGATGGAGGACAAATGGCCTCATCAGTGAGCTCCAACATTGCGCAATAGACTGTTTCATGAGAATGGGCCCTTTTCTCCTTTTTTGCTTCTTTACTAACCGTATAGTCAAATAAAGAATTATAAAGCTCGTAGACATCAGGAGATGCTCATGGAGTGAGTACTGTTTCAGATTCGCTCCATAACCTTTACTTTTTTTAACCTATGATCACCCTTATTTAACTTACTTTTACCTACACCAAAAGATTCTTGCTACTTTTTTGGACTTATCTTTAAGAGTGTACTGTGAATTTTGAAGAAATGAGTACAGAAATGGCTTTAAGATCTAAAGGGCGAGACCCTGGGAAAGACCCTAATGGCAACGGAAAGAAAAAAAAGACCAATCCTAAGCATACTGAATTGACTTATGATATGTTATTGGAGCTCTTAAATGAAAAATTTGAAGAACAACGACAAACTTTCAAACAAGATCTAAAGGCTTTCCAGGATTCTATGGATAAGACTGATTTAGTAGTTAAACAGCAGCAAACTCTAATCGCAACTTTGCAAGAGGACGCTCGGAAGCGAGACTTGATAATCGAAAAACTGGAGCAGAAATGATCTTCGATGATTAAACAGATGGAAGCACTTAAAGCCAAGAGTGTCGACTTTGAAAATCGGTCCAGAAGACAGAACTTACGCATACTTGGTCTCCCGGAAGATATTGAACAAGGGGACCCCTCAAAGTATTTTGCTCAACTTTTAAAGGATGCGTTCCCTTCTGTATTCCCAGACAGTCCTCCGTTACTTGATCGCGCCCACAGAATTATGCGCCGATCATCAAGTTCTTCATCTAAACCACCTGTTGTAATTGTTCGATTTCACTATGTGCATGTCAAAGAGCAACTTATTCGTGTGGCTCGGCGTTTAGGGATGGTTAAATTTAAAGATTTCCAATTCCGATTAGTGGAGGATTTTAGCCCAGAAGTAATGAAGGCAAGGCTCCTTTTTAAACCTCTGATGTCCGAATGTTATGAGAAAAATCTAAAACCAGTGCTTTTATACCCTGCGAAACTTAGAATCTCACCTCCGAATGCACCACAGCGTGTTTTTCTCTCCACATCTGAAGCTCGAAGCTTTCTGGATGAGAACTATCCTACTGCTTTGGACTCTCGTTTCTAATAAATGAGTGATTTTGATCGTTACAAGATAGTTTTTGTTTCCAAAACCAGGTTTATTCTACATTTTATATTTTAATTAAAGTTTTTTTTTGACGTACTAATCTTTTTAATTTACTTACTTTAACCATTGTACTTTATTTTTGGTCATTATTATTAATCCTTTGAAGGTGAATTTTTTTTTACGGTTTGATATACATCCTTTTCATTCTTTGTGTGACTAAGATGGCGGTTTCTTCTCCAAAATATTTTTTGCTTTTTTTTGATTTCGCCATTTTTTTTCTCTTGTCTTCTTCCTATAATGCATTTCTTATCACATTTTAACTTTTTTTGTCTGGGTTTTAACCCAATTTATAAGTTACTAGTGTTTATATTCTTTTTGTTTTTTTTACTAGCAATTATATTAAGAAGTTTGTTTTAGTATAGTGTTAATTACTTTTTTTGGAGTTTGGGTGGATCTCTTTTTTCCCTCCTTTATATATTTGGAGTTGCCTTCTGGTGATACGGGGGTAGATTTAGTATCATTCCTTTTTTTTCCAGGCCTTCTCCAGGCTCAGGAAGAGCTTTTTCTTCATGGGTGGGGGGTGGGGGATTCCTTTCTAAATCTATTGCTCTTTTTACCAGTTTTTCAAAGTTTTTTCATTTGGGCTGATTTTAAACTACCAAAATGTCCACGGTGTTGTCACTTCCGGGTCCGCCCCTTATTTTTGTTCCTCTTCCAGGTGCACGAGTTCATAATTTGGTTAACTCTTTATATACCAAAGGGTTGATTTTAGAAATATGGCTCAGACCATTAATTTTGTCTCTTGGAATACTAATGGCTTAAACCATCCAATTAAACGGAAAAAGATTTTCAAAGTATTCCAAAGACTGAATGCACATATTATTTTTGTACAAGAAACTCATGTGAAGAAAGAGGATAATCAATGTTTTTTTTAGGTTTTGGAGGGATCAACAGTACCATTCGAATTCAAATGCCAAAGTAAAAGGAGTTTCAATTTTTATTGACTCCTCTATTACATTTGTCCAACACAATATTATTTCGGATCTGAATGGCAGATGTTTGTTAATTACTGGGTTACTTTTTAACAAAAAGGTTGCTATGGTTAATGTTTGTGCTCCAAATGTGGATTATCCCAATTTTTTAAAGTCCTTATTTACTTCCCTACCTAATCTAAATGAATATATGTTAATAATGGGCGGTGACTTTAATTGTTGTTTAAATCCTTTGCTGGACAGATCTATATTGTTATGATCCCAGCCCCCTCCTTCCTGAGAATCGCAAGATCGCTAGTAATTTGGGTCTTGGACCCAGGAAATGAGAGACAATCCTCAGAAAGACAACGCAACAGATTTTGACCATTGTTTCTTGGAGACACCTTTGTGGATTGCGACCCTATGCTATGTGCCAGCTATCAGGCTACGTGCACACCCTCGGGCAATGTGGGGTGGGGATTGTGTCACCCCACCTTGATTGACATCTACAACTCTGCAAGTCAAGATAAAAGGGGCTGCAGGAGGCAGTCCCCTAGCGACGCACCAGAAGGAGACGCCATCGCTCACGTGATAACGGGAAGCTATTCGGAAGCCACGTGTGGTTCGTTCCCCTGGCCTGGGGAACGAGTGGCTGATAACACCGAAAAGGACTTCGAACTGACAACGGGGAACCCACGTTCCCGATTCAACGGTTTGCGCCCAAAAGACTGGCAAGTTTCTTTTCTCACCGAAAATCTCTCTCTCTCTCCAACAAGTGAAACCCAGCGGTCCCCAAACGGCTAAAAGCCTGCATGAACTTGAAAGACTTTTATATTTCCAACGGACAATATTTTTACCCCTAGACAAAACGATAGAGCTACTTCTTATTGATGATTATCACTATACCCGCGCTTTAGATTGAGTATTGACAACATATATTATCTGAATGTTTGTATTAACCTTACTTTTGTGCCCCTTTGTAAATAAAAACGTTTAAAAATAGCACCATCAGACTTCAATGGACCTCTCTATCTTTGCTGATAAGTGACCCAGTTACGGGGTTCGTAACAACATCCACTCAAACTTTACCTAATAAGTCGGCCACTTACATTAATTCTTTTTTGACTGATAATGGAATTTTCGATATTTGGAGATTTCAGCATTCTAAGGACAAAGAGTTTTCATTTTTCTCACATGTTTATCATTCTTACTCGAGAATTGACTATTTTTCCATTGACTCGCATTTTATTCCATCAGTAATTGGTTGTAATTATGACATTATAGCCATCTCTGATCATGCTCCATTGAAACTTTCTATTAAATTAATGGATACAGCTTCTAGTGTTAGGCAATGGCGATTTGATTCTACCTTACTGCAAGATCCGGATTTCATTAAATTTATGAAGGAACAGATCGATTTCTTCTTTTCAACTAATTCCACGGATGACATTTCTTGCGGAACACTTTGGGACACTTTTAAAGCATATATACATGGACAGATTATCTCCTATTCTGTTGGTTTGAGTGTTGTGAATGTACCACAGCTCTGTGGGGCCGAAGGGCGTGGGGTAGCCCCCTCCTTTGTGAGAATCACAAGATCATTATTGAGTCCATTCAGGAGACCCAGGAAATGAGAGAAAGACATGCAGAATCCACAAGTCGTTGGAATGTGTCTTGGCCTCCGAGAGGCAGACCCATTGATGCCGGCTATTGTCTCTTGGAGACGGACTTGTGTATTGCATCCTGTACGATGCATCAATGCCCCAGGCAATGAAATGAGGGGGAGGTTGGTGGAGGGATTGCCTCATCCCAACCTGATCGACATCTGAGACCCTGTGAGTCAGGATAAAAAGAGGGTCTGTGGGAACAGCCCCTCAGACGCACCAGAAGAAATGCCAGCGATCCCGTAATAGCAAGAAACCAGGGGAAAGGCCACATGCGTCCAGTTCCATTTGCCCTGGAATCGGTGGGCCCTTTTCCACGGCCGAAAGGTTTTTAGCTAACAATGGGGAAACCAACTCCCAACGACTCTCGAAGGATTGACATCATAAAAGGAATGGGAAAGTTTTAACCCGTCTTTCTCTCCAACCCAAAAACTGCAGCTTGAATGAACTGAGTGACTTTCATATTTCCATCGGACAATACATTATCCCCTAGACAACGATAGAGCTATTTCTTCTTATTATTATTATACCAGCGCTTTTAGATTTAGTATTGATGACGTATATTATCTGTATGTTTGCATTGACATTGTTTTGTGTATTTGTATCAATAAATACTGTTAAAAATAGTACCATCAGACTTCAACGGACCTCTCTGTCTTTGCTGGTAAGTGACCCAGTTACGGGGTACGTAACATGAGAAAACATATTAAGAAGGAAACTCTTTTATTGGTTGATAAAATTAAAGAAATTGACAAGAAATATTCGACTGCTCCTAGTAAGGAGCTTTACAAACAAAGGGTTGAACTTCAAATGGAACACAGTTTATTACTTACATCTTCGATTGAAAATCAATTAATGAAAACCAGATCTGATTTTTATATACATAGTGATAAATTGGGTAAACTGTTAGCTAATCAATTGAAGAATGCTTTGGTTAAACGTCAAATTATTAAGATTCATCAACAGAATGGTGAACTGACAGTTAACCATGATGAGATAAACAAATCTTTTCAAGATTTTTATACCTCCCTGTATCATTCTGAATTCCCTCATGATCATAATACCATGCATGATTTTCTTGGGAAATTGAATTTTCCAAAATTATCATCAGATGATCTTTCAATATTAGAAACTCCTATTACGGATGCAGAAATTAAAGGGGTTATTTCCTCTATGAATTCTGGGAAAGCACCAGGTCCAGATGGGTATACAGTGGAATTTTTTAAATGTTTTTCCGCTACTCTTTCTCCTTGGTTATGCAGGGTTTTTGAAGAAGCAATTAGATTGGGTAAACTGCCACAATCTTTTTATAGAGCTTCCATTTCTTTAATATTGAAAAAAGATAAAGACCCTACTGACAGTGCATCCTATAGACCAATATCTTTATTGAATGTAGATTCCAAGATCTTTTCCAAGTTACTGGCGTCCAGGCTGGAGAAGGTATTACCTCAAATTATCTCGGAAGATCAAACTGGTTTTATTAAAAATCGCTATTCTTTTTTCAATATTAGGAGATTATTGAATATTGTTTATACTCCTTCACGTAGCACCTCAGAATGTCATTTCATTAGTTGCGGAGAAAGCATTTGATAGAGTTGAATGGCCATACTTATTTACTGTGCTTGAGAAGTTTAATTTTAGTCTGACATTCATATCCTGGATTAAACTGATATATCATACTCCAGTAGCCTCGGTCTCTAGTAACAATCAAAGATCTCCCTTTTTTCGTTTATTTCGGGGTACCAGGCAAGGCTGTCCTCTTAGTCCATTATTATTTGATATTGCTTTAGAACCTTTGGTAATTGCTATTAGAGAATCACTGAACATTTTTGGCATTACTCGTGGGATGAATATACATAAGTTATCATTATACACAGATGATTTATTATTATATATTTCTGATCCTGAGAAATCCATTCCTGCAGTTATATCATTGTTGGCTTAATTTAGTAATTTTTCTGGGTATAAATTGAATCTTAATAAGAGTGAATTGTTTCCTTTAAATAGACAGGTTCCAATTTATGGAAATTTACCTTTTAAATTAGTTAATGACTCGTTTATAGACTTAGGGATTAAAATTACAAAAAATTATAAGGAGTTATTTAAGGTTAATTTTTTACCCTTAATTGATCAGATTAAATGTTTGTTCACTAAATGGTCACCATTATCTTTATCTCTGATAGGTCAGATTAATGCTATTAAGATGATTATTTTACCCAAGTTTTTATATATATTTCAAGCGGTACCAATTTTTATTCCGAAATCTTTTTTTGCTAACGTTGATTCAAAAATTTCCTCATATATATGGCAGAATAAAAATCCTAGATTAGGTAAAATATATTTACAGAAGGCAAGGAAGGAAGGTGGATTGGCATTGCCTAGTTTTAGATTTTATTATTGGGCATTTAATATCCAATATTTGATATGTTGGTTAAAGGATTGGGATTTATCTTTTAGCCCTCATTGGGTAAACCTGGAAACTAAATCTGTACAAGGATTTTCATTGGGTTCTATTTTAGGGTCTTCTCTTCCCTTTGCTCTTTCTAAATTGCAGAAACGAATTGACAATCCGATAGTTAAACATACTTTACGTATATGGTTTCAATTTCAGAAATTTTTTGGGTTGAATCAATTTGTTTTAACTATTCCTATTATATCCAATTTCTTTTTTAATCCTTCTATTATAGACCAAGCTTGTTCAGCTTGGAAGACTAAAGGATTACTATGATTTTCCGATTTATTTTTGGATAATTGTTTTATGTCTTTTGAACAATTATCTAATAAATATAATTTGCCTAGATTTCATTTTTTTAGATATTTACAGATTAGGAATTTCTTAAACACTGTACTTCCTACCTTTCCAAATCTTGAGTCTTCGGGTATTTTGGAGAATTTGTTAGAACTAAATCCTTCTCAGAAAGGTGTAATATCAAAACTCTACAATATAATTATGAAAATACGTTCAGAGCCTTCTATAAGATTAAAAATGATTGGGAAAGCGAACTTAACCTTACTATCCCTATTGAGAATTGGGATAAAATTCTTCAATTAGTCAATTTATCATCTATATGTGCTAAACATTCGTTAATACAGTTTAAAGTTGTGCACGGGGCTCATATGTCCAAGGATAAATTGGCTCGTTTTTATTCCTATATAAATCCTATATGTGACAGATGTCATTCTGAGATAGCGTCTTTAACTCATATGTTTTGGTCATGTCCGCTTTTGAAAAAATATTGGAAAGACATTTTTGATATTATTTCCACGGTATTGAACACTGATTTACAACCTCATCATATTACTGCAATTTTTGGTTTACCAATAATGGACTCAATCCATTTATCTTCTTCTGCTTGTTGAATGATTGCATTTCTTACATTAATGGCTAGAAGATCTATTTTGTTGAATTGGAAAGAAATTAATCCCCCTACCGTATTTCATTGGCTTTCTCAAACTATGTTATGTCTAAATTTGGAGGAAATTAGAAGTGTTGTATTTGACCCTTCAAATTTCCTCCAAATTTAGACATAACATAGTGTTGTATTTGACCCTTCTATTAAATTTGAAAAGACATGGAGACCATTTATTCAATATTTTCATATGATGTAATTTGACCCTGTTCCAAACCTATTTGTTTTTCTGGTTTTAATTATATATATATATATATATATATATATATATGTTGAGAGGATCAGAGTTGGCGACACTGATGATTTTTTATTTTTTTATATAGATATTATAAACAGCCCATTATTCATTATTATTTTTTTTCTTCCCTTTTTTTCTCTTTATTACTTATTAGGTTGTTAGATTAGTTTTTCTTAGGGTTAATTTTTTTTCTTTTTCTCTTTTCTTTTTTTTACATATAATATGATATACCTAGTTTTGCTTTGTTTATATGATTTTGTATCATTCACGATTTGGGAAGACTTAACTATACTGTAACTATTGCTTGTGTATCCTTTCATGTTCAGTTTAAATTTGTAAGTTTGTAATCCCACTATCTATGTATTAATCTTATCATGTTGATATTAATAATAATAATAAAAAGATGGAAAAAGAAAGAATTATAAAGCTCAATCATCTAATCACATATTGTGTACTGTTTGTTATTTCATGGTACTAATTTGTAACAGGGGACACATTACGCAGCATCCACCCAAACAAGATTTCTTAAGTTTGGCCAGGCCAGGGGCTATCATCCCCTGTATCAGGCTGCTAGCCAAACCAAGAGTTACAATTGTGGGGGATCATCTGGGATTGATTCCGTTGGATGCTGTGTGATTACACTGATATAGCGGTAGCAGAGGGGGGAGGGAGAATTTCAAAGACAGGGTTTTATCATTTCTGAGGAATGAGGGGAAGGAGTAACATAGAAACATAGAAAACCTACAATACAATACAGGCCCTTCAGCCCACAAAGTTGTGCCGAACATGTCCCTACCTTAGAAATTACTAGATTACTAAGCTAACCTATAACCCTCTATTTTTCTAAGTTCCATGTACCTATCCAAAAGTTTCTTAAAAGACACTATCATATCTGTTTCCACCACTGTTGCCGGAAGCCCATTTCATGCAATTACCACTCTCTGAGTAAAAAAACTTATCCCTGACATCTCCTCTGTACTTACTTCCCAGCACCTTAAACCTGTGCCCTCTTGTGGCAACCATTTCAGCCCTGGCAAAAAGCCTCTGACTATCCACATGATCAATGCCTCTCATCATCTGATACACCTCTATCAGATCACCTCTCATCCTCCATCACTCCAAGGAGAAAAGGCCAAGGTCACTCAACCTATTCTCATAAGGCATGCTCCCAACTCCAGACAACATCCTTGTAAATCACCTTTGCACCCTTTCTATGGTTTCCACATCCTTCCTGTAGTGAGGCGACCAGAACTGAGCACAGTACTCCAAGTGGGGTCTGACCAGGGTCCTATATAGCCGCAACATTACCTCTCGGCCCCTAAATTCAATTCCACGATTGATAAAGGCACGCCTTCTTAACCACAGAGTCAACCTGCGCAGCTACTTTGAACGTCCTATAGACTCGGACCTCAAGATCCCTCTGATCCTCCACACTGCCAAGAGTCTTACCAGTAATACTATATCCTTCCATTATATTTGACCTACCAAAATAAACCACTTCCCACTTACCTGGGTTGAACTCCATCTGCCACTTCTCAGCACAGCTTTGCTTCCTATCTATGTCCCGCAGTAATATCTGACAGCCCTCCACACTATCCACAACACCTCCAACTATTATGTCATCAACAAATTTACTAACCCATCCCTCCACTTCCTCATCCAGGTCATTTATAAAAAACAAAGAGTAGGGGTCCCAGAACAGATCCCTAAGGCACTCCACTGATGACCAACCTCCATGCAGATTATGTCCAGTCTACAACCACACTTTGCCTTCTGTGGGCAAGCCAGTTCTGGATCCACAAAGCAATGTCCCCTTGGATCCCATGCCTCCTTACTGTCTCAATAAGCCTTGCATGAGGTATCTTATCAAATGCCTTGCTGAAATCCATATATACTACATTCACGGTTCTACCATCATCAATGTGTTTAGTCACATCCTCAAAAAATTCAATCAGGCTCGTAAGGCACAACCTGCCTTTAACAAAGCCATGCTGACTATTCCTAATCATATTATACCTCTCCAAATGTTCATAAATCCTGCCTCTCAAGATCTTCTCCATCAAATTACTAACCACTGAGGTAAGACTCACTGGTCTATAATTTCCTGGGCTATCTCTACTCCCTTTCTTGAATAAAGGAACAACATTCACAACCCTCCAATCCTCCAGAACCTCTCCCATCCTCATTGATAATGCAAAGATCATTGCCAGAGGCTCAGCAAACTCCTCCCTTGCTTCCCACAGTAGCCTGGGGTACACCCCATCAGTCCTAGTGACTTATCCAACTTGATGCTTTCCAAAATCTCCATCACATCCTCTTTCTTAATATCTACATTCTCAAACTTTTCAGTCCATTGCAAGTCATCCTTACAATAAGCAAGATCCTTTTCCATAGCGAATACTGAAGCAAAGTATTCATTAAGTACCTCTGCTATTTCCTCCGGTTCCATACACACTTTTCCATTATCACACTGATTGGTCCTATTCTCTCTCGTCTTATCCACTTGCTCTTCACATACTCGTAGAATGCCTTGGGTTTTCCTTAATCCTGTCCACTAAGGCCTTCTCATGGCCCCTTCTGGCTCTCCTAATTTCATTCTTAAGGTCCTTCCTGCTGGCTTTATAATCTGCTAGATTCATATCATTACCTAGTTTTTTGAACCTTTTGTAAGCTCCTCTTTTCTTCTTGACTAGACTTACAACAGTGGATCTTGTACCCTGCTATCCTTTCCCTGTCTCATTGGAACATACCTACTCAGAACCCCACACAAATTTCCCCTGAACATTTGCCACATTTCTTCTCTACGTTTCCCTGAGAACATCTATTTCCAATTTATACTTCCAAGTCCCTGCTTGATAGCCTCATAGTTCCCCTTACTCCAATTAAATGTTTCTCTAACTTGTCTGTTCCTGTCCCTCTCCAATGCTATAGTAAAGGAGATAGAATTGTGATGACTATCTCCAAAATGCTCTCCCACTGAGAGACCTGACACCTGACCAGGTTCATTTCCCAATACCAGATCAAGTACAGCCTCTCCGCTTATAGGCTTATCTACATATTGTGTTAAGAAACCTTCCTGAGCACACCTAACAAACTCCACCCCATCTAAACCCCTCACTCTAGGGAGATGCCAATCAATATTTTGGAAATTAAAATCTCCCACCACAACAACCCTGTTATTATTACACCATACCAGAATCTGTCTCCCTATCTGCTCCATGATGTCCTTGTTATCATTGGGTGGTCTATAAAAAACACCCAGTAGAGTTATTGATCCCTTTCTGTTCCTAACTTTCACCCACAGAGACTCCGTAGACAATCCCTCCATGGCTTCCTCTTTTACTGCAGCCATGACACTATCTCTGATCAGCAGTGCCACACCCCCATCTCTTTTGCCTCCCTCCCTGTCCTTTTTGAAACATCTAAAGACTGGCACTCTCAGTAGCCATTCCTGCCCCTGAACCATCCAAGTCTAATGGCTACAACATCATAGCTCCAAGTACTGATCCATGCTCTAAGCTCATCCGCTTTGTTCATGATGCTTCTTGCATTAAAATAGACAAACTCTAACAGTCAGTCTGAGCATGTCCCTTCCCTATCCACCTGCCTATCTTCCCTCTCATGCTGTCTACAAGCTTTCTTGATTTGTGAGCCAACAGCCCCATCCTCCATCTCTTCAGTTTGGTTCCTTCCCCTCAGTGATTCTAGTTTAAACCCTCCCTAATAGCCTTAGCAAACTTCCCTGCCAGGATAATGGTCCCCCTCGGATTCAAGTGCAACCCATCCTTTTCGTAAAGGTCATACCCACCCCAAAGAGGTCCCAATGATCCAGAAATCTGAATCCATGTCCCCTGCTCCAATCCCTCATCCACGGATTTAACCTCCCCTTCACTCTATTCATAGACTCACTGTCAAGTGGCACAGGCAGTAACCCCGCGATTACTACCTTTGAGGTCCAGCTTCTCAACCTTTCTTCCTAACTCCCTGTAGTCTGTTTTTAGGACCTCCTCCCTTTTCCTACCTACGTCATTGGTACCATTATGTACCACGACCTCTGGCTGTTCACCTTACCACTTCAGGATGTCGTAGATGCAATCAGAAACATCCCAGACACCTGGCTCCTGGGAGGCAAACTACCATCCTCATTTATTTCCTGCATCCACAGTAAAAACCTGTCTGATCCCCTAACTATAGAGTCCCCTATCACTATTGCCATCCTCTTCCTTTCCCTACCCTTCTGAGCTACAGGGCCAGACTCAGTGCCAGAGGCACGGCCACTTTGGCTTCCCTCAGGTAATCTGTCTCCCCCAACAGTATTCACACAGGAGTACTTATTGTTAAGGGGAACAGCCACAGGGGTACTCTCTGGTATCTGACTCTTGCCCTTCCCTCTCCTGACTATTACCCACTTATCTGTCTCTCGAGGCCCCAGTGTGACTACTTTCCTATTGCTCCTCTATATGGCCTCCTCACTTCCCCTGACCAGACGAAGGTCATTGAGTTGCATCTCCAGTTCCCTAACCCAGTGCCTAAGGAGCTGCAGCTTGATGCACCTGGTGCAGATGTGGTCATCCCAGAGGCTGGGAGTCTCCCGGAGATCACACATCTGACTCCCAGTACAGAACACCGGCCTGACACACATACTTCCTATTCCTATCCTTACCTCGTCTCGACCCGTTATCACCGAAGCCCCATTGAGCCAAAGCCTTCCTACTCTGTCTCCCTCTACACTAGTGCCCGCTCCATCAATCTGTCTCCTTTTAAAACTTTTCCCGCCAGTCTATCTCGCTGACATTCATGTGTCCGCACAGTCGTTTCTCGATCAAACCGCCGAAGAAAAAATTCAAGTCAAGTCATGTCATTTTTTATTGTCATTTTGACCATAACTGCTGGTACAGTACATCGTAAAAATGAGACAACAGTTTTTCAGGACCATGGTGTTACATGACACAGTACAAAAACTAGATTGAGCTACGTAAAAAACAACACAGAAAAATACTACACTAGAATACAGACCTACCCAGGACTGCATAAAGTGCACAAAACAGTGCAGGCATTACAATAAATAATAAACAAGACAATAGGGCAGTAAGGTGTCAGTCCAGGCTCTGGGTATTGAGGAGTCTGATAGCTTGGGGGAAGAAACTATTACATAGTCTGGTCATGAGAGCCCGAATGCTTCTGTGCCTTTTCCCAGATGGCAGGAGGGAGAAGAGATTGTATGAGGGGTGCGTGGGGTCCTTTATAATGCTGTTTGCTTCGCGGATGCAGCGTGTAGTGTAAATGTCCGTAATGGTGGGAAGAGAGACCCTGATGATCTTCTCAGCTGACCTCACCATCCGCTACAGGGTCTTGCCATCTGAGATGGTGCAATTTCCAAACCAAGCAGTTTATTTCCTTTTATCCTCTTTCCACCGGTCTAACTTGCTGATGTCCACGTGCCTGTGCAGTCATTCCTCGATCCATGCACCATGCCATTCAGGGACTTGGATTATATTATGTTTATTGCTTTTTATATGTGCTTTGTGTGCCTTATGCTGCGTGTGACTGTAGGTAATGTATTTTGCACCTTGACCCCGTGGAACACTGTTTCATTTGGCTACATTGATGGGTGTTTATTTATGGTTGAACGATAATTAAATGAACTTGTACTTGAATTAGTTGACTAGGGTATAATGGAACCTTACTATATTGATTTTTTTCCAATTTAAGAGATGTCTACAGAGAGAAAATCTGTTAATGTTGGTTATGTGGTTGAATTACAATTGTTAATGGATCAGGATCTGTTGACCTCTTGCTTGTCACTGACATGTGAAAAATGCAGACTCAACTCTGTAGATTTCCTAAATTAATCTGTTGGTTAGTAAGGGTTTGATTCTGATAACACTGTTGCATGGCTAGGTCACAAAATTTAACACATATAATCAGCAGCAACCCGGGTTCAATTCTGCTACTGTTTAAAAGGAGTTTGCATATTCTCCCTATGACCTCATGGATTTCCTGCGGGCATTCTGGTTTCCTCCCACTTTCCAAGAAGGTATGGGTTAATAATTTGTGGATATGCTATTGTGGCACCGGAAGTGTGGT
The DNA here is from genome assembly GCF_048418815.1 of Hemitrygon akajei. Taxonomy (NCBI): domain Eukaryota; kingdom Metazoa; phylum Chordata; class Chondrichthyes; order Myliobatiformes; family Dasyatidae; genus Hemitrygon; species Hemitrygon akajei. Next base: position 178,368,891 of record NC_133132.1, on the reverse strand, counting down.
GTCACTTGTGAGCTGTTGCCTTGTTAATGAGAGATGTCAGAGGAGAATGTCCAGACTGGTGCAATTTGAAAGGAAGGTAACAGCACTGTTACAACAGTAGTGTGCATAACAACACCTCTGAATGCCCAACATGTCAAACCTTGAAATTATTGAGCCACAGAAGCAGAAGATCATGAACATACAATATAAGACCATAAGACATAGGAGCAGAATTAGGCCATCTGGCCCATCGAGTCTGCTCCACCATTCAATCATGGCTGATACTTTTTTCTCTCCTTCTCAACCCCAGTTCCTGACCTTCTCCCCGTAACCTTTGATGCCATGTCCAATCAAAAATTGATCAATCTTAATATACCCAGCAACCTGACTTCCACAGATGCATGTGGTAACAAATTTCATAAATTCACCACCCATTTCTCCACATTTCTGTTTCAAAAGGATGCCCCTCTATCCTGAGGCTGTGCCTTCTTGGCCTAGATTCTCCCACCTTGGGAAACATACTTTTCACATCTACTCTGTCTAGGCCTTTCAACATTCAAAAGGTTTAGAACACTGAACATAGAACATAGAATAGTACAGCACATTACAGGTCCTTCGGCCCACAGTTGTGCCGACCTTAAAACCCTACCTCCCATATAACCCCCCACCTTAAATTCCTCTATATACCTGTCTAGTAGTCTCTTAAAATTCACTAGTGTGTCTGCCTCCACCACTGACTCAGGCAGTGCATTCCACGCACCAACCACTCTCCGAGTGAAAAACCTTCCTTTAATATCCCCCTTGAACTTCCCTCCCCTTACCATGTCCTCTTGTAATGAGCAGTGGTGACCTGGGGAAGAGGTGCTGGCTGTCCACTCTGTCTATTCCTCTTAATATCCTGTACACCTCTATCATGTCTCCTCTCATCCTCCTTCTCTCCGAAGAGTAAAGCCCTAGCTCCCTTAATCTCTGATCATAATCCATACACTCTAAACCAAGCAGCCTCCTGGTAAATCTCCTCTGTACCCTTTCCAATGCTTCCACATCCTTCCTATACTGAGGTGAGCAGAACTGGACACAATACTCCAAGTGTGACCTAACTAGAGTTTTATAGAGCTGCATCATTACATCGTGACTCTTAAACTCTATCCCTTGACTTATGAAAGCTAACAGCCCATAAGCTTTCTTAACTACCCTATCTACCTATGAGGCATCTTTCAGGGATCTGTGGACATGTACCCCCAGATCCCTCTGCTCCTCCACACTACCAAGTATCCTGCCATTTACTTTGTATTCTGCCTTGGAGCTTGTCCTTCCAAAGTGTACCACCTCACACTTCTCCGGGTTGAACTCCATCTGCCATTTTTCAGCCCACTTCTGCATCCTATCAATGTCTCACTGCAATCTTTGACAATCCTCTACACTATCTACAACACCACCAACCTTTGTGTCGTCTGCAAACTTGCCAACCCACCCTTCTACCCCCACATCCAGGTCGTTAATAAAAATCACAAGAAGTAGAGGTCCCAGAACAGATCCTTGTTGGACACCACTAGTCACAACCCTCCAATCTGAATGTACTCCCTCCACCACGACCCTCTGCCTTCTGCAGGCAAGCCAATTCTGAATCCACCTGGCCAAACTTCCCTGGATCCCATGCCTTCTGACTTTCTGAATAAGCCTACCATGTGGAACCTTGTCAAATGCCTTACTAAAATCCATGTAGATCACATCCACTGCACTACCCTCATCTATATGCCTGGTCACCTCCTCAAAGAACTCTATCAGGCTTGTTAGGCATGATCTGCCCTTCACAAAGCCATGCTGACTGTCCCTGATCAGACCATGATTCTCTAAATGCCCATAGATCCTATCTCTAAGAATCTTTTCCAACAGCTTTCCCAACACAGACGTAAGGCTCACTGGTTGATAACTACTATCTCTACTACGTTTTTTGAACAAGGGGACAACATTCGCCTCCCTCCAATCCTCTGGTACCATTCCCATGGACAACGAGGACATAAAGATCCTAGCCAGAGGCTCAGCAATCTCTTCCCTTGCTTCGTGGAGCAGCCTGGGGAATATTCCGTCAGGCCCCGGGGACTTATCCGTCCTAATGTATTTTAACAACTCCAACACCTCCTCTCCGTTAATATTAACATGCTCCAGAACATCATCCTCACTCATATTGTCCTCGCTGTCATCAAGTTCCCTCTCAGTGGTAAATACCGAAGAGAAGTATTCATTGAGGATCTCGCTCACTTCCACAGCCTCCGGGCACATCTTCCCACTTTTATCTCTAATCGGTCCTACCTTCACTCCTGTCATCCTTTTGTTCTTCACATAATTGAAGAATGCCTTGGAGTTTTCCTTTACCCTACTCGCCAAGGCCTTCTCATGCCCCCTTCTTGCTCTTCTCAGCCCCTTCTTAAGCTCCTTTCTTGCTACCCTATATTCCTCAATAGACCCATCTGATCCTTGCTTCCTAAACCTCATGTATGCTGCCTTCTTCCACCTGACTAGATTTTCCACTTCACTTGTCACCCATGGTTCCTTCACCCTACCATTCTTTATCTTCCTCACCGGGACAAATTTATCTCTAACATTCTGCAAAATATCCCTAAACATCGACCACATGTCCATAGTACATTTCCCTGCAAAAACATCATCCCAATTCACACCCGCAAGTTCTAGCCTTATAGCCTCATAATTTTCCCTTCCCCAATTAAAAATTTTCCTATCCTCTCTGATTCTATCCTTTTCCATGATAATGCTAAAGGTCAGGGAGCAGTGATCACTGTCCCCCAGATGCTCACCCACTGACAGATCTGTGACCTGACCCGGTTCATGACCTAATACTAGATCTAGTATGGCATTCCCCCTAGTCGGCCTGTCAACATACTGTGACAGGAATCCATCCTGCACACACTTAACAAACTCTGCCCCATCTAAACCCTTGGAACTAATCAAGTGCCAATCAATATTAGGGAAGTTAAAGTCACCCATGATAACAACCCTGTTATTTTTGCACCTTTCCAAAATCTGTCTCCCAATCTGCTCCTCAGGATCTCTGCTGCTACCAGGGGGCCTATAGAATACCTTCAGTAGAGTTACTGCTCCCTTCCTGTTCCAGATTTCCACTCATACTGACTCAAAAGAGGATCCTGCTACATCACCCTGCTGTCTTAGTATCCCTGACCAGTAATGCCACCCCTCCTCCCCTTCCCCCCCCCCCCCATCTCTTTTAAAGCACTGAAATCCAGGAATATTGAGAATCCATTCCTGCCCTGGTACCAGCCAAGTCTCCGTAATGGCCACTACATCATAATTCCATGTATGTATCCAAGCTCTCAGTTCATCACCTTTGTTCCTGATGCTCCTTGCATGGAAGTCCACACACTTTAGCCCTTCTACCTTATTACCTTTACACCCTTTATTCTGCTTCTCTTTCCTCAAAGCCTCTCTATATGTTAGATCTGGCTTTACTCCATGCACTTCTTTCACTGCTCTATCGCTCCGGGTCCCATCTCCCTTGCAAATTAGTTTAAACCCTCCTGAACCATGCTAGCAAACCTACCAGCAAGGATATTGCTCCCCCTCAAGTTCAGGTGCAACCCATCCAATCTGTACAGGTCCCACCTTTCAATGAGATCCCCACTTATCCAGCGAGTACAGACCCAGAGCCATCAAACATTCCTCATATGATAACCCTTTCATTCCTGGAATCATCCTTGTGAACCTCCTCTGGACACTTTGCAATGTCAGCACATCTTTTCTAAGATGAAGGGCCCATAAACTGTTCACAATACTCAAGGTGAGGCCTCACCAGTGCCTTATAAAGCCTCGACATCATATCCTTGTTCTTGTATTCTAGACCTCTTGAAATTAATGCTAACATGGCATTTGCCTTCCTCACCACTGACTCAATCTTGCAAGTTAACCTTTAGGGTGTTCTGCACAAGGACTCCCAAGTCCCTCTGCATCTCAGATTCCTGGATTTTCTGCCTGTTTAGAAAATAGTCCACACATTTATTTCTACTAGCAAAGTGCATGAATGCATTTTTCTAAATTGTATTTCATTTGCCACTTTCTTGTCCATTCTCCTAAACTGTCTAAGTCCTTTTGTATCCTACCTGTTTCCTCAACACTATGTTTCCCTCCACCAATCTTCATATCATCTGCAAACTTGGCAACAAAGCCATCTATTTCATCATCGAAGTTATTTACATACAGCATTAAAAGAAACTGTCCCAACACCAACCCCTGCGGAACACTGCTAGTCACTGGCATCCAACCAGAAAAAGGATCTTTTTATTCCCACTCCCTGCCTCCTACCAATCATCCAAAGTCCTAACCATGTTAGTAACTTTCCTGTGATACCATGGGCACCTTGTTAAAGGCCTTTTGAAAGTCCAATATACAACATTCATAACATCCCCTTTATCTATCCTACTTCTAATCTCTTCAAAGAATTCCAACAGGAATTTGTCAGGCAGGATTTTCCCTGAAGAAACTAAGAGTGGAGTAACATTTGCAATTTTCCAGTCCTCTGGCACCAAGTCAGAGTTCAATGATTTTTGAAAGATCATTTCTAATGCCACTACAATCTCTAACGCTACCTCTTTCATAACACTAGGATGTAGTTCCTCTGGTCTGGTTGACTTATTTACCTGTAGGTCTTTTAGCTTTTTTGAACACCTACTCTCTTGCATCAGTAATTGCACCCACTTCTCTTCCTTCACACACTACAACATCAGGCATAGTGCTAGTGTCTTCCACAGTGAAGACTGATGCAAAATACTCATTAGTTCATCAACCATCTCCTTGACCCCCATTATTATTTCTCCAGCCTCATTTTCTAGCGGTCCTATATCCACTCTCATCTCTCTTTTTATTTTTAACATACTTGAAAAAAACTTTTACTACCCACCTTGATATTATTTGCTAGCTTGCTCTCATATTTCATCTTTTCTCTTCCAATGATTTTTTAAGTTGCTCTCTGTAGTTTTTTTTTTAAACTTTCCAACCATCTATCTTCCCACTAATTTTTGCTTTGTTGTATGCCCTCTCTTTTGTTTTTACATTAGCTTTGACATCCCTTGACAATCATGGTTGTACTATTTTTGTCATTTGAGTATTTCATTTTTGGAATACACATGTCATGCAACTTCATTTTTCCTAGAAACCCACGCCATTGCTGCTCTGCTGACATCCCTGCCAGCATCTCCTTCCAATTTACTTTGGCCAACTCCTCTCTCATACCACTGCAATTTTGCTTACTCCACTGAAAAACTGCTACATCAGACTTTACTTTCTCCCTATCAAGTTTCAAGTTGAACACAATCATATTGTGTTCACTGGTTCCCAAGAGTTCTTTCACCTTAAGCTCCCTAATGACCTGTGGTTCATTATATAACACCCAATCCAGTATAGCTGATCTCCTCAACAACAAACTGCTCTCAAAAGCTATCTCTTAGGCATTCAACAAACTCACTCTCGAGATCTATTACAACCTAATTTTCCCCAATCGACCTACATGTTAAAATCTCTCATCGCTATCATAACATTGCCCTTTTGACTTGCCTTTTCTATTTCCTGTTGTAACCTGTGGTCCACCTCCCAGACTTTGTTGGGAGGCCTGTAAATAACTGCCATCAACATCATTTTACCCTTGCAGTTTCTTAACTCAACACAAGGATTCAACACCTTCCAATCCTATGTCATATCTTTCTACCAATTTGATGCCATTCTTTACCAGTACAGCCATACCACCCTTCCTACCTACCTTCCTATCCCTCCAATATAATGTATAACCTTGGACATTTGGCTCCTAACTACAACCATCCTTCAGCCACGATTTAGTGATGGCCATAATATAATACCTGACAATCTTTAATATTGTAATAAGATCATCCACCTTATTTCTTATACTATGTGCATTTAGATACAACACCTTGAGTACTGTATTTGCTATCCTTTCTGATTCTGTATTCCTAAATATTTGATACTCAGCCTGTTAGCTGCAACTAACTTTCATCACCTGCCTGCCCTTCCTAACAATCTGACTGGATGCCAGCTTTATTTTTTTATCATTTGTCCTATCCCGAGTCCTTTCACTCCGGTTCCCACCCCCTCCCCGCCAAATTAGTTTAAACCCTCCCCAACAGCTCTAACAAACCTCCCCATGAGAGTATTGGTCCCCCTGGGGTTCAGCTGCAACCCTTCACTTTTGAGCAGGTGATACCTTCTCCAGAAGAGGTCCCAATGATCCAAGAACCTGAAGTTCTGCCCCCTGTACCAGCTTTACAGCCACACATTTATCTGCCAAATCATCCTGTTTCTACCCTCACTGGTGCATGGCCCAAGCAGCAATCCAGAAATGACTATGTGGGAGGTCCTGTTTCTTAGCTTTCTACCTAGAAGTATACTCAGTGCCTACTTTATTATAGACAAAAGGTACCTAATAAAGTGGCCACTGAGTGTACATATGTGACAATAAACCTGATTCTGATTATGAGTATTAATCTAACAATTTGTTTAGCTGCTCCTTGCATCACAGTAACTGCAGAAGATGGCTCACCAAAGACACTCTAAACTCATATAATGTGAGCCCTGTTACACCATTTCTCAGCAATAATGCTTTCTTTCTTCTGAATATCAGCATTTGAACTAACGGGTTTATAATTCATGAGTAATAATTTGAGTAATTCCTGGTTTAAAAAAAAGGTTTTTACTGAGCTCTTGCCTGCAGTGAATTCCAGAGACTGAATTCCTTTTGTGTTGCCTAAAAGGGCCAACTCACTAGAGAAACAAAAATGGATGGACAAATCATTCATCTATGCAAATACTGGTAGAGTATGGTCACATTCATTTCTTCTTGTACTCATTACAGTAAACAAGAGTCATGACTGCAGTTAGAAATATGATTTGTGCCCCTTGCTAGCTTTCCAAGCTCATGCCACCAGGGAATAGCTGAAGGTCACATCGTCAGATACTTAAAGCAAATTTGATTGACAAACATTAGTCTGGTTTAGCAATATAACTGTGTAATTAAAGAAAACATTGAAATTGCAAACATTGCTTATGCCTAAATATTTTGTACTGTCTCTTCATCACAGAACTGAAAATTACAATTCACAATTAGTTGTAATCAAT